>NC_066617.1:129765571-130464593 GCF_025201925.1 Gopherus flavomarginatus
ATTTGATTGAAATCTTCAACATTTTTCATGAGCAAGGTACAGTTCAGTGTATTTAATTGTGTATGTTTATAAGAAGACTGACATGGTCTATCAGGTCCCACTTCATCCCTAAGTTGATGATTGGTAAGGAAATGCCAGGTGGAGCCAAGTTATAAAGTTGTACACTAGCATAGTGATCGTTAACAGACTCTTAATGATCTCTCTCTTAATTAACTTTCTAGTTCCAGTAGCTTAACTTGGATGGGGTATAGCTATATACTCTGACGTTCAAGTCAACTGTAAATTTTTGAAGTAGATAGAGAAGAGCTGTTTTATGTGGCAAGTTTTATAGATTTTTTTTCCATTCCTTGTTTAATCATTTTATCCACAAAAGAACATTTTCTTCCCGTCCTCTTCCCACTCGTTCAGAGTTGCAGCTTCTTCAGTTCTGTTTGTGTTTCACTATTGACATTTGCAATTTTAAATGGTCTGATTTTTCTTAATTGACCCAGTACTGTTGTTAAGGGATTAATTTGTGTCTCTGTAAGGAGATATTCCCCTGCATTCACACCAAATCTGTTTTGCAGAGTGCATACTCCAAAGACACGTGCATCAACTGCTTCAAAGTGCCAGGGAGGGCCACATCTGTATTAAACTGTGCACCAATTGCTAACTAAAACTAGAGGGCAAGAAAAGGTGAAAGTCAATAGGATGGGGAGGAGATGCCTGGTCTGCCTGTGACATGCTGCTCCTCGTTCCTGTTGTTACTGCATTTCAATTCAGGGGAGCAACCCATTCCCTCAGCAGTCACAGTAATACCCTAGTCCCAACAATGACCTGCTGCCTGATACTGGGCTAGAAGGACCACTAAGCTTCCCAGAGAGCATGGGTGCTTCTGTAAGACTCTTCAGTCCTGGATAATAAACCTGATTCCCCTTTGGCAGGAGGATGGCTTGTTCTACCATCTTCCAAATGAAGTAAGGTTAAAGGCTAGAGCTACCAGAGCCCCGTGAATGACACAGGGACCTCATTTAACCCCTACTGCCAGAAGTACCTACTGACCAACAGAAATAGCTTAAATTAAGTTGCAGTCATGGTTCAGGATAATAACATTTGACTAAACTCCCCAACCCCACCCTACCCTTTTCCTGTAAGATTTATCTGCCTCCTGCTTCTTGTCTGATCTTCATTAAGAAATAAAAATATTGCTAAGTGATCTTCAGATTCATTGAGTGTCTAGCATAACCAGTGAAACAGCTAAAAGGCAGGTAGATGGAGAACATCTGGAACGGGCTGGAAGGTAAGTCATTCCAGCTACCCATAAATATCCTTTAATGGAATTGTTGGGTTGCTTGTCTTAGATAAAGGGTGCCTGTCATTGGCTAGCATGGATGAAAGTAGACTGCAGTCAGGGGCAGCTCTAGGTATTTTGTCACCCCAAGCATGGCAGGCAGGTTGCCTTTGGCGGCTTGCCTGCCTGAGGTCCCCGGTCCCACGGATTCGGCGGCAGCCTGCGGGAGGTCTGCTGAAGCTGCGGGACCAGCGGACCCTCCACAGGCATGCTGCCGAAGGCAACCTGCCTGCCGCCCTCGTGGCGACTGGCAGAGCGCCCCCCTGTGGCTTGCCGCCCCAGGCACGCGCTTGGCATGCTGGTGCCTGGAGCCGCCCCTGACTGCAGCATCTTATACAGAAACTGTAAAACTGAGCACCATGCTGTTGTCTGGGGCTTGAAAGTTAAACTAGGAGGGTTTAGTCATTTTTCCATCCTCCTGTGCCTGTTTTCCAGGACTCATAAAAAAGCTAATATATTTTTTCTTGAGTGTTTTTCACGGCATTACAATTGCTGCAGTGCATTTTAAGAATGCACTTTTAGCCAAAATATAATACTGGTCTGGGGATCAGGGTTGTAAACCTCAGATTAACAAAATGGACATGATAAATAAAAAGCTAGCCAGAGGCTTGTTTCAGACCTCAGCACTCAGGTAAATGTTTTCCCCTGCCAAACAGCAAGTTCAATATACCTTTTGTTATTTTGCAGCACACCATGCCTTGTTTACTTTCATGGAGAGACGTTCTGCCCAGTGGTGAATGTTCTGTGTTAAAGAAGCTGAGGGTTTCAAACGCACATGCTGCTCATTTCTGCTTGGTTTAGCTACCTAAGGATGTTTATGTAATCTAGTACAGTTCCTTCCCCTGTGCTCTTCAAAAACAGATAAAAGGATGCAATACCCATTGTATTTATAATGAGTGATGGGGAATCCTCAAAAGGTTTGACAGCTTAGTTTGGAAGTTTATCTGAGAGGAAGGGTGGTCTGGTGATAAAGGCACTGGACACTTGGGTTCAATTCCTGGCTCTGCGATAGACTTCCTATTTGACCTTAGACAAATCACTTAATCTGTCTCTGCCTTAGTGTAAAATGGGGATGTTAATAATCATCAGTAAGGCTAAGATTTTGTCATAGCTATTTTTAGTAAAAGTCATGGCCAGGTCATAGGCATCCGTTAATTTTTTCTTTTATTGCCCATGACCTGGCTGTGACTTTAACTAAAAATATCCATGACAAACTGGGGAGCTCTGGGGCCCCCCACCACCTGTGGGGGCTTGGAGGTCTAGGGTTCCCCTCCGCCTGTGGCTGGGAGCTGCAGGGTCCCCTGATGCCCAAGGCAGAGAGAGCTGGGGTGTGGGAGGGGCTGAGCCAGGAGCTGCGGGGTCCTCCCCCTGTGGTGGCTTGGAGCCCACCACGGCAACCCTGCTGCCGGAGGGACCGGAGCGACAGGGATTCCCCTGCTTCCCACTGGGTCTGGGAGCAGCGGCGGGCCCCCTCCTGCTGCCGGGAGCAGCGGGGAGTTGGAGCTGTTGCTGTGAGCTACCAGGGTCCCCCTGCCACCTCTGGGGGCAGGGAACTTGAGCTGCAGGGGCCCCCCTGCCACCCACAGGAGCTGGAGCTGTGGGGGATCCCCACCACCCACGGGCTGGGAGCTGTGGGGGTCCCCCCTGTCTCCCATGGGAGTGGGGAGCTTGAGCTGCTGGGGTCCCCCCGCCACCTGCAACTTCCGTGACCTCCGTGTCAAAATCGTAGCCTTAATCATCAACATATTTCTTTGCATCTTGATTGAAACACTGTCAGCTTTGGGTTTAGTCTCACCTCTTTTGGCAAAGAGTTGTACAGCTGGTATTCCACTGCTCAGAGTGCTCTACCTCACCTACTGTTAGAATGTTGAAACTTGCTTGTCCCCAGCTGCATCTCTTTGAGTGAAGTGTAGCTGCTGCGGAAAGGTCAGGAAGGGCAAGGCAGTCTTTGCAGAATTCAGATCCCAGTCCATGAAGGTTAGGATTGTGAGCCCGGTTCTGAAGCAAAAGAGGAGTTAGTGGAGTTCACAAAGCACACACGTGACAGCATTCACACCATCTTTTGTTGCTTATGAGGCATGCAGCTCTGTGCTGCACAAATTTCAGTCTTTTGGTGGCAGTTGCATTCACGGCCTGGTAGACTATGTTGCAATACCATCTAACTTAATGTGTCCAAAAATATGGAACATTATGAATAATATCCCATTCGTTTCAGTGACAATATAAGTACAAAAATTGATTATAGGATGTCATCTGCTGGGACTACATGCACAAATAAGGTGAGCATAATTTGGATTCACATTGTGTCATTTTGTCTCACTGCTCTCCAATAATTGGTCTATTTGGTTTTATTGTATAGTATTGGTTAAATGTAACTTGCTTATATAGTCCCTTTATGAAGTCAGCGTTTGATTTTGTATAACTGGAGGGTTTTTATTCTGGGTCACTACTATTTTACCACTTGTATTTTAGAGAGAGGACCAGAAACAAGACCTAATGTCATAGGAATATTGAAGAGTTACTGGGACAGAGTCTCCGTTTCCTTGTCATTCACAGCTGTGCAAAATGGGTGTCAAATGCTGCCAGATCAGGCCAGTAGCACATTCTACTCGCTTTGCACAGGTATAAATGACTACACGAGGTGCAGGATGGTGGAGGATCTAGCTGCTATTTTACTTAAAAGTCGATAACTCAGCTGATTGTTGCCTGCATGCATTAATTAGGTGCTTTGAGGAGGAAACCTGGAAATCCATGGGTCTAATTCTCAATTGCATGAAGGTCTCTTTATGCTGCTCTGGAAATGTAAAGGTGCTGAGAGGAGGGAGGGGGCTGTGGACATAGGGAGCACACCAGTCACTCAAAGCTACCTTTTCCACTGCTGCTTCCCTCCTTCATTCCTGCATTCAGTGCAGGAACGTGGGAACTTGGAATTGGAGCCCATGGATGGTCCACTGAGCTCTGAATTGCTTGAATATTTGTCCTGATCTAATTATGAACTTTGAAGTGTCTGTGTGCACAATGTGTGTGTGTTGGTTTTTTGTTTTTTTTTGTGGTATTGCTTTGTTTTTACTTTCCCAGTGATGTGTGGTTGCTGAGCTGTTGTTCTGTCTTGTTTATTGAATTTCTCTGTTTTTTCTTTTTCCTTTCACTCAGGGTTTGATGCAGGAAATCAGTGAATTACGGTTAAGAGTGGGAGAGATGGATAATGAAAGACTTCAGTATGAGAAGAAGCTTAAATCCACCAAAGTAAGTTACACTGAGGAAAGGGGAGAGAATGGGCGTAAGCTGCAAATTTTGGAACTGTATCTGGTTTTCAAACATCCTGAAGTCTTGGGAATTTGCAGATCGAAGACTTTTGTGATGCTCTTTTAAAAAAACAGACAAGCCATTTGTAAATTTCATACCAGGTTCTGATTTCAGACCTCAACACACAAATTCAGGAGAGTTCAGATCAGAGCTACAGATTCAGCCCCATTTCTGAGAGGCACCGTTGCTTTAGTTAACTAGCTGCAAGCAGCAGTTTTTATATTTAAATTCTGTTTAGATATTTATATGCGTTGGTCAGGGAACATAATTTGTAATGAGGAAGGTGTGGACCATGGGTGGGATGAAAACGGAGCAATATTTTCTTTTAAATGGGCTATACGTTATCCATGTTTACCCTGAAGAGAAAGCAGTAACCTGAGCAATTCTAGCATGCCATTTCTCTAAGTATCTAACTCTGTTGTGAATTCTGTTAGCTATCTAGCTTTGTTTCTTTTCTATCATTAGTATTCTCTCACTCCTCTGTCTCTGTTACCAGTCTTTAATGGCCAAACTTTCTAGCATGAAAATCAAAGTGGGTCAGATGCAGTATGAAAAGCAGCGGATGGAGCAAAAATGGCAGATATTAAAGGTGTAGTAGATTGTGGGTAATATTGGTCCTGTTTTGAATCCTTTCTGCACCACTGCTTTGTGGTCTGTGTTTGCATCTTGCTGTCATGCTGTCTGTGTTCTTTATTGATTACTTTCTGTTGACATGCAGTGTGCTCTTTCCACTAGAAACTAAACCTTGTGAAGTGAGATGTTCCTAACAAATTGTATTTAGGGCATAAATAGGACGTTAGAGGGATTTCAGTAGTGCACAGGCCTTGGGTGGTTTACTCACAACTTTATTTTAAATTTAAAGTATTCCCCTTCAGAGGGGTAATTTTCACTTCTCCAGCTTGCATTCATTATTCAGAAAAAGCTCTTACTGAGCTGTACAGTCACTCACACACACACACTAATTTCTCAGTAATTTCTTACCAAAGACTTGTTAATGTGTTTTTAAACAGAAAAATAATTGTTATAATACATCAACTTCCTTAAATATTATGAACATTATAAATTAGCAGACCATATGTTGAGTTAATTGGGGAAAGTACCCTGCATCAGAAACTGAATGCAACTCCAATTTAAATCTCAATTACTGTACTAAAAGCTCTTAAAGATTCTAAGATAGGGACACATTTGTGGAAGAATGTAGGGCCTGTGACAGACCCAGACCAGTGGGGTACAGGAGTCTGGTAGAAGGCAAATGTACTGGTCACTGGATGAGTAGTTTTCTGTTCCCTGAGTGACCAGAGCAGGGGCTGCACTAGAGTAATCAGGAACCTGCTAGAACCAATTAAGGCAGACAGGCTGATTAGATCATCTGCTGGCAATCAAGGCAGGCTAATCAGAGCACCTGGGTTTAAAAAGGAGCTCACTCCAGTCAGGCGAGGAGGAGCCAGAGGAGAGGAAGTGTGTGTGAGGAGCTGGGAGCAAGAGGCACAAGGAGCTGAGAGTGAGAGTGTGTGCTGCTGGAGGACTAAGGAGTACAAGCGTTATCAGACACCAGGAGGAAGGTCCGGTGGTGAGGATAAAGAAGGTGTTTGGAGGAGGCCATGGGGAAGTAGCCCAGGGAGCTGTAGCTGTCATGCAGCTGTTACAGGAGGCACTATAGACAGCTGCAATCCACAGGGCCCTGGGCTGGACCCCGGAGTAGAGGGTGGGCCCGGGTTCCCCCCAAACCTCCCAACTCCTGATCAGACACAGGAGGAGTTGATCCAGACTGTGAGGAAGATCACTGAGGTGAGCAAATCTGCCAATAAGTGCAGGACCCATCAAGGTAGAGGAGGAACTTTGTCATAACTGGTGTCAGGGGTGGGATCTGGTGTGCACAGTGCTGCAGAAGGAGGAGGGTGATTTAAAAAAAAAAAAGAGGGTTTTGTTTTGTTTTTCACCACAATGGATGACTTAGTGCAGGCACTGATACAGGCTATGGCGGACCAGCAGGAAGCTGCTCGTGTCCAGGCAGCTGCCCAACAGGAGACAGTGCGGCTGCAGCAAGAGACTAATTGCCTGCTGTTGGACCAGGCTTCTCAAGACTGGTCTATGTTGCGGGAACTGGTAAACCAGGTAAAGACCCTTACGAAGCTGAACCGCGGCCATGATGGGACACAGATCATACGGGCCAGCCATTTGCTGCAGAAAATGACGCGGGAGGATAATGTAGAAGCATACCTTCTGGCCTTTGAGAGGACAGCCCTACGGGAGGCCTGGCCTCGAGATCAGTGGTCTGGCATCCTTGCCCCCTTTCTGTGTGAGGAGGCCCAGAAGGCTTACTGTGATCTACCTGAAGAGTCTGCAGCAGACTACCCCTAGTTGAAAGCAGAGATCCTGGCCAGATCTGGGGTAACAACCGCAGTGCGGGCCCAACGGTATCACGAGTAGCGGTACCAGGAAAACAAAACCCCGCGGTCCCATTTGTATGACCTCATCCATCTCGCACGAAAGTGGCTGCGAACGGAGTCCCGGAGTCCGGAAGAGATACTAGAGTTCTGGTCATCGACCGATACATGAGGGGACTTCGGCCAGATCTTCGTGCCTGGGTAAGCCAGAATGAACCCTACACCTATGATGAGGTTGTTGCACTGGTAGAGAGGCGAAGGACGGCGAGGGAGCTGAACCGACCAGTTAAGGAAGAGGCACCCCGGGTTAAACTAGCAGCACCAAGCCCTAGAGCTCGGGTGACTGAGCCACCAGGAGGGCCCAGGTGGAAAGAGAGAGGGGCTGAAGGCCCACCAGAGGCCACAAAGAGTCGGAGCACGGAGGGAGAAGAGGATCATGATGTTAGATTGCCCAAACCAAGGGACCGGGGGATACCTGGGGCTCCATACAGATGTTATGCCTGTGGGGAGTGGGGACATATAGCTACACAGTGTCCCAATGCTGAGGAGCCGATGCAGTGTAACCTGGGGAACTGGGCAGACCTATGCTCCCTAATCCACCTTGTGGGGGTCTCACTAACCCCACATATGTACACCAGACCAGTGAAACTAAATGGGGTAGAGACCACAGCACTGGTTGATTCGGGGAGTGCTATCACGCTTGTCTTGGGGAAGCTCGTCAAGTGTAGTCAGCTGGTGCGGGCTAAGCGTATAGGGATAACATGCGTCTATGGGACAGTTGGTTATTACCCCACTATCCCAGTAAAACTCGAGATTCAGAGGAACACTACTGAGGTAGCAGCAGGTGTAGTCCCTAAACTCCCATACCCGGTGCTCATAGGGAGGGACCTCCCAGTAGGAGGATTGGAGGAAAAGGGGAACCCTGAAGTTAGTGAGGCATCCACAGTAGACTGTCAACCCCCAGTCTTCTCTGAAATATCCCCAGATTTATTTTCCATTCCCAGACATGGTAGAAAGTCAAAAAGGGAAAGGAGGGCAGCTAAGGCCTTGGGAACCCGAATACTGACTCAAAGCCAGAAGGTCGTTCTTGTAGGTAGGGGGACCTGAGCAGCTGAAAAGGAGGCCACCCCGGAGGGAGAAGCACCCGAGTCTGACCCCCACCCTAACGCTTCTGAACCAGTAGAGGCAACGGAGACTGGGCCCCTAGATCTTGGGTAGATTAGCCCCGGGAGAGGAAATTTTGGACAGGACCAGGCTGAAGACCCAAGGTACAACAACATTAGGAAGGAGGTGACTGAAATAGATGGGGCCCCCGTGGAAGGGAAAACCCAGGGACCAGGATCCTACTTCATAATGAAGAAGAATCTCTTATACCAGGTTGCCCCAGTACAGGGGAAGAAGGTACAGCAGATCTTAGTACCTCAAAAACACCAGAACGGTGTATTAAATCTTGCTCATAGTCATCTTTTTAGGGGGCATTTGGGGGTAGAGAAGACCTACGAAGGTTCTTCTGGCCCGGAGTACATGAAGAAGTGCAGAGGCACTGTGCGTCCTGCCTGAAGTGTCACCTGCACAGTCCCCGTCCCCACCTGAGGGCACCTTTAGTACCCTTTCCCATCATAGAAGTCCTCTTTGAGCGAATAGCCATGGACCTAGTGGGACCTCGGGAGAAGACGGATTGAGGCCACCAATATATACTTGTTGTTTCGGACTATGCTACTCGCTACCCAGAAGCCGTTCCCCTGCAGCACACAGCCTCTAAAACAATAGCCAAAGAGCTGGTAGGGATCTTTGCCCAAGTGGGGCTACCAAAGGAGATATTAACAGACCAAGGAACCCCATTTGCGTCAAAGCTAATGAAGGACCTCTGTACTCTGCTCCATATACATACCCTGAAAACTTCGGTCTACCATCCGCACACTGATGGATTGGTAGAAAGGTTTAACCGAACCTTCAAGGCTATGATATGGAAGGTGGTAAATCAGGATGGGAAGGATTGGGACACCCTTCTACCCTATCTTATGTTCGCTATCCGGGAGGTACCTCAGGCCTCGGCTGGGTTTTCCCCCCTTCAAGTATTATACGGGCGTCACCCCCGTGGCATACTAGATATCGCCAAAGAGATCTGAGAAGAGGAACCCAGTGAGGGGAGAAATATAATAGAACATGTAATACAGATGCGAGATCGGATAGCCCGGGTCACCCCTATTGTATGGGAACATTTGGAAAAGGCACAGGAGGCCCAGAGAACCCATTACAATCGCCAGGCAAAACTCCGACAGTTCCAACCAAGAGATTGGGTAAAGGTGTTAGTACCCATGGCAGAAAGCAAGCTTCTGGCCCAGTGGCAGGGACCCTGTGAGATGGTTGAAACCGTGGGGGAAGTAACCTACATTTGCGGCAGCCAGGACACCGAAAACAAGAACAGATTTATCACATCAACCTTCTGAAACCCTGGCATGCACAGGAGGCATGCATAACTGTCCAAAAGACCTAACTCAGAAAAAGAAGCCTTCCAAACATGTGAGTGTGTCTCCCGATTTAACACCAGACCAGAAGAATGAGGTGTCTGAGATGATCTTCCGGAACCAAGATGTGTTCTCGACAAAACCAGGTCAAACAACTGAGACATATCACCACATCCTCACGAACCCTGGGGCCAGAATAACAATGAGGCCTTATCAGGTGCCAATGGCCAAAAGGGAGGAAATAATAGCAGAAGTGAAAAAAATGCTGGAGTTGGAGATCTTCGAAGAATCCCACAGTCAGTGGTCCCGCCCAATCATGCTGGTGCCCAAACCTGATGGCACCACAAAGTTTTGCAACGACTTCCAGCGACTAAATGAAGTATCCCAGTTTGATGCGTACCCCATACCTTGCATAGATGAGCTAGTGGACCGTCTGGGTAATGCCTGGTATTTGACTACTCTAGACTTGACAAAGGGGTACTGACAGATTCCCCTTGCAGAAGACGCAAAGGAAAAGACTGCGTTCTCTACACCAGAGGGTCTTTTCAATATACTGTCCTCCCTTTTGGACTACATGGAGTCCCAGCTACTTTCCAGCGCCTCATGGATAAGCTATTACGCCCGCAGAACAGTTATGCTGCTGCCTACTTGGACGACGTAGTCATTCATACCTCATCCTGGGAAACCCACCTACAGAGTGGAGGCAGTCTTTGATACCTTCAGGCGAGTTGGCCTTACAGCAAACCCTGCTAAGTGCACTGTAGGGTTTACAGAGGCCAAATATCTTGGCTACATTGTGGGAAAAGGTCTGGTAAAACCCCAAGTGAACAAGTTGGAGGATATCCAAAATTGGCCCCGACCACATCACAAGAAACAAGTCCAGGCATTCCTAGGTGTAGTGGGGTATTACCAACGATTTATCCCCCACTTTGCCACAAGGGCAGGCCCCCTGGCAGACCTCGTGAAAGTCCGTGGACCTGATCTGGTGAGATGGTTTGACGCAGCAGAGGAAGCATTCTCAGACCTACGGACTGCCCTCTGCAATAACCCTGTACTGATAGCCCCTGATTTCAGCAAGGAATTTATCCTGCAGACAGATGCATCGGAAATAGGGTTGGGGCTGTTCTATCACAGGTGGTCGGGGAGGAGGAACACCCAATTCTCTATCTCAGTAGGAAACTCCTTCCGAGGGAACAAAAATATGCAGTGGTGAAGAGAGAGTGCCTTGCCGTAAAATGGGCCATGGAAGCATTGTGCTACTATGGATGCAGCGGAACAAGGAGAAAAACACAAGGGTGACCAGGTGGTTGTTCTCCCTCCAACCTTTCCAGTTCCGTGTGCAAAACAGGGCAGGGAGCTGTCACGGCAATGCCGATGGCTTGTCACGTGTGCACTGTCTGGCTTCCCAAGCTGCCCAACCCCTTGGTGTTGAGCAGGGGGGAGACATATGTGACAGACCCGGACCAGTGGGGTACAGGAGTCTGGTAGAGGGCAAATATACTGGTCACTGGATGAGTAGTTTTCTGTTTCCTGAGTGACCAGAGCAGGGGCTGCACTAGAATAATCGGGAACCTGCTAGAACCAATTAAGGCAGACAGGCTGATTAGATCACTTGCAGCCAATCAAGGCAGGCTGATCAGGGCACCTGGGTTTAAAAAGGAGCTCACTCCAGTTAGGCGAGGAGGAGCCAGAGGAGAGGAAGTGCGTGTGAGGAGCTGGGAGCAAGAGGCACAAAGAGCTAAGAGTGAGAGGGTGTGCTGCTGCAGGACTAAGGAGTACAAGCGTTATCAGACACCAGGAGGAAGGTCCTGTGGTGAGGATAAAGAAGGTGTTTGGAGGAGGCCATGGGGAAGTAACCCAGGGAGTTGTAGCTGTCATGCAGCTGTTACAGGAGGTACTATAGACAGCTGCAATCCACAGGGCCCTGGGCTGGAACCCGGAGTAGAGGGCGGGCGTGGGTTCCCCCCAAACCTCCCAACTCCTGATCAGACACAGGAGGAGTTGATCCAGACTGTGGGGAAGATCACTGAGGTGAGAAAAATCTGCCAATAAGTGCAGGACGCACCAAGGTAGAGGAGGAACTTTGTCACAGGCCCAAACCTGCATGCCCTGTACAACTAGACCTCCCGCTCTGAAATCAGTACAAGTTTGGAGTGTCTTGGGAATGCAGAATCAAGCCTTCTTTTCTGGAGCCATTGACATCGTTAGTGAAGCTCAGGAACGTATTTAAATCCAAATGTTACATTTTAGTGTATCCATTTCAGAGCTTAATAGAAATATTAGAAATTGCAAAGGCAATTTTGTGTTTTGTTTTTAAAAAGAAAGTTGAGCAAATGCCATTTTATAATTATCAAATATGCTTCCACAAAGGATCAAATCTTATTCCAGCTATTCCCATGAGGAATCCCAGTGAGGCCAAAGGGACATGTTGTTGTTCAGGTGAGCAGAACTTGGCCCAAAGTTTGGAAACAAAATTTAATGCTGGGTCAGTGTGTATGGGGGTAGATACAGTTCAGAAGCATTTATCTGACCCCAAGCACCATCTGAGCTTTCAGTGTTCCAAGGAAATGGGACTCCTATCCAAGCCACCCTCTTTGATTTTGGTTTACAAAACCAAATCGCTGCCGAGGTGTTACACTGTAGCTGGGTTTGCTATTGCAAGTTATAGGTGAACTAACCTGTGTAAGTGCAGTGACCCGATTCTATGTTGTCAGAATCGAAAGTGAGCTTAGATGGAATATCTAGTCCATGAGGTTTGGTTTGGTTTCCTTGTTCCTTACTGCTAAAACTGCCTGTGACTTATTTTCTTTTTGTCTGAATTGCTTTTCAGAGCATTTTGCTTTTTATATATTATGATTGATTTTCTTTCATAGTCAGTTGTGCGTATTGATAAAACTGTTCATGGCCTGTTTGGAGACAATGCTGTGTTTAAAGAGAAATCAACATCTATTAGCCTTCAAACACATGCAGTAAGCATACACATCCCTCATGTGTTCAGATGCTATGGGATAAAATACTAGGCCCACAATATAGCACGATTGAATTATTATGCAACTGTTCCACTTTCAGCACTTAGAACATACAAAGTACTGTGAAAGTGCTGTGAAGCATTTAGCCTCATCCCATTTATTTTTATTATTTACGCATGCTAGAAAGAAATACCCCTCTTTTCCCCAATGCTAGTTTTAATTCAGACAAAAAAGAATCATCGTACATTTAAATTGGTGATGGGACTTGCATGGAAAATTTGGTCTGAATCCAAACTATTTCCAAATTTGGGGCTGTTTTGACCTAGGGGGAAGGGTCTGTCCTGTTGTAGAGATAGCAGCTTTGCTGCAAAAGTTGAGACTCAAAGTTCTGGGGACAGATTCTCAGCTGACATTATTTCAGTGGGCCCATAACAGTTTGCACCAGATGAGGCTTTTCTCCCTGGGCTTCTTAGGTGTGAAATTTTGCTTGGGAACCATCTCTAACTTAAATAGTAAAAAATATTTTAAAATCCTCTTCAAAACTTAAACCTTGTTCTTCTTATGGATAAATGTTTGTGTCTATATAGGATGAACTGGCATCTTTGAAAGAGAAACTGGAACAGAAGGAAGCAGAGGTCAGAAAGTTACAGGAAAAATTGGTGTGCAAGATGAAAGGAGAAGGAGTTGAAATAACTGACAGAGGTAAGCACAAAGGGGGCTCCCGGTTAAGTGGAGGTTTCTAGAGTGGTCTCTCTTGCACAGTTGTAGTTATGCCTTATCTGTTTTAAATAATTGTTTTTGTCAATTGTTATAAGGGAATCATTGTTTTAAAACCGCAGTTTCGTTACACATTTTGCCAGCATGTTTATTCCTTTTAACGTATTCTGCAAGTATTCACAAAGCAATCATAAAACCTACAATAATATTGATTTGCTTTAAAATAAGGTGACCAAGTGTTTACAACTCTGAGGACCTGTCTACGCTAGAAAGGGTTGCTGGGAATACCCCAAACCCCATGGATGAAGCTTGTAACTGCAAAAGTATAGTTTACTACTCTAAAGGAGTAAGTTGCACTAGCAAAAGGACTTTTTGTATAACTGCGTCTATGTTGGGACTTGGCATAGATAAGTCGGTTAGAGGTAAAGGAAGAAAAGCACTCCCCTGACCAACAGAACAGTGCTGATAGGGTTGCCAACTCTGACCAAAGCTGGTCCAGATTCGCCCTCCCCTAAACATGACGTAATATTTTCTTAAAATATCCTATTAAAATCTCCCAGATTGCTTTTAGTAGTCACCGGGAGATCAATGCCAGTTCCAGGAGACTCCAGCCAATCATGGAGGGTTGGTAACCCTGGGTGCTGACAAAAATTTTAAGTGCAGAACAGGCTTAATTGGATGAAATTCAGAATGTGCACAAGGCCTATGTACACTACTTGGAAGTCTCACTTAAACCCTATAGGAGTCCTACTTAAACCTGAATTCTCATGGAGAATTTTCATTATGGTCAACATTTTCCAGTTTCTCAGTGAAAAACTAGAAACCCAAACCTTTTAAATAAATTTTTAAAAAATCGATTGTGGCTGTTTTCTTAGAAGGATATGGGGTTTTAAAAAGATTTTTTTTTCTTCAAAATTTGCCACAAAAAATAATTGGCATTTTCTGACCAGCTCTTGTTTTACTTCTCAGCAACATACACCTGCTGTAGTCAGTCTTAAGAGTATTGAGATTCCATTATTTTTGTAAAATATGCTTCATTACATTTGCTACACTAGTGTGAAGTATTATTGTACTAAAAATAAATAAAACTAACTGGACTTCAGTTGCCAAGATGAATGTATAAAGTGTATTGTGTGCATTATCTTTACAATTTTTGTTTGTTCACTTACTAATTTGCTAATGTTTATTTTTATTGCATTTATTACTCATATTGAGCTTTTTCCTGGAAGATGCCAAGCATCTTCAACTTCCATGCTCCCTTTGACTTATGGTACTGAGCCATAATTTGCAACGTTCAGTTGCACACAGGGGTCTCTCAGTCATTACTGCGAATGAACCAAGGTTCTGTTGTGTTTGGAAAACATTAAAGAATGCATTTTTTGCAATAAATGCAA
This sequence comes from Gopherus flavomarginatus, assembly GCF_025201925.1. Taxonomy (NCBI): domain Eukaryota; kingdom Metazoa; phylum Chordata; order Testudines; family Testudinidae; genus Gopherus; species Gopherus flavomarginatus. The sequence continues at coordinate 129,780,143 of NC_066617.1, forward strand.
TTGAAATTTTTTAGAGTATCTGCCATATTTGCAGATTTATGCTTACCTGAGCAATCTTATTCTGCTATCTACTATTAGTTGTTAGTACAAGTGTAATATATTTAATGTCTCGTGTTATGGTAAGAGTAGTCTGTTGGGATAAGTACTATATGAGACAATGTATGTGAAAACATGCAGGTGAGAAAAAATGCTGCGGCCTTGTATAAGACTCTCAGGCCAGAGCCTGTAGAAAGTGATCTTGTTTGGCTTCAGCAGGTGAGTAGGGAGTACTTATGTGGAAGTTTATAGGACTGGGCCCTTTTGTAAATGTTGTTTGTTTTACTCTTGTTGTCAGAGAGTAAGGAATGATTCGTTGATGATTCCAACAGTAACAGCATATATTGTAAAATGATATTTAATGTCATAATCTGTATGCTAATTTCAAATCCACTGGGTTTTCCTGCACAGATGAAAATTGTAAAAAGAAGCTCAAAGACAAAAGTAAGGTTCCCTGGTGTCTTTCCACAAGCATTTATACTTCAGAAATTCTGAATATAGCTTTCTGCATGTGTTTTTAAAACTGCTTTAACAGAAGCTGTTAGATTGCCTCATCTATAAGCCTCAGTTACCTTATTAGAAATGAAGGGCGATTTCAATAGGCTGTGACTTTTAATATGAATTTTTTTTTATTGAAAATCTAGTAAACAAAATCTTTGGCTTTCTAAAGCAGCCTACAAGAGGGAGTCTGCTATACTTGTTCATTTCTAGGTGCTTTACATACCTGCTTGATATGGCTGATTGTAGAAAGGCTTGTAAGAAATTAAATTGATCCTGCTAAGAAGTACTTTTACAGTTGGTTGAATAGATAGATTTTTCTTCATAAAAGGCACATGTAAGTAAAAAATATCCCTCTGTGTTAAGTGCAGTCACAATGTAGTAGGCCAAATTCTGTGCTGGCATAAGTCGACTGAAGTCAGCGGAGTTGCACCAGCAGAGAATTTGGATATCTAACTTTAAATAGCTGTATTTATCCAGTGAGCCAATCATGCACAGGATGATGTATTTTATACATCTTTCTTTGGTCTTACGTTTTGCTGAGGAAGAACTTTCTTCACCCCTTCAGCAGTAATCCTTGGTTATATTTGTTGGTGTGCGATAATCAGTAGCAGATTAAAACACTAATCTGTGGCTTACAAAGCACAATTTTTGCTTGTTCATCCTTTTAATCACTCTTCCACATTTGTAATATATCTAATTTTAAAGCTGCATTTGCTCATTCAAAGTAGATAGATTTCTAATGGAAACAAAGAACATCCCCACCTCTTAAAAAAAACAAATAACCCTCCCTCTTTCTACATATTTACATTATGGCGTTTACATATTTTGTAAGTGAGGATTATAGATGAAGCACAGTTGGTAATCTCTGTTTTGAGGATCCTTTTCCATGTCTAAACTACAACACACATTCTGGCATGACTGCGCATCACAGTGAATACATAAACCATTCCATCATGCTGTTCTCATCCATTCTGGGCTACGACTAAGCCTCATGACACAATGCTTTTCTCCCCATGTCCCACAATCCATTGCTTAATTCCATTGCTTTGTATAGTTGGGTTGATAAAATGCCCTATGGAATGTTTGGCTGTTGTCATAATGAAGGACTGTTTTATTGCACTCCTGTTGTAATGTTTTTATTTTGGAGCTCTTCGTTATAATTACTCCATTATTTAAAGGATTGAAATAACACAGGAAAGGTATCACTGATTGATTTTTTCAGTTTTCTTAGGATGGTTTTAGATATGAATATTTGCTAAATTCAGTCATTTAGTTGTTGAAAACTGCTTCCATAGAGAATCGATTGTGAATCGATTTCCGATGGAAATAATTTTAGTGGTTTGCATTTTGTTTGTTTATTTCTTGTAAACATAGCTTCAGAAATTGTCAGGATGTTTTCTTTCTTCTATTTACTCTCTCATTTAATCTAACTTGTGCAATTGTGTTGTGTATTTTTAGATATAGAGGTACAGAAAATGAAGAAGGCTGTAGAGTCTCTAATGGCAGCGAATGAAGAAAAGGTAGCAAAACAGTCATTAGTTCAGCATTTGTTCATTGTGTGAAGTTACACCTCTAGTACGATCAGCACATGGGCATCATGTAAATTGTTACATTTTGAAGATTTAATTAGTAAGCGTCCAAGTCTGTTCTCATTGAAGTCAATAGGTGTATTGCAATTGCTTCTGACCCACCACAAATAGGCACTTACAAGTTGCATGCTGCAAATCTTGTCCATGCAAGTAATCCTTACTCACACAAGTAGCGCCACTGAATTCAGTGAGACTACTCGCATGAGTAAAGGTTTGCAGCTCAAGACCTATCTTGTAAAGTACTTTGAAAATGTAAAGCTCTACATATAAGTGCCATGAATTATTCTGGGCCAAATCTGAAAAGGAGCATTCTATAAAGTATATAGCACCTGTGGAATATGGATGTGCACCATTCGCAGATGCACATATCGTTTTATGTATACATATGGGTTTGTGTAAATTTTGCAGATGTCTTTTGAGAACTTGGCCCTACTAGTCATCTAAGCCTCTAAATCAATAGCCTGCGTATCCTTTTTTTAAAAAATGGCAGAGGGTACGCTAACTGTATATAGAAAAAGAAAACTAAAACACCATATTTTTTATATATATACGGTAACTCCTCACTTAACATTGTGGTTGTGTTCCTGAAAAATGCGACTTTAGGCAAAACGATGTTAAACGAATGCAATTTCCCCATAAGAATTAATGTAAATGAGGAGGTTAGATTCCAGGGAAATTTTTTTCACCAGACAAGACTTTATATAATACACGCGCGTGCGCACACGCACACACACACACACACACACACACACTCATCTGTCCCCCCCTGCTCTATGGAAGATGAAGTAAGTGGGGTGCAGGGGGGAGGGACACCCTGACAGCCTTCCTCTTCTTCCCCTCCCCCCGCACAGCAAGCAAGAGTCTCAGGGAGCAGCTCCAAGGCAGAGAGCAGGAGCAGCACATGGCAGTGAGGAGAGGGACAGCTGCAATTGCTAGCCTGATGGGCAGCTGCTGCACAGGGCACTTAGGGGAGTGGAGAGATGATAGGGGGGCTGCTGGTCCACCCTGGTTCCAAGCCTCCACCAGCTAGCTGTAACAGGCTGCTGTTCCTGCAAGCAGTGGACAAAGCAGGCGGCTGCCAAATGACATTAAAAGGGAGCATTGCACAACTTTAAACGAGCATGTTCCCTAATTGATCAGCAACGTAACAATGAAACGTTAATTGCGATGACTTTAAGTGGGGAGTTCCTGTATACGTAAAATATGGTGTTTTAGTTTTCTTTTGGAGAGGGGATGATGCTGCAAAATTTGAGATCCCCGTTAAAGTTTGTGGGTGTTCGAATCCTCCGTATTTAGATCCTGAGTTTTGGTTATATCCTTTGTACAGAAACCAGTTTTCACCAAATATAAATCCAGGTTTATATTTCCGGCACTCTTCAGGCTCTGAGCTTTTATCCTCTTTTCTTTAAATCTGTTAGACAATTTAATTTATTTAGGTTTTTATTTCTCATTTTTGACTCTTCATAAAAGAAATCACAATCACAAGATGGATGCTTCCTTTCTTTTAGGATCGGAAGATAGAAGAGCTGCGACAATCCCTGAATCGGTATAAGAAAGTGCAAGACATGGTAATATTGGCTCAGGGGAAAAAAGGTACAGTGCAAGTACAAAGGTTTCCCACATTGCTGGCATTTAAACTGCACACATTTAGGGTGCCTGACGCTTTCCATTTTAAAAGATTCTTGTGACTTTTTTGGAAGAAGCTCTGTCACTTCCAATTGAATGCCACAGGCTTTTGAAATTCAGCAAAGGGAAAGTCCTTGGGCTAGGAAAGTTCCTTTTCTTTGTCCCATGAAATTCCATCGAGGTTTAACTTAAAAATAACCATTCCCCCTCTTTTGCTTGTGTTCCTTAGGGAGAATTGGTAGCCTGCCAAAGTAATAACCGGACATGAACATTCTAAAGAGCTGAGCTCACCACTACCACCACAGCAGCAGCATCACACATTGCACTGGGGAAGTCTGAGAGCTGCTAGAGCGGCTGTAGCAATAGGCGATGGGCAGGAGAGAGCCAGGCTTGGGCTCTCCCCATCCACATCACATCCTCTGGAGCCAGCATGTGGCTGCAGGATCACATCCTCCCTCTGGAGGACATGACTTAGGATGCTCGCTGGGCTCTTGTTTTAAGTCTTATAAAAATTGGGGATTTCTAAGGTTGCTGGGGGTGGGACTTTGGAGGCCCCACTGAGACGCTCAGGGAGTGAAGATTGGCGCTGGACAGGGGGCAGAATAGCTAACTCATGGCACTGCCGGGTTCAGGTTTTTTAGTCCCTGAGAGTTCCTGTGTAGGGCCTGGACTGCAAAGGGAGAGGGGAAGAAGTTCATCACTCTCTACATGTTAGGTACCCGTGATGATTTTGGTCACATTTAAAATGTGCAGAGTAAAGTCCAGACCAGTGATAAATATACATAGTGCTTTAATAGGGCCAGTTTCACAAAGCTGAAAACAATTATAAGCCAGATCAGCCAGGAGGAACAAATTAATCAGAAAAATGTGACTCATAATTTGGGAATCATTTAAGACACCTTACAAGATGCCCAAAAAGCCACCATCGCAGAAGAAGGCCATGCTAGTTTAAAAACTCCCTAGTTTAGAGGAGAAGAGAAAGCAGCTATAAAAATTAATTATATAATATATAAACAAACAAATGGAAGAAAGAGGAAGTTTATAATATAAATCACAAGTTAGGAATTGTAGAAAATGGATAAGGGAAGCAAAGGAATCAAGGGGAAATATGTGGCCGATAGACTTAAGGACAATATGTCAGGCTCTGGGTTCTAGGCAGGTGAGGCCTACTGGTTGAAGCTTTGGCCAAGAACAGGCACCAAGGGTTGAAGCCACAGTAGAGTTGGGTCTGGACCGAGGGCAGCGCTGAAACTGTGTTTTGGGACAGGCTGTGGTTAGAGGAACCAGATCAAAGACAGGCTGGAAGCCTGGGGAGTCTGTAACACTGCAAGGCAGTGGGAGGGTTCCTGACCAAGTAGTGCTGTTGCACAGGCTAACTTGCGGCTCTGAGGGGCTCAGTAAAATACCTGTGCCTGGGGATCCTCTGACCCGGGCCTGCCCAGGGATAGACTGCAAAGCCTGTGAGTTAGCAGCAGGACTCTTCCCCTCCCTTCTACACCCCACATTTTGCTGACTCAAAAGCCACCTGCAACCTCACTTCCACAAGCCTTAGGAGGAGAGTCCCACCCATTCGGAAATAGACTGGAGGGAAGTCTCACTACTGTGCTGCTCCTATACGCTTCAGAAAAGGAGCCCTCACCCTGAGGACTTCCAGAGATTCATAAGAATTGGATCTTACGAAGTCAGCACAGGATTGGGGTGGGGGTGGGACGGACAGACTGTGATTTGCAGGATACTCTGCGGCCTATGAGCTGTTAGATCTCCTGGCCCTCAAAGGGTTTGTAGGAGCAAGACTCCTCCCCGGCAGCTCCTAGGACCATTTTTAAAGAAAAGAGTGAGAAATTCCCACACAAAAATTTCATGAAGGTGAAGATAGAGTGGGAGGGGGGTGTTTGTGGTTTGAGTGCATTTGACCTTTCCAAATATTGGAGTTAAATACAAATGAAAAACTTGGTGTTAAGGTTTCATTTTTGAAGTAAGGCACCCAAACTACCTTAGCTCTGCCCCTGTTGCAATGCACTAAGGAAAATCACCAGTTCATGCTGCCTTTGCCACCCATAAGAAGCAGTTGCGTTATATCAGTGATCACTGAAATGCCTTACTATCAATCGAATAGTGAGTGTGCTGCTTTACATCATCGTCCTACATAATACACATTGAAGCACTTTTACAAATTCCTATTTAGACAAGTTGCATGGTGAAAACAATCATTCCTCACTTACTGTTGTGAGTTCAATCCTTAATGGGGCCATTGGGTCTGGGGATTGGTCCTGCTTTGAGCAGGGTGTTGGACTAGATGACCTCCTGAGGTCCCATCCAGCCCTGATATTCTATGATTCTACTGAGAGCCTGACCCTAAGCCCACTGAAGTCAATACCAGTCATTCCATTGACTTCGGTGGGCTTCGGATCAGGATGTAAGAGCATGATCTTTCCCGGAGCTGAGAGCACTCAGCTCCTCATGGTGGGCAATTTATTTACTAGTGTCATTGACCCCAGCTTGCATGTCACTATATACAAGCTTCATATGCCTATATCATGAAATTTGAGCATTTAATAGGACCATCTAGAATCATAGAATATCAGGGTTGTAAGGGACCTCAGGAGGTCATCTAGTCCAACCCCCTGCTCAAAGCAGGACCAATCCCCAGATTTCTACTCCAGTTCCCTAAATGGCCCCCTCAAGGATTGAACTCACAGCCCTGGGTTTAACAGGCCAGCATTTATGTGAAAAGAGCAAAGGTTTGTATGACAGAGCAACTTATTTAATAGTGGAGACACAGAGAGACAGAGAGGTTTTGAAGCCAGGATTCAGTAGTGTACATTTGTGATACTCCACATGCCACGGGAAATGATAAAAGTGTATTTTATTTCTTGTGTGCTTCACAGAACACAGTGTTTTCGGCTAGAGAAAAAGGGGCAGTAAGGTTGAGATTTTACTTTGACAATAAATTAGAGGTTCTAGAAACACAGCGCTGTGAATGCCCCAGTGCTTTTTCTTGTCATTGTCAGCCATGTGGTACTTTGGTATTGATCAGAAGAGTAAAAATCCATGCCTTTCAATATGACTGAACCAGTTAAAGAAAGGCAACGCGGTCACGAAAGCCGACTATACAAACGCTAACATGGTAGGGAATTGGCAGACTGAGACACCATTGATTTGTGGCACTGTAAAAACTGGCAGGGTTTTTTTTTTTCTTATTTAGAAGCTAGCACAGTAATCGATCTTGACTGTTCTTTTTCCAGTTATTTACTGCATTGAGCTTTGTTCACCATTTTGGCTCAGATGGCACAATGGAGACAGATTTTGATTCTTCATCTTACATTTGAGACAAACATGTCTGTTTCTTTTTGGTGCAGTGAGGAGGGGAAAAGAAGCATCTGTGTGCAGTGTTTTGGAGTTTGATACATTAATGAACACCAAGAATGTTCAACATGTTGACAAGGAACCCACTGAGATGCTCATGTGGAGGGAGGGGGTTTCTGCTGTTGTAATTAAGAAAAATAGTTGCATGAGCAGGATGCTTCTGTCCACTGTGGCTCTTTGATGCTGCTACAGTTGCGTAAATGAGTCATTAGACAACCGGACCCAGCTAGGGGAGGTTCCCCCAGCTCAGGGTTGTATGAGCTGGCTTTTACACTGCCCCATGTGAGCCCCACCATAAGCCCTGCTTTGGATGTATATGAACGTGGACAGGAGTAGGATGGGGCAGGGCCACAGCATGAAGCACAGTGGGGATTCTGGGCAGTGCTGCTACCGTAGGCAGCTGGAGACAAGCAGCCTTTCAGAGCTACCTTAATTCAGGGGCCTCCACAGTAGTCCAGAATTGGGAGGGCACCAAGCCACCATTGGTCCCTTTCCTCTAGCCTCAATGTGCTGTGCCCTGCCTCTTAATGGCACAGCAAAACATCTCACCCCATGCGTTTAAATGAGGATTGTGCATTCAGGTTCCTCAGGAACCTCAAATAAACCTTGAAGAATCTATCTGGAGTCCACTAACTGTATGACTTGAAAGAAATTCAACCCTCTTGGATCTTGGATTTTTAAAAAAAAATCCAATTGGATCATTATTGTGCAGAGTTTTTGCCTAACATTGCCTAGACATCATATTTCCAAATATGGATTTATAGGGCCAGTTCTTCAGCTGGAAGTTGGCATAGTTCCATTAAAGCCAATGAAACTATGCCGAATTATACCAGTTAAGGATTTGGCTCACAGTGTGAAACTTTGCTTGCCTTTTGTTATATGGGCACGGCAACAAAAACGATCCTATAGCTTCCTATGGGGGTATCAATACTTATGTCCTGCTTTGGTACTGCTGGAATTGGAGCTCCTGCTGTTAAGCACTGATGTATTTTTGTTATTGGTGGAGTTTTACTTGAATCTGTGTTGAAAAATCATGATGCCAGTCACAAAGGGGTTAAAGAAGCCAGCCATCCCACCCTTATACCCTGTCTCCTCCTATCACCGTCACCCACCCACCCTGTTGTCCTATTGAGCAGAAATAAAAGTCCTGGCTTTGTCCTCTGTGAGAACAATACTCATATGCACCAAACTAAAGCCAGTATGTTTGCATCTCTCTTCTATTAGGCAAAGAAGGTGAATGTGAAGAGTTTTTAAATTCAGGCTCTGTTTCAGCGGTTTTATTGGACATGCAGAGTTTAACTGATCAAGAGAAAAGCCCATCTCCTGTCCCAGTAATCAGCTCTCCGAGCCATGAAGAGTTTAACACCACTGTTGATGAAGAGGTATTGTTCTCTATTTTCTCTCAATGTATCACTACTTGACAACGTTACTCGTGCTGTATTTGCATTACAGAAACCAGCCCCCTGCCTCTTTAAGTTTTCTTGCTTGTTAGGCAGTTTCAGTAAAACATCCCCATTTTGTTTGGAAAGTCCTTACTAGTATAGAATTTGTTTGAAAGCCGCCAACCCCAAATTTTGTATAAACACAAAATCATATTTAATTTTCATTAAAATGTCCAGGAATGATTTTAATATCAAATAGAAGGAAGTTTCTGAAACAGTATTCTCACTGATTTTATGTAAAATCTTATTGAAAAGTTTATTTTCACTTACCTGTAGTAAATTTGAGACTATTTTAAATCAGTTAAAATATATACTATAGTATATTTAAGGGGGTGCAGTCTACTTGGTATCTTCTCCATTTCCAGAAATGAGTTATAAGTAGTTCATGATATGCCCCCTGCCAACATCCTTGATTTTAGAAGCATGTTTTCCTGTATTTAAAATATTTATCTCTCCCCTCAAAGCACTCATGCAAAATGAGGAACTAGCTGATTATACAGGGAAAACGAGTGAAAATAGCTGTAAACCAAATGCACTAAGCAAGCAAACTGAAACATACTATGTTCTTCCACGGCTCTCCCCAGTCCATCTCCCACACACAAATGTTTCATTTACAGTAATCTTCAGGGTACCTTGTAACAGTGGATCAGAAAATTTCAGAGAGGTGTGATTCTTTTGAGTTGATGTCCCTTTAAACCTAGGGCTTGGTTGGCCCTGCATTCCTTCAGCTGGAGATCCGGGTGAACAGGCCGTGCAAGATTGAGCACTAAGAAAGAGTACTGTATCATGACAGTTATGTATAGGCAATATCTTACACTGAGATAACCTGTGAGTAAAAGTCTTGTTGACTTTTATGGGACTGCTCATGTGTGAAAAGTTACTCATTTGTGTAGTGGGATTATTTATGTCCCTAATTTTTATTTAGTATATTTACAAGTCTGGTGCTTCTGCCTTCTGGAAAACTCTGAACAGCTTGGAATAGGGTGTTTGCGTCCAGGAGTTGAATTTATATATGCATACATCGTTTTCTTGATTCTCTTTTAAAGAAATTGAGAACAATGGTGAAATGTATTACTGTAGCACCTAGAAGCCCTCATCACAGACTGGGACCCCAGTGTACTAAAGGCTGTACAGAGCCAGCCCAAATCCCGGCCCCAAAGAGCTTACAATTTAAGTATAAGACAAGACATAACAGGTGGAGATGGTGGAGAAACCCAGCTGCATTTTGCCAGCACTTTCATTCACAAAAATGTCTTGCATTTGCATTGTAAAATATTGGAGATCTTTTTAGCTGATGTGGTACTGTCCTGTTATACATCATGTATTTAAACTGTTTCTTATGTTTGTTAATATCAGAGATAATAAAAATTGAAAATTAAAAGTATAATTTTCTCTTACCTTTTGTATTTGTTAGTTGATATATTGTGCCTCTCAGTTTGGGCCTCAGTTCAGCAAATCACTTAAACACAGGGTCACATCCCACTGAAGTTGCATATAATGGGATTTTATTCATGTGTTTAAGTTACACCTATTTAAGGGTTTCATTGACCAGGGATGGATTTACACAAATGCATAAAGTGAATTCAACTATTAACATTATAGAGATATTTAATAGGAAGTTAGAGAAATTTCTTTTAAAATCCCTCTAAAATTTAATAGAAAATAACTTTGTACAGGATTTTTTGAACCAGGCTATAGAAATGAAGAGCAAGCTTATAATTTTCTATTGAATCCTACAGGATGTTTCAAATAACCTATGAGAGAGTTTGTTTTCTATTAAATTCCATAGGAATTTTCCAAGTTCTGTTTTTGTCTTTTAATTTTAATGCTATGGATACGTTTTACTGTTATGTGGATGAGTAGTCCCATTGAACCCAATGGGATACGTCTCATGCATAAAGCTGTGCATGCGTAAATAAATTATAGGATTAGACCTGAAGCCCAGATTCAGCAGAGACCTTAAGTGTGTGTTTAAATGCTTTGCTGAATCAGGGCCTTAGTGCTTAGAGCCAAAAAGAGGCACTTTACATTTAAAAGAAAAAAAATAGCTTAAATAGTTGGCATCCTTGATGGAAATCTCAGAGCAGCCAAGGACTGAACAGAGATGGAGAGTGAACTATTATTTCATGTCATAGAGGGGTCCATAAGGGAGACACATTGACTTGGCAGCATGAGGAGGCTTATGTTGCTTTTATCCATCCTGTTATACCTGCTCTGTATACTAACAGAGGATTTTAAGCACCAGTGTTGTCAGCCTGGCCCATCTTTATAAGCACTAAACTATGTTTATAGTAAAAAGAAAATGAATTGAACCCTATGCCTGAGTCAGACTTTTATTTTTATCGCTGATGTATTTGATTTCTATTTTCATACAGTGATTGTGTAGTTTTTCCCATTGTAATGATGTATCCTTCCTTCTTTTAGAATTCACTACAAATTCACACCAGCATCTTGCAAGTTTCAATCCCCGCTTTTCCACCAGCACCTGAAAGCTCAGAAGCCGCTACAGAAAAAGTAAACGCGCAGCCTAAACCAGAAGTTGCAAGTGAAGTGAGGTATAGTTATTACAAACTATTTCTAACTGGTATGTAAAGTCAAAGTTCTGTTAGAAAATGTTAAGTGAAATTGTGTTTGTTAGTGACTGGGCAATTCGAGTATTAAGTCTGTTTCTTCAAACTAGCACTGTCACATATTCTAACATCCATCTGGGATTGAACTATATGATCACCAAACCCATTTGTTTTCGCATTTCTATTATTGTTGTTCATTATAGCACCAATAGTGTGCTACGTGCGTGCTGACAAAGAAGGCATTGAAATTAATAGAATTGTTGTGGGGACCAGTTGCCCCATAGCGCCCCCAACTGGCTGAATGTGGCATGATAGGTGCTCCCTGTCTCAGTTCCTTCCCTGAGATTGTGTCCCCTCAGCACACATCAGCCAGTGCTACTATTAGAGCTATTGCTTAGCCTTCTGGCCAAGTCATAAACAAAAGTTAACCCCTTCTGGGGTAGCAAATGTCCAACTAAGAAGTCCCAACTAACAAAAAGGTGGTTCTACTCTTTGCAGGTTTCTCTTCACCCCACCCTTGGGGACCTGTTCCCAGTTTCTGGGCTATCTTTGAGAGTCTTTACGGCTCTGAGAGAGAGCACTCAGCCCCTACGGTATTGTTCTGAGCCCCTGCTGGGCTCTGCTCTTGTAGAGCACCGGGTCCCCAGGCTGGTTCCACTGAAGCAGTGGTTCTCAACCACGGGTACCTGCACCCTCTGGGAGTGCACAGAGGTCTTCCAGGGGGTACATCAACTCATCTAGATATTTGCCTAGCCTTACAACAGGCTACATAAAAAGCACAAGCTAAGTGAGTACAAACTAAACTTTCCTACAGGCAATGATTTGTTTAGACTGCTCCATATACTATACACTGAAATGTAAGTACAATATTATCTTCCAGTTGATTTATTTTATGATTATATGGTAAAAGTGAGACTGTAATCAATTTTTCAGTAATAGAAGCATCACAGCACACTGTCTGATTTTGTAAACAAGTCGTTTTTAAGTGAGGTGAAATTTAGGGGCATGCAAGACCAATCAGACTCCTGAAAGGGGTACAGTAGTCTGGAAAGGTTGAGAGCCACTGCCCTGAAGTACCCTTCTCCTGCAGACCCTGGCTCAGAAGCTTACATAGGAGCCTACCCATTCCCTCTGGTTCCACAGGGAAGACTGATCTCCCACAGCCCTTTTACAAGGCCTAGGTGTCCATTAAGCTGCCGCGTGACCTGCCTTAGCCATGCCCCTCAGTCTGGGAAGCAACTAATTAATTATGGCGGGTGTGTGGCTGGCTCCATTTCCCCCTTTAAGACAGGGATGAACATAAAACTGATGTAATGCAGTGGAGAATCAGGATAATTGTTTTTACTTTATATAAATAGCTTAGTTTTAGATGCAATATCGTAATATGTAGTGTTAATTTGCTGTAAGCGATTTGCAGTCAGAGATTTAAAAAAATTCTTGCGAAGCACTGCCAAACCGAAACCAAGAATGACTAGCCAGTACTGGTCACGGGAGTCGTAAATAAGCTACCAGGAAGAAGACACATCTCAGTTTTCAAGAAGTCTGAGAGGTAGATTCCCTTGAGGCTGGCATATGACAATGAAACTGGGTTTTTCTAGCCTGAGGCATTGAGTGAGTGCAGATCTTACTAAGGAGATTTTTAAAGCCAGCTAGAGGATTACAGCCTTAGCCACAGAACTCCCAGTAAAGCTAATGAGAGGTGTTTTATCTAAATTCCTTAGCTGGCTTTTGAAGATCTCAACCATTATTTTTATCTATAGTACTATGGGAGGTTAGGAATCCAAATGCCGTGAAATCTCATTGATATAAGATTGTCTTTGATTTTAGTGTACAAACTAGAGCAGACAAATGTTGAAGCGTGCTTTCTTTGGCCCTGATCCAGGAAAGCATCTCCACTCAGAACAGCTTGTGCTTAAGTGTTTTCCTGAATCAGGGCCTCTGTCTTTCTCTGCTCTCCCTCCCTCCTTCACACTCTTCCACTGGTTCCCATATTTCTTCATGCCGTGCTGTTACTCATGTAACTCTAGCCGTAAGCAATGTGAATCTCATTTCTTGTTCATTTTCTCTATTTTTAAAGACAATCGCTGTGACCCAGCTCATTGCCAGAGTTCCCATTATAGCCTGCATGTGTCTTAATTTCTTGCAATGGCATGTGAGACTGTTACGCGTGCTATGACCTCCTAATTTACTCAGACTCAATTCCTGAATATGTTGGTTAGCCTGCGGTGCTTGAAGTGATGTAGGAAATCTTTGCCCTGCTTCTTGAGTTCACTCCCACCCTTTCTTCTTTTATAACAGGAGATGACAGAGGAAAGATTTGATTTTTGGTAATATACAGCCATTCAGGTGAAAAAAGAGAGAGTTAAAATTCACTAGTTGAGAAGATAGGAATTCTGTACCAATAGGATGTATTGATGGAATTCTTAGGTATCTTGTAATGTAGTACCTTGTCTGTTTTACAGTGAAGGGACAACACCATGTTCCTCCGTAGAAACGCAGCCATGTGACAGTCCATTGTAAGTACCATATCAACCAATGAAATGCTTCTACTTAGACACCTTTATACCATATTTTAAGATTTTTTTTTTTAATGATCACACAAATGTGTGTAGTTATTCTAACCACGTTAACTCATTTTAAAATAATTTTGGTGATGTTGATAGTTTTCTGCTCTGATAATTTCTAATGCTCTTTCCGTAAATGTATGCTAGCATCTCATTTCTGTTGCAGTATGAAACGTCTTCAGTCAAGTCATGTAACATCAGTGGGCTTGGGGATTTACAATTTTTTTTTAATACGTATGCGGCTACACACACATGCTGAGATCAGCTCTGCATGGGAAGGCTCAGCTAAGGCACTTCCCAGTTCCCAAGGCACACGCCCACCCCTTTGGCCTGTAAGCCCAAAATTATACCCTCTTGCACTGCACAGAAAACTGTACAGTGTACGCTCATAAAATTCGCCCCCTCCCTCAGTGTGGAGAAAGAGAGGCAACAGCTTTCTGCCCTCAGTTATGATTTCCACACACTGGTTTTAGACAAGACAAAAACAAGTTTATTAACTACAAAAGATAGATATTAAGTGATTATAAGGGATAATAAACAGATCAAAGCAGATTGCATTTTTATTTATTTGAGGTAATCTAAATTTTTAAGATAATAAAGAGATTGGATATGATGAGCAGCAAATTCTCATCCTAGTTGTTTTTTTACAATTGAGTGCCTTAGTTTGCAGAGATTCTTGAGGGCAAGCTGCACTTGCTTGCAGCTTAAAACCCTAGGTATTCCTTTCACAGGCTAGAAATCCCTCTTGCCTGGGTCCAGCCCTTCTCCCCTAGTCCAGTCTTTGTTCCACAGGTGTTTCCAACAGTCTTCTTGGGCGGGGAGTCAGTGAAGAACCACAATGATGTCGCTCCCCTGCCTTAAGTAGCTTTTGCATATGGCGGGAATCCTCTGTCTCCCCCCTTGGTTCCCACACCCAGTCAGTGGAAAAACACTGGTATTCCAAGATGGAGTCCAGTACCAGGTGACTTGGTCATATGCCCCTCTAGGGACAAAGCAGCCATGACTCGAAGGGCTGAGGGACCATAGCGAGAATCAATTCAAGGTTGTGGGTGGCATTCACGAAGCAACTGCGAATGGCAGAGTGCAGCTGCTGGGTCCAAGCAACGAGCACTGACTGGAGGGATTGCATCGTACTGCAGGCTTGGGATGACGAGCCGTAGCTGCAGAACTTTCAGATATGCAAGGCCACATTCCTGGAGCTGTGTGCCAAGCTTACCCCAGCCCTCCAGTGCAGGAACACCAAGTGAGAGCTGCACTGACAGTTAGAAGCGAGTGGCAATCGCACTGTGGAAACTTGCAATGCCAGATTGCTGCCTGTCAGTAGGAAATCATTTTGGAGTTGGAAAATCCACTGAAGGGGCTGCTGTCATGCAAGTGTGCAGGACCATTAATCATCTCCTGCTATGCAAGGCTGTGACTCCTGGCAATATGCAGAATATAGTGGATGGATTTGCAGCAGTAGGGTTCCAGAACTGCGTTGGAGTGATAGATGGGGGACACATCCCTATTTTGGCCCCAGAGCACCTTGCCACAGAGTACATTAACAGAAAGAGCTACTTTTGTAGCGTTATGCAATCATTGTTGGATTATCGGGGTCGCTTCACTGAGATCAATATGGGCTGGTCAGAAAAGGTGCATGATACTCGCCTCTTCAAAAACACAGGACAGTTAATAAAGCTACAAGCAAGGACTTTCTTTCTGGACCAGTGGATTACCATTGGCCATGTTGATGTGCCAATAGTGATCCCAGGGGACCCAGCCTTTCCCTGGCTCTGCTGGGTCATGAAGCTGTACACTGGTCACCTCAACAGCACCAAGGAAAGATTCAACTACCAGTTCAGCAAGTGCAGAATGACAATTGAATGCATTTTTAGAAAATTGATGGGACTCTTGCATTGTTTACTCACAAGACTGGATCTCAGTAAGAAACACATTCCAATGGTATTGTTGCCTGCTGTATCCTGCATAACATCTGTGAAGCAAAGGGGAGAAAGCTGCCACTGTGGTGGAGGGCGAAGCTGGAGCAGCTGTTGTCTGAGTTTGAACACCCAGATGCAAGGGTTATTAGAAGAGCTCAGTGTGGAGCTATATGCCCCATGGAGGCTTTGAAGGAGCACTGTAACAGTGAGCCAGAATAATACATTGGTGTGCTGTGCTCAACCTGGCCATACACTTTTGGGGCATGTTAGACACTGTGAGGTGCCTTGGTGTACATCTGTGAATATACACTGTCAATGCACCTATTAATTTTGCAAGGCTTGCTGTCCATTTAGGATGATTATACTGTTTGTCACTGACCCTATGAGTTGTCTCATGTAGTACAGTAACAAGTGGGTGGTTTTAGAGATGCTAGGCATTCTGCAACATATATTGTAAGCTAATAAAGAGGAATTATTTTCCAAGTAATAGAATTTTATTCAATAACAAAAACAGTGCAAAGAAAAATCTGTGCAATGTAAAAGTAAATACATTAAAAACTTAAGTTCTGTTCCACTAATTTATTAACAAGGAGAGAGAACATTCATATCGATTTTACCTACATATATGGCAATTGTGGCTTTCACAAGTCAGTGTACTTGAAGCTGTCATTTTCCTTATGTCCCCAATGTGGTATATGTAAGAATACAACCCCTGATGCCAGTTGAAATATTGAGGGTGGGTGGAGAGAGGTGCTGTAATGGAGTTCACCATGGACTGCAAAGGGAAGTGAGCCTGTGACCGTCTGTGACAGTCTGCAGCATCTGTGTTTGCTGCTGTTGAAGCCACTGTGCATCATCTTCTCCTGGTGCATCTTCCTCTCCTTTTTCTGCTGGGACTCCTGGGCCTTTCTCCTGTCTGTTCTTTCCTTCTCCGGGCTATCTGCAGTGTTCACATTCCAGGCCCCTTGCTTGTGGTTTGATGCAGCACTGTCTTGCAGGATCTCATTGAACGTGTCATCCCGAGTCATCTTCTTTCACCTCCTTCTCTGGCTCAGGCGTTCTATGGGTGTGAAGAGGGAACCCCTCAAGGGCGCAATGGCAGCAGCTGCAGATAAAGCACATAGAGATACCATTGTCAGTGTAATCACAATGGAAAGTGAAATTTGAGATTCAGAACTCCTTTCCCTTGTTCCCGTAAAGTTTTAAACAAGACGTGCTCACTGACACATCTGCTTCTGAATGATTGTGTATGGCACCACTCACAGCCATGGTGAATATGTCCCACCAGGGTGAGGGAAATGAGGAGGGAATTGCTCAGATGCATGAAACTGAGTATAAGGAGATGACACCGAATACTGGCACCATTTTCCACAGACATTGGTGATTTTAGCTGATATCTCTCTCCAGAAGGTAACAAAAGCACAGAGAGCGCAGCTGCTGCTGGCGTCCCAGAATTGCCCTGGCTCATATGCTGCTACCCTGTGCACTGCGGTGGTGCCTGCCAAAGCTATTGCCAGCTGGTATGTGAAAGTGCCCTACCGCAAAGGAAGGAATAAGGCTTTCGTCGGAAACATTCGGGAGAGGACTGCAGAGTACCTCCATGAAAGTCTCATTAAGATCTCTCAGGAGGATTCAAGGGACATCTCTGTGCACAGAAACAAACTGCTCTGCATGGTCTCCCCTCCCTAACTCTAGCGGGGAATGAAAAGCAGATAGCAGCACTACAGCTCTTTTTTGTACTTCTAGTACAAGTCAATTAATGAAAAGTCGACAGCTGTGTCCTGTTAAGTTGGAGGTGCCATTGGTACATCACTGTGATGGGAAATACATTTACACTTCCCCTGCTTTGGGCTCACCCATGCCCAACTGCCGGGACTGGACTGCAGTGGAATCTCACACAGGTCCTGGCTCATGTCATCCCTCATCTTCCTCCTCGTCCTCACTGTTCATGGCAGGAGTCTGTGTCTCGGTCTCCTTGGAGGTATCCACAATGTTGATGGGGTTTCTGCCATGTATGGCATGCAGCTCTTCTGTACATCGACCATATGGAGTGCTTACATCGGTGAGAGACAAATTTAAGTGCGGACATGTGCACAATTAGGTTAACGCAAGGCAGCAAATGTCGACCTAACTTCATAATATAGACCAGACCTATGTCTCCTTGAAAGTCACTTCTGAAAATGGGACTTAGGGTTACATTTTCAAAAGCAGCTCAGTGATTTAATAACCTAAGTCTCTGAAAATGAAATTTGGCAATACCTGTTGTTGACTTTCTTTTAAAATGTTTCCTAGTTCAGTTTTTTCAATTTTTTGCAATCTAAAAATAGTGTGTGCATTTTCCTTCTTTGTGATCCCAAAGCAGTTTTTTTTCTATCTTCACTGAAATCCTAAAATAAGTGATTTTTTGCTTAGGGTTAAAAACCTTTATCTGTCATAACGAGAACCAAAACTAAACAGGTCAGGACTTTCCTTTAAGAGTAGTTCTTTTTTTGTTTTTAAAATGTGTACACACTTCTTAACAAGTGAAATAACAGAGAATTTTTAAATGTCCACCTAAATTGCTTGAATGAAACCTTTACAAAATGGTTACTGTATGCATACATGCAAATTTAACACTAAGAACTTGCAAGTTATGCATGCAATTTGGCTCATGCAAGTACATGTTTTGGATGTCTATTTCAGCCTACCTTTTGGAAAATTTAATTTAAAATAAGAAGCAAAGAATTTCAGAGTTAGACGGCCTGTCACTCCATCATTAGCTCATCCTCTTGTACCTTAACATAGCAGTAATTATGCTATGGAAGATCTCCTTGCAATGCCTAGCCACCACATGGGAGGAGTTAAAAGGGAGGGCTGTAATACAATCTTTATATAGTTCTTTAGAATACATTTGCCTTTGAGACAAGGGGGTCTACCTTCATTCATAACTCATAATCATTTTGATTTTTATGGTCTTATTGTAGAATGTCAGCCCTGCAAAAATCCAGCAGTCTGGGCAATTTGAAGAAAGAGGCATCAGAAGTGGTTGGTTTTGTTTTTTAGTCCTTTCTTTCCCCTTAATATTGAGGCCCAGATTGTCTACACCAATTCTGGCTCCCTGAGGGGTGCAAGGGGCTGGAATCTGGCTGGAGCTGGCTAGTTGAGAAGTCCTGTGGTGGTGGTGGGGGAGGTCTCTTAGCTCTGGTCTACACTGTGGGGCGGGGGAGGGGTGTTGATTTAAGTTATGCAGCTTCAGCTACATGAATAACATCGTCGTACTTAGATCAACTTACCATTGTGTCTTCACCGCGGTGAGTTGACTGCTGCCGCTCCCCCATCGACTCTGCTTGCGCCTCTCGCCGAGCTGGAGTACAGGTGTCGACAGGAGAGCGCTCAGGGGTTGCTTTATCACTTCTAGGTTAGACACGATAAATCGATCCCCACTGGATTGATTGCTTCCCACCAATCCGGTGGGTAGTGAAGACATACCCTTAGGTGGCATGGAGTCAGTTCCTCTACCAGCTCTGCCTGCCTGCCCC
Organism: Gopherus flavomarginatus; assembly: GCF_025201925.1. Taxonomy (NCBI): domain Eukaryota; kingdom Metazoa; phylum Chordata; order Testudines; family Testudinidae; genus Gopherus; species Gopherus flavomarginatus. Next base: position 129,799,274 of record NC_066617.1, read on the forward strand.
AGATTAGTTTGGAGGAGAGCATAGCTCTGTTCATTCAATTTACAGCTAGCTATGACCCCATTTGTAACAAAATCCTGTGGATATTAGTGAAGAAAATCTGTCCCTGAATATTTAGGAGTCTATCCTCTTATTGTATGAGGTATTTATATAAGTAAATCACCTGCACTCCAGAGCTGTCTTCATTAGGTAAAAAGGTGTGTTCTTAATTCAAGTTACCTAACTAGAGGTAAAATCCTAGTACAGACAAGGCAGTTTGCCATTGTCATGTGAGTTAGAAGGGCAGGTTCAAGACAAGGGGCCCCCACTATCTCAGTAATAGAGATGGGTGAATGATGGAGATGGAGAAAACTGGAGGAGAGGGTGAATTTTGCTTAAGGTTAAAAACCTTTATCTGTCATAACAAGAACCAAAACTAAACAGGTCAGATCTGAGTCCCATAATAGCCAAAGCCGTGATAACTAGCTCTAGTTCAGGCTGACTGTTATTTGCAGGCCTATGGAAGGGCAAACCTGCAATTGTACCCCATAAGATTTATTTGCACTCTGCTGAGAGAGAGATGCTTTTTTACCAGCACTAAATTCATTTAATTTTTGTAATTAAAACCAGTCTTAGTTGTGTAAAGCCATTAATAAATCAAGATCTAAAAAGGACTATATTATGAAACCCAAAACCTAAACAGAACTTTAGGTATGGGGGAAAATAAAAAGTGACATTAATCTAGGGGAAATGTAGTTCTTAAGTGATTCCTTTTGAAAAATAGAAGAGGAAAGAAATCTCACTATTTTTAACTGAAATGAATTAAATAATGACATAACTAAGAATTTTAACACTTCTCAATCCTTCCCAAACAGGACAAAGAACCTGTACAGAAACCAGCAGAGGTAATTTTTATGTGCATCTTCTTGTAAAGCAATGCAAAGAGCAGAAGGTGTTTTAAATAGCGAAGTTTTATGAACATTATATCAGAATTTTGAAGGGAGAATAGCAGACCTGCAAGCAAGGTTGTGGAGAGTGATTCAGAGAATATATTCAGGTTTCCACCATCACTTTGTATCAAGTTTATATTCTCTCACTCACTCTTGTCTTCTCACACATGGCTCTTCATTTTGACTGGCTGAGAATAAATAAAATCACCCATTACCTATTGTTCCTCACCTTCTCTTGGGGCAAACGTATTCAAATCACTCTATCTCCTAGTTGAGGTTCTCCCCTCACCTGTACTCACCCGGCTCTAAAGACACCCCTTTTTGTGGTATGCTGTCCTGGCTAAGCAGGACTCCAGTGAACTTGCAGCCCAAACCATTGATGCTTCTCCTGAGCCAGCCGGAGGATTCCTTACAGAGCAGCACAAGCAGTTCCTGTTCCCACATGGCAGAGTGCATGCTACTGATTCAGCAGGCTCATCCCTTGACAGCCCAGGATCAAAGCATATAGAGTGTCTCCAGCCCTGCAACCCTGTGAGGTTACACATTGCTCCACCACAAACGAACAAAGCTGGGTCTCAGATTTATTATTTAGCTTGGTAGCATTTGTAATTAACTTGTTTTTCTACCTTGGAAATCTTCCAAGTTCCCATTGTTTTGGAGCTTATCTTATTACAGTGGTTGCCATTAAAAAGTAACCATTTACCAACCACCTTAGTACACAGCCACTATTTCCTATTCAAAGTAATTCAGTGAATTATTGAAATTCTAAGTAATGGCAAAGAATCCTTGCCTCTCAAATACCACTTTTATACTCATGACTGTGTTTTTCAGCAAAGGGATATTGTTGTGTTTACCTTGCCAATCAGAGACCATGAGAGGTTAAAAGTCATATGTTTAAAAACCCAGAATAAATAGAGATGTGCTTATTAATATTACAATCATCTTAGATTATCAAAGCTGCCAGAATTTTACAAATCTAATTTATGTCTCCACCATTTATGCCATTTGCTTGCTGCTTCTGTGTCTTTCAGTTGGACAATGGAAATAGGCTGCTAGTCCAGTGATTTTCATGCTGTGCTCTGCAAACCGCTGGTGGTCCATGGAGACTTTCTGGCAATCTGCAGAGAACTGGCCAGTCATGAGGTTCTTGTTCTTCCTCCCTTTTTCCAGAAACTTTCAGTGGGAGATGAGGGAGCTCAGGACTTCACAGGATCAAACCTTATGTGAATGTGTGGTTAATTTATAATTTTGAAGGGCCACATTTGCAAGATCTGAAACCTTTAGTACAGAAATGCTACTGTTAAACAGGTTGTAAATATAATTGAGTCCCAAACACATTTTAACTGAAGATCATGCTTATTTAATCTAGACTTGGTACATGCACGCTATAGTCTATTTTACAGTGCAAATGCTACCTTTATTTCCAGATTACCTTTCAGAACTGGCTGTGCACAATTAAAAGCTTTTTGTGGTGCAGTAAGGTTAAGTTCTGAAGTTTTGTTTTCCTGATTAATCAGACTAAAGCTCCCATGGAAGGTAACAAGTGTGGAACCCTTCCTCCAAAATCCCCAAGCCATAGTGGTACCGGAGATGAGGACAGTTTTGGTACCCGAAAAGCCAGATCTTCATTTGGACGAGGCTTTTTCAAGATAAAAAGTAACAAGAGGACAGCAAGTGCACCTAATTTGGGTAGGTACCACGCTCCTGAAAGCATCTCCAGTGTATTTTGAACAAGAGTCTTTAATAATGATGGGGGTTTCTTTTTATGCATATTGTAGCTGTCATAAACAGGGGCAGGGCCAGCCACAGTGTGACCCAAAGAGCTGGAGTAACTGACGGCTGTGCAAGAAAAGTGCTGTGCTTTTGCATAGCAGTTCAATCCAACCCTTGCCTTGACCTCTCTGCTCAGACCCTGTATAGCATACTGCAATTTTAAAGTAGCAGTTTCCTTGCTGAAATGCAGCAGTTCATATGCATTTTTCTCCTGCTCCAACCTCGGCTCAATACCTTAATCTTATCACAAGTGCAGTGTTGTTACCATAGTCCAATATTATACTTACAATAGCACCTCAACTACAGTTGTCTTCCGTCTTTTTATTAAAAGTGTCAGGAAAATGTGGGCACCTGAGATACATCTCTCCCCTAGGAGAAGAGCAGAGAGAAACCTCCATCCTTCTGCAGTTTAAATGGCATTACTGCGTCCTCGGTCAGAATAAAAGTTTTCCACTCTTGCCTGCTTAGTGGTCATTCCGATCCTGTGCCCCAGGGAGTTAATTTACCCACAGCCTTGTTATATATGGCCCATGTCTTCCTCTCCCATATATAATATGAAAATTGATTGGCCTACATGGAACAGATTTCAATGATTAAACCAGTTGTCTCATCCCACTAAGATGTTTTTGTACGACGTCTGCAGTGTAACAAAAATAGCAATTTTAAAATAATCCTTCCTGGCTGAAAGCAGTGGGGTACGGTGGTCCCAGTAGAGGACTGGGAGATGGGACCCTGGGTTCTGCTCCTAGCTCTGCTATGAATTTGCTTTTTAAATCTGAGCAAGTCACTTATATTGTCTATGCTTCGGTTTATCCATCAGGAAAACTAAATAATACTTGTCTCCTTCCTAGGGGTATTGTGAGGCCCAGGCACAATGAATCATTATGACACATGCAGTCTTTTACTTTCTTGTGCTCAAATGCTGATTGAAATCATCGGGATGTTGTTTTACCCTCATTAATATATAGCTTTGCTATGTTATATTTTGGTGAGGAAGGGCTTAACAGTGTATTGGTAACCCTAATCTGTGTGTGAATTCAGTGCTGTGTGTGGTGCATGTGTCTGTTTTATTTTTCTCCCCTTGTCTTGTATTTTGCCAGTGTAAATTTTGATGTATGTTTTACCTTGTCGTTCTGCGTATTCTCTCCCATTGTGCTGCGTGTGGTTATGTGCATTGTTTGGATATCTGAAGATCGCAGTCGAAGTGCAAGTGCACCTACCTTAGGTATAGTAGTCCTGCATGTCTGCCTGTACCAGTGCTCTGCTGTGATTGCTGCTAACAGCTGGTTATGGCCATGATTTTTTAAAACCGAGCTAGAAACAAGATCTCTGTGTTGAAACACTAAAACATATGTTCTGTTTAACACTGGTCCACTACTCAAAGTCTGCTGCATTGTTTCATGATAACCACTACTAATGAGACACGTTGCGGGTAGACTAGCAAAGGTGAATGAACCTCCGAACACAAGGTTACCCATCAAGGCAGAAAAGAAGGTAGAGAACGAGAGGTAATTGTAGACGTGTGTAATCTACAGAGGCTTGGCCACGCATTCTGCTCACTTTTATCATAATGACTTGGTGGTTACTCAGTTCATCATCTCTTTGTGTTGTCATCCAGCTCAGTGCTTCTGGAAGATGCTAACAGGTAATGCAACATGAGGTTTGGCAGTATTTGTACGGCTTTAATTAAGGTAGCACTGAAGGGAGGGATACATGGGGGAGGGATGGCTCAGTGCTTTGAGCATTGATCTGCTAAACCCAGGGTTGTGAGTTCAGTCCTTGAGGGAGCCATTTAGGGATTTGAGGATTGGTCCTGCTTTGAGCAGGGAGTTGTACTAGATGACCTCCTGAGGTCCTTTCCAACCCTGATATTCTATGATTCTTTTCCAAATAACTAAGGAAGAAATTTAATGTAATAAACATCAGAGAGAAAAAACACACATGACACATGCTACTCTGGTAGTTCTGGTGGGTGCTCAGCTGTGCTGGTGGATGAGGGCAGTATAGGAACCAGAATGGAATGTGTTGCCTTTATGTACAGCCATGTAACCCTAAATCAGTGATGGTAACTGAAAGCGAATATGGTCCTAAGACATGACAGAAATAGAGGCAGTCTCCTTATTTCCCGTTAGTGTTCCAAATTTCTGAACATCACTTTCATAAAACAGCTATTCTAAAGGATTATTTCAGTGATGAAGGAGATGCAGTGAGCGGCTAGTACCCGCAAACTTCTGCTTCTGATTCATTCAACCATGTCCTTATATTTCCCACCAAGAATGCTGCTTAAATGCGTTTTTTCTTAAATTAGTTTCCTTTCTAAAATACCGTACCTGTACAGTAGCTCTGTCCTCCAGCACTGAGCATCTCGTTCACCCATCAGTGGAGCTGAAGTGCTCCGAAAGCATATGTTAAAATAAATGATATAGTTGCCTCTCTTCATGTTCGGCCATTAGAGAAGATATTGCTAATATGGGACCTGCTAATTGACCTTTTGCTAGGGCACTGAAACTTTGCCAAACTAAGGGCCACACTGGTGAGTTCCCAGGAGCTACAGGGCCACACCTAACTTGCATTAATTAGAGCAAATTGCAGCCACCTTCATCAGTAACTTTGAGGTATTAAATTATAGGTCCCAGTATATTGTGCTCCATCTTGATCCAAATGACTGGTAGTTGCTTTGTGAACCTTGTTTTCTCTTGAAAAGCAATACAGAGTTTATTTTTTAAAACAAATGATGGTGCCTGTAGCTGTCCATCCATATTAAAGATGATGAAGGTGGCCACAAACCGTTCTGTGGTCTCCAGGGGCTACGTTTTGGCTATGGCTGTTTCACTTTAACAAACTCCAGGCAGTAGATTTAGAGTCACTCTTCTTCAATTTTGTTTTAAGCTTCCATTAGCAAATAGGTGATGTAAACAAACTCCTCATTGTTTGTTTGTCCACAGCTGTATGGCACTTGCTGGCACATCTCTGCTTAAGTAGAATATTAGATTCTGCAATTTGTTTAATCGTCTATTTAGCATATTTTTCTGTTTGTTTTTCATTTTATAATTTTGGTTGGTAAGTACATTCTTGAGCAGTCCCCAGGTTCACCTGGAGTGGATATGAAGTCTCTGTAGACAAATACAGGATAAAGACGTAAGATTTCCATCATGGTTGGCAACATATTGTTTCCCTATGCAGTGGTAGGTATTAGATACATCCATCCTTTTGACTCTTAAATAAGAAGTAATGGCTTTTTAGTCAGGACACCACCCAAAGTTCATGGTACTTGTCTGTGAAGGAGCAAAATATTCCACTATGTGCAGATGCGTAAGGCCCTCTTTTCCCAATTGCATTTTTGAGTCAGAAGGAGATGGCTGTTGGTAGATCTTGCTAGATGGGGATCTAATCAGAAATTGCATTTTATTAGGAACACTGGTGTGAAAGTGCTTTATAGTGCTTAGGGCATCCTTGGGTACTACTCCCTGCTGTGCCACTGGATTTCTGTGGGGCTTCCTTGTGCTTCGGTGTATCTGTCTGTAAAATGGGGAAAATAACATTTCCGTGACAGAGTTATCTGTGGCCTTAATTTATTAGTAATTCATAAAGCATCTTGTGGTCTTTTAGTGCAAGGTACTTAATGAATGCAACATATTGATGTTATTGGATGCTACCAATTTTCAAACACTAGACCACTGAAAGGAACACATTTTATCTCCTTTGGATCCCCATTTTCTTAAAATTGATGGTTCACAGTAATTCCAGCAAGAGTGGTTACAGACTTCAGTAGTGTGCTTATAATGTGAAACGCAGATGAAGTACTGCCAGATGAAGTTCTACTGGGGTTTGTTTTGTAATAGCTGAAACAGAAAAGGGATCTGCAGATCACTTGGACCTAGCTGGTTTGCCCCCTCGACCAAAGGAAACTGATAGTGGGCAGATGTCTCCCTCTTCTCCAGACTCCAAGAAGAAAGCCAGAGGAATCAAGAAACTATTTGGAAGGTAAGTTTAAAACAAAACAAAAAATGAACATCCTATAGGGCTGGATCGTTAGGGGGATTGCTAACGGGATACATAACCTTTCATCTCTAGGTCACTAGAAGTGCAGCTCAGGCTGGACATAATAAAGTCATTACCATTTGCACTCTGTTTGGTGGCCTAGGTGGAATGACTTGGTGATCTCAACACTGTTCCTAGTAAAAGGTTATCCTTATCGCAAAGTCACTGCCGTGCCTGGCATGTTTTTGTTGGTTTTGTTGTTCTCTCTCTTAGTTCTTTGTTCTCAGCTTCTCATCCTTCTTCTCTGCCCCGCCCCTTACACACACACTAAGGCCTGGTCCACACTACACTGTTAAACCGATTTTAACAGCTTTAAATTGATTTAACGCTGTACCCGTCCACACGACAATGCACTTTAAATTGATTTAAAGGGCTCTTAAAATCGATTTCTGTACTCCTCCCCAACGAGAGGAGTAACGCTAAAATCGATATTAACATATCGATTTAGGGTTAGTGTGGCCGCAAATCAAAGTTATTGGCCGGATAGTTATAGTGATAGCTACCAACAGTGCAACGCTCCAGAAATCGATTCTAGCCTCGGACCATGGACGCACACCGCCGAATTAATGTGCCTAGTGTGGACGCGTGCAATCGACTTTATAATATCTGTTTAATAAAACCGGTTTAAGTTAATTCGAAATTATCCTGTAGTGTAGACGTACCCTTAGTAGCTTAGGGGCTTAGTGCAGATGAAAAGGTGCAAAAATAATTACAGCTTATTTCAAGACTCCACGGTGTATTCCGTGATTGTGAAAATAGAGGAATTTATTCCTGGTTATCATACGTTAACCTCCTTTACTTAGGCTTAAAAGGAGCCAGTCTACCACATTTAACCCGGATGATATGTCTGAGGCAGAGTTCAAAAGAGGAGGGACAAGAGCAACTGCAGGACCAAGACTGGGCTGGTCTCGAGATCTTGGGCAGTCTAACAGGTAAGAGGCGCTGCACTGAACCAGAACATACAGTGCTTTTTTCCACTTCTATTTGCCCTTGTAGAAGGCTTTCGTTTTACTCCTGTATTAGGAGAAATTGTGCTTTGCAAAAGTTAAGCTGGGTAACATTAGCATTGCTAGCAAAAAGGAAACAAGCCAAGCCCTGGCTCTTTGGGACATTGTCCTCCTTAAGAGGCTGGTCAGAAAATTAATGTACAAAGTATGGCCCCACACTGCAGTGTGATTCACATGAGTGGAATCCTGCACCTGAGTGCTGTCCCACTGACTGTAGTGGGGCTCTCTGACGAATAGGCTCAGGATCTGCCTCTATGGAGCTACACTGAAGTGAATGTACATGGGTGCAGGTGTCAGTCCACCACATTGATTTCAGGCAAGATCAAGGCCTCGGTCATCGCCTAAGCTGATAAAGTTCCCTTCATTATAATGTAGATCACTGATGTATTTTACGTAAAGAAAATATTTCAGTCGCATTTTAAAATTTTAAAGCCATCCTGAAATACTCAGATTATGATGATGATGGCTAATAACTGTCATCGTCATGTTTATTATGCTAGTGCATCGGACTCAACAACTGAGATCAGGGTCCCATTTTGCTAGGTATTGTACAAACACAGAGCGATAGACATACCTTTTCCCAAGTAGCTTACAGTCTAAATAATACAGGCACACATCTCTTCCTGTACATTGTCTCAGCTCTGAAAAACACCGACGAATTTGTAATTTTTTAAAAAAATATTTCTTCTGCTTTAGTGACCTGGATATGCCATTTGCTAAATGGACAAAGGAGCAAGTTTGCAACTGGCTCCAGGGCCAGGGTTTAGGTTCGTACATGAATCATGGCAAACACTGGATACTGTCTGGGCAGACTCTCTTGCAAGCTTCTCAGCAGGATCTGGAAAAGGTAAGAAATGTTAGGAAAATATTTATATTGGGATAATTGTTAAGAATTGGTGTACATTTTGTGTGTGTGTAAGTCAGGGCTATGAGATGCAACTAAAATCAAAAAACCCAGCAAGTGAATCTTTAAAATACATTTGTCTTTAGTAATGCAAAAAAAATTGTTTTGTGTCTAACTTTAGTATGAATTTTAACGTTCATAGTGAAAGAGGTAATTAAATGTATGATTTAACTGCAATAAATGTTGGCACATCAACTAACTCTTCCAATCATTACATTTAAAAATATAGATTCAAATAAGGGAATCACTTGTTGCAATACCACTGGCTTATGGTCCTGATTCTCCCCTTCTTTGCACCTTATGCCTTTATTTACCCCTGTGCAAGGTGAGTGTAAAAGGCTACTATTCTGATTTGGTTTTATGCCCCATCAACTTTGTACAGGTATAAATGACAGCACAAGGTGCAAGGCACTGGAGAATCAGGCCCTCAATTCATGTAACTTTTTTCAATTAAATTGTCCATGCCACAGTTTTTCAATTACATTCAGGTTGGGCAAGTTAATTCTTTTCTTGCTTTGGGTCCACAGCATTTATCATCGTTTACTTCAGTCACAAGTCTGGCTGTACTGAATGTTTAGCTTCTTTTACTGTTGTAAACAAATAAGGCATCCACTTCCTTAAGTAGTCCCGGGATAATTCAAAGCTGCTATTCAGAGCTGTTGTTATGCGCTATCATACACCATCAGAAAACATTTTTTTAATTAAAAATAGGTGCAGCCATAATGGCCGTTTTGCCTACCGATACTCCAATGTTTGCGATATCAGGTATTAGTTAAAAAAACAAACAAAAAAAAACAGCTTTGAGGAGTTCCTGGGACAACTGCACTTGCAACAGTATTAGGGAGGACTATCTTATCAGGCCACTTATTCCTTAACATTTATATAGCACTTCCTGTTTTCAAAGTGCTTTATAGCTAATAACTTACTAAACCTTGCAACCTTACCTGCCTCACTCTAAGGTAGGTAGATAAGTATATTATCCCTTAAAAAATTATGCCGACTACCATCACCATTTAGTGAGCGGGCTCTTTTTGCTCCACATAAGAATATTGGGGCTAACAACCACCAAAGGGATGAGGCATCTAAATGCATTAGGTATGTAAATAAGTGTCCTGATCTTCAGAAGTGCTGAGCAGTTGCAGTCCCATTGACATCCTAGGGTGTGGTGCGTGCTCAACAAATATCAAGCTGTGCTCAGGTAGGTGCTTCACCATGAATTTAGATATCTAAATTTAGGCACCTGACCAGATCTGTCCCCTGGTACATGTGCACAATACTTGTTAATTTCAACAGCAATTGCTATATGTGTCTAATGGCAAAATTTGGCCTATCATGTTGGAGTTTGTGCGTTATTTTGTGGGTTGGGTAAAATGAATTTTGGTTATTTTTACATTTTGATTCTGTGTAAATCACATGTAATCCATATGCTGCTGAGCTAGAAATTAAGTGTTTTGGTTTCTTTGTCTTCACAGGAACTTGGAATAAAGCATCCACTGCATCGGAAGAAACTTCAGCTCGCTCTTCAGGCACTGGGGTCAGAAGAAGAAAACAATCATGGAAAACTGGATTACAACTGGGTTACCAGTAAGATTCATTGCAGTTTAAAATAATAGCATCTGTGCTTTCTAAAAGTGTGTCTACAGTGCCCACTACTGGCAGCAGCATGTAGGGTGTGTGTAGCTACACACAGGGTACGTCTGCACTACGTGATAATTCCGATTTTACATAAACTGGTTTTATAAAACAGATTGTATAAAGTGCACGCAGCCACACTAAGCACATTAATTCGGCGGTGTGCGTCCATGGTCCGAGGCTAGCGTCGATTTCTGGAGCGTTGCACTGTGGGTAGCTATTCCGTAGCTATCCCATAGTTCCCGCAGTCTCCCCCACCCACTGGAATTCTGGGTTGAGAGCCCAGTGGCTGATGGGGCAAAAATCATTGTCGCGGGTGGTTCTTGGTAAATGTCGTCAGTCATTCCTTCCTCCGGGAAAGCAACGGCAGACAATCATTTTGCGCCCTTTTTCGCTGGATTGCCCTGGCGGATGCCATAGCACGGCAGCCATGGAGCCCGTTCAGTTTTTTTTTTTTTTTTTTTTTGCAGTCACCATATGTGTGCTGGATGCTGCGGACAGAGGCGATACTCCAGCACTACACAGCAGCATTCATTTGCTTTTGCATGATAGCAGAGATGGTTACCAGTCATTCTGTACCATCTGCTGCCAGTGTAATTTGGCAATGAAATGACAGTAATCTGTCCTTCTGTGCTGTCTGCTGCTATCATGGGTGCCCCTGGCTGAGATCGGCCAGGGGCGCAAAAGCAAAACTGGGAATGACTCCCCGAGTCAATCCCTCCTTTATGGTTTCTAAAAATAGTCAGTCCTGCCTAGAATATGGGGCAAGTGTACTAGAGAACCAGTGTATCAGAGAGCACAGCTGCTCCGTGTCAGATCCCGAGAAATGATGAGCTACATGCCATTCACGGGGGGTGCCCCTGAAACAACCCCACCCGTTGCTTCCCTCCTCCCCCAAACTTCCTGGGCTACCGTGGCAGTGTTCCCCCCATTTGTGTTATGAAGTTATAAAGAATGCAGGAATAAGAAACAGTGACTTGTTAGTGAGATAAAATGAGGGGGATGCAGCCTCCCGGTGCTATGACAGTCCAGGCAGGACATTAAGCAGTGCAGAGGAGAGGAGCCCAGCATGCTGCTGCTGTGATAGTCCAGGCAGTACAGAATCTTTTCTTTACACAGGAAAGGGAGGGGGCTGATGGAGCTCAGCCCCCAGTTGCTATGATGAGGACGGTTACCAGCCGTTCTGTCCCATCTACTGGGAATGACCAGGAATCATTCCTATTTTTACCCAGGCGCCTCCCGCCAGCCTCACTTGAGGCCGGCCAAGAGTACTCCGCAGTTATCAAGCATGTTGTACCGTCTGCCACCGGGGAGGGAAGAGGAGCAGATACTGTTCTTTACTGCCGCAGCATCGCGTCTACCAGCAGCATTCAGTAGACATAGGGTAACATTAAAAAAAGTCAAGAAACGATTTTTTTCCCTTTTCTTTCACGTGGTGGGGGGGAGGGGGTACATTGACAAGCTATTCCCTGAACCACGCCGGACAATGTGTTTGAACCTACAGGTATTGGGAGCTCAGCCAAGAATGCAAATACTTTTTGGAGACTGCTGGGGACTGTGGGACAGCTGGAGTCCTCAGTACCCCCTCCCTCCCTCCATGAGCGTCCATTTGAGTCTCTGGCTTCCCCTTACGCTTGTCACGCAGCACTGTGTAGCCTGTAGATTTTTTTTTCAAACGCGTTGGCATTTCGTCTTCTGTAACGGAGCTCTGATAGAACAGATTTGTTTCCCCATACAGAGATCAAATCCAATATCTCCCGTACGGTCCATGCTGGAGCTCTTTTTGGATTTGGGACTGCATTGCCACCTGTGCTGATCAAAGCTCCACGCTGGGCAAACAGGAAATGAAAATCAAAATTTCACGGGGCTTTTCCTGTTTACCTGGCCATTGCATCCGAGTTCAGATTGCTGTCCAGAGCGGTCACAGTGGTGCACTGTGGGATACTGCCCGGAGGCCAATACCGTCGATTTGCGGCCACACTAACCCTAATTCGATATGGTAATACCGATTTTAGCGCTACTCCTCTCTTCGGGGAGGAGTACAGAAACCGATTTAAAGAGCCCTTTATATCGATATAAAGGGCCTCGTAGTGTGGACGGGTACAGCGTTAAATTGGTTTAACGCTGCTAAAATCGTTTATTCACGTAGTGTAGACCAGGCCACAGCAGTGAACATCAGGCTGCATCCACACTGCAGTTTGTAGCTAAACATAGCAGTATAAGGCTCTGTCAAGGGAGAGGCTGCTGGGAGCTGCCTTCTTTCACTGTGGGCAGCTTCTGGACCCTCTCCCCAATGCCGGAGTCTTTATCTGCTGCAGAAGCCTTTCCCTGAGGTGAGGAAAGACTCTGGCAGTGGGACACTTCACCGCTAAAAGTAGCAGTATAAATAGGGGGAGGCACTGCTTGGACATGTAGAGAGCTGCGTAGGATACATACCCCAAGTATTCAGGCATGTCTTTGCTAACCTAAGCAGTGTTTCACTGTCCTCATGGCTGTTCATACTGATGCTAGGGGGACCTGCTGCATATGTACTCTACATGCTGTTGTAAGGAGTGTGCAGTATAGACGTACCCTAAGATAGGGGCAGTAGCTTAAGGATCCTGGATAATTTGAGTATCCATGAATACCTGTGAGTAATGATAACCTGGAGAGTTCTGGCTGGATACATAACTATCCTTAGTCTAAAGGTGTTTTGAGTTAGTAATGTGTGTTTTTCTTAGGGTGGTTGGATGATATTGGACTTCCCCAGTATAAGACTCAATTTGATGAAGGAAGGGTGGATGGTCGAATGCTCCATTACATGAGCGTTGTAAGTAAATATTTTGTGTTCTTGGTTTTGGCTGTTTTTGTTAGGGGTCTTGGTTTGTTTTTTGTTTTAAAATGCAGAGTAACATGATTCTGGGTGGTAAATTGGAGCCTCACTAATCTAAAGAAACTTGCTTTTCCTGCTATATATCATGGTGATTCCAAAAGTATTACCCAATTAAAGTTTATTTTATCATGCACTCAGAAAATGGAAATCAATAGACTTTTTCCTTATTATTTATTGCTTATGTCATAACTACATAGAAAGTAAAATTCACCCATGTGCAGATCAGCAGAATGCCTATGCATGACTGAGGCCCAGTTCTGAGGGCTTAAGATGAGACATAAATGGTGATAAGTCTTGCACTCACCCTCTGTACATGGGTGAATTTTACCCAGAGTGAAAAGATCTATTATATGGAAGATAACTATAGTTCACATAAATTAACAAACTTAGAAGATTAACCTCATTTGCTTTTACAAAACAGAGAATGGAAAATCTATCTATATATCTTAATAAAATTGTTCAACAGAAAAGCAGCTTATTTGGTCTTGTCGGATTTTCTGCAGGTAATTTTAAAATTGTTGAATTTTCCAAAAATCTGTTCTGCAGAGTTGCTGAATGATAACAGAGTCATGTTTGCCAGAGGTCAGCATGTCAGAAATTTCCCACAGTTTGAAATGCGTTTTAAAATCAAATATTTATACAATAGTATACTGTAATTGTCTGTGTGTCTCTTCTCCCAATGTTGTGTGCACTAACCTGTAATGGAATGTCAAGACATTGTCAAGTGTATTCAGTGGTATGCTGCCTTCTAGTAGCTACATCCTACAGAGGATGTAAAACCCAATAATACTACCTATGTGACTGTTTCACAGGTTACCGCTAATATGGAACATTTTGTGGACCAAGTTTTCAAAGATAGTATTGTAAGATATACTTGCAAAATATACCCACGTATCTCCATTGTGCCTGAACATTTGAGAATTATGTGTATAAATGTGTATGTGAAAATAAGGTAACCCTATGCCTATTTAATTTGCACACTGTATTGCATGATTTTCAAATGCAAGTGTAGTACTTGTAGACACAATTGGTTTGTATAAATTTTATAGTTACAGTATCCATCTACCTACTGAAAATTGGGCCTTTGTTCAAATTCATATTAACTAATTCAAGTAGATGGACTTAATTCTTCTCTCTAAGAAGTTTAATATTAAATGTTCAATATATTGTTACCGTTCATTTGGGTGACTAGGGTAGGAAAATCAGAGCAAGTTCCTTTAATCTTTAAATCAGGATTTTTCTTTAAAATTTATTCTAAATAATTAAGAGTAAGTTCAATATAATTAGGTGGTATTTTTTAAATGTGTCAGACCAACTTCTGACCTCGTTCCACCGCCTGAAAATAGCATGCATGAAATAGGCTCAGAGTGTTTTGTTTGAAGGCAGGTAAGACATAATGCAACTGAGAGGCAAGATTCTGTTCTTTGAATGGAAACTGAGGGTCTCATACAATATGGTCTTTTTAAAAAAATTGGTCATGAAAGTGTTTGCTAATCTCTTGTGCCATGAATGTGCTAAATGTTACCATCTCATGCCAAGATACTGTTTGTATGTACTTTGTGCATGTACTGTTTGTATGTACTTTGTGTACACTATACACTAGCACAGAGGAGAAGACTAAGATCTTCCCATATTAACTTACTCACGGTGCAGCCACTGAGCTACTAAAGAGCTCAACATGTTCCATTTTGGACACTGGTAAATAATGGTGGTTGTACATGCTGCTGGGTTTGCTTTTTTAAATTCATATGAACCATTGCAGAGGAAAAAGACATGCATGCAATGAAATTCACTCCTGTGCAGAGGTTCAGCACAATATCTGTGCCCCACGTAAGCCCTAAGTGCGGAGAGAAGTGAGGTACGGCTAGATTTACAGAGGATTTAAGGCACCTAAAGATGCAGAGAGTTACCTAATGGGATTTTCAAAAGCAGTGAAGCAGGTTAGGTGCCGAATTCCCCATTGAAATTAATAAGGGCTTTGCACCCTTACTCATATACATGCTTCTGTCAATCCCACTAGGCACCTAGCTGCATCTTTAGGTGCCTAAATACCTTTAGAACTCTGGGCCAATGTGAACTGGGGAGGGGATTTTACCCAGTGTGAGTTAGCTGACGGAAGCCTCATGACAAATTCTGAAAAAATATGCGAAGTATTCTGTTGCTTACATAGCATGTTTTTCTTAATTTGCTTCCCAATTTTTTGTGTGTGTTTGGGACATTAATATAAAAAAGGGTACGTGCTTTTAAGACCTGATTTGCTCCTTCTATTTAAGCCTCTGTTGAAAGCATAGGGCCAGCAGGCCCATGGAAGGCTGTGGTCAATTCAGCGGTGACTTAAAGAGTGGTGTAAACTACATGGGGGCTGCAAGCTGATTGTAAAGAAGTATAGTCTGCACCATTTGGCATTTAAAACCAGTGTAATTTACATGTAAAGAGAAAGGAGAGGTGTGTAGCAGGAACTGTATCTTCCTAATAGTTGCTTTTTCTGTGGCACTTCCCCCTTTAATTTTAGATCCATTGCTATGTTTTTAGGCAAAATCCTAACCATGCTCAGTGACCTAATGAATTGTAATAACTAAGTTTACCCTAAATCATTAACTGGAAATAGAGATGTCTGCAAAGTTGAAATGAAACCATATGAAACTTACCTTGTTCAAATGCAAACAAAAAATTCAGACGACATTCATGATAAAATTCACTAAAGCTGGTAAAACATGTGAGTGAGCCTGAGTTAACCTGACTAGATTTGGGGGGGTTATATTTTAAACCATATAAGTATCTTCGTTTTGTATGACTTTGACATGAAACCAGGTGAAACTAAGCAATTTTAATTAAGTTTCATGTTGCTTTTTGGATTAGTTTGAACCTGCAAATCAAAGCAACATTTTTTCAGGTTCTAAGTAGGTTTTGTAGAAAACCCTACAGAGTGAAACTAACAAAAATATATGCATAAACCTCTGAGAAGTGAACTACTGGATTTTCCATGGAATTTTCTTATTATAGTTCCCTGAACATACAGGTGGTTAGAATGGAAGTTAGAGCACAAGCTGAATTGTAGTATTAGTTTGATATAAATAGCACTAAAAGATGGGAAGCCAGATTCCCTCTCAAATAAGTATGTCTAAATCCATTGAAGGCAGTAGAGCTGCATCTACTTATACCACCAATGAATCAAACATTGTGATTTAGACTTTGAGACTTTAAACTAAATAAGTGTTGCGTCATGGCACAGTTCTGGTTGAATGTGCAGCTTTAACTTAGACATCTCCAGATTTTGAGTTCTTAACTGTGCAATAATGCAAAAATATTACAATAATGTAGCTTTTGCATTTAATATTTTATATTTGTAATGTAATTTAGGATCTGTCGGATTGAAATGTGGCATGCAAATGTAAAGGTCTCTTTTCCTGATGTGTGAAACTTCTGAGGTTAGATGCTGAAGTGAAAACAGATGTAGAAAAGCCAAGTGTGATCTTTCACACTAAATAGATTACAAATTTATAGGTAAATCTGGGTCTGCCACTGAATAATTGCCACAAACATCTCTACACCTGAAAAATAAACAGGATTTAAAATCTGGGTGTATCCCTGTGCACCAAATGATTCAGAAGGTGGACATGTTCGATATGTACTTGGGCAAATGGAAATGTATCATTTCTTTGCTCCGGAAGTAGTAATAAAAAGTTTTAGCTGTATCTAGGTTTGAAAAAATACTGAATTTGAGCTGATGTGAGGGGAAACTGCATAGAGTCAAAGCTATGTGAGTGCATGTAGTCTGCTATTGTAGCTGCAGAGTGACTTTAAAACTTTAGTTTATTTGTCATTGCAATTAAAGTGTATATCAAAACTATAATGAAGAGACAGCACAACCTCCTTCCAGCTGTGCAGCTGATCACATGCAGGAAGGACTGTATTGTATTTGAAAGGACGTGAGCTACTGTCTTTTTTTCCTTCACCTTTCTGATGAGATGCCCCCACAAAAGCATTTTACGAAGTATGAATTCAGAGCACACGTGAAAGGTGCCAAACTGATAGTCCTGAAGAATGAAATCTTTTGTTTCCTCACCAAATAGTGAGCATGTGCCTCAACCCTGACCTGGAGGTGAGATTGTAGCACAGCCTCATCCCAGTCAGTTCTTCATGTCTCTGTGAGATTGATCATAGGATGTCACTTTTGATGGTAGTGTAAAAAGAGTCTCTGGTGCACTTCCCTGGTGGAGCTAGGCCCCTCACCAGGCCCAGTTTCCACCGCAGGGTTGGCCTAGTATAGTCCCCAGTCTCTTAGGGGACATCTACATGGCATAAAAGCCCCACAGTACAGCCGCACCTGGCCTAGGTCAGCTGACTTGGGCTGTGGGCTAAAAACTGCTGCATAGACGTTCGGGCTTGGGCTGGAGCTTGAGTTTTGGGACCTTCCACCCTCGCAGGGTTCCCTGAGCCTGAACGTCTATGCAGCCATTTCTCAGCCCCCCAAGCCCAAGTCAGCAGCTGACCCAGGCCAGCCACGGGTTGTTTATCCCCATGTAGACATACCCGTAGCCCTGGTAGTGGCCCCACCCTTGTGGGCCTGCTTACTTTACTTCTGGCTGGGGGGAAAGGCAAAAGTTCCAGTCAGCACAAACCAATCCCCTCTTGGGGTCAATAACAAGGTGAAAAAGGTCAGTGGCATCACCTTATGTCGGGGGTGCCTGGGTAGCAGCTTTTCTGGAGTCCTTGTGGCTGGGTAGCTCAGTCAGCCCCTCCTTGTCGGGTTTGCTGGACTCCTCGCCCAGCTGGGAAGCTTCTGGTACGAGGGTTCCTTTGGCTATTCCATTGCTCTCTAGTTGCTCCCTTCTCAGGGTTTCCCCCTTGCTGACTGCAGCTTCCCTCTTTTGAAGCCTTCCTCCCTACCATGCATAATTGACAGGGACAGGGCTACTTTAGCCCCCGGAGCCTCCCAAGCCCTGTCAGTGCGGGGTTTATGCACCCGTCACAGGTGGTTTTCATGATTTAGTTCAACTCACTTTGTAGGTTCCTACAGCCACCAAACCATTTCAAGTAGAGCCCTCAACAGTCTTTGTAGAGTAGCATTTTTCCTCTCTAGTGTGCTAGTGGTCAGCGCCTGTTGTCAGTCACCTGACCATCCAGTTCCTTATCAGAAGCTCCTGAAAAACATTTATCAGCTACAGTAGGTGTGAGGCCAGCATGACTATTTCTTTGTTTTACTATAAGAGCTGCCTCTCTTTTCACGGGGACGCTCACTTTTTCATATAAGCACTGTGGCTGGATTTTTTTCAATTTTTTTTTTCCACATGAAAGCTTGTGTCTAGGTTGGATTAAAATTTTAAAATGAGCTTGATATTCTGTGTTCAGAAAGTTGTGCTGTTGCTGGTTGCATTGGTGATGACAGGTTATGGCACTCTCTCTCCTAATCATTCTGCAGAATCCTTTCCACTAACTTCTGTGCATGAAGGAAGTTACACAACAGCTGGTAGAAAGAATTCTGGGAAATCTAGGGGGAGGCAAGGCAATTTTTTTTTTTAATCCTTAAAAATTACTGTAAGGAGGAGCTATCCCAGCATTTCTTAGATGTGGCACTGTAGGCAGACACCTACATCTATCTTTTCAGGGCCTATGTTGTTATAGATTCCAAAAATAAATGGATATGTTTGTGTGTTTTCACCCATTTTTTATTTTTCACAGGATGATTTGCTGTCCTTGAAAGTTGTTAGTGTCCTTCACCATCTTAGCATTAAAAGAGCCATCCAGGTCCTGAGAATAAATAACTTTGAACCCAACTGTCTGCGTAGGAGGCCGTCTGATGAGGTAACAAGTTTTAAGTGAAGGCTAAATCATGGAGAGTATAATCCACTGGTTTTCCTTACAAGTGATTCTTGCTCTACCCACCCCTAGCCTTGACTGCTGCCCGTCCCTTATCTTTTCCCTTCCTTCAACTTTCATGTTGAGCCTTACCTATCTGGGACTCTGGCCCCTTTTCTTTCCCTTACCTCAGCCTGTTGAGTCAGTTCCTCTTGTCTAATCTCCCCTCTCGCTCTTTAATTAATGACTGTTTCTGGAATATATTCTGTGTTGTGCAATTTTAAGGATGGAAGTGGAATCTATTAATTGTCTTGAATTAAGTGCACAGTTCTCGGTAAAGCCTTGTTAAGAAAGCTACAGATTTCATAAAGACTTAATATTTACCTTCTAAAATGGGTTGAACCTTTTAATCAACTATTATCTTGAGCTACTGCTCTAGCTGTATTTGTCTTACAGGCAGCTTGCTCTTAAGAGGGAATTATGAAACTAACATACGGCCATCAGAACTGTGGTTTCAGATGCACCACATTTTTCTCTAAAGGGTGCCCAGTATAGCAGTTCTTTGGGGATAATGGATGCTTACATATGCTGGTGTAAATTGAAGTCACTCCACTAAAGTTAACGGTGGTGTAAAACTGGTGTAAGCGACAGCAGAATCAGGCTTTTTGCCTGCATGGACACAGCTCACATAATTTTACTGCACTTGCTGAATGAGAGTTTGGGGTGAGGGAGTTAGAATGTTGACCTCCATCCAAGATAACCAGTCCAGCTGCATATGCATGATCAGATCAATATTTCTTCAAGAATCTTGCAGCTATATACAAAATCCAAGTTCTGAACTGGTGTCCTGGTTACAATGAACTGTTTCAAATCACAACGCCTTGTCTAAAAGCTTCCGACAAGTTCTCATAATGTTCACAGAAGCATGAGGTAGCTTTCTTTATTCCACCACCCAACAGCCGTATCACCAGCCTGTTCAACACATTAATAAATAAAAATACCACACTCGAAGGTGAGGATGCTGAACAAGAGACAGCAGCCAGGGAGCATGGGAGCATGAAGACGAAAAAGCTGTTCAACTTGTCAGGCACTTTTAGAGTGCCTCCTAGTACAGCATCTCTTATGAAGACATGGGCTAGACCCATAAAATTTAGATCTGATTTGAAATTTCCCAATATTTGGGTGGGGGTGGGGGGTGTCTGGGATTTTGGTCTAGGTCTTTAGTCTGATAGAATAAAATGCCGCAAGGTACCAATAAAAAAGAAAAATGTTATGCATTTGAGAGTGGAAGGTTGGTTAAAGTGAAGGGCAGAGAAGGAATTGAATTAAAGCTGGAACTAAGAAATCTTCATGACTGTGACTATTCCTGTTTACAGAACAACATCACCCCATCAGAGGTTACTCAGTGGACCAATCACCGTGTAATGGAGTGGTTACGCTCAGTTGACCTAGCAGAATATGCACCTAATTTGAGAGGGAGTGGTGTACATGGTGGACTTATGGTAAGGGTTTAGTGTTTCACTTACAAGAGAGTCCAGATAATATTTTAATACTGTATATGGCTAAAATCAAGTGTAACTATGTGTTGCCGCCTTAGCAGTGTCCCTTTTTACTTCAGTCTATCCAAATGGGCAATCATCTTTAGTAAGCTTCTTGTTGTAAGGAACCTTTATAAACACTGATGCGCTGGCCATTTAGGAAACAATGTTTCTGTACATCTAAATTTTCCCTTGCGTTCTCTTTCAGGCAAGGCATTCTCTACTCCTTGCCCTAAACTGTTTGATAGTGTTGCTGTGTGCTAGTAAACAGCTAGATGTGCTTCTGTAGTGGGCGAGTATTTTGATTCCTGTGTATAGTTTGTGCATCAGTTTGTAAATTTCTTTGGGATCGTTCTGGATTTCAGGCACTGTCATTAGTAGAAATCTTCTTCGTATAGTGATATTAATCTCTGTTGGCTCAGATATCACAATCAAGAGCGCCATCTGACTAACTAGGGTGACAGATCAGATTCTTGTACAAAAACTGATTATAGAAAGCAGAACATTCCTGTGCTGTTTGAGAAACACAGCACACAGAACACTTCCTCTGTATGCCTCGTCACTTTCCATTATCATTGTCGTTAAGCTTAAATAAAGTTTCCAGCATTAAAACCAAGATGAAAATTGCAAACTAGCATACCATTATCAGTTTCTGACAGGATCTCTCAAGTGCTCACTCTCTCTATTTGTCCAATCAGAGTAACATTTAAAAAGAAAGAAAGACGGGGGGGGTGGAAAAGATCTTTTACCATTAATGAAGGCATATTTTAAACACAAAATGGTGGGTCAGTCTTACTTTCCCTTGTTTACTGGTTTGTTACCACTGAGAACTCTGAAAAACCACAGGAATAAGCCTTTCTAAACCCAACAGATGTTAACTGGAGTAAGTGGGTGAGGTTTTGTGGCCTGCATTGTGCAGGAGGTCACATTAGATGATCATGATGGTCCCTTCTGACCTTAAAGTCTGTGAGTCTAACTCTTTTCTTTTCTTTTATAGTGCATTTCACCTAAAAATGGCTTATGCAACCCAAAACATGCCCATAAAGTCTGGCATGGCCGCTAGCATCCTCAAGACCTAATCCAAGGGTATTGATTTCAGTTTGACTTTCTGTGGTTTGTTTCATAGGTCTTGGAACCTCGTTTTAATGTGGAAACCATGGCACAGTTGCTGAACATCCCACCAAACAAGACACTGCTGAGACGCCATTTGGCAACCCATTTCAATTTACTGGTTGGTCAGGATGCCCAGCATCAAAAGCGTGAAGCCATGGAATCTCCAGACTATGTCCTTTTAACTGCTACTGCCAAAGTGAAGGTAGGTCAATGCTTATTACTGTCCAGTGTTTGCGTGTGTGCATTTTAAGCAGCAGTTAAATTGCCACTTTGCCAGACATGTGGTGGTATTATAAGTGTTCAAGGTACTGTTCACTGACGCTCTGTGGGCAGAAGGGAGGAAAACTAACTCAGTTAGTAGAGCATCACATTTTTAATCTGACAGCCCAAGATTCAAGTTCCTGCTCAGTTGAAGTGCTTTTTAGAGAAGGAGGATGATCAGTGTTGAAGATGCTAGACTGAGTTAGGAGTTCTGTAGGACCCTACCAAATTCACAAGCATGAAAAACGCATTACTGACCATGATATCTGGTCTCTCCTGTGAAATTTGGTCTTTTGTGTAGTTACCCTATACAATACAGATTTCACCAAGCAGACCAGCGTTTCTCAAACTGGGGGTCCCGCCCCAAAAGGGGGTCACAGGGAATCGCAAAGTTATTTTAGGTGCTATTACCACCTTTACTTTTGTGCTGCCTTCAGAGCTGGGTATACAGAGAGTGGCGGCTGTTGGCCAGGCACCCAGGTCTGAAAGCAGCGCCCCACCAACAGCAGCACAAAAGTAAGGATGGCAATACCGTGCCATGCTATCCTTACTTCCCAGTCAGCAGCCGTCGCTCTCTACCTGCCCAGCTCTGAAGGCAGCAGCAGCACCACCAGCTGCGCAGGAGTGATGGCAATACCATGCCCCTCAACCCCCCCAAAAAACCTTGTGACCCCATCACCTTTTGGTCAGGACCCCTGCAGTTACACCACCATGAAATTTGAGATTTAAATATCTGAAACCATGAAATTTTAAAATCCTATGACTGTGAAATTGACCAAAATGGACTATGAATTTGGTAGGGCCTTAGAGATCTTGAATCAGTTCCTGGCTCTGCTACAGGCTTTTTGTGTGACCTTGTGTGATGTCTCTGTGCTTTAGTTTCCCAGTAGTAAATGAAGATAATGCCTCCTTTCTTCTGCCTTTTGCCCTGTCCCTTTATATTTGTAAGCTGTTTGGGACAGAGACAGTCTCTCACTGTGTGTGTATGCAGTATTTAACACAATGGGACTCTGGGAATCTCTAGGTGCTACTGTTACACAAATAAGAAGAAGAATGAGGATCTGTTTCTTCCTGGCTTTGGTTGTGGTGAAATTTGAAATATTCAGGCTAATGTGTTTAGGATCTGAGCATCTATTAGTTGCTTGCAGTTAAATACCTGATGGAAGGATAACAGCTTAATTAAATCCAGGCTGAGTAAATTACCAAGTTCCTGATTTTATGACAGTTTTTTCCAACTTTTTAAGCCAAAAAAGCTTGCCTTCAGCAATTTTGGAAGTCTGAGGAAGAAGAAGCAGGATGATGTGGAAGAGTATGTGTGCCCGATGGAACTGGGACAGGCATCTGGAAGTGGGTCTAAGAAAGGATTTAAGGCTGGCTTGGATATCCGAGTGTATGACGATGACGATTTGGATAGACTGGAGCAGGTGAACTAGCTTTTGCTGTTTAAATTCAGCGATGGCGCTGTTGGATTTGAATGGCATACCCAGTGTTGTTTATCTTGGCTTGTTTAACTCCTTGTCACCAGCAGTCATGGAAGACCATGTTACTGCCAAAAAAATATGGTTCCTGACACAAGTCCAAAGGAACTACTTATGCACAGAATTTGGACCTTAATTTGGTACATGTAAGCTTTTCCACAACACCAAAACTTACTCCCCCACAATTGGCATAATGTAGAATGTTTGTTGTTTGATGCACTTACTGAATCACCACCACAGATGACTATAAATTATTTTTTTCCCTGTGACCTGTTTCTTGTAGATGGAAGATTCAGAAGGGACAGTGAGGCAAATAGGAGCATTCTCTGAAGGCATCAACAATTTGACAGTAAGCCTTAAGATACTGCCAGTAGAACTAAAGCGTCCATGTTTTGAATATGGCCCAAAACCTTAGACAACCTCCTGTACTAAGAAATGTTCCAAAGTATTGCCAAGCACAACTCTGCTTCACTCTTTTTAGCAGACCATCTGTGTTTGGGAGCTGATTCATTTTTTTTTCTTTCCAGTCCCTCGGGTGGTTGCTTTGGGCAGGTTTCAGTCTATTGCAGAACTTGGTGAAAGTTAGTTTTTATATTGTGAAACTCCGTCTATCCTTAAGTAGACTGAAAGTCCAGAATTATTGTGGAAATCAGAGTTCTGCTTATCTGTCATGGTTATTTTTAGTAAAAGTCATGGACAGATCATGGGCAGTAAACAAAAAATTCACAGGAGCTGTGACCTCTCTGCGACTTTACTAAAAATAACCGGGGGAGGTGAGGGCAGGGCTAAGTAGGGGTGGAGGAATGACAGCTGGAGTCCCATGTGGGAGGGACTGACAGGCCGAGCCCCCCTGCCATGGGCATGGGGGACACAGGCGCAGCTCTGGCAGCCACAGTGGGGGGGCGCAGCTATGGGGGGGGGAGGGCACACAGCCTCCACTCCAGAGCTGGCTGCAGGGCAGGGGCACAGAGTCCTGGCTGCAACCCCAGCCACAGGTGCATAGCCTGGCCACACGGGGAGGGGCACACGGCTCTGGGAAGTCGTGAGGGGTCCCACCGCCAGCCCCGGCTTCATCTGCTGACAGCTGAAGCTGAAGAAGTCACAGAGGTCCGGTAAAGTCACAGAATCCATGACCTCTGTGACTAAATCATAGCCTTAGTTATAGTGAACCTCCACAAAGAATTCCCATGTGTGGGTTGAGTTGGGTTGGTTTTCTGTAAAATCAGGGGCTCCAGCCTGAACCCAAATCTGGTCTTTTTGCACCACACTGCAAAGGGGCTAGACAACAGCCAGATACTGTAGCTGAAGTTTCCCCTGGTGGGAAGGAGTCCCCTGTGTGTGTAAAGCCTCCAGTGTCTGGCTGCTGCGTCACCACTGGTGCAGGAGTAATCCTGCTGGGGAAGAAGGATGTGGGCACTATGCTCTGGCAATCCTTGGCTGGTCAATGACCCTTTATGTGCGGAGGCAGCCAGGCACACTGTAGAGCAGTCTTGGGACTGCTCTACATTATGCCAAGGACCAAAACAGCTTTAGGATCAGGGAGCTGCAAATGATCCTCTACTGTCATCTCCACCCAGCATACACTGGATGCAGAAGAGAACTGAGGTGACTAACTTCACCACAGAGGATTCACTAGAGTTTCATTGCATTTTATTTTCCTGAGACTACACAATTCTGAGTTCTTAGTTTTGTCAGGGTCAGTGTTAATTCTTCCTTTGTTTCCTTTGCAGCACATGTTGAAAGAAGATGAAATGTTTAAAGACTTTGCTACTTGCTCTCCTAGCGCCAGTATAACAGATGAAGATTCAAATGTGTGACAGTAACTGCCGAATACCAATAAAGAATTCAATTTCTCATATGCTAGGAACATCATCGTTATATGTGATGGGCAGCAGATCATGTACATTACATTGCTCTTGCTTCTGTTTGTTAGAAGTGATATTTTGGGGGTGGATAAGGAGAAAAGGTGCCTATTCTAAAGTTGCCATAAAAGATAAACCAACCAGACACTGGTGAGTGGTAGTATAATTGTTTTTACTATATTTAATGTACAAACCTGTGACATATATTCCAAAGTATTGCATTTACAATTTGCTACCATAATGCTCTTTATGTTCATGTAGTGAAATGTACTGTTTCAAAATAATATGAAACATATAACTTGTAAATAACCTGCGTTCGCATTCAGTGTGGCTTTCAGCTGAAAAAAAGATATCACTCATGTCCTATTTTAATAGATTTGTCCAAAGTAAATACCAGTTCTTTCTTTTAGTATCCATGGTAAGCCTCCAGGTCCCACTGCCCTACACAAAACTCAAGGTAATTCTTGACTGTTGCTGTCTTATTTTTATACTATTTTATATTAAAAAAAAATTATATGAAGTGCATGTAAAGCAGAAGTTTTATTTTGTGACATAAAGTGGTGAAAGGTTCAATTGTTTTTTAAAGGGATGATCCCAGTTTGCAAACCAGCTGGTTACTGGAAAAGTCGTACTGACCTTTGAACTGTTTGCTTCCTTTTGTTTTTAATGTTTGCTAAGTGTTGTCAACATTTTTAGGTTTGGGATGAAGCTATTGCGAAATGTAGATCTGTGTGGATCACATTTCTGAATCTGTAATATCTGAAATTTCTCTTCTTTTCTTTTTTCCTCCAGCAGCAGCTATTAACATTAAAATAAGGTTTTAATGGTTTTAAAAATATTCTGGAAAATTCACAGCTTGAAATTGAGGAATGCTCAGTGTGGAGAAGGATATTCCAAAAGGATGGCTTGTATAGTTGCAAAAGTTATATAGAGAAACATATAGGAAATGTATAATTTCTCGGCATTAAACCTACGGTAGGGTTTTGCCTCAAGAATAAGTCCAATACCAAAACACACATTGCCTCTGTAAAGCACAGCTCCTTTCTGCTTTGAAATAATCAGGTTTCTAAAATTCTAACTAGCCACTGAAAATCTTTTGTTAGACGTTCTATAGAACATGATAGTTCTTACCAAAAAATGCTAGCTCTTTGTCTGTTAAAATGATGATTCTTAAGGTATTGAATGTTGCATGTATTGTAGCACAATGGCATGATGCTTCATTATTTGTGAAGAAAATCTACAGTTAGATTAAGTACCTTACCATGTTGTGTGCTTTAACAGACGGGTTTCATCATGCTTTTCATCATAGTTCTTGTTACAAGCATTGGGAAGGACGCTGTTCTAGACAAGTTGCTTATTACAGTCTAAACAGTGTTAGGTTTATGGCAATTTCAGTGCATCTGATGTATTATTACAGAAGTTGAGAAGGCAACAGAGATTTTATCAAGTTTTTTAACATGGGCTTCTACAAGTTGCTGGGAGGGATTTAAGACTTTTTCTGATGTTTAGCAGTATAACCGTATATGCTGTTACCAATCTGTTTTTTTAAAGGATGGGCAGCCTCAATTTATATTTATTTATAACTACAATAAATTCAATAGAACCAGTTACATTATGCATTACATTGAACTCTGCCATTCATTCCTTACTAGCTAGAGCCAGGCAAATAATTCATAATGAATTATTTATTCATTATTCAAAATTATTGAAGGAATAATTTCTGCAAATAATTCTTGGTCAATACCAAGGGTTCTCAAACTGGGGGTCATGAGCTGATTACCTGGGGGGGTCACGAGCCGTCAGTCTCCACCCCAAACCCTGCTTTGCGTCCAGCATTTACAATGGTGTTAAATATAAATGTTTTTTAATATATAAGGGGGGGTCACACTCAGAGGCTTGCTATGTGAAAGAGGTCCCCAGTAAAAGCAGTTTGAGAGCCACTGGTCTATGGCTTGTTCATCAGCAATTTCTTGTGGTGATTTGATATCTGAGCTGTTTTGATTGGACAGGTGGGTCACGTGGTAAGCGTCTGTTCCCTGACTGGCTAAGTGTAACACTAGGAATAAGGTCTCCAGTGTGAATACTTGTGAATTTGAAGTTTGCTTTCTGTGAATATTCTGCAGCATAATTACTATTTGTTTTGAAGTAGTGCCCAACCAGGGATCCAGGTCCTCTTGTGCTAGGCACCGCACAAACACAAGAAGACATGGGCCCCTGCCCTTAGGAACCAATAGTTGCTTAAAATTCACTCGTTTGCAAACTCTCTTGGAAGTGAACACAATAGTTAAAACAGTCACAGAAAGAGATCCCAAGGGGATTATAAACATAAATATTGAAACAAATATTCACAGAAAGCTGTTTTGTTTCCCCCATCCAGCCCTATCAATAAGCCTATTGAGAGTTTTAGATGTTCACTTGTTTTTAATGTAATGTAAATAGAAGTCTATTCAAAATCATTCTTTTCAGTGGTTTACTGGTTGGAAAAAGCCCATCCTATGCAAGCTATCTATCATCTGAACGTTGATTATTTTGTGGAGAGAGTAATATAAATGCTAAAATAAAGTCAGGAAGTTAAAAAGAAACATACACTTCTGATGATACTTTACATTTTGTGTGTAAAGAGGGCAACATAAACTAATATGTATTGCTGTGTAAAAGCAAATAAAGTCTGTTGGAAAATACCAAATACTTCTGGGCTTCTGCATTTTTTTAAATAATATCTCAATTGTCTGTCATCTTTATAGTTTCAATTGACCTTAAAATACTTTTAAAACTTATTTTCTGGAAATAACCTTGTCATTTAAAAAAAAAAAAAAAGCCAAGCAGAATTCCAGTGGTTATGTTTATTCATCCATCCATTTATAAAGTTCTATTAGAAATCAAAGAGCTGGCTAGCCTGAGGAGTCTCATGTTTAATTTCTGAAAGACCTAAACCAGCCCAGCTTGATGGCAACAATGTCATGAAAAAGCTCTGCACTCTGTTCCTGGGTTGTTCAATAATGATCTCTCGAAGCCACGTTAGCTGACCCATTCATTGATCTCCTGATACCGTGCCATAGTGGATTTGCACTGTGAAAAGTGAAATGATGATATTTTGGCACTCATGCAAACTGTGCAAACAGTAGTTAAGCTTCGCAAAATCCTGTTATGAAGTTGGGAAACAGAGGCATGGATAAGTTAAGTGACTTGCCCAAGGTCACACGGGTAGTCTGTGGCAGGGCAGGGAATATAGAACCATGATTCCCAGTCCTGTGCTTTAAGCGCAAGACCAGCCTTTCTCAGGAAATGGGGGAGAATGAACAACTGGAAGCTAGAATACATTAAATAAACTTTTCTGTATGTTTATTACAACGATGAGCAGAAGGAGACCTTTGTATATGGAGATCGTATCCAAAACAAACCCTACAAAAGTGATTTTTCCTCCCTTAATATTCTACTGTTGCGAATAGCCCACTTCCAATTTAATTGAATTCTCTCATTAGCACTGACTCCCTGCTTGGTAAGGCAACTCATATCTTTTCATGTACTATGTATCTATACCTGTCTATTGTGTTTTTCACTCCGTGCATTTAGCCCACAAAAGCTTATGCCCAAATAAATTTATTAGTCTCTAAGGTGCCACAAGGACTCCTTGTTGTTTTTGCTGATACAGACTAACATGGCTACCACTCTGAAAAGCTCATTCCTCCAGACATATCAGGTCCTCAGCTGGCGCTGTGTATCTTGACGGGCATCTTCATAGCATTATACAAAGTTTTTGCCCTCTGTATGTTAATCCGTTTTCTGCGACACAGTGTTCACATTTACTTGTAAGCATCAACCACAATTGCACTTTTGCTTTTGCTCTTATTACAATGGATCACTGGCTCTTTTTGAATCAATGCCTTAATGGGTTTCGTATTTAGTGAGAGTTGCATGTTGATTTTTAAAACAGTATATGTACTTCTGTGGTGGGGGGTCCCGCTGGAAACTACTATAGACGCAAAGAAGGGGCATGCATTCAAATACGTTTGAGTATCGCTGCCCTAATGGCGCCAGGTGCTGCATCTTTGTGCATACCAGCTAACCACAAAGCTCCTGTTTCTAAATTGACTGGAGTAAACATCTTAATATTTTTTTTCTTTCCAAAGAGCTTTGAGTGTATCTTGTTATAATAGGACTTGTTTATTCCTTGCAATGTAGAACTAAAAATTTAGGGAGACAGATACCACATAACTTGCAGTGATTGGAAAAATATTTTCTGTGTGTAGTTTAGATGTACATCACTTCAAATCTTGAAACGAATATGATCTTGAGAGATGAGGAGGAATACTTCAAAGGGGAACTGCAAAGCTTTTCGAAGCAAATGAAGCAAAACCTCTTCTATTTCCAAATTGGTAAAAGATCGTGTCCTCAGATTAGGGAAATCCTCTGCTTTGTGTTACATCCTCTGAAGAGGAGCCATCCAAAATTGTTGGCAAGCAAATAAGATAACTGATTTCCAGGCTCTCTTAACATCTCTTGTAATTTCTGAGTCTCTGCAGGCCCCTGATTCTGCTACTGATTGGCATATTAAACAGTTGAGTTCTTTTAATCATAAAAGATTGGCCACTGGGGACAGCTGAAGATTAGGGAATCATCTGCTTAGATGTGAATAGTTGAATCTGTGGGTGCAGATTTGTTTCCGTAAAGAGAAAGCACAGAAGAGAGAGATGACACCACAAAAAGAAATGTTCGGCCTGCCAACAAATAAGGAGAGAGCGAAGATTGACTGAGGGTCACTGAAGCAGTGGCCAACATGGAAGGAGAACTGGGAGCTTCAAAACACTAATGTAGAAAGGAAGAGAAATTAATCGGTGATATTAAAGGTTACAACTCGATTAAAAAGAGCAAGACCAGAGATGTGTCCCTTAATCTTAGCTCTGAAGAAGTTGTTAGTGACCTTCATGAGGGCAGTTTTTGTGGAGTGGAGAGTGGAGGAGAAGAAGCCTAACCAGTAGAGAGTAGATAACACGCACAAGGATTTGCAAGAGAGAGGGGAGGAGAATGAGATAAATAGTTGGTAAGTCCTGTGCATTTGACATAGGATTTTTTTTAGGTTGAGGGAAGAGACACAAGCATGCCTGTAGGCTGCTGGAAAACAGCCAGAGGGCAATGAGTGGGAGGATGGGAAGTATGATGAGGGTTGAGAGATTAAAGGCAGAGAGTAGAAGGAAGATCTCCTCATCAATGACTGCTATCAAAGAAGGAATGGAGTTGAGAAGGAATAAAGTTCTTACAGGACAGTGTTAATTTTATTTTTGGAAATATTGATGAGATCCTGTGCAGAGGAAGTGGTTTCACTGAAGAATTGAGGTTTGGAAGTAGCAGAACTAAAACTGGCCTGGGTTCATCCATGCAAATACTATTAAGATGGCATGCATCTGACCATCATGTTTAGCGAATCCAAAAAGAGAGAGGAGGGGGATGGATTTTGTAAGACTGGAAAAGCTTGTTTATATTAACTGTGTTATATATTCATAAAAGGTGCTGTATTGAACAGCCCTAGTGTCTGGGGTTCTGCAGAAAAGGACCTAGGGGTTACAGTGGATGAGTAGCTGGATATGAGTCAACAGTGTGCCCTTGTTGCCTGTGGGCTGTATAAGTAGGGGCGTTGCCAGGAGATCGGACATGATCATTCCCCTCTATTCGACATTGGGTGAGGCCTCATCTGGAGTACTGTGTCCAGTTTTGGGCCCCACACTACCAGAAGGATGTGGAAAAATTGGAAAGAGTCCAGCGGAGGGCAACAAAAATTATTAGGCGGCTGGAGCACATGACTTGAGGAGAGGCTGAGGGAACTGGGATTGTTTAGTCTGCAGAAGAGAAGAATGAAGGGGGATTTGATAGCTGCTTTCAACTACCTGAAAGGGGGTTCCAAAGAGGAACTGTTCTCAGTGGTAGCAGACTGTTCTCAGTGGTAGCAGATGACAGAACAGAGAGTAATGGTCTCAAGTTGCAGTGGGAGAGGTTTAGGTTGGATATTAGGAAAAACTTTTTCACTAGGAGGGTGGTGGAGAACTGTAATGAGTTACCTAGGGAGGTGGTGGAATCTCCTTCTTAGAGGTTTTTAAGGTCAGGCTTGACAAAGCCCTGGCTGGGATGATTTAGTTGGGGATTGGTCCTGTTTTGAGCAGGAGGTTGGACTAGATGACCTGCTGAGGTCCCTTCCAACCTGATATTCTGTGATTCTAAGACTAGGACAACACAGGCAGTCAGGAACAGTGTGAACTTCCGCACTTTGTCATGCCAATGTGCCCCCATCCCTGACTTGCAAGGCATTTCTCTGGGGCAAGTGGATAACTTAGCTTCCATTCTTTCCTTGTCCTTTCTCCTGGATGCTAGTTATTGCTAGCAAATTTTGCAAAATGGACAAGCGTCCACTAAGAAATCACCTGAGACCACCCACTCATTTCACACAGCCCACTGAATAGCTGTCAGATGGCAATGAAGTTCGGTCTCTGCTGTCCTGAGCTGAATTTGAACCAGTGTTCTCAATGTGAAAGGCTCCATATTCCCATGAACCACCCAGTCTCCCTAGAACGGCTTCTTTGTAGTGGCTTAAGTTAAACAACAAGTGCTGGAATTAATGATAAAAGGTGTAAAGTCTGAGTAACGCACACCAAAGAACTGATACTTGGTGTGAAAGCTATCCAACCTGTTCAGCTGGTTTCTGGTATTGAGTTGGATGAGAGCACGCCCAGAAATCTGCCTTTCCGGAACTGTGACCCGTTTGTACAGCATAGCTCTGCTATTGGTGTGACTTTTTTCTGGAAAGCAGTGGGTGAACATTGTGCATATTTAAAGGCATGACTTAACCCAGTGACCACGCAGCTTTCACTGAGAGGAAAAAGAAGCTATCCCAGAGCATTCTGCATGTGGGAATATCTTTTTTGCAGAGAAAATGGGCCAGAAATTATCACAGGAACATAACGAGAAGAACAAGGCTGACATTCTCATTATAAACGAGGTGTTCAGCCAAGGAGTGGTCCATGCATCTCAAAAGCTGAAAGAATACCTTGGATTTGAAGATCCTCAGAGCAAATTCCGCCCAGCCATGGATACTTTAAATGAGATCTTTTTGGTTAACTTCATCGGTTTCTGTATTGAAAAAGGAGTGGAGGAGCGTATCATGACCAGCAAGATGACAAAGCAACAGTCTTTGCTGCTTGGGATTGACTGGATCTGGACTTTATCTGGAGCCGACAAACAAATCAATCTTCAGATTGCCGTGCAGTCTTTGCAGATGACTGAGCTCCTCCACGATGAAACTGGGCCCAGCAAGGAAGCCGCGTTAGCAGGCCAGCCTTTCAAAAACAAAAGCAGGTTTGAGAAGCTGGAAGAGTTCTGCACACTGGTGGGACAAGACTGCCTGGGCCTCTTTATAATGTTTGGAGTGCCAGGGAAGCCTAAGGATATCAGAGGAGTCATGCTAGACAGCATCAACAAGGAGAAACGAAAAAATCACCTGTCAAGTGAGAATGCTCTAAGGCAATTCGTCTTGAACACGGATAGCTTCCTCTCCACAAAAGAAATGCTTGAAAACTGCCTCTGTAAGAAAAACGGGCTCAAGGAGGTGGGCAAGGTGTACATTAACTTTCTTTAAACTCCTGGTTAATGGTAAAAGGGCTGTTTAGCCTATCACCAAAGAATATCCAGTACTGGTCTTTTGATCATCTAGTTACTTAGTCCAGGCAGTTGATTTTTATAGGACCCAAGATGATTAACTCTAATTTTTAAATCAATACTATATGCATTCCAGAAAATGTGTTTGTGCCAGAGGCTTAATTTTAAAAATATTCTGTTCTTCAAAACTTTAATACTCAACACCCAAACCTTTGAAAGATCTTTTTAAAGAGTTGAGTTTACTACATTTACCTAGAGAGTGGGGGCACTTCTTAAACAGAAAGTTGCTATAAAGACCATATATTTTTTTTAATTTGGAATGAGAGAGAAGGGCAATGATGCTATGATTTTATAATGCTGAGTGTATAATCTAAGTTGTTTAATTATTGCATTATTCATCCTGCTTTGGCATGGATATAGATTGAATGATTACAAGAAGCTTTCCTATATGTAACTCTTTTCACTAGTAAATAGTACTCTGTTAATCATTTATTATTGTATTGCTGTAATGCCTAGAAGTCCCAAATAAATTTGGAATCATACCTTGTAGAAAACACCTAGTAAGAGACAAAATCCAAGCCCCCAAAATCACTAAATAGACGAGGCAGACAAAGTAGGGGGAGGTCGGATTGAAAGAAAGTATCACTATTTGGTTAAAGGAAAGTGATCTTGCAGAGTATTTTAAATACTAAAAATAGGGGTGAAATCCTGGCTTGAGTGAAGTCCATGGGAGTTTTGCCATGGACTTCAATGGCAGTAGAATTTCACGCTGTCTTGTACTTGAAGTTAAATCCCCCATGTATTACATATGCTCTCTCTGTGCTTTTAAGAGGTACAATTATTTCACAGAGATTTATTCTTTTCAACATTTTAGGATTTAGTCATGCTCCATCGTCAGCCACATTTTCCTTTCCCACCCTTCTCCCTGCCTAATCTCTAGTTAGCAACATGTGAGTTTCAGGTTGTATAATCCCAAATACTTTCTTTCAAGGGAAAGCAAGTAGTGATTATGTGTATAAGGAGAATTTACAAATTCACTGTGTGGTCACAAATTAAATGACTTTGGTTACTTGCGGGTGATACTTTAAACCAGCTTACACCTTGAAGAGACTTTACATTTTATACGGGTGGATATTTAACTTTTGGGATATGAAGCTCCTTTTCACAAACCTTTTTCATATTTTTCTACTTTAAGTTGTATAGTCAAATTTCTATTTTAAATGTTATTCAACAAAATCAAACACATAAGATTGAGAATCAATGAGCTGTACCATATTTTACTGAATTTGCAACCTTTGTGGTAATGAAAATGGAGATATTACGGCCTGATGTAACTCAGGCATATCTCTGCTAAAGTCAGCTGCCTTACACCAGTATAAAAGAGAGCTCAGAATCAAGCCTGGAATTCCTAGCAGATTTCTGTGACTCATGGAATCAGGCCCATCAGTGAACTGAAAATACTAGAAGAAAAAACAGGGCACTGAAATTTGTCTTTAAGTGAGCAGCCAAGATCCACAACAATTAGCTGTCCTATTAGGAGAAACCTTGCATATGTTAAAATGGTTCTTTGAGATGAGGGTTGTCTAACAGAGGTGGTTCTTAGTGTAGATTTCAGTGTATTTTAAGTATTGAGGGTGTTCAGTAAGGTGGAGAGGGTAAAACCACTCTCTTAAAAATGGATACTTTTTGTTTGAACTTGATGGCACATTCCATTCCCCTCATTGTTCTTTGCAAAGACTTTTATAAAGTCCTGTGAAAGCCTCAGTTATCCATTAGTTTGATAACTCTTATTTATTAATGGAGTGAGTCAGGAATATCTTATCAAAATGGTTTGTTTCAACAGAAAATGCTGGTTTTGCACCATTGAAACTTTTCAGTAGAAACTTCTAGAGTTTGCTGAAATTTTTCAGTTTTCCTTTGGGGAAAATCAAAGTAAAATGTTTTGCTTTGGGTTGGGTTAACCTGAATTGGAACATTTCAGTTTGTCAAGCCAAATAGAACAGTTTAGTTTCAGGTCAATCTATTAACTTGTATCCATCACAGCTGTTGTGGTGCCTCAAGTGCCATGTGGAAAAGAGGGGAAGTTCGTGTATTATTTTTATGAATGGTACGTGTGACCCTATTTCTCTGCTTCCTTTCACATTGTTACATTGTGTTAATTTCTTTCATTGGACAAAGGAGGGAGGGAGATGAATGGTGTATCAAGAACTGCCAAGATATGAATGGAGTTACCTTGGAACTATGCTGGAAGACAACAGGCTGGCCCAAGGGACAAGACCCATGAGAACAATGTGACCAGACCTCTCAACCCCCCAGACTCTAAGAAGGCCTCTCTATCATCGCGTACCTTGTACGTGGGGAATTTCTTGGAATGGGGACCAGTACCTAGAGGACGACTGCTAGGGCTACCTGGTTTATCCAGCTTAGCTCTTTCTGGCTCAATTAAGTACAAGCAGGTATGAGGTTCCCAATGTGTTGTCAACTACTCAGGGAGCAGCTGCGAGGCGGGGGGAGCAGAAAACAAAAGCAGATAAGAGGAGGAATGTCCTGTTTGTCTCCCTTTCCCCATACTTCCCATTACCCCCCTCTTAGCCCTGCTCCCTTCTCCATCACTGCCTGTCTTCCCATCTCTACCCTGCAGGTTAAAGTTGGCCCATCCACCAGCACCAAAGTTTCTACCTAGAAGGATGGGCCTCATACTGTCTTCTCACCTGTTTCCTGTGAGGGGCCACTGCAGGACCCAAGGACACCCTTAGCAATGCGAGCCAGATTTGGGGGGGAGGGGGAGGTCTGAACATGACTGAAGTGTGAGACAAAGAAATCAGGGGTGAGGGGATTGCAATGAAATCCTGTTTTACCAGGGCAGGTTGAGGGAAATCCAGGACCTTTGGGCAGGGCAGAGAGGTGGTGCTGCACTGGGTACATGCAGTTTTGCTTTACTCTTCTAAGCTGATGTCCCTCTATTTTATATTCCAATTGACTAATAAAATGATATCTTGGTCAGTGACAGGCTGTCAACATGTCTGCTGGCTGTAGAGCTCCCATGAAGGTAAGCCTCCAACTGGGCATCCAACTCCTTTGGAGCTTGTGAGAAACACAGGTGCTGAAGCCAGGGACCCACTCTGAATAGCAGAGCCACAGGGCTACTCTGGGCCAAAAAGGCTGAGCACTAAGAAAGGTACACACCCAAAGACACCTGTAAAGGTTGGAGGCATAGCGCACGGTGTGCATCTGTCATGTGACATCCCATTCTCCTCTCGGGGCTTTTAGGAATGAAAAGTTCCTAAAAGCACTTTTCATTGTTGCTATTTCAACTTTTTTGTTCTGATTTGTGACCAACTTAACTCTCAGACTGATGTGGTATTTGTAGGCAGTTGTTCAGAGAGTGGAAACCTAAACTTCAGTTTTCCCTGCAGTGAGTTTCTTGTACCTTTAAATTAAACTTGCAGATGGCTTTGACAGGCAATACTGTTTGTGTCACAAATAGGAGTAGCAGACTCCCTTGCCTTACTGTGCACTAGCCAATAACTATAAAAGAAAAAGCACCATTTTGTTCACTTGTTTAGAGAAAAGGGGCTAGATCTTCAGCTGGTATATAGCAGTATAGTTCCATTGATTTCTGTGGCTCTACACTCATTTACCCCAAGTTAAATATGCTGGGACATATTTTATAAAGCAAAGCAGTTTCATAATCAGACCTCACTATAGTATTTGCTAATTAACTCTTTGCAGAGAAGTGTGATGTGACAGCAAGGTATTTGGTAAGAGAGGATTTAATAAAGTAAGAAAACCAACCTGAGGTTTGAAGTAGTCAGTCTCTGCTAGTCCTTCAAGGTTAAAACCCCTTTTTTTAAAGTTAAGTGTAATTGAGTAATTTAACATTGCATGTGCAAATGACTGACTGACTTTCACATGATTGCATTTACTAGTATTCTGTTGTACAGCTCCCCATACAATTAGTCTCAGACCACAGCACAGGTTCTTAATGTTTTGTAACTTAGTAAAGAATCCTTCTTAATGTTTCCCATTTGTGGCTGAATGTAGGTGAATCTACAAGTTAGCACCATCTACTCTTAAGAAACAGGCAATTTTATAGCATCCACATCATTCTAATGCAAAAACACTTCCTTTTCCCTTCTGAGTTCACTCTAAAGCATTTGCTAATGTTTTAGCTGTAATACGCTGGCGAGCAGAGATAGGAAATGGACTCAAAGGAACTCTATGAGAAGACCTACACCCGATAAATTGCTGTCTAGAATTGTGTATATTTGTAGCAGCATTTTAGACAATTTCATCAGAAAAAAACACCAATCTGAAGTAATGGCAGGTGCAGTATGTCTGGATCATAGGGTGAACTCCATTTGTTAGTGATTGTAACCTCTATGTTGGGTTAAGAGACCCACATGGTGGTGGTGAAAGCTAATCCATTCTGCACGCTAGGATGCTGGATACCATGGAGAAGGTAAACACTGGACACCCATGTTTCCTCCTTTCTACAAGCATTGCCTGCCTATATCAAAGCCACTAGGGGGAGGAGTGTGCTAGAGCTGGGACCCTTCCTCCCACCCCAGCTAAAGCATAGTATGTTTTTTCAAGGATGCTTTTTTTCTACACAAGGGACTGCTTCCTCATCACTTGTCAGCAGAACCTACTGAGCAAAGTAAAAGCATGTGCTGAGTAGTGTCCTGATGGGTGCTCCACTCTAGGTGTCTATGCACTGCTAATAGGAGAACTTCTGTAGCACTGTGCCATGAGGGCTAACCTCTCCTCAGTTCCTTCTCTAAAGCAGAGTCAGGGAGAGGGCAAGTAGTGGCACATGCATAGGGGGCAACATCTCAAAGAAGCATAGTGACTCACCTTGTAGTAATTTGCCAACACATCTCAGCTTAAGTAAGTATGGGGAAAATACTATGAAAACTATGATCCCATCACACTGTAATAAAATATTTGCAAATGCTGCTTTTAATAGTTACATATCTAAGGCAAGTATGGAAGATTCTTACATATATATCCCTTTTTGATTTTGAAGGGGTCTCTGCTGCTACTAAAGATGATGTACTAAAATCCTAATGTCAGGAAATACAATATGGTTTTGATTACAGAAAAATTATTCTTCCACACATCTAGCTAAGGAAACAGATAAGCAGTTGGGTAAGAATAGGTTTGTTTGTTGTTTCTTTTTAAACTTTGTTTTGCAATTAGTCGTTTTCCCACCCATGGTAGGATTTTATTAAGAGGTAGCAAGTTCTTTATCAATGTACCTACATCGGTGGCTTTGCAAAGTTAATACTTACATAAAATGACAATCAGCACAATATTTTATTTCTTGCACAAACATTTTGAAAAAGCCAGTAAGTGAATACATATGATAAGTAATACAAAACAGCTTGAGATTAACCAGCTATAGAGTTGCTCATAAAAGAAAAAATCTTTGGGTATGTTTGTCCCCTAGAGATACAAGCAACACCAATGCTTTACTTTAAACTTGTACATAGTGCCTGCTCCAAAGACAGATTTAAATTAGCAGCAGGAACACCTCAGTTGTACTCAGAAGATGCAGTACAGTTCTACTGAAGCCCAAGTTTCAGACTGTCAGAAGCACAGATTGACAAATCTCCCAGCAGCAAGGCTACTAAATGTGAAGAAATCTAGAATGAATAATATTATCTTTTCCACCCGTTAAGTGCAGAATAGAAAGCTGTACATAGGCACAAGAGGAGGTCCTCCAAATTACAAAGATACATATTACTATGAGGTTATAGTATCAATATTACTTACTCTTTCAGTGTCAGATGCAACTGCTGCCCAGAGAATATAATCTTTCAGCCAACAATTTTAGCAACTCAAACAAGAAATTATATTTTTGACAACTTATAGGTAGGACAGCTTCTACCTCAATTGCTGGAAAGTAAAAAATTCTGTGTGGAAAGATCCACAGTTTAGGTACAATCAACCCAGCACTTTTGGATTTGGCTAGACAGATGAAGTTGCTGTCAGACAAGTTCAATTTTACACATCCTTTTTGGGCAAAATTCTCAATGGAGTTTTACTTCATCACTGTATGTAGAGTAGTAACTTAAAGAAATAAATGCTTAGTAACTTAGCAGAGAAATAAATGTACAAAAAGAGACTAATATTTAAATGAGTATTACTTTAAATTTAGTTTTTTACTTTAGTTAAATTTACTTTAAATAGTAGTTTTTACTAGTGGGATTTTCGTACACCTAGAGATTTGCAAGTGAAATCTCAGCAGGAGCAGTTCTGAAAAGTAGTCAAATCTACAGTTTTCTACAGAGGGAACACCTCCCCCCTAGTCTAGCACCTTCAGCTCTTTAAATAACTGCTTCAACATTCTATATTCAAAAGCCCCTGCCTTCAGGAATTAATCTCAGGTCCTTGAGAGGGGAATGGCTAATGAAGGTGATCAGCTGGAAAAGATCTGCTTTAAGTGAGGTCAGTCCAAAATACAACTAGAAATTATGTTCCTAGTAGGTGTATTTATGTTTGACATCTTACACCATAGCTGTCATAACCAATAAACCACCAGATTTCACCTCTGCAAAATGACTGTGGAAGAGGCAGCCACTGTTGACCCGCCTACTGTAAAAGCTTTGAGATAATTAAGATTTGGCAATAGTAAGGTAAATAAAGGTGTCCTTCTCATAGGTGGCCATAGTTCACACCATGTATGCTATCCAATATACACAGTGTTGGGAAGTAACTAGTTACCACTGTGATTACAATGCTAAGCAATGTAACTGACCTCTTCATTCCCTTAAAAATTCTGCTTTACTGCTGAAAATTGACATTGAATTGTAGTCAATGAGTCTCTCTGACGAATGTGTTAAGGGAAACATCATACATTACTACGCACCTGCAATCTGGTTAAATTGTTTGTTTTTAGTGTTGTGCCAAAATTTCGCACAACACCAAAAACAGTAAAAATTAAAATTTGAGTCTAAAACGGATGGCTTGTCTTCCAAACTCATTAAGAAATCTAAGTGATTATAATTTAAATGTAGCTTCCCAGCACTGTACACCAGCCACTTGTGTGCATACTTTGTCTTGTTCCCTGTTAACTAGATGCTTTTCCTTACATCAGCTTTCTTTCCGCACTACAGCACAGCTAAATCTTCTTTAGTAGGAGAATCTCATGTCCTTGGTGTATCCCAGTTTTTCAAGGTTAGGTAAGCAAGCATACTGGATCATTGGAGGAGGGCCGCACATGAGGATTAGAACATCATCTTGAGGAGGGGGCATGTGTTCTCTGAGCATGTCTTGACTCACAAATCCCTGGCTATAATCCCAATCTGAATGGAAAGGGGGGAAAAAAAAGGTATTTTATTAAACAGGATTTATAACAACACTCACCCTTATTTATTATGGGCCAACCAAGAACAGGGCTCCACTGTGCCAGGAACTTAGACACAGAATAAGAGAGGGTATTTCAGCACCTTGACTGTAATTAATACAACACAAGAGTGTTGAGGATAAATGTATTATCCTCATATTAAAGATGGGGAACCGAAATAGAGGAAGTTATTTACTAAAAGTAGAAGTTTTTGGCAGAGCTGTGAACAGAACCCAAGTTTCCCCCATCACAGTTTAGTACCATATGACCTTCCTTCTTAATTCATTGTTTAAGAGAACATAGGTATTTAGTGTGTTAACCCTTTCACAGAGGGATTCAGGGTTCCCCAGCTTGCTGCTGGCACTGAACACACAAAACCACTGACCCCAAAAAGGGGAATGAGATTGCCTCTTTGTTCTCACATTAGCTAACACATTTAATCCTCAATTCTTGTGTCAATAACGCTCTTTTTTCTTTCTTCAGAATATACTGAAACTAGAGTCAGAAGAACAGCCGGGGGGGGGGGGGGGGGGATGGGGGGCTTGTTCATGTTTGCTGCCGAAGTCAAAGAGGAGGACTACATAGTAGCATTCTCCTGACCAGTTGCATAGCTTCGGAGGCACTAGCTACCAAGCTCCTTCCTACAGAAGTCACCATGTCAGCTCTGAAGGCATCTAGTTGCCTTAACAAGTGATGAAAAAGTTAGAGGGGATTCTAGAATTGTAATCATCAGCAATAGTAATCTGGTGCATTGACAGGGGTGGCATGTTAGATCTTACTCTCAGGTGCTCTGTCCAATGTGTACCAAAGCTTAAAGCGTTCTGGATGCTGAACCTGAACTTCCTCCAGTTCTGAACGTAACAGGATGTCTTTCTCAGTCTGCAGGGAAAGGAAAGGAGTTATTCTTTCAATAGAGTCCCAGAACCAGTCTTGTAACTGTAACAAATTAAGCCTCACAAAACTCCTGTGCAGTAGCTATCATCTCAATATTAGCGAGAGAGACACAAAGTTTAAGATAACTCAGTGAGATAGAGACAGAGTCAGAAACAGACCCCAGATTTCCCAGCTTCTTGATCTTTGAAAAAACCACACCTTGTCTCATGGAAAGGAATAAATATATATTTAGATTTTTCTTTTTTTTTAAACGACAAAACCACCCCGCACTACATGGTTATTAGATGCAGCACCACAAAACTCAAATGCTGTATTAACAGTCTTCAGTATCAATTCAGCTTTCAAAAAACCTGGGAAATTACTGCACAACATCACTATAGTATAAATAATGCTAGTAGACTCTGAGGGTAGTTTTTCCATCTCCTTTTCAGCCTCACATTATGAAGCAGTGCTAATCCTTTCATACTCTACCCAGCCACGCAGCAATTTGGCACCAATGAAAGTAATATACTGGATACTATGGAGGGAGTTTATCAGCACTTGTTGCTGTGAAGGCACCTATTTCTGGCTCTAACATGAAACTGCATCGGTTACAAGAAAGCTATTTCTGGATCTGACTAATAAAGGCAGGCATCTGAACTGGACATTAGAAGACTTTTTCAATGGTCTAAAAGGGGCTAACAGCATGCAGTGAGATTAGCAGTAAGTATTGAATATGAATGTGTAAAACACCCATGAGGACACAAAATAATACAAGAGGGTCTACAGTGTTTACAAATATGGGTAGGAAATAAAATGAGATTCTACAAGAAATATGCACAATCCTAAACACAGGTTAACTTGAGGGATAAATCTGGAAAGCAGCAAAAATTACGGACATTTTACAGGTGACAGCAGGCAGAGGAGCTAGGAATTTGCAACTCAGTGTTATGTTACAATGCGATTTTTGGTTGCGCACAAACAAGAACAGAGAGATAGCAGGTCCTCTGTACAAAGTTTTGTTAAGACTATACTTGGAATACAGGGTACCCCAAACTAGGAATATATATTGACAGACTGAATAGAGTTCAAAGAAGAGCAACAAAAGTGATTAAGGGTGCAAAGGACTGCGTACACGGGTAGAGGGGAGAAAAAATTCAAAGGAGCCAATTATGGAAGCACTTAGTGTATGAACTATCCTTTGAATGAGACATTTTATCCTTTAATTGGCTAAATAATGACCAGGCCAGGACAGTTTTTTCAAGGGTGTAAAAACCAAGACTGGAGAGGCATTTGGAGTGGTAAAATACTGGGACGAAACAGAAGAGGGAAAAATTTAGGCTTAACATCTGGAAAAAAACTTCTAAACCAGTCAGATGCATTAGTCTATGGAATGCGCTTCCAAGGGAAATGGGACATCACTGGGCACATTCAAGTCTAGGCTAGACATAATTCTGATAAATGTACAATGAGGTCAATCCTATATTGGCAGAGAACTCGATGACCCAACAGGTCTTTTCCATCACCAACTTCTACTATTCTCATTTCTACATCATCATCTAGGACTAAAATAACTTCAGTGGATACAAGATAAAGTTGAAGCACTGAGGATAGTCTGTAGTATCATACACTGTCAACCCACACATCTGCTTTTGTTTGGGTTAGTGTAACTTGATACAACATACTTAGATATTTATGCCCAGATTTTCAGAAATACTCAACACCTACCAACTCCTTCTGAAAACACTGGGAGTTGAGCCATTTAAAAAAAAAATCTAGTTACTTTATTTAGGTGCCTATAATATGACCTTTTGAGAATCTTGCCCTTCATACATTTTGGTATGTGTGGCAGTATGTTATCTGGGTAAGAGTGGCTGGTTTGGCTTAAGAGACAAGTTGTTCAGTACCAATGGAGAGTGTTTGCTACACCATTTAATTAGGGGATATTTGATTACTAGAACCAAATGGGACTAAGACTTCCTATCAAACTTATATCCCTACCTCCTAGACTGTGGAGAGAGATTTGTATCCAAATTAAGCCATCGTGCTGGACAACACCTACCTCTGTTTCTCCTCTTTTGTAAGCCTAATGTTTAGCTCAGCTAAATCATGACATTCATAAACAAGGGTTTCCTGTTTTAAAATTGAGAGTATCATTTACCAGCTCTATTACTACCATATTAAGATTCCCGGTATCGACTCTTCATTGGAGTTTTTTAAAGAAAGACAGCATGTAGTGGCATAACACAACGCAACCTTTCAGAGAAGTTGAAATCTGAAAACAGGGCCTGAGTAGAATATGGCCCCCAATAGATCAGAAAATATCTTTCTGTAGTGCTGGTTCTACACCAAGTAAGCTGCTATTTCTAATGGCATGGCACTCGCGCCTCCATTTTGCAGTTATCTGTTGGGCACAATTAAGTTTATACTGCACCTGTGTTCAAAAATAGTCAGATTCATACTTCCCTACACAAACCTGGTTCCATGCCCCTGGGCGGGAGGGAAGAGGGGTATTACTAAAGAGAGCAAATGATGCCGCTGCTAGATGGGGCAGCTTTAAAATTTTGACAAGGGCTTCCCGCAAAAAAAAAAAAAAAAGAAGAAAAGAAAAGCGCTAAGCACTTCCAGGAAAGAAAGAAACAGAAGAAAGAATCCCTGTCTCAAAAAACACTTACAGTCTGGATAAAGAACACAACAAGAGGACACAGGAAAAAACAGAAGGGTTAGATGTGAGGGCAAAAGTTACCAGGCAGTAATGTAGAGAACAGTGTGCTCATTGCAATGGCCTCACATGTGGCTGTTTTTATAGTTTCTGTTCACTTTTAGCTTAGGGTTTTATGATACTGAATTGTACCTGTGTTCTGTGCTATCTCTGGAGACGTTTGCATATACCTGGGTTTTGTTTTTTTTTAAACTTAAGAACAATTTTAATGCTTTGCCACAAGAAGAAAAGAAGAGTTACCTGATTAGCAAACAGCAGCTGACAAACCGTGGGATCATCTTTGTCCTTCATGATGGCGCGAATGAGCTGCAGCATAGGAGTTATGCCTGAAAAAAAACTGCAATTAAAACTGGCCACCAGCAACATATCTAATAGTCTGGCAGAAACAAGGTGCACAAAGAATGAAACTTCATTCTTACATACCAGTTCCACCTGCAATCATTCCAACATATTTCACTGTTTTAAGAACAGGTTCAGATTTCTTCTCAGCACGAATAGCAAACGTGCCTGGAAAAAAGGAGGAAAGACAAATATTAGGG
Organism: Gopherus flavomarginatus; assembly: GCF_025201925.1. NCBI lineage: Eukaryota > Metazoa > Chordata > Testudines > Testudinidae > Gopherus > Gopherus flavomarginatus. The sequence continues at coordinate 129,843,609 of NC_066617.1, forward strand.
AGTACTCTTGAACACTAATTTAGACAGAGGACTGGGATCACAAATCCTGAGTTCTCATTCTGATTTATAGTGACTGTCTCAGACCCTGGGCAATCACCTCTCCACTCATTTTCCCATCTGGCTATCGTAAGGCTATTGTGAGGACAAACCGATATGTTTAAAAAGTGCTAACTATTTTAAAAGGCGTCAAAAATGAATGCTACTAGTGTATTATAATTAGACAAGATTTTTTGACTCATTACTCAACATCAAACTATCATGATTTGCATTTCAGTAATGTCTAGTGGCCCTGATCAAGGAGCAGGAGCCGAGCCTGATAAGGACCATCCTCCACCTCCCGACAAAATCAACCTGCCCTCAAGAGCTCACAATCCATTCTCTGTATGTAAGGACTATGTCTAAGAGACACCTCAATTTGTGGGGAGGAAACCTGACTAAAATTAAGTATCTAAACACTATAATACAAATCCAGTCCATCAGCAATTACACAAAGACCACACCAGTGGGTGGAGTCGAATAAGGTCACGACCAGGTTTTAAAAGAGCTCTCTGGGCTTCTCTTCACTGTGTTGTGTTTTGTTTTTTTAAAACCTAGAGTTAATTGATTCCTGATGGCTAGTGTGGACACACCACAGAGGCTACAAACACTTCTCCTCTATCTTGGGATAAAGCCCATTTCTTAACCATGACATTACATGTTCCTGCTTGTAGCAGAGTGGTTACTCCGCTCCTCCCTGAAGGGCTTAAAAACAGCCCTGGGAGGGGTCTGTGGCTTGAGAAAGCAGCTTTTAGGCTGGGCTGATTGGGGGAAGTGGCTGCAGCTGGGGCCACTCCCCAAACAGCCTCAGCTGGCCCTTTAAAGGCAGAGAAGCCAGGGACAGACAAAGAGTCTCCCTCTGCCTGTAGTGGGAGAAGGGCCTGGCTGCAGGGAGCTGGAGACAGGGTACCTGAGTGGAACAGGGCTGGGGAAAGGCAGAGAAGCTGGGGAGCTCCAGCCTGGAAAGACCTCAGCAGCAGCCTAGCACAAGGCCAACAGGTACTGATGGTTGCAGAGGACAGCCCAGGGGTAGGCCAAGGCAGCAGGTCCAAACCCAACCTTGCCAGTGATGAGCAGGCTGATACTACAGTCTGTCCAGGGCGTGGGGGCTAGATGATGACTGGCAGTAGCCTGATACTGAGGTGAGGTGAGGATAGTGGGTGGGGGTTCCCCAGGGAGGGGAGACCCTAAGACGGAGGGGATTACTGCTAGGAGCAGCACCCCAGGTACAAGGGCACCGGGTCCTGGGAGGGACATGGGGACCAGAGGACAGGCGGCTCATCAGCCTGCAGAGAGCGCTCCAGAGCTAGAATGAGCTAATTCCCAGAAGTCACCAGCAGGATGCATCACAGGGGTGAATCCACTCGTCTACACTGCCACATTCATAGAGGCCTGGACAAAGTAACCAAGTTTAACCATTATTAACTGTCATGCAGATGGGATCCTAACACAGCTACTGGCTCTTTGCTAGGAATTGAGTCGGTCAGGCCTGGTCTATACACAGTTTTGTATCAGTATAACTATGCCAGTTAGGTGTGCTATTTTTTGCCAATATAGTACAATCCCTGCTGTGGGCACAATTAACAGTATGTAAAAGTTCTTCTTCGAGTGCTTGCTCATATCCATTCCAATTAGGTGTGCGCGCGCCACGTGCACGTTCGGAGACTTTTTACTCTAGCAACACTCGGTGGGCCAGCAAGTCGCCCCCTGGAGTGGCGCCGGTATGGCGCCCGATATATACCCCTGCTGGCCCGCCCGCTCCTCAGTTCCTTCTTACCGCCCGTGTCGGTCGTTAGAACTGTGGAGCATGGCTAGCCGTTCTCCACCTCCCTAGCATTTCACTCTTCTACAGTATAGTGTATATAGTTCTGTTATTATAGTAAATAGTTGTAGTTATAAAGTTAGTTAAGTGTAGTTGTAAATAGTTATACAGAGGATCGGGGGTTCGCCCCCTTTTCCTCCCCGCGGTGCCGGGGCCCATGCCCGGTTCACCCGGCTTTAAGCCTTATGCGGCCTGTCATCGGCCGATGCCCACGGGAGATCCGCACAACTCCTGCCTGAGGTGCCTAGGCGAGTCCCACCTTGTGGACAAGTGCCGGATCTGCAAGGCGTTCAAGCCCCGAACGAAGAAGGAGCGGGACAGTCGCCTGAAGCAGATCCTGATGGAGGCAGCGCTGACTCCCCCACCGTCGGCACCGACTCCGGCACCGGGGCCAAGTGTCGCCTCCGCTCCAGACCACCCGGCACCGGCAAAGGCTTCAACTTCCCGCTCGGCACCGGCCCGGCACCCTAGCTGGCACCGCTCCCTCTCCCCGAGGAGCAAGAAGCACAGGCCTCCTGCGGTACCTACAACTGCACCGCAGTCTGAGCGTGCCTCCAAACCTGACCTCCCGGCACCGTCATCCACCGCGGCACCGAGCGTCGTCGCACCGTCGACTCCGGCTCCTTAGGGACCGTTGGGTCCGGTTCATCTCAGCTCCCCAGTGAGAACAGCGGTTGAGCTCATCGCGCCCTCCACGCTGGAGACCTTCTCCGTTGCACGCGACCTCATCGCCATGACAGAGCCCGAGCTGCCCCGGTTCTCCAATCAATGGGCAAGCCCGCCATGGTGCGGCCGCATTCGCCGGGCACTACTGGGCATCGGTCCCATTCCAGATCGAGGGACCACTCTCAGCATCGCCGCTTGAGATCCAGACGCCGCTCGCAGTCCCGAGACCGCTACCTGCGGCACCGGTCGTACTCGCGGCACCGTTCCAGATCCCGGTCGCCATCGTACTACTCTCGGCACCGGTCTAGATCGTGGCACTGACGTTCCTACCGCAGCCAATCCCGGCACGGCAGCGTACGGCACCGGTCAACCTCCCGGCACCGAGCTGGTAGCAGGTCCCGGTCCAGATCGAGGTACCACCATGACTCCCGGTACCGCTCGCTGGCACCGCGCAGTGACATTGGGGTGCGCAGAGGCCTGACGCAGTCATCGACGACTCCTCCATGGCCTTCAAGGCACTCGTCCGCTTCTTCACGGATGGACAGCGCCTCTTATGGGGGTTCGGATGTGCAGGCCCACCCGGACCAGGGACCACCACAATGGCCCTTTTGGATGCCCTGGGCATACCACCAAGCCAAGGGCGAACCTTCGGGCCCCGCTCACTCCGGCCAATCGGAGCATCGTGCACCAGAGGCCACGGTCAGCCGCCCCCCACCCCCCCAGGTATGGAGGAAGTCCCTATGGATCCCCTGGCGCGGCAGGATGCTCGAGAAGTGGAGGTTCCTCTGGATGAGGCTTCCGTTCAGGAACCACTCCTCCCTGGGGTGTCTTCTTCCTCATCCCCAGATGAGGCGGTAGCAGGCACATCTTCATCAGGGCCCCCGCCAATTGATCTCAGGGCACACCAGGACCTTCCGAGGCGAGTTGCCCAGAACATAAACCTTCCTGTCGCGGAAGTCCCGGAAGTGGAGGACCCGGTGGTAAGCATCCTTTCTGCGGAGGCACCGACCAGGGTAGCTCTCCCCTTCATCAAGTCGATCCAGGCGAAGGCGGACACCATCTGGCAGTCTCCGGCCTCCATTCCACCCACTGCCTGCGGAGTGGAAAGGAAATATATGGTACCATCCAAGGGGTATGAGTACCTCTATGTACACCCCGCTCCCTGCTCCTTGGTGGTACAGTCAGTCAATGAGCGGGAACGCCACGGCCAACAAGCTCCTGCGCCAAAATCCAGGGAAGCCAGGCGCATGGACTTGCTGGGCCGCAAGGTTTATTCCACGGGAGGCCTTCAGCTCTGTGTGGCGAACCAGCAAGCCCTCCTGAGCCGTTACAGCCACAACACCTGGGAGGCTGTCAGCAAATTTACGGAGCTGCTTCCCCAGGACTCATGCCAGGAATTTTCATCTCTCCTGGAAGAGGGCAGGAGGGTCGCCAGGACCTCGCTACAAGCGTCCTTAGATGCCGCAGATTCGGCAGCAAGAACACTGGCATCGGGCATAGCCATGCGCCGTATATCGTGGCTGCAGTCTTCCGGACTACCGCCAGAGCTACAGTACACGATTCAGGACCTGCCATTCGATGGGCAGGGCCTTTTCTCTGAGAAGACAGATCCCAGGCTACAGAGCCTGAAGGATAACTGGGTCATCATGCGCTCACTGGGAATGCACACGCCCCAGACTCAGAGAAGGCCATTCCGCCCCTACCATCAGTGCACTTACCCCCCGCCTCGCCCCAGACAAGATTTCAACCGGAGGTGAGGTCAGCCGAACCGTAGACGTCAGCCAGGTCCTCAAAGGGGTAATACTTCCGGGTCCGACAAACCACCGCAGGGACCCAAGGCGAACTTTTGAAGGTGCGCCCGAGAGCAGCTTACCAATCCCTTCCCTGGATCCACTTCATTTCCTCAACTGCCTCCGCCCCTTCCTGCCGTCATGGTCCCAGCTAACCTCGGATGGTTGGGTCCTGCGCACGGTGCAGTTTGGTTACCATCTTCAGTTTATTTCTCCACCCCCCTCCCATCCTCCCTCCTCGTCCCTCTTCAGGGACCCCGCTCATGAGCAACTTATCATCCAGGAGGTTCACAAGCTCCTGCTCATCGGAGCTATAGAGGAGGTGCCAAGGGAGCTAAGGGGCAAGGGGTTTTTATTCCCGGTACTTCTTAATCCCCAAGTCAAAAGAGGGCCTTCGACCCATCCTGGACCTGCGAGGCCTGAACAAATTCATCAAAAAGTTCAAGTTCCGCATGGTAACCTTAGGATCCATCATTCCCTCCCTGGATCCCGGAGATTGGTACACCGCTCTCGACATGAAGGACGCATACTTCCACATTGCGATCTTTCCCCTGCACAGGCGGTATCTTCGCTTTGTGGTAAATCAGGACCACTACCAGTTCACGGTCCTCCCCTTTGGGCTCTCCTCAGCCCCCCGGGTGTTCACCAAGTGTATGGCGGTCGTCGCCGCTGCCCTGCGCCGTCGTCGTATCCATGTCTTCCCTTACCTCGACGACTGGCTCATTCGAGGCACGGCGGAGGCGCAGGTGACCGGGCACATCACCATCATCACGGAGCTGTTTGCGAGTCTAGGCTTGACCATCAACCCGGACAAGTCCACTCTGGTGCCCACGCAGAGCATAGAGTTCATCGAGGCATTGCTGGACTCCAACCTCGCAACGGCCAGCCTCCCCCGGCACCGATTCCAAGCCATAGTGTCCATGGTCACAAGCCTATAGGCCTTCCCGACCACGTCTGCTCGAATGTGCCTCGCTCTCCTGGGACACATGGCCGCATGCACCTTCGTCACCAAGCATGCAAGACTTCGCATGTGCCCGCTGCAGACCTGGCTCGCATCGGTCTATCGACCGGGCAGGGACGCCATAGACACAATCGTAACGATTCCACCGAATGTTCTCGGTTCCCTAGGCTGGTGGACAACGCCCTCCCAAGTGTGTGCGGGCCTGCCGTTTCACGCCCCTCAGCGTCCTTGACGACAGACGCGTCATCGCTGGGCTAGGGTGCACACCTGGGGACCCTGCGTACATAGGGTCTATGGTCACAGAGAGAGTTGACTCTTCACAATGTGCGGGAGCTGCGGGCAGTTCGCCTAGCATGCCAGACATTCCAACGCCATTTGCACGGCCGTTGTGTCGCGGTATTCACGGACAACACAACGGCCATGTATTACATCAACAAGCAGGGCAGGACCTGGTCCTCCCCGCTGTGTCAGGAAGCAATACGTCTGTGGGACTTTTGCATAGCCCACTCTATTCATCTAGTGGCCTCCTTTCTCCCGGGAGTGCGAAACACCCTTGCGGATCACCTGAGCAGATCCTTTCTGTCCCACGAATGGTCCGTCCGTCCGGACGTCCTCTGTCGTTTTCCGGAGGTGGGGGTTTCCCCAGATAGATCTGTTCGCCTCCAGATCGAACAGGAAATGCCAGGTGTTTTGCTCTCTACAGGGTCGCTCCCCGGGCTCCCTGTCGGACGCGTTCCTCATTCCGTGGACGGGACGTCTTTGCTACACCTTTCCACCCTTCCCTCTCGTCCACCGAGTCCTGATCAAGGTCCAGAGAGACAAGGCCCGCCTCATCCTGATCGCTCCGGCTTGGCCGCAGCAGCCTTGGTACACCATGCTGCTCGACCTGTCCCTGGCGAATCCAATTGCCCTACCTCTTTGGCCAGATCTGATCACACAGGACTTCGGCAGGATGCGCCCTCCGGATCTACAGTCCCTCCACCTGTCTGCATGGCTCCTGGCTGGTTAAGCCAGTCCGAGTTGCGCTGTTCTGATGCAGTACAACAAGTGTTGTTGGGCAGCAGGAAGCCTTCCACACGTTCAGCCTACCTAGCGAAATGGAAACGCTTCTGCTGCTGGTGCAACCAGCACGGCCACGACCCACTCTCTGTGCTAGTCCCCACCATTTTGGACTACGTGTGGTCTCTCAAGCAGCAGGGCTTGGCGATCTCCTCTCTGCGCGTCCATCTCGCGGCTATATCCACCTTCTATCCAGGCGAGGCTGGCAAGTCCGTGTTTTCCCACCCTATGGTGTCAAGATTCATCAAGGGCCTGGAGCGGCTATACCCTCAGGTCAAACGGCCTACCCCTACTTGGGACTGAACCTTGTCTTTATTAGGCTCATGGCGCCCCCCCCTTCGAACCCTTAGCCACATGCTCGCTGCTGTACCTGTCCTGGAAAGTGGCCTTCCTAGTCGCTATCATGTCGGCTCGGCGAGTCTCGGAACTTCGGGCTCTAACCGTGGACCCTCCATATACAGTGTTCCATAAGGACAAGGTACAGCTGCGACCGCACCCGGCGTTCCTCCCTAAGGTCGTCTCCGCCTTCCATATTAACCAAGACATCTTCCTGCCAGTCTTTTACCCAAAGCCGCATTCATCCCGAAGAGAGCAACAGCTCCATTCCTTGGATGTCCGAAGGGCTCTCGCGTTCTATATTGAGAGAACTAAACCCTTCCGACGCTCACCACAATTGTTTGTGGCAGTAGCGGAACGCATGAGAGGCATGGCAATCTCCTCCTAGCGTATCGCATCCTGGGTCACGTCCTGCATCAGGACATGTTACAACTTGGCCCACGTGCCAAAGGGGGCCCTTACCGCCCATTCTACCAGGGCTCAGGCTTCGGCCGCGTTTTTGGCTCATGTCCCCATACAGGAAATCTGCCGTGCGGCCACCTGGTCTTCTGTGCACACCTTCGCATCACACTATGCACTGGTCCAGCAAGCTAGAGACGATGCCGCTTTCGGCGCAGCGGTTTTACAGTCTGCAACGTCTCACTCCGACCCCACCGCCTAGGTAAGGCTTGGGAATCACCTAATTGGAATGGATATGAGCAAGCACTTGAAGAAGAAAAGACGGTTACTCACCTTTGTAACTGTTGTTCTTCGAGATGTGTTGCTCATATCCATTCCACACCCGCCCGCCTTCCCCTCTGTTGGAGTAGCCGGCAAGAAGGAACTGAGGAGCGGGCGGGCCAGCAGGGGTATATATCAGGCGCCATACCGGCGCCACTCCAGGGGGCGACCTGCTGGCCCACCGAGTGTTGCTAGGGTAAAAAGTCTCCGACGAACGTGCACGTGGCGCGCGCACACCTAATTGGAATGGATATAAGCAACACATCTCGAAGAACAACAGTTACAAAGGTGAGTAACCGTCTTTTGCTTTATCCTGGTGTAACTTATACCAGACTTACACGAGAAACTTCTGCCAGTATAGCAATGCTGGTTAGGGCTGTGATTTGGAGGCAACATTTCTATGCCAGCAAAAGCCTTAGTGAAACACAGTCATAGTGGCATAAATGTACTTTTGCTGCTATAGTTTATTTCACTCAGGGAAACACACAAGTTCTACCAGCAAACGCACTCTTGGGAATAGAGCTGTGTCTGTACTACCAGCAAACCTTGTAATGTAGCTAAGACCTTATTCCCTCTTCCTATAATATGCACGTTTACAACAACAGCACTCATGCACTCTAGAGCAAGTATACTTCTCTAAGTACCCCAATACAGTTCAAGTGGTTCAACTGGTGTGTAGGAAAGGCCAGAACCCGTATAAAAGTTAGTGATCACTACTCCTACATTACAATGCATCACAATTACGTAAGATTTTCTGTGCTTGTTATTCTGGACACAATATTTCCAAAATCAGTCTTGCCTTTTCCCTTGTAGACAAGTAATCCACTGGGACCTCTGAAGTCAATGGTATCCCCTAATTTCAAGCTGTCTAAATATTGAGACATCTTCCCTCCATCGGGGAACTTTGGATGGACCCCTTTAAAATAAATCTGTTAAAAATAAAGATTAAAGGGAACTGTTTCATTAAAAGAGTTAAAACCAAAAACAAGTTTTTGCCTTAATTTTCTGTAATACACAAATTCATATACCCAAACTCAATAAGGAATGAGACATGGCTGTCAGACAAGCTAAAACAGAGATCTGAGAATCCAAAAAGAGAGAGTTCTATTTTAAAGTCAGTTGAACAGGTGAAAATTGTCCTAGGGCAGTTTTGTTACACAGAGACAGCCTCAAGATCTGTTAACCTTGGGCCCAATTCTGAGGTATCAAGAGCCTGCAGCTTCCAAGTGAAGGCAATGAGAGCAGCGGATGTTAAACACTTCAAGATTAGACCCCTTACCAATTGAGCTATGGGGTTGTCTACATAGGAAAGATAATACCAGTATTTACAAGTATAAGGTAAGATGTGAATTTAAACAAATATAGTTATACTGGTGTAATTTCCTTCTCCTGCCCCAGCCACACACATACACACATTCCTGTATAAGAGGGCCTTGTCACTTGGGAAAGGGTTTAACCTAAGCCAAAAAAGCCACTCTTATACCAGAATAAAAGCAAGCATCATAATTGTGTAACTGACAGGTCTTGTCTACATGGGAAAGTTCTATGAGTAACATTCCCCTTAGCCATTTATTCAATATTAGAAGACAAGCCTACAAAAGGCAAAGGGGTAACAAACGAGACAAAATGGGAGAAAAATCAGAAAGGCTAAAGCACAAAGTGAGTTATACCTAGCAAGGGACATAAAATAAAGAAGAGGTTCTTTAAATACATTAGAGACAAGAGGATGACACTGAAAAGTCTAGGTCCATTACTTAACGGGGAAGGAAGAGCTAATAACTGCAAAGAATCCTGTGGCACCTTATAGACTAACAGACGTTTTGGAGCATGAGCTTTCGTGGGTGAATACCCACTTCCTCAGATGCATGTCTTGACATGCATCTGAGGAAGTGGGTATTCACCCACGAAAGCTCATGCTCCAAAATGTCTGTTAGTCTATAAGGTGCCACAGGATTCTTTGCTGCTTTTACAGATCCAGACTAACACGGCTACCCCTCTGATACTTGAGCTAATAACTGATGACCTGAGGAAGGCTGATGTGTTTAATACCTATTTTGCTTCTGTCTTCACTAAAAAGGTGAATGGTGACCAGATTCTCAACACAATTAATGTTAACAAGGGGAAGGAGTGCAAGCTAAAACAGGAAAAACAATATTTAGATAAATTAGATGTATTCAAGTTGGCAGGGCCTATTGAAATTCATAATGTACTTTAGGAACTAGCAGATGCAATCTCAAAATCATTAGCAATGATCTTTGAGAACTCACTGAGGAGAGGGGAGGTCCCAAAGGACTGAAGGGAAAACGTATTACCTATTTAAAATACGGGGAACAAAGAGGACCCGAAGAATTACAGACTAGTCAGCCTAACTTCAAAACCTGTCAAGATACTAAAACAAATTATTAAACAATGAATTTGTAAGCACCTAAACAATAACAGTGTTAAGAAATAGTCAATATGGATTAGTTAAAAACAAATCGTGCCATGCCAAGCCTTCTTTGGCAAGGTTACTGGCCCAGTGGATAGGAGGGAAGCTGTAGCTCTTGATTTTACTAAGGTTTTTGACGGAGTAATAGATGACAGTCTCATAAGCAAACTAGGGAAATGTGGTCTAGATGAAATTAATAAGGTGGGTGCATAAACAGTTGAAAGTTCAAAGCAGTTATCAATGGTTCGCTACCAAATTGGGAGGGAGTATCTACTGGGGTCCCAAGGTGTCAGTCCTAGGTCTGGTACTAGTCAATATTTTCATTAATTAATTGGATTATGGAGCGGAGAGTATGCTTATAAACTCTACAAATGACACCAAGCTGGAAGGGGCTGCAAACATTTTTGGAGGACACAATTAGAATTCAAAATGACCTTGACAAATCAGAGACTTGGTCTGAAATCAACAAGATGAAATTCACTGAAGACAAGTGCAAAGTACTACACTTGCAGAGGAAAAATCAAATGCACAACTTCAAAATGTGGGATAACTGGCTAGCTGGTAGTACTACTGAAAAGGATCTGGGGTTTACAGTGGATCACAAATTGGATAAATCAACAATGTGATACAGTTATGGAAAAGGCTAATATGGGGTGTACTAATGGGTGTTAGATGGAAGTAATTGTCCCACTCTACTTAGCACTGGTGAAGCTTCAGCTGGAATATTGCATCCAATTCTGGGTGCCACACTTTAGGAAAGATGTAGACAAACTGGAGAGAGAGTCCAGAGGACTCCAGAGCAACAAAAATGATAAAAGGTTTAGAAAACCTGACCTATGTGGAAAGGTTAAAAAAAAACTGGGCATGTTTAATCTTAAGAAAAGAAGACTGAGGAGGGACCTGATAACAGTCTTGAAATATATTAAGGGCTGTTATAAAGAGGACTATGATAAACTGTTCTCCAAGTCCAGTGAAGGTAGGACAAGAAGTAACGGGCTTAAATCTGAAGCCAGGGAGATGTAGGTAAACTATTAGGGAAAAAAAACTCAAAAACTTTTGAACTAAGGGAAGTTAAGCTGTGGGATAAGGTTCCAAGAGAGGTTGTAGAATTCCCATCACTGGAGGTTTATAAGAACAGGTTGAACAAACATCTGTCAAGGACAGTCTAGATCTGTGGTTCTCAACCAAGCGTATGCGTACTCCTGGGGGTATGCAGAGATCTTCCAGCAGGTACATCGACTCATCTAGGTATTTGCCTAGTTTTACAATAGGCTAAATAAAAAAGTATTAGCAAAACGAGGACAAATTAAAATTTCAGACAATGACTTGTTTAGACTGCTCTATATACTATACACTGAAATGTAAGTACAATATTTATATTCCAACTGATTTATAATTATATGGTAAAAAATGAGAAAGTCAGCATTTTTTCAGTAATAAAAATACAAAAAGTATCACAGCACACTATGTCTGATTTTGTAAGCTAGTAGTTTTTAAGTTATCTGAAACTTTGGGGCATGCAAGACAAATCAGACTCCCGAAAGGGGTACAGCAGTATGGAAAGGTTGAGAACCACTTTTCTAGATTTCCTTGCTCCTGCCTCAGTGCAAAGGGCTGGACTTGACTTGACTTCTTGAGGCCCCTTCTGGCCCTACATTTCTACGATTCGCTTCATAAAACATGTCACTGTGTGAGAAACAAACACATAACAGGAAACGAAACTCTGAAGACAGACAGCAAAGTAATGTAGTAATTTAACATTAAATTCTATCAGCTTTAGAAATATTTGCTGAATACTTCAACTTGGCTTTGAGAGGGGAAAATTCAGAACATTAGATGATCCCAATTTACCTTCTTGCCAAATAGAGCACCCACAATGTTATGGATCAGTGACATCCATGCCTACCAGCTCCCACATTTAATAATGCTCCTCCGTACATCATGCTGACCACATCACTCATGGAACAAGCACACAGGAGCTCAGGCAGGGTTGGTTGCTTCTTAAATAATATTGGAGAGTTTTGTGAACTTCTACAAATTTGATTCCCTTTGGTACAGAAACTTTGGAAACCTGCAGACTGTGTGTACAGATATCTTCAACTCCCTGTCTCATCATATATAGACTAAAAAAAAAAAAAAAAAAAAAAAAAAAAATCACAGAACACTATATGGATTAAATCAATATTGATTTGCATGCTGAGGTACCACTGAATGGAAGCCAATAACCACAGTAGAGTAAGACATCATGGAATCACACAAGTATTTTTACACCACCATGCTTTTTACTGTGACCTTTAAAGGCTTATAAATAGGCAAGTATTGTATGGCACAATGATATCCTTACCTTAACAACAAGATCCACATAGCCTTTGTCGTCATCGCTGGAGACTGGTGTGTAGGGTCTGACAACCAGATTTCCATTAATCCGTGCAGAAAGATAAATATGCTGTCCTACAAGCAGCAGGAGGGAAGAGTAGGTTTATTTTTGAGGGGCTCTGAGCAAATTTTCTTTCACTACGGCTGACAATGACTTGGTGGAAAAGCCAGATGGGGTCCTAAGGTTCTCTTTACCCCTTTGGTCCAGAAGCAACAATTTTTCCCTTGCTCTCCTGTATTTCCATACTACCTTGGCTAGATTTCTTCCTTCAGTGTGCATGAAATCCAGCTGAACCGGCAGTGCTCAGCTACACCAGCCTTAGAGAGAAGTTATCCAACCCGGAGCTCAATCACGTTTGTTATTTACTGTAGCAGCCATAAGCATATGTTTAGATATTATATACTACACACATACACAGACGTGCAAAAGGATGTTCAAGGATGATTCGCACATTCGAGTATGATTAGCACCTCATTAACATACGTGTCAGTTACACATAACTGAACACAAATGGCTGACATCCAAAAGGCAAACTATAAAGATGTCCTAGGAACTCCATATTTAAGGCTGCAGTTTGATGTGCATTTAGAGTAGGAGTTTTTTTAATTTCATTTTAATTTGCAACTGGAATGAATCAGATGACGTTACGGGGAAGATACAATAATGTCAGCAGCATTTAAAATGTTTTTTAAATTTAAAATGTTTTTAGTTCTTGCAGCCCCATACTGCTTCAGAGGTCTGTGACAGGTATAATTAACAAAGCTTTGATTCATGATGATAAAACCAGGCTGCCAATATAAAACATACCAACAGGGAGACCTAGAATGTGCTCTCGAGTTGGAAGGGCAAAGCGAAATCTTCTCGTGTCGTGGCTAATTTCCTGAAAAGGGAAAAAAACAAAACCATCACACACACCATTGGAAATACTTTGTATTTTGTTTGGTGTTTTTTGTGTTTTGTTTTTAATAGACATGTCAGTCAGGCTGTTTCTAAAAGTTAGTTTCACCCTAATCCACAGATATATAACTGAAACTGTTTCAGCACTGTGTATATGCTATAAAATAAGAAGTCAATTTAGCACTGTTTCACTGCTGTATCAAAAGTATACTTTCCACTCAAATTCCTTGAAAGCCTCTCTCTTTTCAAGAAATAAGAAATAACATTGATATTTCAATTTGTGAGGTCAAAACCAATAAATACTTAAGACAAATGCAAAAAAAGGTGGGGGGGAGAAACCTTTCAGATTTAACAAGAAAATCAATAAAAACTAGTTATTTGAAATATAGTATAGGCAATAACTTTATAATGCTCTGCACTTGTACAAAACTCCATCCAAAGATCTCAGTGAGGATCAAATCAATTCTTTATTTGTAGTTTAAATTTAGATAAAAGACAAAAAGGAGGAAATTCAATGCCAGAAGATTCAGAAACAGTTCTCCAACATGAGACTTACTTTTGGCTATGTTGTAAATCAGATGAATTAGTTATTCTAATTTAGTTCTGGAGCAGAATACTGGAAATGACACTGGTGGGTATAAGAGGGGATCAACAACTATCAAGTTGGTCTCCTTTGTTACATTAGTGGCTTTAAAATATTATTTATAAAGGTTTCCTTAATTACAGTGGGAAAGAACACACACTGCAGATTAGAGCCCTGCTATAAAACTTGGGACCTTATTACTGATTTCACAATCATTTATCCCCAAATAAATCAAAGCGAATTATTTCTCAAATGTTATGATCATAACTCTTTAAACAGTATAAGTCATGATCATTGGACCAAAGTGACACTTCAGTTTAGATATAAATATTAAATGATATGTGATGTATTTGGATGGGGAGAATGAACCAGCACTAATGAGACATTGTTTCATTTTCCCCCTTTCCACTCCACCTTATACGCTTTTTCTTCCATTACAGAATACTTCGGGTCTGAACTCTAGTGCCACTGATTACTTTGCAGCCCTTAGATCAGGAGTGGGCAAACTACGGCCCGCTGGCTGCATCCAGCCCGCCAATTGTTTTAAGCCGGCTCTCGAGCTCCTGCTGGGGAGTGGGATCTGGGGCTTGCTGCGCTCCAGCTGGGGACCAGGGTTGGAGGCCGCTCTATGCAGCTCCTGGAAGCTGTGGCATGGCTCCCCTCCGGCACGCCAATGGGAGCTGCAGGGGCGGTGCCTGCAGACAGAGCAGCATCCAGAGCCACCTGGCTGCGCCTTCACATAGAGCTGGAGAAGGGACATGCCACTGCTTCCAGGAGCTGCTTGAGGTAAGCACCTGCTCAGAGCCTGCACCCCTGAGCTTTTCTCCATGCCAACCCCAGCCCTGATCCCCCTCTTGCCTGCCAAACCCCTTGATCCCAGACCGAAGCACCCTCCTGCACCCTTCATCCCCAGCCCCACCCCAGAGCCCACACCCCACTCTCCCGCCCCAGCCCAGAGCCCCCTCCTGCACCCTGAACTCCTCATTTCTGGCCCCACCCTGAAGCCCTCACCCCAACCCCAATTTTGTGAGCATTCATGGCCCACCACACAATTTCTATTCCCAGATGTGGCCCTCGGGCCAAAAGTTTGCCCACCCCTGTCTTAGATAAATACTTAGCACTTCCACAGAGTTTTCATATGTAATGCTTTACAGAGGTGGGTAGGCATCATTTCCCCCATTTATAGATGAGGAAATTGAAGCACAGCACTGTTAAGCAAATTGCCCAGGGGCACACAGCAAGACAGTGACAGAGCAGAAAAGAGAAGCCAGCTCTCCCTGTCCAATGTTCCATCCATTGTACCATATTGCATCTTGTTATAAAAGATCCCTATAAAATGTAATAGAACATTCTGTCCCTTACATACAATGGTTAAATACCCATAGAAGTGATATCTATTCAATTAGATTTGATTGTAGAATAGTTGCTACAAACAGGTTACTTTCCTATTAAACTCTATAGGACTTTTCCCTAAGGGTTCAATTCAAATCAGCTGGAGTACTGCTGTTACTAAGGATTTTAGAATCAGACTCTTAGGTTACGTCTGCACTACAGACCTTATAGCAGTACCACTGCAGCTGCACTGCTGTGAGGTCTCTCGTGTAGCTGCTCTACGCCAACAGGACAGAGCTCTCCCGTCAGCATCATTGACCCACCCCCAACGAGCTGCGGTAGCTATGTCTGCAGGAAAACGTCTCCTGCCAACACAGTGCTGTCCACACCAGTGCTTTTGTTGGTGAAATTTATGTCAGACGGGTGTATTTTTTCACACCTCTGACCGACAAAAGTGCTAGTGTAGACATAGCCTATGGGCTTGTTTAGACAAACACTTAGTTCACGGCAAGCTGGGCTGTAAATCTACCGCGCACTAGCCTGCCACACAGTAAGTGTCCATGTGGACCCTGCTGCTGCACACTAAAACTTCTGTAATAGTCTACCAAGTGAGGCCATGTCTACACTGTGGGCACTACAGTGGCAGAGCTATGGTGCCACAGCTATGCTATTGTAATATAGACACTTCCTACAGCGATGTAAG
This sequence comes from Gopherus flavomarginatus, assembly GCF_025201925.1. Lineage (NCBI taxonomy): Eukaryota > Metazoa > Chordata > Testudines > Testudinidae > Gopherus > Gopherus flavomarginatus. The sequence goes on from NC_066617.1 coordinate 129,859,319, forward strand.
GGGTTGCTAGGCCGACAAAAGCGTTCTTCTGTCCATCTTCTGAGTCCACAATGATGGTTAGGTCGGCATGACTACAACACTCAAGGGTGTGAATTTTTCACATCTCTGAGTGTCAGAGCTGTGTTGACCTAACTTAAGCATAGGACAGGCCTGAGTCCCAGGGAAGTGATGTAACCAATGATAGCAAAAATTACTGACCATTGTTGCTCAAGTTGGAAAGTCCTAATAGTTCCACTTAGCGTGAGATGTATTCTGCCTGTGCCAAAGGATTATGGTTTATTTAACCAGGTGTTAAATAGGTGTAAAATTAAGATCTGATTGTTCATTATAAGGGAATCCAAACAGGAATCTAGAAAGAATGAAATGCACTGAACGTAATTTGTGTTATAGTAAACTGCCATTTCTCTATCACCTCGTCACTTAACTGGAATGTCACATCAACCAAAGCTGTCCAAATATGATAATTTTACTACATCATAAGATAGTTTCTCTTTAGAATCCTGAATGGTTTAAAGATGTCTAAATGCACAATTCTGTTTGCCCAAGCCTCATCTACACTATGAAACTAACCCAGTTGTAAGTAGTACAACTGATGGCAACTCTTTTTAATCCAGGATATAACAATGGTTAGGTGAAACAGTGCTAAACACAGTTGGTCCTTGTTTAACAAATGGACCACGTTCAGCACGCTCTCTTCTGCGTCTGTTAACAACAACTGTTAACATTATTCTGGGTAGTGTTAAAAAGGCCTCTTTTCACAAAAAAATGAATGGAATGTAAACAAAAGCAATGAAGTTTTTGGGCAGTTTGAAACAATGGCTCTCTGACAATGGTATTAACTAGTATTATTCACTTCACAGGGGTGAGAACAGTGAAACCTAGTAACAGTTCAGGATGTAACACACTTAGTGATTTCACTAACCGATCTAAGCATGCTATAAAGGAGAGGAATTCTTATATTAACAACAGCTGCACAATCTAGTGTGAGAAGCAATGCATTTTGACATCGGGGTGGGCAAAATCTGGGTTGAGCTTCATAGAGTACTACCACTCCCCTTATCCAGTTTAGCCTTTGGGAGGGAAGGGGAAGAATGACCACAGAAAACACACACGTGCATGCAGTCAACTTAAGAAAATAGTTCTCTTCCATCAGAAGATATCCTGTAAGTAACAAAAATTGTTTTCAAAGAAGAGTAGGTTCATACATCAGAAGCTGCAGCATCACAGATGCACTAAATGCAGATGAGTCGCTGTAACTGTTTACTTAAGATGCTACTACACTGATGGGAGAGCTTCTCTCATTGGCATAGTTAATCCATGTCCACGAGAGGCAGTAGCAGCTCTCCCATCAACATAGTGCTGTCTACACCAGGGGTTAGATTGGTATAATTATGTTTCTCAGGGGTGTGGACTTTTCCACAGCCCTGAGCAATGTAGTTATACAGATGTATGTTTGTAGTGTAGGCCTGACCTAAGCTCCATATTCAAACTGAAATTCATATTCAATTGTGCAACACACATCTGTATTTTGGAGACTTTTTCAAATAGTGACTGATATTTTTAACCTTAAAACTCTTAAGAAGTTCTCATCCAATGCAATTTAACATGTCTTAAAATACTCAGCAGGACACACAAGAAGTTACATTATTCCCCCTACACACACACACACACACACGTGGATTTTGCAACACTGAAGTATAAATTACAAAGGTTCATTTTAGCAAGAAACATTTTTCATTAAGCTATTTTTCCAAAGCAGTTCTAGATTTTCAAACATGTTTCCTGTTTATGTGAGAAGTCTTTTTTGAACTCCCATCCACAAAGATGCAAACTGCACTACAATACTTGTGACTAGAACTGATCTTAAAATGAGTCTCTTCTCCCCTCTTCTCACCTCCCTGGAAATGAAAAAAGGTTTACAAAGAAAATAATCAAATCCTGCAGATTTTAGGGTGACATGTTGCACAGGATAATCCAGAAGAGAGTCTTTCCCATTTGGCATGCATGGAGACAACACCAATAAAACAGTATGAGTTTAGAGTCTATGTTTAAAAAAAATTAGATGCTTACAATACAGTGTAAACTTGACAGCATCAGTTAAACTAGGTAAAAAGCATTTATAAATAATAAGCTCTCTCCTGTGTTTAAATATAAACATTTACATGGCTTAACCAGAAACAGACCTCTGCAGCCTTAGAACGTTTACAATTCTCAACAAGGCACAATATTGCTGCAACATTACTCAAGTTGTAGAATGATATGGGCATTAAATATCTATGTGGAAGTGCTGTCAATGTGCTCAGTGCTGTACAAGTGTGCACTTACTTACCTCTTTGTCAATCAGCCTTAATGGGTATTTCACTTCAGAGTTCTCCAGGGTAATTGCAGGAGGGGGATTCCTAAAGAGTCTTGTGAACCAGCTGTAGATTAGCCATAACGGGTACGTCACAATCACTCCAAGCTGCAACAATGCATAAAGACAAGAATATTAATATCGCTGTTTGTTTCAGTGAAGTGATACCATGAGGATAATGTCATGTCAGAAACAACCCATGAGACATAACCTCAGTTTCTGTATGCTTATATCATGAACATACAGAAAAAAGTCCATTCAAAGATACCTCATTGCAGTAAGTATAAACTCTGGTTTATAAATAATGTGGCAATTTAGATACATATTTAGTTTGCCTTAGTTTTTCTAGACTCCCAGCACTCAGATATCACAGCATGGAACAGATTATAGACGTGCTGATAGATTTAGTCTGACTCTTGTTTTCATATGTCCAGTCAGTCATTTAGAAGAAGCTTCTCCCTTTGCAGAAGGTCCATGCAAGGATGGCATAGGCCTCATAGGAGCCCTCTGTGCAGTGTACATGGTCTATTCCCACACAACAAGCAGGGTTGTGACCGGTTCCCCTGGGATGCTACCTGGTACTGGGGTACCACTGAGCCCTCTGACCCACCAGTCTGGGCTCCCTCTCACACTGTGCTGCTGTGACAAGTTGCAAAGCCCTCCAAGCCTGCACTTTCACCAGCATTCACATGGGTAGGGACACACCCAGCTGCAGTTACATGCAGTTAACCACCAGCCTCGGACCCCAGAGCAGCACCGTCCTGCCCTGGTCAACTCTCTTCCTCAATGTGAAGGGGACCATGCACACTTGTGGTAACCAAGCTGAGGTCTGCCCCAGACACCTTAGTCAAACGCACACTGGTTTGGATTAAAACATAAAATAAGTTTATTAACTACTAAAGATAGATTTTTAGTGATTACCTAGCAAATAAACAAAACATGCAAATTAAGCTTAATCAACTACATAGGTCGGATATGAATAGCAAATCCTCACCCTAAATGATGAGACAAACAGGCAGCAGATTCTTAAGGGGCAAGCTTCACTAGCTTACAGTTTAGAATCCCCAGGTGTTCCATTCATGGGCTAAAAATCTCTTTAGCCTTGGTACAGCCCTCCCTCCTTCCCCTCCACTGTTCAGTCTTTGTTCCTCATGTGTTTCCAGGAGTCTCTCTGGTGCCGGGAGTCAATGAAGAACCACAATGATGTCACACCCCTGCCTTAAATACCTTTTGCATATGGTGGGGACTCTGTTTCAAAGCTTGGTTCCCACACCAGTCACTGGAAAAACACTGATATTCCAAGAGAGAGAGAGTCCAGTCCCAGCTGACCTGGTCACATGTCCTTCTAGAGTTACAGCAGCTGTGAGTCAGGGGCTGTTCCTCAAGAAGGTTCCCTGCATGCAAAGTTGCCAAGTCTCACAAGATAAGGGAAATAGGCTACCTCTAAGGCCTTTCTAATGGGCCCTTCCCAGCCAGCCATCTAGACTGAGAACCTTTTGTCTAGTGGGCATTCCCCAGGTGTAAACACATTTGTAATAAAGCTATAAAGTCAATATTCCTAACTTCAGATACAAAAATAATACATGCACACAAATAGGATAATCATATTCAGTAAATCATAACCCTTCCAACGACATCTCACATGACTTACCTTTTATAAAACACATTATGATTATATCATAGTCATATCTTAGTATCACTGTCACAGGAGTTAACTGGGGTTCTCCTTGCGGAATTTTCTATACTTTCTTCCCCTGGGGACGGGGAGTGAAAGATTTTGTCCCTCAATCAGAAAGGGCAGGGAACTTAATTTTATTTTTCTTTTTTTCCCCCTCCCCCAAATGTTAGACTGCATTGGTACACTACAACTTTCAGAGAGAATTTAAGACAAAACTGGGCATTTTTCACTTTCACTAGCTTATAAAACAAAGTAATCTGATTGGCTGTTTTCAAGCCATAGTGCCATAAATGTGATCACTACTGAACACTATAGCAACTCGTGTCAAGAAGCTACTGATTCTTACATAAATGGCTGTTTGTATTAGATCATTTTAAGTCTGTTATGGAAGCCTCTGCTCAAAAAAAAAAATGTAAATGAAGCCAGAATATCTTAAACCCTTTCTTCCCAAAACTCAGCTGTATTCAATTAACATACAAAAGTTTCATGTAGGGGGTTTTGTATTTTATGCATTAGTATCACAAGAGCTCGGAAACAGGTCCCCCTTCTCCCCCCAACTAATCTCATTTTAACGGTAAATACTGATGTTATGCGCGCACACCAGTTTCTAATGGATCTGAAGCTAACAAGACTATTTACACTTCCATGTTATCTGACCATTAGATGTCAACTCTGAGGGCTTGTCTACACTTACAGTTCCGCACCAGTACAGCTGTGTGTCATAAACAGATAATTAAGGGTTAATGTCTCTTTTACCTGTAAAGGGTTAAGAAGCTCAGTAAACCCGGCTGACACCTGACCAGAGGACCAATAAGGGGACAAGATACTTTCAAATCTTGGTGGAGGGAAGTCTTTTGTTTGTGCTCTTTGTTTTGGGGGTTGTTCGCTCTTAGGACTAAGAGGGACCAGACGTCAATCCAGGCTCCCCAAATCTTTCTGAATCAGTCTCTCATGTTTCAAACTTGTAAGTAACAGCCAGGCAAGGTGTGTTAGTCTTAATTTTATTTTCTGTCTCATTTTATTTTTTGTTTTCTCAACTTGTAAATGTTCCTTTCTGCTGAGGGGATTTTACCTCTGTTTGCTGTAACTTTGAACTTAAGGCTGGAGGGGGTTCCTCTGGGCTATATGAAGCTGATTACCCTGTGAAGTATTTCCCATCCTGATTTTACAGAGGTGATTTTTACCTTTCTTTTTAAAAACCTGATTAATTTTTCCTTGTTTTAAGATCCAAGGCGATTGGATCTGGACTCACCAGGAATTGGTGGGGGAAAGGAGAGGGGGGATGGTTAAATTCTCCTTGTGTTAAAATCCAAGGGGTTGGATCGGTGTTCACCAGGAACTTGGTAAAAAAGCCTCTCAAGGTTGCCCAGGGAGGGGAAGGTTTTGGGGGGACAGGAAGTGTTCCAGACGCTGAAATTTCTGAATGGTGGCAGTGTTACCAGATCTAGGCTAGTAATTAAGCTTAGAAGTGTCCATGCAGGTCCCCACATCTGTACCCTAAAGTTCAGTGTGGGGGAGGAACCTTAACACTGTGCCACTGTAGCACTAAGGGAAGATGCTACCTATGCCGATGAGCGAGCTTCTCCCATTAGCGTAGGTACTTCACCTCCCCAAAAGGCGGTAATGATGTTGACGGGAGAAGCCCTCCCATCAAAATAACACTGTCTACACCAGGAGTTCAGTCAAGATAACTGTGTTGCTATAGGCTGTAGATTTTCCACAACCTTGAGCGACAGTTATTCTGACGTAAATTTATAGTGTAAACCAGGGCTAAGATGACTGTTTATTAATAATTGCTGATGCAGCAATAGCAGAAAGCTATATATCATGCACAAAAGGTTACTTTTTATGTTTCATGTCTTGGTGACAGAGATGGACAGAATACTGAATAGAAACTCCAGATTACAGAAGATTTTTGAGGCCGACCAAATTTTAGGCCTAACATAATGTAGTGCCCTTTAAAGATGCAGTTATTAATTAGCAAAGGAGCAGCTACTGATAATTAAATGAGCATGAGATTGGGAATCAGGAGCCGAGACTCTATTCTCAGCTCTGTCACTGACATGCTGAGGAACCTTGGGCAAGTTACTTCACCTCTCTGTAAGTAAGTTTCTCCATCTGTAAAACGGAGCTAAATCCACCCCAACTTTGTGAACAACTTTCAGTTCACATATGGCAAGTACTGTAAGTGCAAAGTATTACTGTTATTTATTAAACTGTTATATCACATTTACATCTTCATCTGAAGCACATGACAGCCACCACTCCTGGAGGCAGGGTGCTGAACTACAGATCTGCCACGGTATGGTAATTTCTACCATTAGTTTTGAGCCACACGACTAATACACTGTCTGCTTCATAAACGCAGACTAGAAGGCACTTTGTTATTTATGGTCAGTTAATGCAAGAGCCTCACGGGATTCTGCTTCAAAAGAAAAGTAGAGTAGGGTAGTTCAGATACATTCTGATCCAGCAGCTAAAGACCCATTGTCAGCTGATGGGAAAAACACAGGCTGGCTGCTTTCCAAAATAATTCATCACTCTTGATAAGAAAACAGGCCTGAAATGTACTAGCAGGATGAACAATGTTCTGTACACTCCTAATATAGGGCATCAGACAAGACATAAATCAAGATAGCTCCCTTGGAGTCAAAGGAGCTACACCAACTTACATCAGTTGAGTGAACAGGGGCTGCTAACAGGGAGTTTCACAAGGGAGTTCTCCAGGTGAAGGAGAAGCAAATACAGCATCCTTGGGGTAAGTGACTGACTGTAGTGTGTTTGGGGGTTACTTGCTGTGTGCTGAGCTTGTTTGTCAGTCTGTTTGGTTGAAGGACCGTGTGCTGTGGCTGGCAGTTGGAGGCTGTGAGCTTCAAAGGAAGGTCTGAAAGCTAGAAGCCTCTGGCAATTGGCTGAGCCTTAATCAGCTAACAGGGGCTGCTAACAGGGAGTTTCGCAAGGGAGTTTGGAAGGGGAGTGGGAAGGGAGCAGGGGTCCCGTGCCGGTTCTGTTTCCCTTTATTCCCCTTAAAACCTATAAACCAAACTACATTCAAAACTTCTTGCTTTAAACGACCCTTTCATTAAACTAGGAGAAAATGCAGGCAGAAGCCCAGCAGCAGAGTGGGGGCCATCCTATTTATTGCACTGAATGCAGCATGTATGTTACCTGCCCTGTGGGCGGGTGGCATGTGTGCGCAGTCGGTGCAAGGAGCTCCTGGCCCTCAGAGATCGCATATGGGCTTTGGAGGCCAGGGTGGCAGAACTGGAGGAGCTAAGAGAGGCACGTTGATGAGGCTTTCCGGGACACTGTAGAATTGTCCCACCTCCGGTCAGACGGCCCCTGCACTGTTGAGGAGGATGAAAGGCCCAGGGAAGCAGAGCAGTCAATGGGAGCAGAGGGAAACCTTCCCATAGTTGGGACCCTCCTTCCAGATGGTGCTGGGGTTGCCTCTCGCACTGAGGGTACCTCTCTGGGGGAGGGAACTCCAGTTGCTAGGAAAAGGCAGGTGTTAGTAATGGGAGATTCAATCATTAGAAACATAGATAGCTGGGTTTGTGATGACCAGGAGAACCGTATGGTGACTTGCCTGCCCAGTGCAAAGGTTGTGGATCTCTCGAGGCATCTAGACAGACTTATGTGTAGTGCTGGGGAGGAGCCGGTGGTCGTGGTACATGTAGGTACCAATTACTTAGGGAAGGGTAGGACCGATGTCCTGGAGGCCAAATTTAGGCTGCTAGGGAAGAGACTGAAATCCAGGACCTCTATGGTGGCATTCTCAGAAATGCTCCCAGTTCCACGCGCAGGGCCAGGCAGAGCTTCAGAGTCTCAATGCGTGGATGAGATGATGGTATAGAGGGGAGGGGTTTACATTCATTAGGAACTGGGGAAACTTTTGGGATGGGGGGAGCCTATACAGGAAAGATGGGCTCCACCTAAACCAAAGTGGAATCAGACTGCTGGCACTAAACATTAAAAAGGTTGTAGAGCAGTTTTTAAACTAATAGATGGGGGAAAGCTGACTGATGCAGAGGAGCATGTGGATCGGACAGAGGCTTCTCTTAGGGGAGAGTCTAATGATAGAGAATCTCCAGGTTATGGTCAGGAGCAGAGGATAATGTAAGGGCCAGATCAGATGATAAACATTCACATAAAAAAGAATCTGACATCAGACAAGGGCACACAAATAAACAGTGACAAGTTTTTAAAGTGCTTGTACACAAATGCTAGAAGTCTAAATCATAAGATGGATGAATTAGAGTGCCTTGTGATAAAGGAGGATATTGATATAATAGGCATTACAGAAACCTGGTGGACTGAGAGCAATCAATGGGACACAGTCATTCCGAGGTACAAAATATATCGGAAGGACAGAACAGGTCGTGCGGGGGGGGGGGGGGGGAGTGGCACTATATGTGAAAGAAAATGTAGAATCAAATGAAGTAACAATCTTAAGTGAATCCACATATTCCATAGAATCTCTACGGATAGAAATTTCATGCTCTAATAAGAATATAACATTAGGGATCTATTATCGACCACTTGACCAGGACAGTGATAGTGATGATGAAATGCTAAGGGAAATTAGAGAGGCTATCAAAATTAAGAACTCAGTAATAGTGGGAGATTTCAATTATCCCCATATTGACTGGGAACATTTCACTTCAGGACGAAATGCAGAGATAAAATTTCTCGACACTTTAAATGACTGCTTCATGGAGCAGTTGGTACAGGAACCCATAAGGGGAGAGACAACTCTGGATTTAATCTTGAGTGGAGCACAGGAGCTGGTCCAAGAGGTAACTATAACTGGACCGCTTGGAAACAGTGACCATAACACAATAGCATTCAACATCCCCGTGGCAGGAAGAACATCTCAACAGCCCAGCACTGTGGCATTTAATTTCAAAAGGGGTAACTATGCAAAAATGAGGGGGTTAGTTAAATAAAAGTTAAAAGGTACAGTGACTAAAGTGAAATCCCTGCAAGCTGCATGGGTGCTTTTTAAAGACACCATAATAGAGGCCCAACTTCAATGTACACCCCAAATTAAGTTACACAGTATAAAAAAACTAAAAAAGAGCCACCGTGGCTTAACCACCATGTAAAAGAAGCAGTGAGCGATAAAAAGACTTCCTTTAAAAAGTGGAAGTCAAATCCTAGTGAGGCAAATAGAAAGGAGCATAAACACTGCCAAATTAAGTGCAAGAGTGTAATAAGAAAAGCCAAAGAGGAGTTTGAAGAACGGCTAGCCAAGAACTCCAAAGGTAGTAATAAAATGTTTTTTTAAGTACATCAGAAGCAGGAAGCCTGCTAAACAACCAGTGGGGCCCCTTGATTATCGAGATACAAAAGGAGTACTGAAAGATGATAAAGTCATTGCGGAGAAATTAAATGGATTCTTTGCTTCAGTCTTCACAGCTGAAGATGTTAGGGAGATTCCCAAACTGAGCCGGCTTTTGTAGGTGACAAACCATAGATTGAAGTGTCACTAGAGGTGGCTTTGGAATTAATTGATAAACTCAACATTAACAAGTTACCGGGACCAGATGGCATTCACCCAAGAGTTCTGAAAGAACTCAAATGTGAAGTTAGCTAATGTAACACCAATATTTAAAAAAGGCTCTAAAGGTGATCTCGGCAATTACAGACCGGTAAGTCTAACGTTGGTACCGGGCAAATTAGTCGAAACAATAGTTAAGAATAAAATTGTCAGACACATAGAAAAACAAACTGTCGAGCAATAGTCAACATGATTTCTGTAAAGGGAAATCGTGTCTTACTAATCTATTAGAGTTCTTTGAAGGGGTCAACAAAGATGTGGCCAAGGGCGATCCAGTGGACATAGTGTACTTAGATTTCCAGAAAGCCCTTGACAAGGTCCCTCACCAAAGGCTGTTACATAAATTAAGCTGTCATGGGATAAGAGGGAAGGTCCTTTCATGGATTGAGAACTGGTTAAAAGGCAGGGAACAAAGGGTAGAAATTAATGGTAAATTCTCAGAATGGAGAGGGGTACCTAGTGGTGTTCCCCGAGGGTCAGTCCTTGAACCAATCCTATTCAACTTATTCATAAATGATCTGGAGAAACGGATAAACAGTGAGGTGGCAAAGTTTACAGATGATACTAAACTCCTCAAGATAGTTAAGACCGAAGCAGACTGTGAAGAACTTCAAAAAGATCTCACAAAACTAAGTGATTGGGCAACAAAATGGCAAATGAAATTTAATGTGGATAAGTGTAAAGTAATGCACATTGGAAAACATAACCCCAACTATACATACAATATGATGGGGGCTAATTTAGCTACAACGAATCAGGAAAAAGATCTTGGAGTCATCGTGGATAGTTCTCTGAAGATGTCCACGCAGTGTGCAAAGGCAGTCAAAAAAGCAAATAGAATGTTAGGAATCATTAAAAAGGGGCTAGAGAATAAGACTGAGAATATATTATTGCCCTTATATAAATCAATGGTATGCCCACATCTCGAATACTGCATACAGATGTGGTCTCCTCATCTCAAAAAAGATATACTGGCACTAGAAAAGGTTCAGAAAAGGACAACTAAAATGATTAGGGGTTTGGAGAGGGTCCCATATGAGGAAAGATTCAAGAGGCTAGGACTCTTCAGCTTGGAAAAGAGAAGACTAAGGGGGGATATGATAGAGGTATATAAAATCATGAGTGATGTGGAGAAAGTGGATAAGGAAAAGTTATTTACTTATTCCCATAATACAAGAACTAGAGGTCACCAAATGAAATTAATAGGCAGCAGGGTTAAAACAAATAAAAAGAAGTTCTTCTTCATGCAGCACACAGTCAACTTGTGGAACTCCTTACCTGAAGAGGTTGTGAAGGCTAGGACTATAACAGCGTTTAAAAGAGAACTGGATAAATTCATGGTGGTTAAGTCCATAAATGGCTATTAGCCAGGATGGGTAAGGAATGGTGTCCCTAGCCTGTGTTTGTCAGAGGATGGAGATGGATTGCAGAGAGAGATCACTTGATCATTGCCTGTTAGGTTCACTCCCTCTGGGGCACCTGGCATTTGCCACTGTCGGTAGACAGGATACTGAGCTAGATAGACCTTTGGTCTGACTCGGTACGGCCTTTCTTATGTTCTTATGACTGAGAGAAGGCAAGTTCTCTTTCCAAACATTGCTCTGGCAAGTCTTGCTCTCTGATAGCTAGGATGTGCCTCGTTAGAGATAAATTATTTCAGAACAGGTGGTTTTATTATTGCAATTAAGCATCTTGTTGGGGGAACAAGCAAATATTTTATGAAAAGTTCTACTTTTAACAATGGCATTTTACTATTGGACCAGGATCCTCGGCTCATGCACTGGGGTGTGGTCAGTAGCATACAATGAAATACATTCAGAATTATAGCCTTTAGAGCAGTGGTGGGCAATCTGCAGCCCACCAGGGTAAGCTGATTGTGGGCCGGAAGACATTTTGCTGACACTGACATTGTCCATTGGCCGGGAACAGCGAACCGCAGCCACTGGGAGCTGCGGGGGGACGCCTGCGGACGGTCAATGTCAGCAAAACGTCTCATGGCCCGGAATCAGCTTACCCTGATGGGCCGCAGGTTGCCCACCACTGGTTTAGAGAGTACATTTTAGAGGAGTTACTACTCTACTAGGTTTATCTGAAGGGATGGCAACACCTGAGAGCAGCGTATCTATCAGGCATACTCCGAGGGAGAAAATACTCTTGTCATTAAATTGTAATAAAATGAGAGCAATTAAAAACCTTCCTAGGAGAGTGTTTTACACCATCCAGGATGCTCAGCTGCTATCTCCCCATCCCAACCTAGACTCATCTTTTAAGAAAATTTAATTAGCATGGAGGGGTTGTTTGTGGTTTTGGAGGGGAGTGGTACATTTGGTCATTATGCCTTTATCATTTACCCATCTTCTTTCTCTGCCTTTGTGGTCTAGAAGCAACGGTATCTGATGTTCTATAGTTTAATACTGCCTCCAGTCTATTCCTGCAGGTCACCCTCCAACACCCCCAGTTAGAAATATTTAAGCAGTTGCACTGGAGAAAGGGAGTGGAAATGAGAGGTTAGACAGCTGTTGGAAAAGGGTAATGATGCATGCTAATGACCGTTAACACTTTTCCACACAGACCCATCTCTTAACAAGCCACATAATTGTGCAAAGGTCTCAGCCACAGCTGACAGCTCATGGTATCATTTTTTAAAAATCAGACAGTGGCAAGGAAAAAGAAACCTGAGAAATAAGCAATATAAATGAACAACTTACTTTAAATTATTCCATATACAGAGACTTCATTTTAGCATAAATACTACCCCGTGTACCTAATGCACACAAGTAGAATATCACAAGATAATTGCCTTTCCTCCCCCGCCCCACCCTTCTAAGTAATCAGTATACAAGTATTAAATATTATCTCTGGAATACATCTGAAATTAACGACACAGATACAGACAACCTTAATGTGCTTGCTTTCAGAATCATAAAGCACTCTGATACAGCAAATATGAGCCATGGTATAAATGCCATCAGAACTTCTTTCCTCCATATCTAGGCCTCTGTACTCAGGCCAAAATGAAGATCTCATTTATGTTCAAGCAGGCCTTCACGAAAAGAAGAGGGAGGATGCTGTACATCGAGAGACCATAAGCCAGATTTTCAGTTGACGTAAATGAGCACAGTTCCACCAGAAAAATTTTTTCCCAGATTTGGATCTTAGCATCCAAAATATGGGTCTTAGCATGAAAACCTCCAAGCTTAGTTACCAGCTTGGACCTGGTATCACTGCCACCAGCTAAGATTTATACAGTGCCTAGCTCACTGTGGTCTCCCCAAAACCTTCCCTGGGGCACCCCAAGACTCAGATGCCTTGAGTCTTACAACAAAGGGAAATAACCCCCTCCCCTTGTTTCCTTGTTACTTCCTCCCAGGCTCCCCTCCCTGGACGACCCTAGGAGATTCCCTGCTTCCAGTCCTGGAAACAGAAGTACTGAGAGGTCTAATCTCCTCCCCCCCCCCTTTCACCCAGAGGGTATGCAAAGTCAGGCTAGTAAATCTAACACAAAGAGATTTCCCTCTCTCTTCGTCCCTTAGCCTTAACCAGTGAAAAAAACTCAAACTGGTCTTAAAAAGAAAGCTTTATATAAAAAGAAAGAAAAGGACATAAAAATGGTCTCTCTCTGTATTAAGGTGACAAATACAGGGTCATTTGCTTAAAAGAAAAAAATGAATAAACAGCCTTATCCAAAAAGAATACAATTTAAACATTCCAGCAACTACACACATGTAAATACAAAAAAATAATATAAACCTATTGTCTTACTATCCTTGTACTTACAACTTGGAAACAGAAGATTAGAAAGCTGGAGATAGAGAGAGATCACTCTCAGAGCTGAGAGGGTCACAGAACCAAGACAAAGAACTTACACCCAAACTTCCCTCCACCCAGTTTTGAAAAAATCTTGTTTTCTGATTGGTCCTCTGGTCAGGTGTTTTAGGTCACTGCTTGTTAACCCTTGTATAGGTGAAAGAGACATTAACCCTTAGCTATCTGTTTATGACAATTTTAAAACTATCTGGCAGGAAACTAAGAGAATTTATTTAGAAATAAAGTTGACTGTACATTCTTAGATTTAATGGGCAACTCATTCACTTACAGAATGGTTTAAAGTATTTGTGCCTCCTCTTCTATGGGGCCTTTACTTACTATTCTGAATTACACTTCAATCAGCAGGGATGCAAGCCCTTATCAATGTGTAGTATATTAAATATCAGCCTTTTATAACAACCGCTCCCATCAGAATGGGAAATAGAGCATTAAACTAATAATATCCTCACAGTGCTAGTGCTATATTCTACTTATAGTTGAACAAGAACTTCGGTTTAAACTTTTTAACTGATTTTTAACAACGAACAGAGGTGTAGTTCTTCAGACATACACACAACCCTATGCACTGAAATCCAATGTAAGCCAATTTCTTAAGACTCTTCCTTAGCAGCATGGCTGGCCAACCAGCACTCCCTCCACCAGTTATTTGGCGTTATAATCACTGCATTATAAAAATCAGTTAATTTTGCACTTTCTGGAGCTACACAGCCCAGCGTACAAGCACTGCACCTTACAAAGCGTGTGAAAACTGAAAGTGAGGACACTAGATCCTAGCTGAAAAGCAACCAGCCAGCCCCAAATACTAGGCCTCTGCTAGTGCCCTTTTAAAACATAGGATGTGGGTGTGGTAAGGGCTCTTCTTCAGGCACATTCAATTTGTCAGTTTGCAAGGAATAAAAAAAAAAAAAATTGTCCTTCTCAACATTTAAGGTCACTAGCTCTTTCAAAACAGAATGTCTATTGTTATCACACACCCACATTTTTTACTGAAGGGTGGTGAGAGCAGTTGCTTTGCTTTGTAAGGCCCCTTCCCTATTCTGTTTACTGGATAATGGAAGCTTTGAAATACAGTCAGACCCAAACAAAAAGTAAGTGGCACTATGTCATTTAACACCAGGTTCATATATACCCGCAACCTGTTTAAGAGAGGAACTGGGTGGAGGCAAGTTTAGATGCCATAGACTGGTGATCATCCAGAAAACAGGAATCTGAAATGTTTTTCCACTGACGGTCAAACACGATGAGTCACAAACTCCACCGCACAAGCCTTGGAGCTGCTGATAAGGCCTAGGCTCTAAAAAGGCTTTAAGGTTTTTTCCCCTCTTGGCATTGCTCACGGACTATCGCCAAACCCCTTGTAATCCGTCTTTGGCTTTTACAGACAGCAAACCAACTGCACCCGCTAATCCCGCGGGCAGCAGTTTCGACTCCCCAATTTATTCTGTTTGCGCTGATGGTCAATAGACCTTGGGAGCGGCCCCCCTCCCTCTAGGTAGGGCAACTTGGTGCCACACACGCGCTCGGAGGGAGGGGGGCATCTGCACGCAACAAAAGGCTGCACCGTGCAGCTCTGCAAAAGGGAGCGCCAGGGTGGGGCCCTGTTCCCGGGGGAGAAGGGGGAGCAGTGACAGCCTCAGCAAGAGGCCTTGCCGCGCCCCACCGCGGAAGAGGAGCCGGAGCCCTGCCCCAGCCGAAGGGCTCCAGGGGCTCCAGTGCCACCCCCGCTGGGCGCCGGGAACTGGCCACCCCCCCCCGGGCTGGAGCAGGCGGCCCCTTACCCTGCTGAGCTGCGCCCCCATGTCTGCGCCGGGCTCCCTCCCTGCTGCTGCTGCTGCGCTGAGAAGATCCCAGAGGCCGCCCCGCCCCCCGGCCTTGTGCGCTACAATGTGGCGAGTTCGCGGCGCCACCAGCGCGCTCCGCCCCGCGCTGTCACCGCCCCTCGGGCCTGCCTCTGCATTGCCGCAGCCCGCTGCCGATCACGCTGGCTGACAGCTCGCCGGGTTCCTCGCTGGTACCCGCTCGCCGCCTGGCTGTGGGGGACGCGGCCTGGTTCCCACTCGCACCCCGGGGCAGGCTCTGGGGTGCGGCTGTGCGCTAGGGAGACGCGGGGAGGGGATGGTTCAGGCTGCACGGGGCGGATAACGCGCAAGGTCCTGGCAGTGGGGAGGAAACCTTTAATGCCCCTTCCTTGGAGCTGGGAGCTGTGGTCACAGCGCGTTGGCTGTGCCTGGTTCTCCAGACAGAAAATGCTGTAGGCACAGTAAGCAGGTGCTCTCATGGCTGGGGCAGGTAGTGCATCGGGGCCTGCCGCCCCATCCACCAGAGCTTGTTGTTTGGCATTGGGCAACTCACTTCATCTTTGTATGTCTGGCTGCTCCCATATAAAACATACAGATCATCTTACATGCACAACCTGCCCTTCTCTCCCCCATGGTCCCAGGTGATTGCTATGAGGGCAAGTGACTGTCTGGTCCATTGAGATCAGTACGATCCATGCCACTTCAGATTTTGGTGGGGATGGGGGGGGTCAACTTTAACTGTGATTACTGGGTCTACTTAGGCACTTGCAAACTCTAGTTTTTGGGCAGATAACTTAGCAGTTAGCTGACAAGTGCCCTGTATCTAATTCCTTTAGAAAAGAAAGACAGTTAAATAATTATTAGACCCACTCAGTTTTAGCCTTCACACCATCCCCTGACAAAGAGTTCCACAGGTTGACTAGGAATAAATACTTTGTTAGTTTTAAATCTGCTGCCTATTAATTTCATTGGTTGACACCTAGTTCTTGTGTTATGTGAAGGAGTAAATAACATTTCCTTATTCAATTTTTCCACACCATTCATGATTTTATAGACCTCTATTTTATCCCCCCTTAGTCATCTCTTTTCCAAGAAGAAAAGTCCTAGTCTTTTTAATCTCACCTCATATGGAAGGTGTTCTATACACCAAATCCTTTCTGTTGCCCTTCTCTGTACCTTTTCCAAATCCAATACATCTTTTTTGAGATGGGGTGACCAAATCTGCATGCACTATACAATATGTTGGTATGCTGTAGATTTATATGGAGGCAATATGATATTTTTAATCTATTCCTTGCCTAATGATTCCCAATATTCTATTAGTTTTTTTAAGCTACTAGCATATTGAAGGAGGGATAGCTCAATGGTTTGAGCATTGGCTTGCTAAACTCATGGTTGTGAGTTCAATTCTTGAGGGGACCCCTTAAGGATATGGGGCAAGAAGCTGTAGTTGGTCCTGCTAGTGAAGGTAGGGGGCTGGACTCAATGATCTTTCAGTTTTAGGAGATTGATATATCTCTTATTATTAAATGTCACTGCACATTGAGCAAATGTTTTCAATAACTATCCACAATGACACCAAGATCTCTTTATTGACAGGTTCAACTAATTTAGGCCCCATCATTTTGTATGTATAGTTGGGATTATATTTTCCCAAATGCATCACTTTGCATTTATCAACACTGAATTTCTTCAGCCATTGTGTTTCCCAGCCACCCAGTTTTGTGAAATCCCTTTGTAGCTCTTTGCAGTGTGCTTTGGACTTAACTATCTTCAGTAATTTTGTATCATCTGCAAATTTTACCACTTCACTGCATACTCCTTTTTCCAGATCCTTTATGAATATGTTGAACAGTACAGAGAGAGAACCCACTATTTATTGCTCTCCATTCTCACCTTTTATTCCTACCCTTTGTTTCCTATCTTTTAACTGAAGTGCCTGGCAGTGCTTTCAGGATCACCTAAGGATTCTTAATTTATTTTAATTTATTTTATTTAATTTATTTTAATGATAAGCCTTTTATCTTAATCATCCTGCCTCATTGCTTCTGTTTATAAACAAACTCCCGTCCCCAAAGGCTGTGCTGCTCCCAGCTGCTGAACTCATCACACTCAAGCTGTTGCAGTTAAGAGCTCTGCCTGGGGCTAGGGTGAGTAGATCTCCCTTAATGAAACTCAGGGCCCAGGCTAGAGCCCTCCCCTGCCCCCCCAAATGGTGCCCCTGCATACAACGAAAAGTGCTAGGGAAATGTAACTTTCCGTACACCCATACTACCTAAGTTCTCAACCAACATAAAGCTGGTTTCAGATTCTCTGCCTTGTCAAGGTGGACAGGGCTCAGGCCTCTACGTGCATCTCTGAAGTTGCAGGTAGTGTCTGCTCCCTTGAATCATCTGCAAACATTATGGCTTCACAGTCAGTCATTTTATTATATAAATTATCAGGTCCTCAGCACGGTTTCATTAGCAAGAGCTAAGGTGACAAGAAACAAGGTGTGCATTATGGTCCGGAGGACCCCTTATAAAATACATGACTGAGGGTATGTCTACTCTGCAAGCACATGGTGTGATTGCAGCTTATGTAGACATACTGGAGCTAGCTTTAATTAGTTAGCTCAGGTACTGGAGCAGTGAAGATGCAGCCGTGCACATTTCTGTGTGAGCTAGCTGCACAAATAATTACCCAGGAGCACTTGTACAGCTCATGGTGAAGTGTGCACTCGCTCAGCTTCACTACTCCTGTATAGAGCTGGATGGGAAGTGGGGGAAATGGTTAAGGGCAAACCAAATCTGAAATTGTTGGTGAATCAAAAAGTCCCTTTCAGGTCTGTTCCAGAACAGGCATTTGAATGTAGGTTTCCCACATCCCAGGTACCTTAACCACTAAGCTAAAGGTGATAAAAGTGGGAGGGGGTAGGAAGGACAGCAGCATTACAGCTATCTTGTCTAACCATTTGGTAAGCAGCCAGAATTAAGCATGTCAAATTTGTGACTAGTTTTTATTTGACTGTGACCACGTTTTTCTTTGAATAACCTGCTAATCTGAAGAAATCCACCCAGCTCTACTCCAGGACTTGACCTAGACAGATTAAAGCTAGCTTGTGTATATCTACATGAGTGTAGTGCAAGCAGACCCTGAGTCAAATAAAAATGTTAAAAAATTCTTATGAAATCATATAAACATGATCGCCTTTGTAAAGTGCTTTGATATCTCTGCTACCATGGCATCACTACTATTGGTAAATTAAAGCCAACTAGGTATGCGTACATGTGTTGCAATCGTACTTCCTGATTGCAGGGTAGACATATCCAAAAATAAAGGGAGCACAACATTGACTTAAAGCCATCTTTCCCACTTAAGTGCAGAAATAGAGCACCTGAGAATCAGGGCCCTAATTTATTTCAGGTATCAGAGGGGTAGCCGTGTTAGTCTTGGTCTGTAAGAAGCAAGGTGTCTGTGGCACCTTATAGACTGCATGCATCTGACGAAGTGAGTATTCACCCGTGAAAGCTTATACTCCAATACGTCGGTTAATTTATTGCAGGTGATCCAGTAGAGAATAAGAACCTGATGGGGGACCTATACCAAAGGTTGATCCATAAAGTAGCCATAGGTCCTAAAAATGCTGTCTTGGAAGGAAAACAGTAAGAAGTGAATGAGCTATAGAGCTGGGAATTGAAAGGATGGTAACCAGTGATTTTAAGGTGGCTTGCCCAGGCTTTTTTTGTTTCTTTGTGATGTATTTTTAAAAAGCCTAAACTTTTTTGGTTTTGTTTTAATAAATTTCCCTATATGTTTTGAACTTCAGGTTCAATCTAGGTTGGATGATTGTAGGGTGATTGTAGGGTTCATTGATGAAAAACGTAAAAGATAAGCTATTGAAGGGATTTCTGTTTAAAAACCTTTGGTTTTGATGTAAAAAAAAATGGCAAAGCCCAATTAAAAAATCTTTTGCAGGTCACTGTTGAGGGTGGACATTGCCAAAAGAGAGCACAGGGTGTTCCTCTCCATTTATTTCCTGGGACAGCCCTGCCCCTAGTCCCACTTCCTGGCCAGGGTGAAAATAATGTTGGGAAGGCATTCATGAGCTGTCTCACTTGGGCCTTTTGCTCTGGGTCAGAGGTGGATGCTTGGGGTCCTAGCTCTGGCCCAGGGGGATATGAAGTGATAAACAAGCCCACCTGCTCCTTCCAGGGTTTCCAACCTTCTTCTTCTTCTTAGGTTGTCTGATTTCAGATGTAACTGGTCCTACCTGACAGATTACTTTGTACGGTCCTTGGCATTTATAGTCCTTGGATTTGGCACTTGGGAGAAGCAAAAGTATCCAATCTCTAAGTTTAAATGTGCTTTCCTGTGGAGGAGACTGCAGGGCCTCCAGCATCCTTTGTCCAGGCTTGGATGGCCTTCGAGAGAGGACCAGGCTGAGGCATTGGCGTTTGCTGGATCCCACAGGAGGCTTCTGTTTCTGGAACTGGGTGTGATACACTGTACTTCAAAGTAGCATCCTGTAACCCCCATATTCATCATTTGTATATGGTTGTGATATTTCATACAAAGCATGCCATGTAAGATACCATATGAAAGGTCATGATCTGCTGAAACTTATTGTTCTGTCAAAATATGTATATCATTAGTGTGTATGAATTTTTGAGATTTTGCAATATGGTTGCTGTTGAAATATGTTGTGAGTTTGGGAGACGCCCACTGCTAGCTCTCCAGTGACAACAAAGTGACATCCAAACAGGCATTAAGCAACCATCACAAGCCATTGACCACCAGAGGAATTGTAAATAAGAGATTTACAATTCTGTAAGAAACAGTTGCATGAGCACCACTGTCATAAACGGATAGTTAAGAGTTAATAGAACAGAAGTACTTCATGTCTCTTTTGCCTGTAAAGGGTTAAGAAGATCAGTGAGCCTGGCTGTCACCTGACCAGAGGACCAATCAGGGGACAGGATACTTTCAAATCTTGAGGGAGGGAAGTTTTTGTGCGTGCTGTTAGAATTTGGTGGTTGTTCTCTCTGGGTTCTGAAAGGGACCAAACGTGCAACCAGGTTTCTCTCCAATCTCCCTGATACAGGTTCTTATAAATTCAAAATAATAAGTACTAGGTGATAAGGCAAGTTAGGCTTATGTTTGTTTTCTTTATTTGCAAATGTGTATTTGGCTGGGAGGAGTTCAAATGTGTATTTGGCTGGAAGGAGTTCAAATGTGTATTTTGCTGAAAGGATTTTAATTTGTACTTGTATACTTAGGCTGGGAGGGTATTCCCAGTGTCTATAGCTGAAAGACCCTGTACCTATTCCATCTGAAATTTACAAAGATAATTTTTACTGTTTTTTCTTTCTTTAATTAAAAGCTTTTCTTGTTTAAGAACCTGATTGTTTTTTTTATTCTGGTGAGACCGCAGGGGACTGGGTCTGGATTCACCAGGGAATTGGTGGGGAGAAAGGAGGGAAGGGGGAGAGAAAGGTTATTTTCTCTCTGTGTTAGGATTACTTTCTCTCTCAGGGAGAGTCTGGGACGGGGAGAGAGAAGGAGGGGGGAAGGTGAATTTTCCTCTCTGTTTTAAGATTCAAGGAGTTTGAATCACAGTGATCTTCCAGGGTAACCCAGGGAGGGGAAGTCTGGGAGAGGCAACGGTGAGGGAAAGGGTTTACTTTCCTTGTGTTAAGATCCAGGGGGGACTGGGTCTTGGGGGTCCCCGGGGAAGGTTTTGGGGGGGACCGGAGTGTACCAGGCACTGGAATTCCTGGTTGGTGGCAGCGCTACAAGTACTAAGCTGGTAATTGAGCTTAGAGGAATTCATGCTGGTACCCCATCTTTTGGACGCTAAGGTTCAGAGTGGGGGATTATACAATGACAACCACACAATGGGGATTGCTCAACTCTGGGACTCAGCAAGGCCCACAGGACACGTCTGGGTCAGTAACTTCTCTGGGACATGAACTGAGAGTATAAAATAAGGGACAGTGGGATCATGAGACCCCATGAAGGCAACAAGATCACTGGGAAAACAAAGACTTTGAACTGAGGAGACTGGTCTCAGACTCAGAAGGAACGTCAGCCTGTGTATTAAGAACTATAACCTACCTGCAACATCCAGTGGGAGTGAAAAAACTGTTTGATTCAACTCTTGCTTAGTCTGAAAGTTTAGGCTTTAGAACATGTGTTTATGTAAGAAAATAAAATATAACTATCTATGACCTTTCTGTCTATCACTTATAATTACTTTAAAACTTTCTATAGTTAATAAACTTGTTTTAATATTTTTTCCTTACCAGTGAGTTTGTCTAAAGTGTTTGGGGATCTGTTCGGATTACACAGGCTGGTATATGTCCACTATCCTTTGAGAAAGTGGCAAACTAATTAATGAGCTTGCATTGTTCAAGAGAAGGTCCTGAGCAGTATAAGATGGTACATTCTAGGGTGCAAGGCTGGGGGGATTTGCTTGTGTGTCCCTTTGTATAGTTCATGAGTGGCTTGCAGAGCATTCATGCAACTTAGCTGGCTGTGTTTCTGCATTTTGGTGGCTGAGTGATAACAGCACCTGGAGGGGTTTGCGGCTTGTCACTAGCAAAGCATTGTGAGAGACAGCCCAGACTGAAGCGTTAAGGGGGCACAACAGTCCCACAGTTCCAGGTTGTACACTGGGGATCCCATCACACCAGGGCATCAGGTCACTGATTCCCCAGACAGATCCTCATTGGGGTTGCTGTTGCATCCAGCCCTTGGTCTCAGCCTGTGCTGATCCAATCAGATAAGGTGCTTCCAGGATGGCTCACTGAACTGCTGTTGCCACTTGCTCAGACATCACCAGGAAAATCTCTGAGTCATCCTCAGGGCCCATTTTCATTAAGTTTCACTGACATGACCATGGCTGGCCAAGCCTAAAGCCACTGGAGAGGAAACTCCAGTAAGCCCCTGAGGCTACAGCAGGGCCATTACCTGTTGGACCTATTGTTGCTGCTGTGCCCCTAAGTCCTGGATCTGCTGTTGCTGCTGGAGAGTCAGTTGCCACAGGAGCTGCTGTTGCTATTGCTGAATCTTGGTCATCCAGAAGGCATCTCAGATCCATGCTGTCACCATCTTACCAACTCTTGACCTTAGGCCGAGGGTGTTCAACAGTCTGAGTCAGTCTCCAAGGATGGGAAGCTCATGCCCGCATTATCTACCACATTGCCACTGGGGTTCTTATGCCAGTAGGGTTACCACCTCTGAAATGCAAAAAAGCCCACCGCAAACCCAACCACAAGGTAACTCTATAACCCACTCCCACCCCCCTTTCTAGAGCCACTCCAGAGAGAACACATACAGATAAGATTGATAACATCATTTTCTTATTTAAACTGCAGAAGAGGGAACACTGCAGCATCATTAGCTGGGCACAAAAACTTTAACATTAGCTATCCCATGTATTGTGAAAATAATGCAAATCTTTAGACCCACGTAAAAAATAATCAAGCAGATTAAATTATTTTTCTGGCAACTGGCAAATCCAAAAAAACTGGCAAGGCCCATCAGATAAAGGCCAGGTGGTATCCCTAATGCCCGGGTGCCACCTACAGGCCAGGCCAGGCCAGGCTCCAGCACTCAGCTAAGCCTCTGCTCTGTAGTGTCCGGGTATTCCAACACTCCAGTCCAGTCTTACAAGGCTCAGCCCTTCAGCTGAACCTAGGGTTGCCAGCTTTCTATTTGCAGGAAACTGAACATCATTACCCCACTCCCTGCCCCATCTCTCCCCTCCCCGAGGCCCTACTCAGTCTGCCCTCCCCCCACATCACTCGCTGTCCCACATCCTTGCTCACTCACCCGTTTTCACTGGGCTAGGACTGGGGGTTGGGGTGCAGGAAGGGGTGATGGCTCCAGGCGGATTTTATAGCCCTTCACAGTACTTTCCAAATGTCAGCTATCATGATAGTTGTGAGCGGAAAGGCAGGAAGGTGTTTTTTCCCTGTACACTGTATCTTCATTAACTTTTTATTTGTTGATTTATAATAACCATACAATAAAACAAAAGCATGAGAATGACACTAAGAACCCAAGCCTGCTCTCAGTGAAGTCAATACTAAATTTTTAGGTTTGAAGTGATTGTTTCTGGATGTAAAATTCATACACCATGTGGAAAGTAGTGGGCAAAGAATTCAATTCTGGAATTCCCTACAGAGCTCTTTTTCTTGTGTGCCTTGTAAATCTGCACATCCACCATGACAAAAGCTCTAGAGGCTAAGAATGAGGAAAAGGCAGATCTAAGTCTTGTTTACCGTCTCTCTGTCTCCTCAGCATGCATAACACCAGACAAGTTACTCCAGCTACTAGGAGGTTGCAGCTAGACAAAAAGTTAGTATTGTCAGGTGTTGCCCCTCCCCTTCCTCTATCACACTCCCCTCCCATAGCTACGTGTCTGCATCTCCATTGCCTCCTTGCCCGGTCTATCACATTGACTGACAGTTATGGGTAAGTAGGCTGTGGGAAAGAGACACCTCTTCAGTCTGTTCACTGAGCTGCAGGGTTTTGAGCTTCAGCTGGGATATTACTCTCCAGTGTGTTTGCCAAGAGAAATATATTCTCTCAGCATGGCTCGTAGGTAAGGGAGAATCACAATGGCCCATTATTCCTCTTTTTTTAATGACAAATAGACAAGAGAGTTGTGCTTCTCTAGGGCACCTGTATTTAAAGGGGGCTTTAATTAGAGTGCAGCACTGCAATAACATTCTGCTAATTGTTTCTGTTCTATTGCTTCAAGTTGAAAAGCTGCTGGGGGCTAAAAAGGCAATTGAATCATATGCTGCTTTATGTAAAATAATGTGATACTAAGATTAGATGTTTTAAGACAGCTGATGTTGTAGGATACCTTGTAAAGGTAAAGTTATAATGATGCAAGCCCCTCCTAGTCTTTCATCAATCCCTCTTGTGTTTTTGTGGAATTATAGGGTCTTTCTAGGCTGTTTATTGCATTGATACAGTTGTTATTATCTTTGAAACTTGAAGCTTGATCTCCATTCTACAGATACAGTCCTGTTTACTGGATCGGATTCTTCTCTCAAATGTATCATAAGGTTGTAAATCAGGCGTAACTCCACTGAAGCCCATGGAGTTGCACCTACGGCTGGAATAAATGAGAGGAGAATCGATAGTTTATTTCTTTTACTAACCATTACGTACAATTTTAAGGGAATCTTTAAATGCATGTTAAATCTTTATGCAAAGGGTTTACTTAGCAACCTGGGCAAATGTTTTGCTTCTTTTAAAAGCACAAATGATGTGAAGATTAGAGGACTTTTAACAATTGTACTGCTGCTAAAAGTCTCTTGAGGATAAAATTACATTGCAGAAGATGTACATACAAGCCTTCAGTTTGGGTGTTGCATTGCACATTTACACTACAGTTTTTGTTGCATTGATTTGGTTGAATTCATTAGAACTAGCTTTCAGGCTGGTTGTTTTGGTTGGTTACACCAGTACTTATTTCTTGCGCAGAAACTATTTGGACAAGGTGAAAAGGGAGATAATGTGTCTGTGGGGCTGGGGGAGATTTTACAGCTGAATTGCACAAAGAGCAAATGGCATAGCATGCAAATGTCTTGTTTTAAATTAGCAGCAATGCTAAGGTTGGAGTTTTGTTTTAAGTGTACACCTGTTAGAATATAGTAAAGTTTCAGTCAAGAAGCTACATCCCAGCAGCCCTCTTGCTTCTTACACTCTCACTATAGCTTTTATAGCACTGAAACTGAAACATAGATTTGAGATGGCTGAAACCAGCAACACTCATGCAAAATTCATTTTTAATCCTATGCAAAACACGGCCTGTCTTGTCATGCAGAAATTGTTTTAATCTTTCTTTATATGGAAACACAATGCTAGTAATTGAGGTGATATCATCAAGAGTATGGAAGGAGGAATAATAGGGAAGAAATCAAGAACATACGAGACTTCATGCTTAAAATGTATTATGTCCTGGGGCTTCAAAGTCTCAGAGGTTGTCACGCCAGATGGCTAAGGTATTTTTGTGACATTTAGAAACACTTTGTTCAGAATGACACTGTAACTTATTAACTAAAATCTCAGTCTTGGAAGGGTTTGGTTTTGCCTTTTGTTTTTTTCACCTTCATTCTAAACTTCAGATACTATCTGTGTATATGCTCTGTCCTGTTTGAAAAGAAAAGGAACAACGAAAAGAGCTGGAAAATCCCTACGTTTATGGATGCCATTTTTATATTTTGGTCATGGACAGAGGAGAGAAAAGAGAAAGTTATTGTGTACTGTGAAGTGACTGAAATTCTAGGCACACATTTTCTAATCACTCAGGTCCAATAAGGGGTAACTATTACATTTAATATAGATCTTTCAAGGGCAAAAAAGGGTCAATCTTGTGCTTTAGCTACATGAAGTTAAAGTGTTAACTAACATAATTGTAAATTTTAGCATAGACACGATTCAAACATTTGGTCTAGGACACAAACATGAATTGCTAGTCATGTTTAACCCTAGCAAAAAATGTTTGTATCCTGTCTGAACTAGAATTCACAATCATGTTAGTAAACCTGAGTTTATTAACACACTAAAACACAACAAAACATTCAAATGTAGACGTGCCTTTTGGGAACTTGTATAGGTACATTGCAAGAGTACCTAAGAATTTATGTGATAAGTTCTCAATGGTCAATTGAACATAGTGATCCTTATGCCCCACAGGCGGGCTGTGAGGTTCAATTCACGAATGTTAATAAAGCCATCTAGGATCCTTAGATGGAAGGTATTACAGAATGTGTATTTATAATTATGATAATTGTATATGAAGCATGACAAGTGCTTAGTACCTAATCATCCTGTGGTTTATTTTTAAATCTGACCCAAACGTCTGTTTTATATTGATATTACTTGTTCCCAAACCAACTCTAAGCAAATGAGATGTGAAAGTCCAGCAGTTCCCTTCTCTCCTACACTTGTACTGCAGAATGTCAAGGAAACTGACTTAGATTCTGCCCATTTATAACTTTAATCGCTGAGCCCTTGAATAAAGGAAACCAAGAGTTCAGTATATGAAGTTGTCCATTGCATTGCTATATTAACCACTCATTTTAACCTCTTCACCCCTTGTTTGTTGGGTTTTTGTTTTGTTTTGGTTTTTTAAGATCTGTGGGCTTGGGAAAAATCATTAGTAAGTCAGAATGATCTGTGGAAAGAGAGGGGGAGGTTGTATGGGTTGGCAAGAACAGCAGCAGTGGATTGGGATGTGAGATGAAAGGTAGTAGGGGGAGAGAGAAGGCAAGGTCAGAAGTGGGAGGAGCTTCAAAAGCAGCTAGGAAGAAACATAGGAGGTGATCAGTTCTGTGACATTCAGTGATTGATTGTAGTATGATGGGAGTATGGCAACTTGTTGCTTCCAATATGCTTCCTGACATGCAACTGAATTGGTATTTTGGTAAGAAAAGAGTTAATTTGACTTGCAGCTATAGTCTGATATAAAGGAATCTGCCCAGGCACACAGCAAGTGTGCAAAGCAATGATTGTTATACCTCTGAAATTTATTATCAGGGGCCTTGTGCTGGGAGATATTTTTCACACGTTGTGAGAAGAATAAAGTTTTCATTTCTTTGGCCAAGTTCACCCTGAGTAAAAGCCTAAGTTAGCACCAATAATGGATTCAACCTTTGTTCCAGCTGCTTAATGCTAGTGATGGATTTGGCCCTTATTCCCCTTGATTTCAATTTCAGTGCAAGTTTGATTGCTAAGACCAGCAGGAGCAGGGAGTGCCTCATATCAATCAATGACAAGCTTCTTTGACTAATGAAATAGAATCATTTAATGGGATTTGATGTGTATTCTGTGCAAGGCCTTCAGGGCTAAATGAACTGCGGCTGCTGAAGAGGCCAGGATTGTGTGTAATGCTAGAAGGAATACAGGATAGAGAAGCGAATCCACAGGGCAGCTATTGCAAGGAGACCCTCATTTCCACATCCGCTTTATAACCAAAGCCATTGTGTTAATGGCAGTTTAATATTTGTGCACATATATTGTTACTGTCAGGGAAGCAGTGTGTCACAAGTTCCTGTTATCACAAGACATGGAGTTGATTTTTACAGTTATGTAGATTTGTAACACATGGTAAATACAAGAGTCTGTCATTTCCTCAGGTAGTTTTGTTTCCTGTCCTGCACTTACATAGCACATTTTCTGTGGGTTTTGTTTTCAGCGTCTGGTTTCTACACTATGTATTGTGGGTAATATTATTTCGCCATTCAATTTATTCAAGCGGTCTGTTCTAAAGCTAATTTAAGAGCTCCAAATAGAATTACAAATATCTAAAAATAAATAGATGCATGTGAACAAACGGACATATGCTGTTCTCCTTCACTTTCATTCATCTTTTGCTTATACTTAAATTCTAAAGGGCCAAACTCTGCCCTAAGATACATGCCAGTCTCTCCCATTGAAGTCAATGGGACCCTGTACGAGTGCACCCAAGGGCAGATTTTTGCCCATAGCTGTCAGTTTAGACTTTTGATTTGACACCGTTCAGATTGGCATTTCAGTGATCAGTGATCAATGTCTTGTTTATCTATGCTTGGTTCTTGTGCCAATATAAATTTGCGTAAGTCCTCATTGTATCGTTCTGAACGAATGTGCTGGACTTGCCAATTCAAATAGTTAAACCAAATAAAATTTTACTTTGCAAAGTCAGAAGGATTATAAATGAGCCCATTTGAACAGTCACAGCAGACTAAGAAATAGAAACTAGATAGGTCCTACTGGCTGTATTTTCAGATTGTCCTGACCTTGTTAGCTTTCTTCACTATTGAAAGAAATGTCACAATCACTTGGTTACTAAGGGTGTATCTTCACTGTAGAGTTAACTTGGGTGATTAGCATTTCAGTCTGGGCACTGGGATGGGCCTAGCCTGGTTGTGAGCAGCCACACGGCATAGCCATAGCCGAGTTACTGTGTCCTCACTGCTGCTATGCTCACCCATGTGAGTCTCTAGGACTTCTGGGGAGCACATAGATTCCATGGTTCTTTGTGCTGCACTAACCTGAGCTGCTCTCTGATTCTTGCCTGGTGAATTGTGGGAGAACTTGTCCTTCTGCACACATGGGGGGAACTGGAGTACCATCAGCGCATGGGTGATTTTGCTTGCGTCCTCAGTACAAAATGATCAGGTACCCAGGCCAAGTGAAAGCCTCACTGGGGCTTTAGCTTGGGGCCTGAGATCAATCAGCTAGTCCTGGTTAAAAGCACCACCACACTTGGGCGATAGGGTCTTGTGTATGGACTGGAGGGAGGGCAGGGATAACACTTAAGGAAGAGCCCCAGTGAACTCGGAAGTGAAGATATACCCAAGAACTGAGGCTAGTTCCACAAACTTAGTACCACTTGAAGAAATAGGGTCAAAACTTCACTATAAATGTAAAACAAAGGGAAAAATACTGTAACCAGCTCCACTACGGGGTACTATAGTGAGTGCTGTGGTACAACAGTCCCCTTTGATCCCTCGTATCATGGCCTGTGTACCATGCGCTCTAAGCACTAGGCTCTTCAAGGTCCAGCCCTTGTTGGGTTCCCATAAATACTCACACATTTTGAGTAAAAGGATTGCTTTACTATACAATCAGGTATGCTCCATGATGGAGGGGCAGAGGATTCTATCCTGATCCCTGTAGGTAACTGGCTGAAGCCCTGAAGTGTGAGATTTTATAATAGTCATTGTCTTTATGCAGAGCTGCAAGTGAAATGAGCACATTGTGGGCAACACAAGGCAATCCTGTTCTTCCCGTGGACCACAAAGGAACAGGATGAATAACCTAGTGCCCTGTATCCTCCTGCTGTGGCTACTGCTCTCCTCTGCCAACAACAGAACGTGTCTGGCCCACTCTCAGCTTACTCATCCCAGGCTGACTGCTATCTGGCCTTCCCTCTGCTGCCAACCCTCAGGCTGCTGTGCCTGGCCTCATGCAGCTTCTGTCCCCTTGATAACAGTTTTCAAATACATAAAAATTGTTACAATGGGGAGGGAGAAAAAATGTTCTTCTTAGGCTCTAAGGATAGGACAAGAAACAATGGGCTTAAATTGCAGCAAGGGCAATTTAGGTTGGACATTAGAAAAAACTTCCTAGCGGTCAGAGTAGTTAAGCACTGGAATAAATTGCCTAGGGAGGTTGTGGAATCTTTGGAGATTTTTAAGAGCAGGTTAGACAAACATCTGTCAGGGATGGTCTAGATAATACTTAGTCCTGCCATGAGTGCAGGGGCTGGACTAAATGACCCACAGAGGTTCCTTCCAGTCCTATGATTCCTGAGCCTGGTCCCCTCTGACCTCAGCACACTACTTCCTTTTCTTGCATTCTGGGGATTTTGGAGCTCTCTACTGGCTGGATGGTGAACTGGCTAACCATATCCTGCCCTGCAGTCTCCACCTCAGCCAGGGTGGAGGTAAAGTAGGAGCCCAGTTATCAGCTAGCAGGTTCGTCATGAATATTAAAGAGAAACAAAATGTCACCTTCACATGCCTTCTTGATGAAAGCTCCTTGCTGGTGGCTATGTAATTCTATTTCTAAGTGAGACAAATGTCTTTCAAAGTGTGGAGGGGCCAACATGATAGCCTTACAGTGAGTGCTTAGTGCCACTCCATGCTGGAGGAAGACCACAGACGCGAGACTCGATTTGCCCCTGGATTAGTCTAGTTTTATGCTGGTGTTTTGAGGTCCACTGGGTTTTTTGGAAGGGAGGAAGCACCATGAATTGCTCCACAACAATCTTCCTGACTGATCTAGGAGAAGCAATGATGTACTCTGAAGGAAATCCCCTCTTTGAGCAAAGGAAAGCTGCTCTGATATGGGAATTTGAAGGATTGGAAGGTGGAGAATTGGCGGGAATAGGGAATGTGATGGAGTAAGGGATCTTCCCTAGAAAACCAACCATAAAAAAAATGGAATTCTTCACTTCTTTTTCTATTCTGTTGTGTAGTGTTGCTGTTGGCTGTTAAACATCTGCTGCCTTCCACACTAGAGATGGCTGCATTTTTGTGATGAGTTTATAGAATCCTTCTGGATGAATGGTTGTCATCTTTATTTTAAAAATTTTTATTAATAGATTTCACTAATTATAAAATAAAACTGAAATCTACTGTTCAAAAGTAATATCAATTGCTCTAAAAAGGAAAAACTTACTTTGAAAACTTACAAAATAAATAATTTCCCATTTCTTCATAAAGTACTTTAGGTATTATCCACAGACTGTACTACTAATTAATATTGCCCCTCAGACAAGAGTAGCACTGACTGCGAGTGTCATGAGCAGAGAAAGCTCCCTCAATGCCCTGAAATCACCTAAATGCTACTGAAGTACCACCAGAAATATGGATGCTGCTGTTGACAAAGTTATATTGATCTGGGTCTTTTTTTTTTATTTAAGCATTGATATTTTTCTGAATTTCTTTGCAGGCTGGAGTTAAATCATGAACTTTCTAAACTTTTCAATGAGCTATGGGATGCAGATGTTAACCGCTTTGTGCCTGGGAAAGATTATACAATTGACTTACAGGTAATTTAGCTAATAAATATCAGGAGGAGTGAGGACAGGATGAATCTATATGAAATAGTGGGAGTAGGAGCACAGAGGGTTGGGGGGGGGGGGCACTGTTTATGTGTGTATATATATATAATGGGCCCAATTCCCAGGTCCATTACATCACTAGAATGACAGAAAAAGTGCTGTAGAGAGGCTGCAAAGAGGCTGGATACAGACCCCTGAGACATTCTCAGCATAATAGAATTCCCTGGGCAGCAGAGCCAAATAGCTGGCTCTGTTCTCAAATACCCCCCACCTCCCCCAAGATTTTGGTTGGGGCATAGGGGTAATGACCAGAGAACTTCTGCATTCTGGCTACTTTTGGCAAACATAACTGCCCCTTGGATCTGGTAAAGGTGTGGGCAATCCCTGCATACCCCATTGTGGCCAGGTGTGGATCTGCAGCACCTTGCCTCAGTGCCCACTCAGGTTCTTTCAGTCAGTTACCCAGACTAGATTAGTTCAATCATGTACTCCCTTTGAGGGGTCTGGTTTATTGACTCTTTCTACTCACTTCTTTAGTCACCCATGTTTGCACCCACTCTGGGTCCGTGTAAGAGCCTTGGTCAGTTTCCTTCCTCCGTTCAGGAGTCCCCAGACAATTCCTTTGTTCCTCTCCTTAAGACAGGACTTCCCCAGCTCTCTTCCTTGGGAGATGGAGTTGTAAATTAGGCCAGCTGTAGAAACCCAGCCAACTTCTCCCCGAGCTGGCCTTTCTCCAGTCAGCCCTTTCACCCTCAGGCTGAGAGCATGAGCAAATTAACCTTCATCTACTGCTATCTCCCCTGTTCTGAAGGAAGAGACAGAAAATAAACAGCCTTCTTTCCAGAGCTTGTCTTACTTGGCTAGGAGAGAGGGGAACCCTGCCTCACCCACCCTACAAGGCTCTTGGGCTCAGACCCTTAAAGAAAAAGTAGTCTGGGACCATCTCCCTCCCCCCAAATAAATAAATAATAATAAAATAATCTAGCTTTGCTATCCATAGGTCTTCATGCTTTCTAAAAAGTCCCAGGACTTACAGGGACACATCACAGAACAGAGCTTGACTGACCTCCTTACTATCCTTAAGGTGACAGTCACCCTGTTATAGAGCTATTGCAATTGAATATAGTTTAAAGCAGCCTTGCAATTACTCAAGCTTTTGTCAAAGGTCTCCTTTTCCCTGCTATCTTGGGCATTGTGCTGAGCCCATAAATTGGACCCAATACATATAAACTTGTTGTTCTCTAAAAATGTTTCTCAATGTTGTACTAAGAGAAACCCAAGTTTTTTACCTTTATTGATGACAGTGTGGATTTCCTTGTATTGCCCTGAGAAATCTTCAAGACACAATGTATGGCAATTCTGTCACTGAGTGTGCTAGCCATTTAGTTACCTGTTGCATCTTCCGTACAATCGTCAGTATTATCAGATCAGTCTATTATGGGGAAATGTGTTTTGCAATGTTTTGATAAGGGGAATTAAACACCAGCTAATCTCTAAGGGTAAAATCCTGTCCCAACTGAAGTCAATGGCAACATTCCCTTTGAGTTCAGTAAGATCAGGATTTCACTCTAGGTCTTCAACAGTGTTCATATTGGTTAGCGCCTATGGATTGTGGTCAGTAGATGAGGATGAGGAAGATTTTCTGGCCACTGGGTGATGGAGCCAGTTTGGAACTCCATCTGGAGTGAATTCTGAAAGCCTCACTCTTCCCAGTACTATTCTCCTGACAAGCCCCACCTTTTCCAACCTGCTAACTATCTATTCTTCTCCGAGGCAGTGCATGCTGCTTGTTCAGGCTGTGGCTAGAAAATGCAAACTGCCTTCAATTCTGGAGTAAAATTAACCAGGCTGGTAGGTAAAGTGAGAATGAGGCTCTCTGCCCACAGAGGCGGAGTACCTCTTACATTGCTTGGCATGGAAGGATGATCCTGTGGTTAAGTTAGTAGGCTAGAATACAGGAGATCTGGGTTTAATTCCTGGCTCTACCACAGACTTTTATTTGACTTTGAGCAAGTCACTTCATCTACCCTGTGCCTCAGTTCCCCATCTGTAAAAGGGGGATATTATTTCATTACCTCACCGGGGTGTTGTGAAGACAAAATCCATTGATCATAGAATCACAGGAATATAGAGCTGGAAGAGACCTCAAGAGGATGTCTAGTCCACTCCCTGTCCCCCCCACCCCCCGCCATGCCAATGCTGAGGCTGGGCCAAGTAAACCTAGACCAACCCTGACCAGTGTTCATCTAATCTATTCTTTAAAACCTCCAGTGATGTGGATTCCACAACCTCCTTTGTAATCTGTTCCAGTGCTTTACTATCCTTATAGTTAGAAAGTCTTTCCTAATAGCTAACATAAATTTCTCTTGCTTCAAACTAAGCTGATTACTTCTTGTCCTACTGGGATTGTTTAATCTGCAGAAGAGAAGAATGAGGGGGGATTTGATAGCTGCTTTCAACTGCCTGAAAAGGGGCTCCAAAGAGGACTGTTCTTAGTGGTACCAGATGACAGAACAAGGAGTAATGGTCTCAAGTTGCAGTGGGGGAGGTTAGGTTGGATATTAGGAAAAACTTTTTCACTAGGAAGGTGGTGAAGCACTGGAATGGGTTACCTAGGGAGCTGGTGGAATCTCCTTCCTTAGAGGTTTTTAAGGTCAGGCTTGACAGAGTCCTGGCTGGGATGATTTAGTTGAGGATTGGTCCTGCTTTAAGTAGGGGGTTGGATTAGATGACCTCCTGAGGTCCCTTCCAACCCTGATATTCTATGATTCTACCCTCAGTGGACATGGAGAACAATTGATCACTATCCTTTTTTTAATAACCCTAAACATATTTGAAGACTATGATGTCCTCCCTCACCCTTCCCTTTTCTAAACTAAACATGCCTATTTTTTTCAATGTTTCTTCATAGGTCAGGTATTCTAAACCTTTTATCATTTTTGTTGCTGCCCTCTGGACTGTCTCCAGTTTGTCCACATCTTTCTTCAGGTGTGTCACCCAGAACTGGACACAATACTCCAGTGGAGGCCTCACCAGTGCCACATAGAAATAGACCAATTACCTCCTGTGTTTTACATACAACACTCCCATTAATACATGCCAGATTGACTTTTGCCTTTGTCACAACTGCATCTCACTCTTGACTCGTTCAATTTGTGATCCACTATTAACCCCAAATCTTTCTCTTCAATACTTCTGCCTATATAGTTATTCCCCATTTCGTATTTGTGCATTCAATTTTTCAATCCTAAGTGTAGTATTTGGTTCATATCTTTATTGAATCTCAGGCTTTTGGTTTCAGACCATTTCTCGAGTTTGTCAAAATCATTTTGAATTCCAATCTTGTCCTCCAAAGTACTTGCAAATCCTCCCAGCTTGGTGTCATTCACAAATTTTATAAGCATACTCTCCATTCCATCATCCAAATCATTGATAAAAATATTGAATAGCACCAGACCTAAGACAGACCCCTCTGGGATCCTACTTGATGTGTTCTTCCTGTTTTACATCGAATCATTGATGACTACTCTTTGAGTATGGCCTTTCAAGCAGCTGTGCTCCCACCATATAGTAATTTCATTTAGATCATATTTACCTAATTTGCACATGAAAATGTCATGTTGGACTGTGTCAAAAGTCTTACTAAAGTCCAAATATACCACATCTACTGTTTCCTTGCTGTGACACTATCATAACCTTAGTCCCAGATTTGGACCTTAGCGTCCAAATATGGGGGTTAGCATGAAAACCTCCAAGCTTAGTTACCAGCTTGGACCTGGTACTTGCTGCCACCACCCAAAAATTAGAGTGTTTTTGGGGCACTCTGGTCCCCTGAAAAACCTTCCCTGGGGACCCCAAGACCCAAATCCCTTGAGTCTCACAACAAAGGGAAATAATCCTTTTCCCTTCCCCCCTCCAGGTGCTCCTGGAGAGATACACAGACACAAGCTCTGTGAATCCAAACAGAGTGACTCCCCCTCTCCGTTCCCAGTCCTGGAAACAAAAGCACTTTCCTCTTCACCCAGAGGGAATGCAAAATCAGGCTAGCAAATCCAACACACACAGATCTCCCCCTGAATTCTTCCTCCCACCAATTCCCTGGTGAGTACAGACTCAATTTCCCTGAAATTTCCCAGAAAAGAAAACTCCAACAGGTCTTAAAAGAAAGCTTTATATAAAAAAAGAAAGAAAAAAATACATACAAATGGTCTCTCGGTATTAAGGTGACAAAATACAGGGTCAATTGCTTAAAAGAATATTGAATAAACAGCCTTATTCAAAAAGAATACAAATCAAAGCACTCCAGCACTTATATTCATGCAAATACCAAAGAAAAGAAGCCATATAACTTACTATCTGATCTCTTTGTCCTTACACTTAGAAACAGAAGATTAGAAAACAGAAACTACTTCTCCAAAGCTCAGAGAAAGCAGGCAGACAGACAAAAGACTCAGACACAAACTTCCCTCCACCCAGAGTTGAAAAAAATCTGGTTTTCTGATTGGTCCTCTGGTCAGGTGCTTCAGGTGAAAGAGACATTAACCCTTAGCTATCTGTTTATGAAGACACTGCAATAAAAAACCTGCAGCACCAAGTCTCAGAGTCTGGGGAAATTGACTCAGGCTCACATGGCTCGAACTGTGGGGCTAAAAATTACAGTGTAGATATTCGGGCTCAGGCTGGAGCTTGGGCTCTGAGATCCAGTCTGCTCATGGAGTTTCAGAGTCAACAGTTAAACACTTTTTTTCTTGGAGATATTCAGCCAGGGGTAATTTACTGATATTTAGCTGGCACTAAGCATTTAGAGAAGGATCTGCTTGCTCTGGTAACACTGTTTCTTGTTCAAAATCCATGTATAGATTAAACATACTAGTCATCTAATATTATTGCATCAAAATGTTCTGCTTTTCTAACAGGATCCTTTAGGAAAGTTTCACAGTTCATATGTGTAAATGGGATCAAAACTCAGCAGCATAAAACATATTCCACTAAACTGAGGCATTTAAATATAGAATTTATTGTTGATGCCACATTTGTGGGAATTATGCTGAATACGGTTGCTGTTATAAATTATATACATTGGGCTCAATTTTGCCTTCAGTCAACCCCACTCACTTTGAACGGGTTGCACAGTCAGGGCATAATGTGACTCACTTTGCTTTTTTTCTTTTCTTCCTATGGAGTTAACAAGATTTGTCAGATTTCTTCCTCTTATGTAATGCCTGTCTGCTCTAACAGAGACCATGTGGAGAAGTGCCAGTTCAGTTGTTAATGTTTTTGAGTTTTTTCAATGCCAGGTAAATCAAATGTTATGAGAATGAGGAAAGGAACATATTTTATGATGCCTGAAATTAGCTAAATGCATAATGTAGCAATGGGGGGAGGGGCAATGAAATCTAGCAGTAGCACATTGCTTATAATGCAGTATGTTTTTAGCTTGGTAAATGTCTTCATTTAACACATCTAAGGCCAAATTCTGCTTTCTGTAGCACATTGAAATAAATGGAGTTATTCTGAATTTATACCAATATAATTAAAATCAGAATTCAGAAATGCTGAGCACTCAACAGCTTCCATTGGCTTCAAAATTAGACCCCCCCCAAATCCATACTTGGGCACTAGTCTCATTTTCAAAAGCTTCAGTGAGAGCTGTTTGGTGCTCAGCACTGTTGAAAATCAGGTAGGTTTCCATATAGGGATTTTAAGCTCCTACTTTTGAAAGGCTGGCCAGAAGGTTTATTCTGTAACAAATCTGTTTCTTTATCAGATATTTGAGTTTTATTGTATTTCCGTAGATTCCGGTTAGTCGCTGGAAAATGTTCTAGAATTCTATGACTATTAAATAGCTATCTGCTAAAGGAGCAGAGCAAGAGATAGGAAGCCAAGTAAAAATGTTGAACATCATGGAGGCCATAGATCCTTGCGGAATTCTGCTTTCCATATTCCTTGGTGATAGCAGATAATTTCCTGTTTAGAGGTCAGTTTCTCTCACACCAGCAACATCCCTTAGTCACTGAGGCCCCGATCCTGCTCTCACTGAAGTCCGTAACAATGATTTTAATACTGTAGGATCAGGCCCCAAAGCAACCACCTGTAGTGAGAACCAGGAGGTGAAATCAATGAACCAGTACAGCAAATCAGTCAAGCCAGTTGATTTCAGTAGGACTATTCATAGAGCCCTGCAAATCTATGGATATCTGCTTTATATCTGCGGATATCCATATCTGTGGACCATGTTTGCGGATCGCAGATGGATGCAGATCCAAACTTTATATCTAGAGCCCTGCAAACCTGTGGATATCCACAGACCATGTTTGCAGATCTCACATTGGATGCGGATACAAATTTTGTATCCATGCAGGGCTTTAGTCACATGCTTAAATTTATGAATGTGATGAAATGCTTTGCTGGATTGAGGCCATAGTGCATATTATTGTCTGTCATTCTTATTATAATACTCTGTTTTATTAAAGAAATCTACTGTGCTAGGGCTCAAAAGACAACTAGCTATTGAATTAATATTCAAGTGAGAGGTAAACACACACAATAATTTTTAATATGCTAGAAAATATTCCATAGCATATTCTGTAAAAGTAATGAAATCTTAATAGTATCAGACCTCACTACAGTGATTCTGAGCTTATTTTTTTTATCATAAAGTAGGAAGAGATGGCTATGTGTGTATAAGTTATGAGGGCACGGACTGGCAAAGCACAAATTAGTGAGGTTCTGCTGTCTAGCAGAATTTTACCATATACAGAGAGAAGAAACAGTTAACACCATGGCTGTGAAACCACAACCTCGTCAGAGCATTTTATAATGCATGGCAGGCAGGAAAACAGGTAACTCTCACAGCATCCATTTAGAATGACAATTCTGTTCTTCAGCTAGCTGAGCTGCACTTGGAGTAAGAGCAGCGACTTCCAGCAACTGAAATAAAAAGAAAGGCAAGTTGGCAAGTGTCAAATAAAAAATATTAGAGGAGTATTTTTTTAAATGAAGTTTAAGTCCCAAAAGTTTTGTGCAAATTGTTTTCTATTTTCTTCTAAAGATATTGATTTATCTGATTTCTGTTTTCCATTAATACTAAAATTATTATCGGAGTGTTACACACCAAGCGCTAAGTCTAGACTCCTCCCTTTGCAGGGGAACTGGTGCAGTTTTGCTTTGTGATGGAGCAGGGAACTAAATGTGGGCAGCCCTGCAGGGCATGTGCACCCCTATTCAGTGTGGAATGCAGCAGCACATAGGGGCGCACTATATGGGTGGGCTAGGGACTGCTGGAAGTGGGGCTAGAGGATCAGTTGCTATGTTCTTCCTCCTTTCCTTTGCACCAGGGGTTTGGGTATGTACCACACCAGCTCTGCAGTGCATCTACGCAGTGCTTGGCCTGGATGCTACACTGAGAATTTGAATCCAAGAGAAGAATTTCCACTCCGAAAACTTAAAATCTCTTACTGGAACACGGCTGACGTTCAAAAACACAAAGGGCAGTTAAGTGCCCAACTCTTATTTAAAGGCAATGTGAGTTGGGCGCCTGGCTGTCCTTTATACCTTTGAGAATCTCCCCCTCTGGGCCTGATTCCACAATTCTAAAGCAGGCACTAATTTCCCTGAAGTCAATGGGAGTTTTGTTTGTGCTAGGAGTGCAGCATCAGACCCACATTGCGCCACTTGATTGCTTATTATTTATACAACACAGAGGTATCTTTGGTCATTCATTATAGGTATGCTCCAATGAGCCATCACTGTTAGCCCTGAGAAGGAGGCAACAGGACCCTTTCAAACTCTTACAATGACAAAAAAATAATATTTTTCTCTTCTTGATGCTATGATTTATTGTATAACGATCTCTATTGTTTTGTAGTATAATAAACAGTTTTAATAGCAGTTAACTTCTTGCTGTGCTTTGATTACTACTAGGAGAGGGATTATCCCCTTTAAATACATTTTGCATCCTTCATTGTTTTGTTTGGATATTTCTCATAGGAAAAAGCAGGCTTTGTACAACAGAGTAGCGGTGTTGCAAGGGACAGTGCATCTGAGCCGCTGTTTCGCTACGTAAATGAAGAGCGTCTGAAGAGCATAAAAACTTTTGCAGGTGAGATCTTTCCTGTGGTTTGTTCCTCAGTAATTGTGCATCCTTTCTTCTCATTGCCATTTTGGTAACATTGGAAATGGAATGATGAATCTGCATTTTTTTAAAATGTTGACTTAAAATGTAGCATTATGTATAGCTTGAATGGAGACTATTTGGAGATGAAGATCATCACGCAGTATGTCATTTGAAAGGGAATTTCCCCTAGATTTTCAATAAGATCTTGGAGTTTACCTGTGGCCTCTATTTCAGAAAGTATACTGATCTCCAGAGGAAATATGCAGGTAAACAATGTACAGATTTTTGGTAAGATTGGCTAGAATTATACGTATTTACAAGAATAAATTCAATCAGCAGAACGCAGCAAGTTTTAAAATCTAACTTGTTCACACTTAATACTTTTGTTGCTCAGATGGTTGGCTGCACCGGTATTAAAAGAGAATACAAACTACCAACATTACCTTTATTTCAAACAAAAGTCTCTGAGCAGTATTCTGATATCTGTTATACCTGTGAGACAATGGCAATATAAGCAGTGGCAGCAATCTCTCTGTATTTACACAGCTGCGTAACTCAGAGCAGAATTTGGCTTTATGCCTGTTAAATGGCAGTTCCAGAAACTGCCTTTCCAATTTATTACTTATTCCTTGGTATCTCTAGAATCATTAACTAATTAATTGGGTTGTAACATTATTTCTCATTTTGCAGCCATTCAAGTTCACACTGACTCCTTTTCTGCATGGAGGATGTTTTCTGGCATTACTACTTCTACTGTGGAACAAGGACCTATTATTCACATAGATCTTTTTTTTTTTTTTTGGCAAGGATTAGCACCCACGCCAGGGCTGGGCTCACCTGGGGATGGGCAAACTTCATATTATTGAACAGCAATGCCTACTGGGCTTAAAACCCTTGATCAGAGGAAAGATGCAATGATACAGCGATTAGTGGAGCTTCACCAGAACACTGTTATTTATATATCTGCTATACGAGATAGAATACCAGAATTGATCCTTTTTTTGTGATTATGTTGCCTTCTAGAGGCCAAGCTACAAAGGTGATTTTAGTCTACACACTGTTGAACATCTATACCAGGTGCCAGGCTGAATGGAATCTTTCTTTGCAGCTTTTGTCTCCCTATTGGATAACTATGAAACGTCAACTGGTGTAGCAGAAGTTGTGACCCCACAAGAAATGGCTGAAAACAATCGTTTTCTTGATGCTATCTTAGAAACAGAAGTAATGAAAGTGAGTAGAGCAGCTCTTCATGATTTATCACTTGCCACAGTTAACTGTAAATTAAACTAATTATATTTCCTTGTTTTCAATCCTCCAGATTACTCATCAATATTTAGTTAGAAAAAATTGGTCAAAACCCAGTCTTAATGATTTCAAGTCTCAGCTCTATGACATCTGGTTTCAGCTATACACCAGGGAAACAGGAAAGGGGTATGTATGGTCAATGTGGATCTGAGTAGTAACCATATTTAAGAGGATGTAAGAAATAAGGCCACGTCCAGACTAGGAATTAAAATCGATTTTAGATACGCAACTTCAGCTACGGGAATAACGTAGCTGAAGTTGAATTTCTAAAATCGAGGTACTCACCAGTCTGAACGGCGCGGCATCGATGTCCGCGGCTCTCCGTGTCGATTCCGGAACTCCGTTCGGATTGATGGAGTTCCGGAATCGATGTAAGCGCGCTCGGGGATCGATACACCGCGTCCAGACTAGACGCGATATATCGATCCCCGAGCAATCGATTTTAACCCGCCGATGCCGCGGGTTAGTCTGGACGAGGGCTAAGTCTGTATGTCTCACAGACATAACCACAGAAAATGGAGAAAGTTATGTATTAATTGGTTATGTATTAATTGGGTGAAAGTAATTTTTAATGTCCCACTGTTTCTGTAATAGACTGTCCTGGCTTGTCAAAGACTATTTATTTTATTTTTTGAAGACTGAATGATTACCAGATACGCAATCCCTTTTATGAAAATAGATGCATTTGAGAGACAAAAAGCAATTTACAGATAAATGTCAATTTAAAATGGAAAAGACAAATGTTCTGGTCCACTGGGTTTTTTTTGTTTGTTTGTTTTTTACCAGTAGTTATTCCTTTAACATCAAGTAGCAACTTTAGATTTCACAACCAGCTCTTTATTTTTATTTCCACAAAAAAGAAAAAGAAAACATTCAAAACTGGCAATGTTCATGGATAACTCTCAGCAAGTGCCAATTTTGTTCATTTCCTGGCCTTCTGCATCCAGCAAATTAAATTTTGTAGCTAATTATTTTTTATGCTGATTTTATTGTAGGCCTGATTCCTGTGGATTCGAACATGTGTTTGTCGGAGAAACAAAACATGGAAAAGAGATTCTGGGTTTGCACAACTGGGTACAATTTTACCTTCAGGAAAAGCATAAACAAGTTGACTACAAAGGCTATATTGCCAGGAGGAAAAAGAGCAGGGTAAAAGAGATTTAGAGTTGTCTGTTTGTATGTGTACAATTTATAGATAAGGTGAGTAAATCTACTCACAATGTCTCTGTTAATGAGTCCAGGGCATCATGGTGTTGGGGGAGACAGATTATTTTTATTTTTGCTGTTGATTTTGTCTGCTGTTAAAGCTCAATGCCCACCCAATTTTTAATTCCCCACTGAGATGCTAAAATTTTCTCAAGCCACCTTTTCCCCCAATACCACTTGTGGTCAGAGGGGATTAATAATCCGCTAGTGTCTCCATTGATTTACCATGCTGGACTCAAGCAAGAATGCCTTATATTGAAAGATGCAGAGTGTATTCACCACAAAAATCCCTTGGAAATTCCCCTGCCTTTCAGATGACATTGGCCAGAACCCTGTAAGTTTGCTGCCTTTCTGCCAAGTCCCAATGCATTAAGTTTCAAAGGGCCCAATTCTGGGAGCTGTTGAGCTCTGTTAGGATAATGGGTTCAGACAAGTATGTCCATAAAAAAACAGCATAATTTTGTCATTCGCATGATGTATCAGGGTTAAAGAATGAGACTGGGACTTTTTGTTACTCTCTTGATCTGAGATCTTGGGACTTAGGGTCTTATCCAATACCCAATGAAGTCATTGGAAGACTCCCATTGACTTCAATGGGCTTTGGATCAGGCACTTAAACATTCTGTACTGTAGTTTCCTCATCTGTAACACAATGCCAATCATACCTAACTCATAGTGCTGTTGTGAGGCTTAATTAAATGAACACCGACAACTTAATCTGCTGAGTTATAAAAATTGTGAATTAAAAATAGTTTTAGCCTTGGAGAACCCCTGCCAATTGTTTTGGTTTAACAATCATTTTCCTATTTACAAAAATGAATTCTCTGCACTATGGCTGTGTGAAGTGCCTATACAGACAGGGGACGCTGACCTGACTGAACAGAGGAAACAGTGAAAAATGACTCTTACTCAAATTGCTAGCTAATGCACAAAGAGAAAGTACAGAAAATATAGAGAAAATATTCTCTCAAAAATAATCTTGGGTGTTACTTGTAACAATAGTAGGTTAAAATAATCAAGCAAGTATCAACTTGAAGTTAATAGTGTCCCTTAAATTCAGGCAATGTATTGTGAGAACTGTGAGTGAGAGGTGCTATAGAACAATGGTTCTCAACCAGGGGTACGCGTGCTCCTGGGGGTACACAGAGGTCTTCCAGTGGGTACATCAACTCATCTAGGTATTTGCCTTGTTTTACAACAGGTGACATAAAAAGCACTAGCAAAGTCAGTACAAGCTATCATTTCATACAGACAATGACTTGTTTATACTGTTCTAAATACAAGTCTGTCGCATCTGAGACGCATTTAACATGCAGGATTTCAGCTTTACGTGGTCGGCAAAAACAGAAAAAAAAGAGAAAAATAGCAATTTAAATACTGTTTCCGTAGTACGGGTGATTCCGCCCGCCATTACACTCAATGTAATTTTGACTATATGCAATTTTCGCTTTACACACTGTCTGCAGAACATACCCCAACGTAAGATGAGACAGACCTGTACTATACACTGAACTACAAGTACAATATTTATATTCCAATTGATTTATTTTATAATTATATGGTTAAAAACGAGAAAGTCAGCAATTTTTCTGTAATGTGCTGTGACATTTTCTTATTTTAAGTACAGTAGTTTTTAAGTGAGGTGTAACTTGGGGGTAAGCAAGACAAATCAGACTCCTGAAAGGGGTACAGTAGTCTGGAAAGTTTGAGAATCACTGCTATAAAAGTGCTGTATTGTACAGTAACTCCTCGCTTAACGTTGTAGATACATTCCTGAAAAACGCGACATTAAGCGAAACAATGTTAAGTGAGTCCAATTTCTCCATAAGAATTAGTATAAATGGGGGGGTTAGGTTCCAGGGAAAATTTTTTCAGCCGACAAAAAAAACTATATATTATATACACCTCTACCCTATTATAACACGACCTGATATAACACAAATTTGGATATAATGCGGTAAAGCAGCAATCCGGGGGGGGGGGGGGGCGGGGCTGCACGCTCCAGCGTATCAAAGCAAGTTCGATATAATGTGGTTTCACCTATAACGCGGTAAGATTTTTTGGCTCCCGAGGATAGTGTTATATCGAGGTAGAGGTGTATACACACACACGCACACAGAGTATATGTTTTAAACAAACAATTGAATACTATTCACAGCTATGATGATTGTGAAGCGTGGTTGAGGTGGTGAAGTTAGAGGGTGGCAGAGGATGGGATATTTCCCAGGGAATGCCTTGCTGCTACATGATGAACTAGCACTCGGCTGAGCCCTCAAGGGTTAACACGTTGTTAATGTAGCCTCTCACACTCTACAAGGCAGCAGGAATGGAGGGGAGGGGAGACAGTATAGCAGACAGAGGCTGACACACACCTTATGTGTGGGAGAGAGAGAGAAAAATGCACACTGCCCCTTTAAGTAAGCTGACCCACTCTTAAGTGCATTGTCTCTGTAAGTGGATCAGGAAGTTGAGATAGCAGCTGCTGCCCCAAGCACTCTCTGTCTCTCTCCGTCTGTGTCCCCTCCCTGCTCTATATGCAGAAAGGGTAAGCAGGGTGC
Source organism: Gopherus flavomarginatus (assembly GCF_025201925.1). Taxonomy (NCBI): domain Eukaryota; kingdom Metazoa; phylum Chordata; order Testudines; family Testudinidae; genus Gopherus; species Gopherus flavomarginatus. The sequence goes on from NC_066617.1 coordinate 129,903,281, forward strand.
AGGAGCAGACAGGAGGCAGCCACCCTGACATTAGCCCACCCCATTTCCCCCCACCCCTGCACAGCAAGCAGGAGGCTCGGGGAGCAGCTCCAAGGCAGAGGGCAGAGCAGCACATGGCAGTGAGGGGGTGGGGAACAGCCCAGCAATTGCTAGCCTGCTGTGCAGCTGCCACACAGGGAACTTAGGAGAGTGGGGAGCTGATAGGGGGCTGCCGGTCCACCCTGGTTCCAAGCCCCCACCAGCTACTGCAACGGGCTGCTCTTCCTGCAAGCAGTGGACAAAGCAGGAGGCTGCCAAATGACGTTAGAAGGGAGCATTGCACAACTTTAAACGAGCATGTTCCCTAATTGATCAGCAATGAAACAATGTTAACCGGGACGACTTTAAGTGAGGAGTTGTACATAGTTTTATTTTGTTTTCACAGTGGTGCAGTTTTCATTTGTGCCTATAGATGTCACCTTTCAACCATAAAGGAGGCCATAATTTTAGACACTGATGCAAGGGAAACTGACAGAGATGTCACTTCAGGGCAGGAGCGGAGTAACCACCCCGCTACACTCCCACATTTGTGTTTGCAGAATAAACCTGAATGTGAAAATATATCTGTCTGGTCATAAGGAGTATTCAGGGATTTTCATGTCTTTTATTTTTGGTTACAGCCTGATGAAGATGATCAAGTTCTGAGCCTACAGTTCAGCTGGAAAGGTCTAGTAAAACCTGTGGGAAGCACCTTTATTGGTGTCAGCCCTGAGTTTGAATTTGCCCTCTATACGATCATTTTTCTTCAGTCTCAGGAAAAGGTCACTCGTGAGATGGTGCGGCTAGAGGAGTATGAACTACAGATAGTTGTGTATCGCCATGGTAAATACATTGGAACAGCGTATCCTGTCCTCCTTAGCAGCAACAATGAAGATTTGTATTGAAAAGGACCAAGCTAACCTGATTTTCTTTTTGAGTTTAACTGTAGTTTTGTATAATTTTAAATGTCATGTTTGGAATAATTTCCTTTTGTTCTGTATTAAGATACTTAACCTAAGATGTGCCTTTTAAAGAAAAGTTCAGTGCCTGTCCAGGCTTTGAAATCCTTTTTATCACTGTAACCAAGGATGAAAGACTTTGTATTAAAGTGCCTTCATAAATCATAAATCTGTACTTTTAACTTCCTGACCAGACAACAATTTTTTAAACTATGCCCTGTTAAAATGAAAATAGGGGTTTTATTTGTTAACTACTGCACACCTAGAAAGACTGATAAAACCATATAAAATACAGACCAGAATATCCCATAATAATTGTATCTTGTGGCATTAGTGTTAAAATTAAGCTCTCTATTATGGCAGTGTAAAACAATACTGAATAGCTGTATTTTGTGCTCCCATCCTCAGTTATAGACTGAGAAAAGGATTTCTGCCAATGGCAATCTGGACAATTATGACATAATCCCTCCCCTTCCCAACCAGCACAAGCCTTATGAACACAGAAGGACTTCCTGGAATGAAAGTCAGTGCAGCACTTATCACACTACATCCAATCATTCTTCTACAGGACAGGACACATCTTAAAACAATGATTAATGAAAACTAGCAGGAAGCCAGAATAACTTGACTGCCTGAAGCCGGTACGCCATAGTCGGGGTACCGGCTTACTTTCACCTCTGTGAGTAGTGAAATAATTAACTGGGGTCCTGCTTCGTGCCAGGGCTAAATGTTCTGTGGGCTCTGCATGGCAATGACATTTTGTCTTGTCTCCACAGGCAGCTGTATTCTTGGAACAGCTATCCTAATTAATCATTGTTGGCTTTGGGCCTTCAGTTTTCAACTTTATTGATATTAATTCTAGGCTGCTGGAGGTGGATGGTGAGCAGGTAGCTGCTATGCTACTCAATCGAGGCTTAGAGGCTGGGAGCTGTGTGAGCGAGACCATGTGCTATGTGCAGATGGCAGGTAAACACATGAAAGATTGCCTGCTGTTAATCACACCTCAGGAGCTTGCACAGGGTTATGCTATCATTGCCCATAGCCTGTCTCCCAACCAGGAATGTACTGTTCATTAAAATGGAAACCCGAGAGCAGAAATATGCTTTGCTAAGCCTTTGTTGGCCAGGACTGTGGGGGAGGAGGGTTCTTGACAACGTTATTGAGTTAAATAACAGACAAAGGGTCTTATTTAATTCTTGGTGACTATGGACACTAAGCGGGTATCACCTGCTTGATCAACACACCCTTACACAAAAGAGACTTTCTTAGATGTGATCCCATCAGATGGGATCCCACATGGTAACGCGCTTCTGAGCTCACAAGGCTTAGTGATCAACACACATCACTATACACACCTACATGGACACTGGCTTGTTGAATACTTGACAGAGCACAGCCATCAAGGGGCTCTTGACTCATATACACACTGCCCAGATAGTGTTTTCTGCCTAAGAAATATCATGAGATTTTTAAGAAAAGCTCCCTGCAATATCATGCTTCCACAATTCCAAGATGGAAATGTTGCCTGTGGGCACCATTGGGTAGTTTGTTTAAGAGTTTATCTTTTGAACACTCTTTAACATTCCACTCTAAACATTCAGCACAAAATTGACCTGAATGTGCAGCATTTTAAAAAAATAAGAAAAAGAATTTCTCCTGTCCAGATCCATTCAAAACATACTTCACCATCTCCTCTGGCAATCAGTTTCCTAACCAGGTTTCTTAATAACTCCATACTGTACACCACCATCGCCTAAAGCAATTGTTTTCTGGGTTTTTTTGTTCTCCGTGAGGGGATCAAAATAATCACACGTAGACTGTCAACATTTTAAATTGATAGAAAGTTTATTTAAAGCAAAGCTCTATTAGCCAAAAAAAAAAAAACATTTAAAAAATGTAGTCCTACTAAGCCAAGGAAGTCTGTTAAAGAATTATTGCTGTTCATGGAAAAAAATTTCCAAAAAATTTACTTGCTGAGTTTTCACTGTAATAAGATGAAAAAGCTGCTTCCTTTTTTTCTTGATTGCAAATATGGTGAATTTTAACAAATTTATATTTTCATAAAATCAAAAAGGTTTTATACTAATTGTGGTAGCAAGTTTTTCATTTGTTTGACACCTAACATCAGATGTTTCTATGAAAGTTTCAAGTAAAGTCCTGGTTCTTTTTTACATTGGCATTTCTGTGAAATTTTTGATTTATGTAACATCATATGTCATTAGTTTCAGGGCAAATCCAGATTCAAATATCTTTTTATGGATGGCTGTAAAATATATTCAAAAGGAACTTACATCAGTTCACACCAGCTAAGAATTCTGTTATTCATAAAATAAACAGTAATTTGCATTTTAATAATGGGTACATTTTAAACAACCTGTAGGAATGCTTGTGCTCTATCGCTGTTAGCTTCTGTTGTGTAGTGTGGTGTCGTACAAGAGAGCGTGAAATGTTCTTGGACATTAACTTCTCCCTCTAATGTCAAACTGAAAATCTAAAGTGAGATACAAATGCATCCTCTATTTATTTTCAAATACAAAGAGATTAAAAAGTAGCCTCTGTTTATATTTCGCTCTTCTGCTGTTTGTTTCAGCAGAAAAAAAATGGGTAAAACAGAGTGAAAAATGACTAATCATCTCGTTTGGCTATGTAGCTGTTGTGGGGGTGGGGGAGGCTACTTCCTCAGCTGGCATAGTATTAATACTCCATATAAGAGAAACATTCCAATAAAATGAAATTTGAGTCAGCAGCTCCAGGCCTCTCCTCGCAACTCTTGGCTGCTTACTAAAAGCAAATTAAAAAAATCTCTGAAAAAAAAATGATGAAGTGTTGTTTCAACATTTTCAAATGATTTTTCATTTGGTTCATCTTTTCATTTAGAATTTTACTGCGATTTAAATTTAAAAAAGAATTGAGTCGTCAAGTCACAGAATTTAAGGCCAGAAGGGACAGCCACCAACACCACTAAACCCAACAATATCTATGCTAAACCCAACAACCAAAATTAGACCAAGGTATTATAGCCCACAGGAGACTGCACTAGTATGTGCCATAGGTACAGACTAGGAAGGCCTGAGGTGTACCAGTGCTCAAGGCCTCTGCAGTGGCAGAGAAATGATTAAATGAAATAGACACAGATAATCCTGATAAGCACCCCAGACTCCACACTGCAGGAAAAGGCAAAGAGGGTAAAACAGAACAAATATTTTGTTTTGGGCCAAAAAAATGTTGCCTTTGACCCAAAACAATTTTTTTTGAGTATTGATTCCCCCTCAAAAAAATTTAAAATCAGCCCAAAACCATTTTTAAAATTTGTTCAGTTCAGCCATTGAATCAAAAAAATCTATCATTCATTCATACAGCTCTACTCAGCAAGCACCTGCATTTAACAGAGTTAATACTCTGCAAACCTGGCACAGTTCCTGTTCTTTTTTTTTTTTTTTTTTTTTTTTTTTTTTTCTGTTATCAAGCTGTTTTCTTTACTAGATACATGGTGCAGTTTCCTTCCCATGGAAGAGCTCTTCTCTCAGAAATGGGCTCATCTCTGCAGGGATCAGAACTCATCTCAGTGCAGTCTCACTCTGAGCATGCTGACACAAGAAATATGTTCTGTTTGCAGGTCTGGGAGATGTGACGTGTCCCTGCCTTTACTCTACCTCTCTGTGTCGCTCATTCTGCAATCCTTCTCCCTTCTGGATGGTCATGGGTAAAAATCTAAATCTCTTCATTACACTGTGTTCAGTACACTCTGCCAAGGCAAAAACACTCTGTAAAAACAAATCTATGAATCACTCAGTGTCATTACCTCAGTTTTGTTTTGCTGATCGATCCATCTTTGCTCTGAGAAAAGCAGTCATGTCTTTTTTATTTTTATTTGTTTTTATTTGGCAACTCCGTACAGTGCACTAATGCTGATGCCCAGTCTGGGAGACCGAGCTGGGACAGTGCCAGCCAGGACTGGGGGAACAAAAACATGCCAGTCTTGCAACAGCTTTGACACCAGCAGAAAGGGCCATCAACTGTGAGGCAGAAGTTCCAATGCAAGATGCGTGAGCCACGACTTTGAAGGCGGCACAGCTGAAGCTCTGGAAGGTAAAAAGCCTGTTACATCTTCCAGGAAAGGCATATGACAGACCCAGGCATATGACAATACAGAGAAGCCTGGCCTGACTTGCAAGGCTACTGGTTAGGCACCCAAGGGCAGAGGAGAGCATGAGCCATTACAATCAACTAAAAGACCTGAGGGGATTCCAGAGGCCTTACATAGCAGCAAGAATGTGGGGCATTTTAGGGATAGAGATGCTTACCCATAGGGTCCAAAGTCAATACTACTGGCCTGGATAGTACAAGGCTTGTCATTCCAGTGTGGCTCATGAGACAATCCTTACTTTAACCAAAGCACCTAAGGTTGCCGCCCAGAAGGGCAGCCTTCTAAAGAGGATATCCATGGATATTCTGGGACATCTAGTTATCACAGAGAGGCAGTCAATACGTCTACTATAGCAGACTCCTTCTTCAGGTGGGCAGGGGCTCAGCTACTGCCTGACCAAAAAGCACAGATATTTGCCACGGCACTTGTTGAGCAGTTTGTCTGTTAATACTGCAGACTTTTCTCCTTGCCACTGACCAAGAGTGAAACATTGAGTTACGGTTGTGCCAAGAGGTGTGTGACCTGCTCGGGATAAACAAGATCCACACCACATCTTGCCACCCACAGTCTGATGGGCTGGCAGAGCCCCTAAACCATACACTGACAGCTACATTGTCATTCTTTGTAGACATAGAATCATAGATTATTAGGGTTGGAAGGGACCTCAGGAGATCATCTAGTCCAACCCCCTGCTCAAAGCAGGACATCAACCAACAGAAATGGGACAGCTTGCTTCCCTACATCATCATGGCCTATAGGACTAGCATGCAGTCACCCACGGGGTACATGTCACATATGGGGATGTTTGGGCATGTGGCTGGCCTCTTGGTAGAAGTTCTGGATGGGGCAGATGTGATGGAAAGGTATGCTAATTTCAGAGGGTACCTAACACAGTTGGAAGGCATCCTCAGCACTGTCAGCCAATCAGTAAAGCATCACCTGGGTAAGGCCACCCAGAGACAAAAGAAATACTATGATTTAAGGGTATTTGCCCAAATATTCCAGGGGTAATCGGGTTTGTCTCAGGTAGCACTGAAGGAAGAGGGGAGTTGAGGGCTAAATTGCAACAGAAGTACAATACAGGGTGGCCAGCTGCGTGTCAGCACTAACTCCTTTCCTTATCATGTAAATCCTCAGAATAATATATAGTCCAGTGTTGTATTTTATGTAGCTGTAGGGAGAGCTTGGGGGAGGAGCCTTTGTCAACCCTGGAGGCAACAGAATCTATAGAAATGTACGTCTCAATTAGCTAACTGCTTTACATCAAAGAGAAACAGGCAGAGTTCAGTGAGATGAGGGTTTGTAGGCTCTTAACTGACTCTTCTGGGCTCACGAAGAGAAGTTAGTGCCCAATAGAGTGACACCCTTTTAGAAATCCTGTGAAATTGATCATTGATATGCTGGGCCTAATACCTGGACCACTTTGAATACAGACTATATATTTTGTGTCTCACCAGAAACTGAGGAGACCTGTCAACAATTAACCAAATGATTGGAATGTTTCCAGCTCTGAGGAATCTCATAGGCTTGTTTGCTGATGAGAAAAGAACAGAGGGCTGCTGCAGTGAATTCCAGTGCTGAAGAATCCCAGTGACATACCCTATTTTTAAGCCCCACTGCAGAGACTAAGGCAATGTCTACATTACCTTTTATGTCAGCAAAAAATGGGAACTGTTTGACCCAGGTCACAGCAAAATAGGGGGGGTGACCAGAGCAAGTGTGAAAAATCGGGATGGGGTGGGGGGTAATAGGAGCCTATATAAGAAAAAGACCCAAAAATCAGGACTGTCCCTATAAAATCAGGACCTCTGGTCACCCTACAGCAAAAGAGCTTTGCAGCAAGTGGGAAGAAGATATAAAAGGGAGACAATGAAGTCATGATGGTACCTCACTCTCCCTGCTACAACACACCTGGAAATACCTGAAGGGCAAGAACTGAACTGTGGGAAGTGATGGTCCCAGGCTAGAAGGATTTTTAGCCTGTGTATGGAAACCTAGGCAAGCCAAGGCAATTTGTCCCTTGAGTCTATCAGCCTGTTTATCACTCAGTGTAAGAATTTGCTAATTTATATCCTACCTGTCAAGTGTGTTAAACTCAGTTTGCTGTTTTTGTTTATTTACTCAGATAATCTGCTTTGATCTGTTGGCTATCACTTAAAATCTATCTTTTGTACTTAATAAACTTGTTTTTGTTTTAAATCCAGTTTGTGTAATTCATAACCGTGGGGGTGGGGATAGGGGCACTGTGCATATCTCTCTCCACAATGAGGGAGAGGGCAAATTTCAAGTAGCTTATGTTGTACAGTTCTCCATGCAGTGCAAGACAATACAATTTTGGGTTTACTCTCCAGAAGAGGCGTGCACTTGAGTGCTGGGCAATTCCTTAGCTGAAGCCTTCCCATGAAGTAGTGATTTCAGTATCTCTGTTTTTCTGCAGCTGGATGTGTCCCTACCTGTGTGTGTGCTAGAGGAGGCTTGAGGGCCTGGCTTAGCAGGAAAGCATGAGGGAGCCCAGGTTGGTGGAACAGGCGGGCTCAGTGGTACCCCAGTACATCGGGTGGCACCCCAGAAGATGGGGGAGCAACCTGGCACAAGATGTATCTGCGAAATTCTTGATTTAAGTCATGTTGCAGCATTGCTCACTACAGAAGAAGGCACATTCAGTTCATCTCTGTCTTTTATAAAATTTACTGTCACGGGTTGGATCACAGAGACCTCCACTTGGGAACTGCCACCTGATGTGCTGAGACTATCTCTAAGCCTGTTTTCCATGGCAGCTTGGGTCTTTATAACCCTGTCTTGTTTGAGTCAGACATGCTAGCCTGCTACAAAAACAGACCCAGGTCTGAACCACATCCCCTAAAAGCTACAGGCTTAACTGAAAACAGCTTAAGAAGTGCTCCTGTCTCCAACACTCAGATACCCAGCTCCCACTGAGGTCCAAACTAAAAATAAATCCGTTTTACCCTGTATAAAGCTTATACAGGGTAAACTCATAAATTGTTCGCCATCTAGAACACTGATGGAGAGAGAGATGCACAGCTGTTTGCCCTCCCCCCCTGGTCTTAATACATACTTTGGGTTAATTAATAAGTAAAAAGTGATTTTATTAAATACAAAATGTAGGATTTAAGTGGTTCCAACAATAACAGACAGAACAAAGTGAATTACCAAGCAAAATAAAATAAAACACGCAAATCTAAGCCTAATGCAGTAAGAAAGTGATTACAGATAAAAATCTCACCCTCAGAGATGTTTCAATAAGCTTCTTTCACAGACTGGATGCCTTCCTAGTCTGGACAGAATCCTTTCCCCTGGTACTGTCTTGGTTACAGCTCAAGTGGTAGCTAAGGGATTTCTCATGACTGCAGCCCCTTTTGTTCTGTTCCACTCCCTTATATATCTTTTGCACAAGACGGGAATCCTGTGTCTCTCTCTGGATTCCCACCCCTCCTTCTAAATAGAAAAGCACGAGGTTAAAAATGGATCCCAGTTCAGGTGACATGATCACATGTCACTGTAAGACTTCAAGCCTTCATTCTTCCCAACCTGCCTCACAGGAAGGCTTGTAAACAAACAGAGCCATCTATAATCACTTGTTCTAGTTGATGGGAGCCATCAAGATTCTAAACCACCATTAATGGCCCACACTTTGAATAATTACAATAGGCCCTCAGCATTATATTTCATATTTCTAGTTTCAGATACTAGAGTGATACATTTATACAAATAGGATGACCACACTCCATAGATTATAGGCTTTGTAAAAGAAACCTTTTGTAGGAAGCATAGACTCATAGACTCATAGACTCTAGGACTGGAAGGGACCTCAAGAGGTCATCAAGTCCAGTCCCCTGTCCTCATGGCAGGACCAAATACTGTCTAGACCATCCCTAATAGACATTTATCTAACCTACTCTTAAATATCTCCAGAGATGGAGATTCCAAAACTTCCCTAGGCAATCTATTTCAGTGTTTAACTACCCTGACAGTTAGGAACTTTTTCCTAATGTCCAACCTAAATCTCCCTTGCTGCAGTTTAAGCCCATTGCTTCTTGTTCTATCATTGGAGGCTAAGGTGAACAAGTTTTCTCCCTCCTCCTGATGACACCCTTTTAGATATCTGAAAACTGCTATCATGTCCCCTCTCAGTCTCCTCTTTTCCAGACTAAACAAACCCAATTCCTTCAGCCTTCCTTCATAGGTCATGTTCTCAAGAGCTTTAATCATTCTTGTTGCTCTTCTCTGGACCCTCTCCAATTTCTCCACATCTTTCTTGAAATGCGGTGCCCAGAACTGGACACAATACTCCAGTTGAGGCCTAACCAGCGCAGAGTAAAGCGGAAGAATGACTTCTCGTGTCTTGTTTACAACACACCTGTTAATGCATCCCAGAATCACGTTTGCTTTTTTTGCAACAGTATCAAACTGTTGACTCATATTAAGCTTGTGGTCTACTATGACCCCTAGATCTCTTTCTGCCATACTCCTTCCTAGACAGTCTCTTCCCATTCTGTATGTTTGAAACTGATTGTTCCTTCCTAAGTGGAGCACTTTGCATTTATCTTTATTGAACTTCATCCTGTTTACCTCAGACCATTTCTCCAATTTGTCCAGATCATTTTGAATTTTGACCCTGTCCTCCAAAGCAGTTGCAATCCCTCCCAGTTTGCTATCGTCCGCAAACTTAATAAGCATACTTTCTATGCCAACATCTAAATCGTTGATGAAGATATTGAACAGAGCCGGTCCCACAACAGACCCCTGCGGAACCCCACTTGTTATACCTTTCCAGTAGGATTGGGAGCCATTAATAACTACTCTCTGAGTACGGTTATCCAGCCAGTTATGCACCCACCTTATAGTAGTCCCATTTAAATTGTACTTTCCTAGTTTATCTATAAGAATATCATGCGAGACCGTATCAAATGCCTTACTAAAGTCTAGGTATATCACATCCACCGCTTCTCCCTTATCCACAAGGCTCGTTATCCCATCAAAGAATGTTATCAGATTAGTTTGACACGATTTGTTCTTTACAAATCCATGCTGGCTATTTCCTATCACCTTACCACCTTCCAAGTGTTTGCATATGATTTCTTTAATTACCTGCTCCATTATCTTCCCTGGCACAGAAGTTAAACTAACTGGTCTGTAGTTTCCTGGGTTGTTTTAATTTCCCTTTTTATAGATGGGCACTATATTTGCCCCCTTCCAGTCTTCTGGAATCTCCCCCGTCTCCCATGATTTCCCAAAGATAATAGCTAGAGGCTTAGATACCTCCTCTATTAACTCATATTCCAGTTACATTATATTTACACTCATTAACATATTTTCATAAAATCATATAGAGTGCAACGTAACACTTACTTGTCGTGTTTTCATTGTAACAGACAAAGGCAGGCACAGACCAACCCCTAAATACTCAGAGCATTCCCTGCAGTGTCAAGCCCCTTATTCTTTACCATTTTTTTTTCAAATAATCCACCATTTTATCCACATATTCTCCATGACTGAATTTGAGGTAATATGCCTCTGGTGTAATTAGAAACCTTTACTAACAGAGAAATATCTTTGGGGGCAGCAGGCCTGGTAACTCTCCTGCATCTCATCTTAACTGTTTGCTGAAGCACAGGTCATAGCTCTGTCATTTCAGGACTGTTTTGAAAAACATTACGCACAGTTAAAGACTAACTTGTTATGCTGAAATCTGACATATGGTCCCATTTTTGGATGTCAGTGAAAGGATCTAGTCAGAACTGTTGTGTAACTGAGACAATATCACAGCAGTGAGCAGTCTCAGCATATGGAGGTCATCATTACCAACTGGCATAACTGCATGTAAAGTTTACTTTAGATTTACTTCCTGCCTCTGTTGTCACAGAAATAGATACAGCTTCCTAGTGATAAAAGTTCAGCTAGAAAGGAAGGAAAGTAGGAAAGAAAGAAAGAAAATTAACTCGGGGATATTCTTGCATCATAAATTAGCAATAGATAGACGCTCCCCAACTTACGCAAGCATTCCATTATGGAAGCCTTGCATAAGTCAAATTTTGTGTAAGTCAGGAACGTATACCCGACTATTACACATAACCACAAAAAAAAGTTTACGGGACTTTTTCCATAAGTGCGGATTTATGTAAGTGTAACCCTTCTGCCCCTCTGAGTTGGCAGCAACAAGGGCCGGGTTCAGTATCCAGGGGTTCCGTTTCAGTAACACAATGCATAACCGGCTCGAGCCCCCACCCAGTGACCTGGGACACTCACATACCACACCCCCCTGGGCGCCTCTAGGAGGCAATACTTCCCCTCTCGCAAGCACGGAGTCTGAGTGTAGCAAAATCTTTTTTAATAAAGGAAGGAATCAATGCGGCATCCCATTGGAGAAACACCACAAACAGGGTTATAACACAAACCATAAACAAAAACCCACCTCCAAGTACATTTGGCACTGTCCTTTTTCCCCTTAGGGTTTTAAGTCCAATCACCTCAAAGTCCAACAACCCAAAAGTCTCTGGTCAATGCCACCCCAGAGTTCGAGAGTCTATCTGTAGAGGTCCCTCCCCCCAGCCTGGGTAGAAAGGGGCACCTTACGTGGTCCGGGGCCAACTGCCCTGCCTCTCCGTGGGTTCTGCTTCCACTTTCTCCACGAACTGCTCCGCTTTACCAGCTGCTCCACTCTGCTCCTCCAGCCGTCCTCAGGAACTGCTCCGCTCCACCAGCTGCTCTGCTCCATGAGCTGCTCTGCAAAACTGCTCGGCTCCGCTCACTCTGTGGGCTGCGCCACCCATCCCACAGCTACTCCGCTCTGCCAGCCGCTCTGCTGCCACCAGCTGTCCCGTGATCCGCTCCAGCCATCCCCACAACTGCTCCACTCCGCCAGCTGCTCTGTTCCACAGCATATCTTCAGGCTCCCCCACTAGTTAGCACAGTATTCCGTGCTCTCAGCTCAGTCATTTCAGCTCTTTTGTGATTTCAACTCTTAGTGAGGGAGCCCCATGCTTGTGCACCATTAGCCCAAAGTGCGTTCAGCTCAGTAACCTGTATTTAGATTCTTGGGGGAATAACAAAAATCAACTCTGACATTCCACAGTGGAGAGAGGAGGGGGTGCAACTGGTGCTTCTGGCTCCACAAGGAGACTGCATCACCAGGCACAGATACCTGTCCCCAACCTCTCTACTTCACTGGGTTTTGGAACCCATGTCCCTTGTCTAGCAAGTACCACCCAACTGAGGGTGAGTCATTTGTCACCAAGCAGTCCCATCGCTCAGCAGTCTGGGATAGGGTAGGCGTGCCTATGCAAATACACTCTCTGACATTCTTTCCACCAGATGTCAGGGTAGAGCTTATCCTGACTCTGCTTACATAAGTAAGGTTTGCATAACCTGGGGAGCATCTGTACTTTGTAAATTCTTCTCAATCGGTATGTCTCAGGAATAGCAGTGCCTTCTTGTGGTTATTTAATCATTATGCTCATCATTTTTCCAGGTTAAAGGATGTACTAATATAGGCCTCTGTACAGCATTCCTTCAAAACAGAATGATGCAATGTTGGGGTAATACTCCTCTAACACCACTTGTAGAAGAGAGATGAAAAAGTGTTAGAGAAAGCTCCAGAACAGGGCTGAACATCTAAAAGATTGTGGTCCCCAAATCACAGGCCACGGAATCCTATAATACAGGCTCTTCCTGAATTTGATGAGCTGCAATTATTTTTACTACTGGGAGGCTAAATTTCTCTAAGCCTTGTTCAAAACTATTCATAAACATTTATTTTTAAATTAATCTACAATTATAAGCAAACACAGTATTGGTATTGTGGGTCTTCATTTGTGGTTTTTGAGTAAGATTTGGGAGAAGATTGTGGTGTGACAACTCTCAATGCATCTGCTTTCTTTGATTCTTGTCAATCTGGGTCTAAACCTGGCTGTGGAACAGAAACTGCATTGTTCACATTGGTTGATGATGTCCTCCTGGCAATGGATGATGATCAGGTGTTCATGCTGGTATCAGATCGATCAGCTACCGTAAATAATGTTTATCAGGAGGGGTTGTTGACTTGCCAAGCATTCTGGTGGGAGTAGACAGGGCTGCTTTTCAGGCTTCATTCTTTTCTCTCAGCAAGATCTCAGTAGACCGTCGTTCCTCTTCTGTAAAGGCTATCAAGTGTGGCTTGTCACAAGATGCTGTTCTGTCACCACTCCTTTTCAATGTGTACGTGAGGTTGTTAGGAGAGTTAATAAAGTGGCATGGAGTGTGGTAGGACACCCAACTGTATGCCCCTATCCTGTCCAATTCAGATAATGTAGTTCAGCTATTCAGTGCCTACTTGAGATTGAAGGAAAGCGTGCTGGTTGAAGTTCATCCCAGATAAGACTGAGGTGTTGACGAAAGCAGTGAAGGAGGCAGCAGAAGGAATGCATCCATTCAGCTGCTGCTGCTAGATGTTTATATAACAGCAGTAACCCAAATCAGCTTTTTACCATCTGTGCCTCATTAGGAAGTTGAAACTTTTCCTTTCAAATGGGGCACTCGCGCAGATATTTATGTTTTTATGCCCTCAAGACAATTACATCAGAGACAGAAGCTAGTGCAGAATGCGGCAGCTCACTTACCAACCATTTCATTGAGAGTACATAAAACCAGTGTTCCAGGATCTGGACTGGCTGTGTATTGGTCTGCTGGTGGTGATTAAGGGGTTGGTCATGACCTTTAAAGCCCTAAGTGACCTGGGACCTGCCTACCAGAGATAATGCTTCTCTTCCCACGCCATACTGCCCCAGCTGTGGCCAGCAGCTGCCCTCCAGTTGGATTCCTTTTGATAAAAAAAGGGGGGGTGGGGCTGCCAGCTGAGTATCTCAAAGAGGAGTCTCAGTCTCTGGAACTTCCCCCTTGGGTTGAAATAGCCCCAACTTGATGCACTTTTATGCCTGCTGTAAAGGACACTTACTTGAATGGGCTTTTGAGGAATATTAAGGGGATGTTCCTGGAGGAGGGGCTGTGGGAAGGGTGGTGCTGAAGGGGCTGTTTTGTTGCTTTGATTATTAGTGGAGTTAATTCGTTGTTTGTATATAACTATTATTTGCTGCTGGGTCATCATTTGTGACTGTAACCTCCACTAATTGGTAGGGCAACAAGAACTTTTTATGAGCATTTAAAAATTGTTATTAAAGGTACAAGTTGTCAGTGCAGCCCTCAGTACCATCAGGTTTTGGCCCCTTTGATCTAAGAGGACCAAATATTTCCCCATACCTGCATGAGCTCTGTGGAATGAAGCTAAAATAAAGGTATGGATCTGAAGTCACTCCATTCATACTGTATGGCATGAACTACTGAAGTCTTTGTAGTTAAGCTGTAGGGCACAGAACCATTCAGGCAACACCTAGCCTAAGCATTAAAAAGTGTTTGTTCATGATTCTCTTACTGTATTTTTCTAGCACAGGCTCTATTACTTTAAGTAACAACTTAGTAAAAGCTTAACACCAGGGTGAGTAGGCAGCTTCAACGGAGGAAGACAATTTCCAACAGTGCCTCCCAACTTCAGACACCTCAAAAGCAATAGCAATAGCATCCAGAATTTTAGCTTTCTCTGTAACTGTGGATGATTTAACTAGTGATGGGCAAAATTTTCTTGCCTTATTCTATACTCACTTCAACATCATGGGTTCAAAAACTCAGCTCTGACTCAAATGAAACTAGGTTTACATCCCACTTAGGAAACACTGAAAAGAGAGCAGAAATGAGGGAGAGCAAAAGTCTAACAGAACAAACAGTATGGAGCCAGATCTTCAGCCCGGCCTAAATCCTCCACCAGTATAAAGAGGATTTAAGGCGGTCCTAACACATCAATTAGGAATTCCTCTGTTACAGAGGAATCCGCTGGCAGTGTAACACCAACTACATATAAGGACATTCTGGGGTGGACTGGAGTGCAGCCAGAGCATGCTGTGTTTCAGCAATCTTGGGTGAGCAGAATGGTCCCTATGGGACTGTTCTGTGCGATGGAAATTAGAACAGCCCAATGGTTATTCTAACTTGTGTCAGAGAGAAGTTTGGCCCCAGGATCATGGGAGATGGTCAGGTGACTTAGAGCCGTGTTTACAGTCAGTGCACCTGAGGATAGAACTCATGGTATAGATATGTGTACAGCACCAGTACATGCCAGACTCACTTTTGGAGGTTATTCTATCACTTATACATATTACGAGTTTCAGTGTTTAAAGTAGCGGGGGAAAGAGTGAGGGGGAAGCTCTGGTAAAACAATCTGGGAGCAGCTGCTTTGGTAAAACAGTAGGTAAGATGAGCACCTCAGCAACCTGGCTTCACTTCCCCCATCTCTCTGACCCCTCAGTGATCCAGCTCCTTTTAAAATATTTTTTAAGCCAGGACTGAGCTCTCTTGCGATGCCCTGTCACACACACATGAAACCATGCAGAAGTAACTTTAAAGATAATGCCATATTCCTTATTCTAATATAGTTCCATGTTCAGAGTTAGAGTAAAGCTCTTCCAGTGACTTTACCATAGTCACATGATAGTGAGCTCTTTTGGCTGAATGAGTCTCTGAAGTGGAAGATTCTGTGCCTGAAATCCAGCAACGCATTGGTTGCTTAGAGAGAACCAACAAATTAAGTCATTAAATCAGTGGGCTCAGAATAAATGGTGTTACAGTTATCAAAATAATGTCATTATACTTTCTGGTGAGTGGGATTATCACAGCCAATGCTGCCCCCTCACTATTTTCCAGACTAATTTAGGATTATTCTGCTCTATCACAGATGACTCGCTGCAAATTCCTGGAGTCCATTCAGGATGAAGGTACCTTGGATCAGGGCTGGCTCTACTGTTTTGCCGCCCCAAGCAGCGCGCCGAATTGCCGCTGCGGATGGCGGTGGCAGTCCGTGTGCCGTTAGCAGGGCCGGCTCCAGGCCACAGTGCCAAGCGCGTGCTTGGGGCGGCACGCCACGGGGGGTGCTCTGCCGGTTGCTGGGAGGGCGGCAGGTGGCTCTGGTGGAGCTGCCGCAGGAGTGGCTGCGGACAGTCCGCTGGTCCCGTGGCTCAGGTGGACCTCCCGCAGACACGCCTGCGGCAGGTCAACTGGAGCTGCGGGACAGGCGAGCAGCAGAGCGCCCCCCGCGGCGTACCGCCGTGCTTGGGGCGGCGAAATTGCTAGAGCCGACCCTGGCCGTTAGGGCGGCACAGACGTTTCTGTGGCAGTGGCAATTCAGCGGCAGCTTCTGTCTTCAGCTGGAAGACAGAAGCTGCTCTGCCGCAGACAGCTGAACATAGAAACTGCCATCGAATTGCCGCCTCCATGGAAATGCACGTGCCGCCCTAAAGGCCTCCACTGTCCGCGGCGGCAATTCAGCGCACTGCTTGGGGGCAAAAACACACAGACTGCCGCCCCTTGCAGATTGCCACCCCAAGCACCTGCTTGGAATGCTGGTGCCTGAAGCCGGCGCTGCCTTGGATGCATTATCTTCCTCCATTTTGCAAGTACAACACAATATAGGAAACAAATGCTACTTAACCTCCCTGAACTGGTGGATCTTGGTTTTTACATTAAGATGAACTGTTCATGTGGGAATGTCTACTTTTTTCTCTGTATCACCTTTTACTAAATTGTCTTATGTGTCTCTGCATTCAGGTTCCCCTTATTAAAATTCCATGCCCCCAGGCCCTGCTGGCTCATTGCTTCACAGGGTTGGATAATCCTTGGTGGCCAATAGAGCCATACTTGCTTTCTAGCTTCAGAATGTAATGCATTCACCTCAGTGTTTTTCTCTATGTGAAAGGTTTATGCTAAGTTTCATTTTATTTACAGAGTGTGGCAAACATTCCTTCTCTGCATGGGGCTATGGCTGGCTGCCGGCTACATCCTGTGTGGGGGTTTCATGGTATAATTCCCCACTCTGAACCTTAGCGTCCAAAAGATGGGGTACCAGCATGAATTCCTCTAAGCTCAATTACCAGCTCAGTACTTGTAGCGCTGCCACCAACCAGGAATTTCAGTGCCTGGTACACTCTGGTCCCCCCAAAACCTTGCCCAGGGACCCCCAAGACCCAGACCCTCTGGATCTTAACACAAGGAAAGTAAGCCCTTTCCCTCACTGTTGCCTCTCCCAGGCTTCCCCTCCCTGGGTTACCCTGGAAGATCACTGTGATTCAAACTCCTTGAATCTTAAAACAGAGAGGAAAATCCACCTTCCCCCTCCTTCTCTCTCCCCCTCCCAGACTCTCCCTGAGAGAGAAAGTAATCCTAACACAGAGAGAAAATTAACCTCTCTCCTCCCCTTCCCTCCTTTCTCCCCACCAAATCCCTGGTGAATCCAGACCCAGTCCCCTGGGGTCTCACCAGAATAAAAAAACAATCAGGTTCTTAAACAAGAAAAGCTTTTAATTAAAGAAAGAGAAAACAGTAAAAATTATCTTTGTAAATTTAAGATGGAATATGTTACAGGGTCTTTCAGCTATAGACACTGGGAATACCCTCCCAGCCTAAGTATACAAGTACAAATTGAAATCCTTTCAGCAAAATACAAATTTGAACTCCTTCCAGCCAAATACACATTTGCAAATAAAGAAAACAAACATAAGCCTAACTTGCTTTATCTACCTAGTACTTACTATTCTGGACATATAAGAGACTGTATCAGAGAGATTGGAGAGAAACCTGGTTGCACGTTTGGTCCCTTTCAGAACCCAGAGAGAACAGCAACCAAAAACTAACAGCACACACCAAAACTTCCCTCCCTCAAGATTTGAAAGTATCCTGTCCCCTGATTGGTCCTCTGGTCAGGTAACAGCCAGGCTCACTGATCTTGTTAACCGTTTACAGGCAAAAGAGATATGAAGTACTTCTGTTCTATTAACTCTTACTTATCTGTTTATGACAGGAGGAGATTGTTTCTGTACAGTTGGTGCACATGTGGTACAACTGCTGCCATTGTGCACCCCCAGAAAAGTATGTCTTTTCCATTGTATCTCTGTCTTTATTCTGTACCTAGCAGACTCCTTTTAATTCTACAGTACTCTGTATAGCTGGTTTGTGGGCCTTCTGCTGCTTTGTGAATGGTGTGACTGGCTGCCTTTGAAATACATTTTATGTTGGATTTCAACCTACATGTACAGCAGGCTTGGGGGTTTCACATTAAACAAGAATAAGCCTCCTTTGTTCTTTTGGTTCATATTCAGTACAGGACTGTTCTCCTAATCAAAGTCTACTGCAAACTTCTGATTCATATAGATGTCTACTTTCAGCTGGGAGAACGGGTGCTCCTGATAGGCTTCTTTCCCTCCCGATCCCTTGAACCTGCTCAGTGCTTAACTTTAGCATAATAATATTTTCCACCAAGCCATACACCTATTTATATATTCATATTAAGTGATCACCAATGAATAGAACTCTCTCGAGTTCGCCATGTTGGCATTCCCATTCACCATTCTGGATTACTGAGACTGAGGTAAAAATGCTGCCAACGGACAACACTGGTCTGTTTCCATCTCTAAGCGGCATGTAGACCTAATTAATAAATGTCAGAGATATTAAGATCAGAAGGCACTATTGTGATCATCTAGTCTGGCCTCTTTACCTAGCAATTTCTGCATTAAGCCCAAACTTCTGTTTGAGCCCTAGCATAGTTTTTGAAAAGATATCCAGCCTTGATGTAAAGAATCTACCATCTCTCAAGGTAAATGCTGCAATTTTTTTATATTGGAACTGTTTTTCTAGTCTCAGTTAGTCTAGAATCTTAATTTTTTTGAGGCCAGAAGGAATTATTAGGTCATCTAGTTCAGTGGTTCTCAAAGCTGGTCCGCCGCTTGTTCAGGGAAAGCCCCTGGCAGGCCAGGCCGGTTTGTTTAACTGCTGTGTCTGCAGGTTCAGCTGATAGCGGCTCCCACTGGCTGTGGTTCGCCGCTCCAGGCCAATGGGGGCTGCGGGAAGGGTGGCCAGCACATCCCTTGGCCCGCACCGCTTCCCGCAGCCCCCATTGGCCTGGATCGGCGAACTGCAGTCAGTGGGAGCCACGACTGGCCAAACCTGTGGACACGAAAGGTAAACAAACATGCCCAGCCCACCAGGGGCTTTCCCTGAACAAGCGGTGGAGTGGCTTTGAGAACCACTGATCTAGTCAGACTTCCAGTTTAACTCAGGCCACAGAACTTCATCCAGTTACTCCATACTGAGCCCAATAACTTTTCTCAAAACATTTCTAGTTAACTAAAGCATGTCTAGTTTCAACATCAAACCAGTAATCACTGGACCTTGTTATCCCTTTTTCTGCTAGATTAAAGAGGCATCTACTATCAGAAGTGTCTTCCCCATATTAGTATCTGAGGACTGTGATTAAGTCACCTTTTAACCTCTCTTGAATAAACTAAGTAGATTTATTCTATTAAGTCTCTCACTATAAGGCATCCTTCTAGACCTCAGATCATTCTTCAAGCTTTTTTCTGAACCCTTTCCAGTTTTTCAACACCTTAACTGAAGTGTGAACACCAGAACTGGACACACTATTCCAGTAATAGTTTCACTAATGCCGGATACATAGGAAATACCTCTTTTTACTCCTACTTGATAAATCCCTTCCTTATACATCATCTTGGCCCTCTCAGTTATAACATCTCACTGGGAGCTCATTATAACTTCAATTATATTCTCTCAGAGAATTTAGCTCCCAATAACCAGTAACACTCTAAGGAACACAGCTAACCCTATCATGGCCACTTTACTACAATCTTGATGCTTTTCTCTGTGTTCAGAGTATGCTAAACTTCACTTTATTTGCAGAGTGTGGACAACTTCTTTTCTTTGCATGAGGACTATAGCAGGCTTCAGGCTGCATCCTGTATGGATGAGACAGCTTTGTACAGTTCTTGCACATGTGGCATGACACGTTCCATTGTGCACCCAGAAAATATTTCTTTTCCTTTGTTTTCATGCTGTGCTCCTTTGACTTTTATTTCTGTATAGCTGATCTGTTCGCCATCCCCTGCTGCTTCATGAAGGGTGTGATCGAGTGCCTTTGGCATCCATTGTGTATTGGATTTCAGCTTGTCTGTGCAGCATGGCAAGTGTGGGGTTTTTACATTAAACAAGATTACGCCTCCTGTTTCGTTTTCATCCATATCTGGCACAGGAGTGCTCTACAATTCAACATCTGCCACAAGCTTCTGACTTATACAGATTTCCACTTTCTGATGGGAGATTTCTACTCCCGGCTAGCTGACAAACCAGAATTGCCTGCTGTCTGTGGGGAAGTGATGCAGGTTTTTGCTGGTATGAACTGCACACAAAACATTACTCGGTCTGGAACCCAGAACAAACTCCCTCATAGAATGATGGACTCATGATTTTTGGACCTTCATGCACAATGTAGAGTTGCTGTTTGGAACATACTCACCCTAAAAACTATTGGTGCTCCTCCCTTTTTGCCACGTGAATTGAACCAATACAACATTTCCATGGCAGGACTCTGCAAAACCCATTGGAGCAGTGCTGGTGAAATGATTATTAATGGCTCTCATTATTTATGGCAAAACTCCAATCGTGAGAGTGGAAGCTGTGTCAGCTTCGGTAGTGTTGCCTTGGCCTTGTCAAGGAAAGCTTGTAAAGCCCTCATAGACAATACATGAGCCATGTGTGATGTCATCACCAGAGTATCCATTCATGACATTACCTTTGTGCTATGCAATGCCAACATCACACTGGGAGCTGATGTTAGGACAGGTTGGCCAGAAAGCATCGGACATTTCTTTTTGGAAGCAACCATAAACAATTATTGTAAGTGATTCATGGATTCATAGATTCTAGGACTGGAAGGGACCTTGAGAGGTCATCGAGTCCAGTCCCCTGCCCTCATGGCAGGACCAAATACTGTCTAGACTATCCCTAATAGACATTTATCTAAGCTATTCTTAAATATCTCCAGAGATGGAGATTCCACAATCTCCCTAGGCAATTTATTCCAGTGTTTAACCACTCTGACAGTTAGGAACTTTTTCCTTATGTCCAACCTAAACCTCCCTTGCTGCAGTTTAAACCCATTGCTTCTCGTTCTATCCTTAGAAGCTAAGGTGAACAAGTTTTCCCTTCCTCCTGATGACACCCTTTTAGATATCTGAAAACTGCTATCATGTCCCCTCTCAGTCTTCTCTTTTCCAAACTAAACAAACCCACTTCTTTCAGCCTTCCTTCATAGGTCATGTTTTCAAGACCTTTAATCATTCTTGTTGCTCTTCTCTGGACCCTCTCCAATTTCTCCACATCTTTCTTGAAATGCGGTGCCCAGAACTGGACACAATACTCCAGTTGAGGCCTAACCAGCGCAGAGTAGAGCGGAAGAATGACTTCTCCTGTCTTGCTCACAACACATTTGTTAATGCATTCCAGAATCACGTTTGCTTTTTTTTGCAACAGCATCACACTATTGACCCATATTTAGCTTGTGGTCCACTATGACCCCTAGATCCCTTTCTGCCATACTCCTTCCTAGACAGTCTCTTCCCATTTTGTATGTGTGAAACTGATTTTTCCTTCCTAAGTGGAGCACTTTGCATTTGTCTTTGTTAAATTTCATCCTGTTTGCCTCAGACCATTTCTCCAATTTGTCCAGATCTTTTTCAATTATGACCCTGTCCTCCAAAGCAGTTGCAATCCTTCCCAGTTTGGTATCATCTGCAAACTTAATAAGCGTACTTTCTATGCCAATATCTAAGTTGTTGATGAAGATATTGAACAGAGCCGGTCCCAAAACAGACCCCTGCCAGACCCCACTTGTTATACCTTTCCAGCAGGATTGGGAACCATTAATAACTACTCTCTGAGTATGGTTATCCAGCCAGTTATGCACCCACCTTATAGTAGCCCCATCTAAATTGTATTTGCCTAGTTTATCAATAAGAATATCATGCGAGACCGTATCAAATGCCTTACTAAAGTCTAGGTATACCACATCCGTCGCTTCTCCCTTGTCCACAAGACTCGTTATCCTATCAAAGAAAGCTATCAGATTGGTTTGACACAATTTGTTCTTTACAAATCCATGCTGGCTATTCCCTATCACCTTACCACCTTCCAAGTGTTTGCAGATGATTTCCTTAATTACTTGCTCTATTATCTGCCCTGGCACAGAAGTTAAACTAACTGGTCTGTAGTTTCTTGAGTTGGTTTTATTTCCCTTTTTATAGATGGGCACTATATTTGCCCTTTTCCAGTCTTCTGGAATCTCTCCCGTCTCCCATGACTTTCCAAAGATAATAGCTAGAGGTTCAGATACCTCCTCTATTAGCTCCTTGAATATTCTAGGATGCATTTCATCAGGCCCTGGTGACTTGCAGGCATCTAACTTTCCTAAGTGATTTTTAACTTGCTCTTTTTTTATTTTATCTTTTAAACCTACCCCCTTCCCATTAGCATTCACTATGTTAGACATTCCTTCAGACTTCTCAGTGAAGACCGAAACAAAGAAGTCATTAAGCATCTCTGCCATTTTCAAGTTTCCTGTTACTGTTTCTTCCTCCTCATTGAGCAGTGGGCCTACCCTGCCCTTGGTCTTCCTCTTGCTTCTAACGTATTGGTAAAAAGTCTTCTTGTTTCCCTTTATTCCCGTAGCTAGTTTGAGCTCATTTTGTACCTTTACCTTTCTAATCTTGCCCCTGCGTTCTTGTGTTATTTGCCTATATTCACCCTTTGTAATCTGACCTAGTTTCCATTTTTTATATGACTCCTTTTTATTTTTTAGATCATGCAAGATCTCATGGTTAAGCCAAGGTGGTTTTTTGCCACATTTTCTATCTTTCCTACCCAGCGGAACAGCTTGCTTTTGGGCCCTTAATAGTGTCCCTTTCAAAAACTACCAACTCTCCTCAGTTGTTTTTCCCCTCAGTCTTGATTCCCATGGGACCTTACCTATCAGCTCTCTGAGCTTACCAAAATCTGCCTTCCTGAAATCCATTGTCTCTATTTTGCTGTATTCCTTTCTACCCTTCCTTAGAATTGCAAACTCTATGATTTCATGATCACTTTCACCCAAGCTGCCTTCTACTTTCAAATTCTCAATGAGTTCCTTCCTTTTTGTTAAAAATCAAGTCCAGAACAGCTTCCCACCAGTAGCTTTTTCAACCTTCTGAAATAAAAAGTTGTCTGCAATGCAGTCCAAGAACTTATTGGATAGTCTGTGCCTCGCGGTGTTATTTTCCTAACATATATCTGGATAGTTGACATCCCCCCATCACCACCAAATCTTGGGCTTTGGATGATTTTGTTAGTTGTTTAAAAAAAAGCCTCATCCACCTCTTTCACCTGGTTAGGTGGCCTGTAGTAGACTCCCATCACCCTTGTTTTTTACCCCTTTTAGCCTAACTCAGAGACTCTCGACACTTCCGTCTCCTATGTCCATCTCCACCTCAGTCCAAGTGTGTACATTTTTAATATATAAGGCAAAACCTCCTCCTTTTTCCCCCTGTCTATCCTCCCTGAGCAAGTTGTACCCATCCACACCAACATTCCAATCATGTGTATTATCCCACCAAGTTTTAGTGACGTCAACAATGTCATAGTTGTATTTATTTAATAGCACTTCCAGTTCTTCCTGCTTATTACCCATACTTCCTGTATTTGTATATAGGCATCTAAGATACTGGTTTGATCTTGCCTCCCAGTTTTGCCCTGACCCTTCTTTCTCTCTGCCATTTTAGCCCATGCTCCCTCTTGTTTCCGACTCGTCTCCCAGGTATTCATGTTCCCCACTTACCTGTGGGCTTTGCTCACCTGATTGCTTGTGCTTTGTGCTGCAACCAGACTCCATGTTTCTGACCCCAATTTCCAACGGTAGAACACAAAAGCGTGAATGTAGTATTCGAATGATGAATGAACCCACAAAGCAGTAGAGCACATTCTCATATCCAGTCAGTGGAGAAGCTGTATAAACACTGTTGGATGTTCAGGGGTGCTGAAGTTGACAATATTGACCACAGGTTGTTCGTGGCCACAGTGAAACTGTAGTTGAAGACAACCCAAAGCAAGCCTTCCATTAGTCATTTAGACTTACAGAAACTGACAGATGCTGCTGTCAGAGTGGAATACGAGGCTGAAAGCTGCAAACGATTTGAAGCTCCAGCCCTTGCTGATAAAAGCCTTGAACAGAAGCCAATCAACAACTTGTGGGACTCTTTCCAGGCTTCTATTATGGACATCATCAGCAAAGTGCTGGGGAAAATGTGCCCCAGCCCTAAACATTCAATAGATCAATCAACAGATCCTGAACGTCATAGAAAAATACGTGCGGCTTGCTAAAATAGGAACATCCAAGAATACTGACACTTCAATGCCTCGTGTAACACAACTTTAAAGCTGGACCATGAGCTGTTTTGGGCAAATAAGTCTCAATTGATGGAAGCTGTATTATCCAGAAACAACTATGGCACTATCTGTAAAGAACTGTGCACCTTAAAAGCTGGTCCAAGGCATAGATCTTCACTCATCAGTGATAGACATGGTAACATACTGAACACCAAAGCAGAATGTCCAAGTAGATCAGAACTGCAGATCCTCAGCTCCAGGAGGATGTGAAGAGTCCAGTGACTGCCCATTCATGTAATGTAGAGGATGTCGCTCTCAAGGACGTTTGATAAGCAGCTTAAAAACTCAAGAATGGCCATACTGCCAGTATTTGTGGTAAAGGTACTGAGATGATCAAGCATGGTGGGGATTCCATCTTGTAGTGCCTGACCCATATTATCACCAAAGTGTGGATTCATGAGAAACTACCCAACAACTGGCACCATGGGATTAGGCTCCCATTTTGGAAAGGGAGAGGGAAAGGTGATGCTCTTTTGTGGCCCAATCACAGCAGCATCACTTTGCTTTTCATTTCAAGTAAACTGTTACACTGGTTCTTTTTGCGTGTGTCAAGCCTGCCATAAGGAATGTACATAATCTAGCGGGCCACCAGGTTTACATCTGGCCAGTCAACCATGGAGCAGCCTTTTACCATTAGATGAACTATTGAAAACGAAGTTTTGGCATAGGAAGGATGAGGTGTATATAGCATGTATTGATTTAAAGCTTCCTTCGATTCTGTTGGTTGTCGCTCCCTTTGGCTCTGGCTGCAAGCTGCTGGTGTGACTGGCAATCTCCTCTGACGTCTCATAGAAATGTGCCATCAAAGTGAGAGCTGTGTCCACTTAGGTACTAGAATGCCCAACTGGTTTGAGGTCAACAGTGGTAGCCATCAAAGGTGTGTGAGTTCAACACCATTATTGACCAAAAGCTGAAAGTCATCACTAGCCACATACTGGAAGTGATGCTGCATGACTTTTGCATAACACACTGGAATGGGCAGATGGCACCCTCACAATTCAATCTCATCAATAACCTGAATATATTTATGGAAGAAGCCAGTAAGCTTGGTCTTCAAGTCAATTGAAAGACTATCAAACTGATGAAGTGGCTGATGACCAGACCTCTAGCCCAACCATTGTAATCAATGGACAAGAAGTTAAATTCATCAACATACTTGAGTATTTTGGCTTCATTGTCACCAAGGAGAGAGGTTGCCTTGCTGACATGAACCATTGAATCGGCAAGGCTACAGGTGTTATGCACAGTCTTTGGAAGCTTCTGTGGAATCAAAATCACATATCAACTCATTAAGATGCACAGCTATCAATCAGTACTGGCTTCTGTCCTTTTGTTTGGCTCTAAAACCTGAGCCACCACAGTGACACAAATGTGCCAGCTGGATGCTTTTGACATGAAACAACAATGAAATATTGAGGTCACATGGTGATTTCATCATGTTATGAATGAGGATGTTAGGCATTGGACCAACCTGCCTTCATTGTCTACCCAAGTGACTTAACACCAGCTCAGCTGGCTTGGCCATCTTTTCCATATGCCAGAACCCAGATCAACCCACCAATTTTAAGTGTTCGATCCAACAAAAGATGGATGGAGATGATCTCATGGGAGGCCCCACATAGGTTAGATCAGGGGCAGGCAAACTTTTTGGCCTGAGGGCCACATTAAATTGTATGGAGGACTGGTTAGGGGAGGGGGTCATGACCTGGCCCCTACCTCCTATCTGCCCTCTCCCCAAGACTCCTGCCCATCCAACTGCCCCTGTTCCCTGACGGCCCCCCTGGGACTCCTGCCTCATCCACACACACCCCCACTCCCTGTCCACTGACTGCCCCTGGATCCCCACCACCCCATCCAACCCCTCCTCTCATTCCTGAGGCCCCCCCATGGACCCCTGCCCCATCCAACCACCCCTTCTCCCTGACCACCCCTGGACCCCTGCCTCTAACTGCCCCCCGCCACCCCATCCAACTACCCCTTCTCCCTGTCCCCTGACTGCCCCAGGAACCCCTGCCCCTGACTGCCCCCTGCCGCCCCATCCGAATGTTCTGCAGCCACTGCTCATCATCCCAGACTTGCATGATGATGTGATCCCACCATTCAGTGCTTTTTTCCTGAGCCCAAAAGTGACATTCCACTGTGGTGAGCATGTCCATGAATGCCACAAGCAATCTCGCGTTGTATGTGTTACTCGAGTTGATATCATCGATATCATCATCGGAGTCTTCACTGTCAGTTTGGATCTTAAGGAGTAACTCTACGGCCAAATGTGATGTGCTGGCGAGACTTGTCAGCATACTCCTCAGCTATTTGGGCTCCATTCCCGCAGCCCAAAAGACAGAGCATGCAGCACAAAAAAACATTGAAAGATGATGCCAAATGTGGACAGATGGACGGAAGCACAGGGATTGCTGGGATGCGAACTGATGCATAACGATGCGTTGGGACAGGACCCAGAATGCCCTGCACTCCCCACACCCTTCCCACAAGCCACAGCGCCAGAATAGGAAACGGTGCTCTGTGGGACAGCTGCCCATAATGCACCGCTCCAAATGCCGCTGCAAGTGCCGCAAATGTTGCCATGCCAGCATGCTTGCAGCTGTTAGTGTGGACAGACTGCAGCACTTTCCCTACTGTGCTCTCCGAAGGCTGGTTTAACTCAAAGTGCTCTACATCTGCCAGTGTAGCCATGCTCTCAGAGACTAGTTATGAATATTTCACAGTCAACCCAGATGGGCATATCAAGTGAGGTCCCACAGGGGTCTGTCCTTGGTCCAGTTCTGCTCAATAACTTCTTAAATGATTTAGATAATAGCATAGACTACACAAATAAAGTTTGGAGATGATACCAAGCTGAGAGGGGTTGTAAGCACTTTGGAGGATAGGATTAGAATTCAAAATGATCTTGACAAACTGGAGAAATGGTCTGAAATAAATAGAATGAAATTCAGTAAGGATAAATGCAAAATACTACACTTAGGAAGAAATAAACAATTAAACAATTAGTACAAAATGGGAAATGATTGCTTAGGAAGGACTACTGCAGAAAAGGATCTGGGGCTTATAGTTAAGCACAAACTAAATACGAATCAAGAATGTAACACTACTGCAAAAAATGTGAAGATCATTCTGGGATGTATCAGTAGAAGCATACTAAGCAAGACATGAGAAGTAATTCTTCCACTCTTCTCCACACTAAAGCCACAACTGCAGTATTGTGTCCAGTTGTGGGCACTACATTTCAGGAAAGATGTGAGCAAACTGGAGAAAATCCAGAGCGTGCAACAAAAATGATTAAAGGCTTAGAAAACATTAATTTTGTAAATGGTTCATGATTTTAAATGGGCCAAGCCCTAAATCCATACACCCCTGAAATTAGAATTGTTAAAATCTAGTTCTGGCCCTAATCAGAATTTTATGATTGGAGCTCATCTCACCTTAAAAGGCAATAAGATTACCTTCAAGAAGATGAACTTCTAGAATGCCCAGGTTCAAAGTCCTAAATGGAAATAGGAGACAAGCCTACTGGATTGATTTTCAGAGGTGATGTCAGTGAAAGCTGTGTATGTTGAGCACCTCTGAAAATCAGGCCAGGCCTCTTTTGAAATGCTATTTAATAACTTCTGTGGAACTGTATGGAGACTGAGCCAAGAGAAGCATTGCCAGGCAAGCTGTGCTAATACAGAACGGAAATGTAACGTCTGGGTGGAGAGTAACTTCTGCCTAAAGCTGAATGAGCTTAGCCAAGTGTGTCTGTGATAAATGCTCAGCAGAAAGCGGCTACATCTCACTTCTCTCACTCTTTGCTGAACAAATGAACACACTGAACTTTTATCATCCCCAGTATTTTTAATCCCTCTTTGGAGTCTCTTGATGTTCTAGAGCAGTTTGTACTGAAACAACTCAACACTGTGAATCTCCATTCACATCTGCAGTATCTCATCCTTAGAGTGCGAATCTGCGCTCTCCATCAAGAAAGCGTCGAAGAATGTGATATTGCCATTCCCGCCATGTGTAACAGTAATAATTTGAATGTATATAGCTACTTTCTTCTCAGGATTATAAAGGTATCACTATACAAATGGGGAAAGCTCAGGCATAAAACCAGTTTGGTTATCCTAGGTTATTCAGCCAAATAAAACCAGAGTTGGGAATAGGGCACAGGTCTTCTCACTCTCACTAGACCATGCCTAGGTAACATTGTCAGTGCCAGTAGCCATAGTGGGGATAGCAGACCTTAAGCAGTGGCAGCACTAGTTCTAGAAATTATAGATCAAGCAGCAATAATAGTTAGACTAGTGTGTTCATTTTGGAGCTACAGTTGCTACTTTTCTGCATGAAGTTCTGGTGCCAGTTGCTAAAGAAGATTTTTGACTAAAAAAGAGAAGAGCTCAGGGCCCCAGATTCCCACCTGTCCTGCTCTCAACCGGCTCATAAATAAGAGCATTTCTAGAAATTGTTTTAACCACATTTGACTGTGTAGCTGGTTTCACTGAGGGCAGTAACTGTAGGCTACTTCTCCTCCTAGCAACAGCACAGAGACTAAAGACAACAAAAGGCTTTACCCAGGGTGTGCGGAAGAGACAATATTGCTTCATTGTAAGAGAGACACAGAGACAGAGAGAGAGAGAGAGAGAGTGTGTAAAGTAGTAACTGGCTTAACCTAAAATGCCTGATCTTTCTGTATCCCAAATTTGTTCTGTAGCTCACATAACCCTCATGGAGTCAGCACTAGTTTATTTAGCTCTCACAGAAGACAGAATTCACATCCTACAAAGTGCCATGGTTTCCCCAAGAGAAAACAGCTTTCCTCCAACCTCACCCTTTTAATGGTCTCTTCTAATGAGGCTTCACCCTTGTTTCCTCACAACAGTCATTGCTGTGATGGCAGATGCCTGTGCTGTTTGTCTTTCTCCGGAAGAGAGCTTTAACCATGTTTATGCAAAATACTACCTGGGTGTTCGCCTGTGGCTATGACTTATTACTGTCCAGTGTGCTCACCATGTGCAGTTAGGGGGTGTATAACCAAAACATTATCCCCCTCTTTTCTGGGTTACAGTGTTCTCCTATCACGGTGTAAAGGACAATGGAACCTTGTTTGTTGCCACCATCGACTGGCAAGTTTGATGGTGTTCCTAGTGTCTGTTCAGGTCTAAGCCCTGCACACTATACCAAGTCTTATATGGGTTATTCACAATCTTGATTACAAATTGTGTCACTGTGCATTTCTCAAATGGCTCTGATAGAGCATTTCCTGGAATTCTGACCACCAACTTTGCCCCATGCTGACTGGAACCTAATCTTCAGAGGAATCATCAACCAAGTATCCTGCAGCTGTTTGCTCACTCCTTTTCTATCTGGGGTTTCATTCAGTTTTGATCATACTCATTATCTAGGTATGCAGGCACCTTTTCCCCACCCCCCAATAAAGTTAACTGCCTCTCCAGACATAAAAAGTTAATTATATTTGGTGAGGTCAATATTCTGATGAAATCCACTTTCCCATTCCCCCTCATCTGCACAAAATTTGTATTACACTTGAGTTTGTCCTATTATGCCTCCCTATTTTCTGTTGTGAAATTATTTCCTGCTAGGAAATACTCCTCACTCCCTCTGCTGACCCTAAACCTGTATTCTCCTGGTATCTGACTCCTATGTAGATGGCATAAATCCACCTTGTTCAGTTTTAAGTTATTTATATGTAACCCTTCTGCCACATGGAGCCAGCAGCAACAAGGGCTGGGTTCACTATCTAGGGGTTCCTTTTCAACAATACAACACAAAAGCGGCTCAAGCCCCCACCCAGTGACTGGGACAATTACGCACCTCCCCTGGGTGCCTCTACGAGGCAATACTTCCCCTCTCACAAGCACAGAGTCTGAGTGTAGGAAAAAATTTTAATAAAAGGAGAGAAGTAACTCAGCATTAATTTGGGAAAACACCGCAACTAGGGTTCATAAACACAAACCGTGAGCAAAAGACCCACCCCCAAGTAAGTTGGGCAATATCCTTTTGCCCTCAGGGTCTTAAGTCCAGCAACCCAAAAGTCCCTTTAACGTGCCTGTCCCTTCTTTGCACCCCATGCACAGTTGCTGTCCTTGGCCAGTGCAGCCCCCGAGTCCAGAGATCCATCCGCAGAGTTCGTCTCCCACTCTGTGTGTGCGTGAGGGGTGGTGGTAAGGAGGCACCATACATGCTGCACTGCTTGGGCACTCACTCATTGCCCCAACAGCTGACTGCTGTGCCTCTCTGGGGGGGCTCTTCTCTGGTCTGGCCCTCTCCACCAGCTGCCCTGCTGGCTATGCCAAGATGTCTTCAGGACCCCCACTTAACACAGCTCTCAGTGATTTCAGCTGTTAGTGTGGGAACCTCACTGCTGGTGCACAGTGAGTAGTCTCTTGCAATAGACATACTGTCCCAAAGTAGATCTAATACATAGACATCAATGATTTCAGGTATTTGGTGTGTAACATGTCTCTCAATTGTCTAATTTTCTTTTTTAATACCATGGAGAAAGGAAGGGTCAACTGGTATCTAGGACCCCCACCACCAAGTACAAATACCTATCCCCACCCTCTCTCAACTCATTGGGCTTTGAAACCCATGCCTCATGACTAGCCAGTGCCATTCAATTGAGGATGAGTCCCTCCATTGGGGTTTGCCAGGTACAGTTCTGCTGCTCTCAGTTCACACAAAGGTAACAACCCTTTATTACTGATTCCCCAATAACAAGAAGACTGGGGATCCCCAACACCAGCCACGAGTGATCATTTCAGCAAGTAGTCCCAACATGCTGACACATAGGAAGGGTGGGTGTGTCCGTGCAAATGAGATCAGTTCCTGAAATCTTTTTCCACAGCTCATCACTAAATGTCAGGGGAGCGCTCATTCAGACTCTGTTTACATATATAACAGACCAAAGGATACCACAGAGGCATTCTCAGATGTCTGGTTTATATTGTAATACACATAATAACAGTGCTTGCATAATTACATTAGTGCTTAAGGCCAACCAAGAATAGGGTCCGAGTGTGTTAGGTGTGGTGCCAATGAAGAGTAGTAGAGGTCCCTGTCCTGGAGATCTTATAATGTACTAGACAAAACAGACACAGGGTAGGGGAAGGGGTAGAACACACAAGTAGAATGAACAGTGTGATGGTGGCAAACGTCATGTTAGCTGCATGTTTTGGGGGGGCTATTTAGGAGAGGATCAGCTAAATGGAAAGAAAAGGGAACAGAGAGGGGACATTGAAGGGAAGGGTGGTGTGGGAAAAACAGTGGGGAGAACATGGTAAGAGGGACAGCTGTGGAGTGAAGGCGAGATGAAGAGAGTGTGAGGGAATGGGTGGGAGAGGATTGGAGGAAACAGCCAATCAGCACAGCACAGAGAAAGTCCAGTCAAAATTATAGAAAGTTCTCTGAATATCAAAGACCCTTGCTTTGGCTGCTACTTGCTACCATGCAAAATCATGCTCTGAAGTGTCCCTAGCCTGTTTGCCAGAAGCTGGGAATGAGCAACAGGATGGATCAGTTGGTGATTACCTGTTCTGTTCATTCCCTCGGGGGTACCTGGCATTGGCCACTGACAGAAGGCAGCATCCTGGGCTAGATGGACCTTTGGTCTGACCCAATATGGCCATTTTTATGTATTTCTACTGGGTGGAGTCTCTGGTTGGCTCCTTTCTGTCCCTTTTCACCAAGCTCACACCTGTGTCCTAGTGCTTCCAGAGTGTGAGTGGGATATCCCTCCTGCACAGTAGCTAGAATAAGGAAAGAACAAGTTAAAAATTACTTAGCTGAGAAAGATGTCTTCAACTCAGCAGGATCTGATGAAATACATCCTCAAATAGTCAAGGAACTGAGCCATTAGCGACTATCTTCGAAAACTCACAAAAAATGGGCGAGATTGTTGAGGACTGGCAGAGAGCCCATCTATAAAAAGGGGATTAAGTATAACCTGGGGAATACTGACCAGTCATCTTAACTTCAGTACCAGGAAGTAAATGGAGCAAATAATTTAGCAATCAATTTGCAAACACCTAAAATATAAGGCAATAAGTAACAACAGTCAACATGCATTTATCAAGAACAAATCATGTCAAACCAACCTGATAGCTTTCTTTGATAGTTTAACAAGCCATGTGGATGGGAGGGAAGCAGTAGATGTGCTATTACATGACTTTAGTAAGGCGTCTGATACTGTCTTGCATGACCTTCTCATAAATAAACTAGGGACATATAGCCTACCTGGAGCTACTGTAAGGTGGGTGCATAACTGGTTGAAAAACTGTTCCCAGAGAGCAGTTTTCAGTGGTTCACAGTCAAGCTAGAAAGGGATATTGAGTGGGGTTCTGCAGGGATCAGTTCTGGGTCCAGGTCTGTTCAATAACTTCATAGAGAGTACACTTCAAAAGTTTGCAGGTGATACCATGCTGGGAGGAGGGGTTGCAAGTGCAGAAGTAAAATACAAAATGATCTTGATGGACTGGAGAAATGGTCTAGGTGAAATTCAATAAGGAAAAATGCAAAGTTCTGCACTTAGGAAGGAACAATTAGTTACATGCAGTGGCAGATTAGCCACTGGGCCTATGGGGCCCATGCCCAGGGCCAACTGGGGGCCTTGGGCGGGTAGGGAAAGCCCCCACGCCCAGACCCTGCTCCTGAGCAACAACGCCAGATGGGTGGGATGAGTTTGGTGTGTGTGGGGGAAGCCCCTAGCATCCTCCAATCTTGGCAGAAGGCAGGGAACCTCCCTGCGCCCCCCAACCGTCCTTGGCAGAAGCTGGGGGCAGCAAGGGAAGCCCCATGTGCTCCCTGACACCATCCCCAGCAGAAGCCGGGGGGCAGCAGAGGAAGCCCCCAGCGCCTCCCACCCCATCTGACGGGGGGCAGCAGGGGAAGCACCAACACTGGGACCCCTGCTGTGGCCCTGGGACTGGAGGAGTGCTCGCTACCTGCTGAGGCCTCAGTGTTGGGAAAGTTCTCACTCCTCGCTGCGGCCTAGAGCTGCAGCAGGGGGACACAGCATCTTTGGGCCACAGTTGGGGGGGGCAGAATGGGAGGGCACCCTGGGTGGAACAGGGGCAGGGCCTCAGGGAAGGGGCAGAAAGGGGTGGGACCATGGGCAGGGTCACATATGGAGGGCTGAAACAGGGGAAGGACCACAGGTGGAATGGGTGAGGAGGGAGCTCCCACTTGCTCTAGCCCCAGCCCCATGAATCTGTCTCTAGTTGCAGACATACAAAATGGGAAATGACTGCCAAGATAGGAGTACTGCAGAAAGGGAGCTGGGGGCTATAGTGGATCACAAGCTACATGAGTATCAACTGTGTGAAACTGTTGCAAATTAAGCAAACATCATTCTTGGACTTAACAGGAGTGTTGTAAGCAAGACATGAGACATAATTCTTGCCCTGTACACCACATGGATTGGGCCTCAACTGGAATATTGTGTCCAGGTCTGGGCACCACCATTTCAGGAAAGATGTGGAGAAATTGGAGAAAGTCCAGAGAAGAGCAACAAAAATTATTAAAGGTCTAGAAAATGCAACCAATGAGGAAAGATTGAAAAAATAGTACATAAAAGTAAATAAATGATTGTTACAAGGAGGAGGATGAAAAATTGTTCTCCTTAGCTTTTGAGGATAGGCAAGAATCAATGGGCTTAAACTGCAGCAAGGGAGGTTTAAATTGGACTTTACGAAAATCTTCCTGTCAGGGTAACTAAGCCCTGGAACAAATTGCCCAGGGAGGCTGTGGAATCTCCATCATTGATGGTTTTTAGGAACATGCTAGACAAACACCTGTCGTGAACGGTCTAGCTATTATGTAGTCCTGCCTTGAGTGCAGGGAACTTCACTAGATGACCTACTGAGGTCCCTTCCAGTCCATCATCGTTTCCATCAATTTGTCCAGTATTAGGAGTTAGGCTTACTGTCCTATAAATGCCAGGTTTGCCTCTGGAGCTCATTTTTTAAAAAATGGTGTTGCATTAGCTACCTTCCAATCATCTGGTACAGAGGTTCGTTTCAGCAATAAGTTATATACTCCTATTACTAGCTCTGCAGTTTCATATTTGAGGTCCTTCAGAACTCTTGGGTGAATACCATCTGGTCCTGGTGATTTATTACTGTTGAATTTATCAGTTTGTTCTAAAACCTCTTCTACTGACACATCAATGCGGTACAATACTTCAGATTTGTCACTAGGGTTGCCAGGCATCCAGTTTTCGATAGGAATGCCCAGTTGAAAAGGGACCCTGGTAGCTCCAGTTGGCACCACTGACAGGGCCATCAAAAGTCCAGTTGGCAGTGCAGTGGGGGCCCGTGGCTGACAGGCTCCCTGCCTTCCCAACTTCACATGGCTCTTGGATGCAGATGCATGGGTGGCTAGGGAGGTTCTGCATGCTGTCCCCGACCCAGTGCTGGCTCCACAGCTCCCAGTGGCTGGGAACTGCAACCAATGGGAGCTGTGGGGATGGTGCCTGTGGGCACGAGGACAGCATACGGAGCCTCCCTGGCCACCCATGCGCCTAGTGGGGCTGGGGTCTGCTTCCTGGGAGCCACAGTAAATGTCACTGGGATCCTGCACCCCAGTCCCCTGCCCCAGCCCAGAGTCCCTTCCTGCACCCTAAACCTCTCATTCCTGGTCCCACCACAGAGAGACTACACCCCCAGCCAGAGCCCTCACCCTCCTGCACCCCAACCCACTGCCCGAGCTCGGTGAAAGTGAGTGAGGGAGGCGGAAAGCAAGCAACAGAGAGAGGGGGGATGGAGCGAGCAGGGGCAGGGCCTTGGAGAAGGGACGGGGCCTCGGAGAAGGGGGTGGGACAGAGGTGTACAGTTTTGTGCCATTAGAAAGTTGGCAACCCTATTTGTCAACCCAAAAGAACAGCTCTGCTGTGTGCATCTCCCCTACATTTTCTTCAGTAAGGACAGATGTGTAGAGTTCATTTAGATTCTGCACAATGGTCTTGTCTTCCTTTAAAGCTTACATGGGGTTAATTTGACAAGGGATACAGCTCCATCATAAAAGTAAACAGAATTTGTGATATGGATAGTTTCCCAATTATATTTCCTCACCTGAATTTTCTCAGTCCTCCGTGGGCAGCAGTTTCACCCTGTTAAAAAGGTCACTACCTCTAATGTCAGAACCACGAAGACCTCAATCAAGCAACAGTCAGATGTGGACCATTGCTTCCCATCCTTCCTTGAAATTGGGTTAACAATTAAAAAGAGACAAGGAGGTGAGGTAATATTTTTTTACTGGACCAACTTCTGTTGGTGAGAGAGGCAAGCTTTCAAGCAACACAGAGCTCTTCCTCAGGTCTGGGAAGAGCTCTGTGTTGCTTGAAAGCTTGTCATTCTCTCCTCTACAGAAGTTGGTTGAATAAAAGACATTACCTCACCCCTCTTGTGTCTCTAATATCTGGGACACACAGCTACACCACCACTGCATACAATTAAAAGAAGAACGTTACTATTTAGTATTTAAACAACATGTTTAATATTTGCACATTAAAAGTGAAATCTGTTCCCTTAATTCATGATTCAGTGTGGTCACAGTAAAACCTCAGTCACTTTGCTCTGATTAACATGATTTGAACATACTGGAAATGATTTTATCATCAGATACACTTTTGGGAACAACAGAACACACAAGCTGCCATTGCAAACCTAGAGAAATAAAGCTGAGCTAGTATTTAATAACTGAGAACTTGTAATCAGGTATTTGTATATTGGCGCTGGGGTGGGTGTTTACAAACCTGCCAATTTCATTGCCTATCTGAACCTCAACAGGATACAAGACAAACCTGGGAGCTACATATTTCATTTTGCAAATAAGTCAGTTTGGGGATCAAAATGACAGTACTGGTGCACAAGGTCCTTTATTCATCCATTGCCTTACTCAAAAAACATTCGAGTCACTAGAAAGACTCCCCTTGACTTCAACAGGCTTTGGATCAGGTCCACAAATATAGGTAGGGCAATGGAAGTGCAAACTTTCCACTATTAAGACTAAGAGGGTGGTCGGTACTAATTTAGGGCCTTGATTATTGACCTCACTGATAAGAGTAGTGTAAATTGCAATACAATTTCTTATGGTGTGGATCTGTCCATTTTGTGGACCAAGATCACCAAGCTTATTTTACATAGGTTACCAAATAAATAGTCATTTTATATGGTCGCCATAATGCTGGATAGAGAACAGGAGCTGAATATTTTGCACTGACATTACCAACTGCCTATGCATCCAGCCTGCATGCCGTAATTTATATTCTAAAAATTGCTTAAACTCAGCTAGTTTAATGCTATTTTAACACTGCTAAATTTAATCAAGTGGTTTCTAGTGATAAGATGAAAATTTCTTGTCTAGACAATAACTAATGCAGATTACATAAAGTTTCCAACGATCACTTGAAAAACAAAATGAAAACTTTTTTTTTTGGTAGAAACATGAAATTAAAAGGTAAAAATTACATTTATGTCCTCCCCATAAACATTGAACAGTAGGAAAAGGCCAAAGGCTGCTTTGGTTTATCTCTTTTAAGAAGAGAATGAATCTCTGAAAAGGCATCAAATGGCATAAATCCAGACAACAGCAGCACTAATTCTTGATTTTAAAATATGTCAGGATTTCTACTTAGGACTTCTGGCAATAAAAATGGTGCCTGTGGTCTCTATCCATGCCAAAAACAAAACAAAAAAAAATTTTAAAGCTTTTTCACCCCAGGGGGTGCTGCAATATTGCAGGAGCTTCTTTTGCCTAGAAGCTAAATCCTGATCCAGGTTGCCTTGTAAAGACAGTACCATGAAAAAGGTGAGAAAAGATCACAGTGAACTGTTCATCTCTACCTTCGATTATCAGCGCAAGTCCTGGCTACAGCTTAAAGAAAGTTCCCACCAGTTTCCATATCTCAGTGCAAGCTAAGTAACAGGAGCACCAGATAAATTTTGACAGTCTTCACGGAAAGACATAGATGCTTGCTTATCTGACTAACAAAAGGTCACAGTGGATCGCTTCCAGCTTATTTTGAACTTTTTTTTAAAAATCACAACCAAATTTTCCCTTTCCCTTCTCCATGATGATTCTTCCACATTGAACTGCACTTGGATGGTGCTTCAGACAACATTACAGCTTATTAGAGCTGGTTGGGAGCCACAATTTTCATTCTGCAGGAGAGTCTGACAAAAAAAATTGCTCCAAACCAAAACGAAAAGCCAAAATTTTGTAGTTTCCTGTGAACCAAAAATTAAGAAGGGGGAAAAAAATCAACTTGGGACCATCTAAACATTTAATTTCAATAGCTTTGAAATGTTTCATCAATGTAAAAACATTTCATTTCAAAAGTGTCATTTCAATTCATTTTGTTGTGACTTTTATACCATATTAAAATGTTACACATATGTATTTTAATATAATACCAAAAGCCAAACAAAAAAAAAATCAAACTCTGAACACAAATTGTTTTGACTTTTACCCATTGCAAAATTTAATAAAAAAATCTGCATGTTCCTGCAAAAAAGTTTTGATATAATCAAAACTGCATTATGACAGAAGAGTGTTCTATCCAATTTTTTTTTCCTAAACCAGATCTATTTAACCCTTGAGGCAGGACAATAGGGGCAAATGGCTCAAACACAACCACTACTGGCTGAAGTCTGTTTCCTCATGCATGGATGAGAGAGAGATGTTGTATTCATTTTCCTCAAAATGGAAAAGGAAACACCAGGCAAATGAAACATTTGAATTCCACTGGGCACCCCTGTTGTGTGTATGATCAGTACCACTTAGGCAGCAGTCAGAATGGAGATATTAAGGCACATGATCCTTAATCTGCAAAGGACTTTACTATGCATTTCACTGCAGAC
Organism: Gopherus flavomarginatus; assembly: GCF_025201925.1. Lineage (NCBI taxonomy): Eukaryota > Metazoa > Chordata > Testudines > Testudinidae > Gopherus > Gopherus flavomarginatus. The sequence goes on from NC_066617.1 coordinate 129,941,638, forward strand.
TAGATTGGCCTCTTCCTTTAGCCTGATATTAAGCTGCCATGAATCAACAATGTTCCACTCAAATCCTAAATTTAGAATTCTCCTAACATACAGCAAGCTAATCTGCCAGGACACAAGTGACCCAACTTCCCATGTTCTACTAGGACAGAGGGACTCCCTCCCAATTTAACAACTGACCTCTATTCTATTTACAGCAGTGGAGAGAACATGGGATTAGTGCAAAGCTCTTTATGCAGGTTGCCAGTTGCAGAGAAATAGGCCATTCTATGAAAAGGCACTTTTTCACATAAGCAGTGTTATATTTTACATGAAATTCAGAGGCAAAGAGTGCGACCAAATAAAGTGCACACTTTGTGATGCAGCCTGACCAAAAGAAGTCTATGCCTTGACCATTGAGCTGTCCCTGGCTCAGCTAACATTTCATTGCTCAGTTGGACTGAGGCCAAGTAAAAGAGAAATACCAGAAATAGGATACCATACTACCCAGACCAGGGATCTGTTCCAGCCTGGCAATTTCTTGCATTTCTATCCATTTATATAGACAGGAATAGCAGCTGCACTGACACAAGCTGGAAAAAAAGATACAAGGGCTATCAATGCTAATGTCTCAGATATAAAATGTTCATGAGGCAGGGCTCAGGAAGATCCCCAGCGTATAGTGTTGCAAAGTTATAATGGGTACACAGTTTGCCTTCCTCTGAAATAGCCAACATTGGCTCCAGTGGCTGGAGACAGGATACCGTCATATAGCAGCCCCATGGGCTGTGTAAGAACATAGTTCCTATGCTCTTAGACATTGTTGGATTTTGGTAAGTACACACTTTTTTTTTTTTTTGGAAGAGTGTGTATTCTGAAGTGCTCAGGGTGGGGACTGAGGGGAAACCAACAAGATCAAAATGACTTTAGGACACAGGAAAAGGAGAGTAAAGCTAAGAATGTGACCTAAGGTTTCAAGAGAAAAATAAACCACACCTGATTACTTATAGCCTTGTGAGGTGAGGGGGATGAGTTCCATAGTAGGTTAGGGTCCTTTTGCTCTGCTGTTTGTGTCACTGGGGTAGTTGCAAGTAAACAGAGAAAGAAAAGAAAAAGAAAAAGAAAGAGAGATTTTGGCCTGCTATGCTTCAGGCTGTCTTTTGTTTTATACATATCTTTGGCTCAGCTGAGCACATCTGTGCTTGCTTGTGGTTGAGCTGGGAAGCCGAAAAAGCCCTGAAGCAGCTGCAGACTTGAAGGTCAGATAGAGCCAGAGCAGTCAGCAGTGTTGGTCGGATCACGGACTTAGAGCAGTTTTCCAGAAGTGTCAGATGATACCATCCCATTAGGATTCAGCATTAGTCATGTTCATGAAATGGAGCGCTGGATCAGCCACTGTCCCTGAACATCAGAAAAGCTTATTTTTAGATCTGAAGTTAATAGCCCAAGCCCATCTTTATTCATAAGAAAACCAACTGTTTAAGGCTCAGACAAGGTGTTTAAAATATTTTATAGTACTATGGTTTCCATTACTGAGTACAGGGTAGGAGAAGGCTGATGCTCCACTCGCCCATGACAAACCCATCTCAGCACGTCTGTGGCCCTGGGTGACCCCTCTTACTATAAATCTTGTTTTAGAGTGCATGTGCACTGAGACTGATGCATTAACTGGCAGCCTGCCTCCCTTATAGCTACTAATGCTTCTTTGTCAGTTCAGTTGTGCTTCAAATCATGCTATAGACTTCCAGCTGAATCAAAGAGCAGGAAGAAGTGGTGGTCAAGACAGAGGGCAGCACATTTTTTCCCACTGTGGAGGCTACAGCTGAATCCAACTTAACCAGTAAGAGCCCATTCCTGCAAGGTGCTGAGTGCCTCCTGTGAGATTGTAAGTTTTTTCAGCTCCCCTTCACTTCACAGAGGATGTTCAGTCTTTTGCAGTGTCAGGTCTCAAGATCAGAGACTGACAGGTGGGAGGGTGGTGAATTAAAGACAGGAGAGGTGCCCTGTGTTGGCAGCAGCAGAAGCTTCAAATGAAGGCTCAAAAGCTGGGAGATGGAGCAGTAAAATTTCTCTCCCACCCAATGCTTCCCCCTCCTTTCTAAAGTATATCACCACTTTATTCTACCTGACCCTTCCAGCAACAAGTCCCTTCAATGTTGCAAAAAGCCATCCCCTTCATCACTGCTACACTCCTCCTGACAGGTCTGTTGGCAGCTCATCTCTGCCTTCACACAGAGCAAGTACTGTAGTTCACTAATGTTGTGATGCTTACACGATCCCTTTAGTAACAGCACACAGCTACAATCTGTTGTGTAAGAAAGGAAATAAAGAATTCATCATTTATTTTACACTGAGTTTATGGAAACTGGAATTTCCTGTCAAAAGTCCCAAAGCTTTCATGGTCTTTCCTTGGGCTCAGGCCAGTGCTGGGAGTCTGCAAAGACAACTTTTTCCACAACATAAACTGTCTCCCCTCTACATCAGTTAGGAAGAGTCTGAGAGCCACTGATGCTTTCAGTAGCATTTATTCAGGGCTCAAAGAAGACTCTTGCACTTCCAGGCTACTTTCTGTGCCAGAAATAGCAGCCGAATGCCACAGAAGATCTGAAAGTGTAAGAAGCAGGATCTTTCCGTTCCGGTGCTAAAGTGAGGTTCAGAAAAACCTAGGTTAAACTCCCAGTTCTGCCATGCATTTCCTATGTGATCTTGGGCAAGGAGCTTAGGCCCAGCTCCTCAGAGGTATTTAGGCAACTAACTCCCATCCTTAATCTCTCTGGCCGCGTCCAGACTACCCGCCGATATATCGGCGTCTAATCTAGACGCGATATATCGATCCCCAAGCGCGCTTATATCGATTCCGGAACTCCATCAACCCCAACGGAGTTCCGGAATCGACACGGAGAGCCGCGAACATCGATCCCGCGCGGTGTGGACGGGTGAGTAATCCGATCTTAGATATTCGACTTCAGCTACGTTATTCACGTAGCTGAAGTTGCGTATCTAAGATCGATTTCCCCCCCCTAGTGTGGACCAGCCCTCTGTCTCTTAGTTCTCCATCTGTGAAATAGGAGAGTGGTACTTCCCTACCTCTCCATGGTGTTGTGAGAATAAAATGATTAATAGTTGCTCAGATACCACTGTGATGGAGATGGGTGGGGAGAGCTGCAGTGGGTGTATGCACATAAATCCACAGATCATTCCAACAAAAGAAAGTGACATTTTACAGCTCTCCAATCAGAAGACAGACAAGACATAATTTGGACACACCCATCACTTGCATCTTCATAGCATACTAATTCTGACCCTCGTTTAAAATAAAAAGTTTGTCCAATGGCTGCTTAGAAGTTTTAATTAAAAAACAAAACAAAACACACCTTTGGACAAACTCTGAAATCTTTACACAGTCAAACCTCACGCTGGAGACCATGGGAATTTGCCCCATTAAGAACTGAGCAAGGACTATATAGCACATGGCTCCTTATACACACAGCAGGTGTCCCGTTAAAGCTTTGTAAAATAAAAGCTGGAATATGTAGAAGTTCCATTCAGCCACTGGTTTCTGCAGTAAGAAAAAAAAAAAGTTTAAAAATGAAATCAGCCCTTTCTTCTCTCATCTTCCTTATTCCCTTCCCTGGCTGCCTTTTCTGATCCTCCTTTTAACATCTTCCTCAATTCGTCTTCCCTCTGCTTCCCTCACTTTATTTCTTTAAAGAGAGAACTTGGGAGTTCACAAGAATCAACCAATGACCTAGATCCAGCTTTTCATTTATACCAAGGCCTCTTTATGCCCTTTTGGCAGAATAAAGACTGTTTACTCTCACTTTAAAACCTCTTTATGCTGCCAGAGTGTTGTAATATTTACTTCCATCTTAAGGTCCCTTTACACAGCCAGAGTAGTGTAAAGGGACCCGAGTGTAAGGAAAGGAAGGAAAACGTGGTAAGCGCTGCTCAGTCTTCAGTTAACTCCTGTGTTCAACCTACATTCAGCCTGCCGTACATTTATCTTTGAATTTCACTACATCACACTGCCTGGTGATTGATGATTCACAGAGATATAAACACTTTCAAAAGTACATTTTTGCTTGGAAGGCTGAACAGTTTTGGCTACTTCCTTTGTTCAGTTAGGTGACAGGTGGGTCAATCAATTCCTTTCAAAAATACTTCTTCATTATCCCATATGTTGAAGGGCAGTAATGGGAATGCAGCTGAGCCAGCAAAGCTTTTGAGGTGATCTCAAATCTTGTCCCTTGACTCTTTTTATTCCAAATATGCACTGCATAGGTGTTCTTGAACAGTCTGTGAAGCTCTGAGGAGCTGACCACTTCAAAGTACTTCTTCCAGTCCTGCCAGCGGATGGGATAAAAGGCTTCTCTGGGAAGAGCACTGACTCCTTTACAGCTTTTACTGCTCCGGAGACTCCTGATAGAGCACCATTTTTTGAAAACACGGGTTAAAAGCTGTGGGCCCTGGTGCCCCCAGATCCAGCCATTGTAATTATCCACATAGTCCTGCATGCAAAGCTCTATGAACTTGTGTTTGGCTTCAAAAGAGAGAAAAGCCCCATTCAATACATATTTGGACTGGGTTCCAAGAACATTAGTGAGGTTCTTTAAGTTCTTAAGGACTATGAAGTCTGTGTCTAAGTAGATACCCCCAAATTTCCACATGATAGCAATTCTACAGGCATCAGAAAGTATGGGTAAGAAATAAGGCTCCCATCTGTGCTGGGCCACCAAATACCAGTCAGCTAGAGGGGTACCAGAGAAAAGGTCATTCAAGTCCAGTGGCCGGATTTCCACATTGGGGAAGCAGCTCAGCAGGGAGAAGCCCCAGTGTTTTGGAAGAGTGAAATTTCTGTTTGCCAAGCCCTTCATAAGGATGACAACTTTGGTCTCAGGGTGAGCCCTGGCTGCTGATTCGACAGAGCACGTAAAGAGAAAACTTGGGTTGGTTTTTTCTGAGGTCTCCACAAAAAATATATCCCCAGGCGGTGGAGGTGGCCTGCCAGATACACCTGGTGGAGGAGAAGGCACAGATTGAGGACATTTGACTTCCAGAGGCAACCCATAGAGCAGATTCTTGCCTTTGGCGTCCTCAGTGATTTTCCAGTAAAACATTATGGAGACAAAGGACATGAACTTGAAGGTAATGATAAACACAGCCCAGAGCTTGTGGTTCATCACCACCCTGCTTAGCTGTAGCACGCAGACGGGCATTTTGTACATTTTTGCCTCTACCCCAGGGCCTTGTTCTTCCGATAAAAAATAGGGTGATCTGGAAAAAAAAAAAAGGAAATTAACAAACACAAAAGACAATAGAAACAGTGAACATTAATCCATAGTTTGTAACCTTATGCAATTATATATTTTTGACTTTCACAATACACTGGCTTATTTTATTAATCACCATTATTATTTATTTGTATTGTAGCAGCATCCAGGGGCCCCAATCAGAAACTGCAGCCATATTGTGCTAGATGCTTTATGAAACGTAACCAGGAGACAGTCCATGCTCCCTTTAACACCATGCAGCCAAATTCTGCCCTCTGTTTACACCCATGCAACTATATGGATTTCAGTGGGGTTGCGTGAAGCAGAATTTGGCCCCAAACTAGCTTTTTCTCTCACTTCAGGCCACATTCTTGACCAGACTAATGTTGTAGTGATTCTAGAGAGCTGGGAATTCAGAGGGACTGTCTCTGTAAGGCTGCCGTCCAAGCAATCCCAGAGCCCTGGGAAACGGCCGGGTGTGGAGAAGCTGCAATTGTTAGGGCAGGATGTTGATTACTTAGTAAGGACAAGGACAGTCATTTCCTGACTCTGATTGCTCAAGTGAAGCCAGCCAAGACGGTAACATGTTCCTCTCACGAGATCCCAACTGCTAGTCTGGCAAAACATGCAATGGTCTTCGCTGATCGTATTCTGCTCTCATATTCCCTTGTGACACCCCACTGTGCTGTTTTATTCTTACAAAGTCCCACAAGCAGAGGTGCTGGAACTAGGGATGCTGGGGGTGCTGCTGCAGGGCTTACAGGTTGGGTCTATGGCTCTCAGTAACTCCCACTATAACAAATTGTTCCAGCGCCCTTGCACACAATGTGAGAGCATTATCCAGACTGCCCTCACACTTCTGGCTCTGCTCCACTCTTGTCTGCTCCCTGATTTAATATTTAGACTTTTACAATGAAAATATCTAAATCAGAATTTCACCTCCCCCTTCACAACACAGGCCTATGCTCCAGTACCCTCGCTTTACCAAGACCATCCTCCGGGATGGAAGGGGAAACAAACAGTGCCCTTTTCCCTTTCCCTGCACCCTATCAGGGCCTATACCTCCCTCTGGAGTATGTTCACAAGCGTGGGAGAAGCCTGTCTACCATCACAGTCTGCAGTTGGACCAGGGTACATTACTGCTGTCCCGCTGTTACTAGCCCCGTCACGTTCTGGCCTGGGGCTGAGTCATTCCTCCGAGTTCACTGGACAGGATTTCCTGCCATTCAGCAAGTGAAGTTATTTGATCTGCCCAGACTATTCTACTAGGCAGTTTATTTTACCCTCTTCTGATTTACATAGTGTGGCTTTGCCTCGGGGGTCCTGCTCTTCTAGGTGGTTAGGGCTTGCCTCAGAGGTTTGCTGTGACCCTCAATGTAGCCTCTCTCCCCTCCTAGCTTACTGATCCACCTTCATAATCAGCCAGTCAACGGGTTTGGTGTAAGAGCCGTCTTTAGTCCCTGTCTTCTTAGGGAGCATTTTTTTTAAAGAGGTTGAGGGGAACCTGGGCCTGTCCTCTTTGCCGGGTTCCAGCCCAGGGACCCTAATGGCACTGGCAATGGGTAGTTTTCCTATATTACCAGAGCTATAGCTCTTCCCTGGCTACTTCCCCAAATGGCCCCTCCTAGCACCCTCCTTGGTACCTGACCATGCTTGTCCAGGGCTGCCCAGAGAGGGGGAAGCAAGTGGGGCAATTTGCCCTAGGCTTTGGGTCCCACAGGGACCCCCACAAGAATATACTATTCTATAGTATTGCAACTTGTTTTTATGGAATGGTTCCCCAAAACTGCTTTGCCTCAGGCCCCCTGAATCCTCTGGGCAGCCCTGTGCTTGTCCTCCCAGCTCTTTCATTGCTCATCTTCTTTCATCCCAGTCTTCCCACAACACACTTTCTTACTCCCAGCTCCTACCAGCTAGCCTCTCTGAAGGGGCTTCCTTTTAAACTAGTCCCAGCAGGTTCTAAATGGGCTTCAGGTGATCTGATTAGAAGTAATCAAGGGAAACAGGTTAATCAGTTCTTAATTGTTTCCAGGTGTCTTATGGAGGCTGCCTGACTTAATTGCCTCTAGCACCTTCCTGACTGCTCTGGGGGCAGCCCCTGCCCTGGTCACTTAGGGAAGACAAAACTATTAATCCAGTGTCCAGTATGTTTTCCTTCTACCAGACACCTGCACCCAACCGGTCGGGGTCTTCAGGAATTCGAAGCACCCAGCTCTACCTATTGCATCTAGCAGCATCTAATAAATACCAAAAAAGCAGTGCACTTTTGCCTCAGAATTAAACACACATCTGAAACATGTCATCTTCCGGACACTTTAATGGTAATTGAAGCTGCTGAATAGCCGAAGCATTCTTTGCAACAGCTCACCAGCCAGGGGAGTGGTGAAGTGTTGCTCAAGAAGCTAGATTCGGGGGGCAGGGTGGTGGAGACAGATAGTTATGCTATCTGAGCAAAGAGAACAGCAGCTAACAGGAACTGGCAGTGCTGTGAGAAGCAATGTGTTGTTTTCAGTGCTGCCTTCTTGCAAAAAATAAATAAATAAATAAAAATGAATCCTTGGTAACAGTTGGCTTCGGTTCTCTTTTAAAACTTTCCATTCTGAAGAAATCATTTTAGTCAGTAACACTCGATGGGACTCCTCATTACTAGGGCTGGCTAGAAAACAACAATTTTGTTTTGCAGAAATTTTTGAGATCTTTAAAGAGAGTGAAAGACACCACCCAGGCCTCAAAGTGGCTAACAGCTCAGTGGTTAGGCCACTCACCTGGGATCGAGAAGATCCACAGTCAGCTTCCACCTCAGCCTGATTCGGAGCAGGGACCTGCCCTAATCAGCAGGCCATTTTCAGTGTCTCCTGTTGGATCTATTCCACTTTGTAAAAATAATTACATATCCACTGGGCCAGAAAAGGTGACTTTACAGGCTGGTGATTAAGGCCTGGTCTACAGTGGAGGTGGGTGGGGGGGTGGGGCGGGAAGGGAAAAATCGATCTAAGTTACGATGTCTTCCCTGCAGTAAAATCGACAGCTGACGTTCTCCCGTTGACTCTGTCTCTCACCCTGGTGGAATACAGGAGTTGACACGAGAGCACTCAGCTGTCGATTTATCGCATCCAGACTAGACACGATTGATCCCGTGGGGGTCAATTTATTGCGGCCCATCAATGCGGTGGGTAATGCAGACAAGCCCAAAGACAGCTCTCAGAGATCGTATGCTCACATCTGTACTATAAAAGTGAAATGAGTAAACCATGGCAGAAATGGAGCAAAATTAACTCACCCAAATTCTTCAGTCTAGAAAGGAACCAATCAGAACTGGACAATCGGGCCGCAGTGTTTCCCCATTTTTCCCTGAAGCATTTGATATTATTGAGAAATAGGTAAGTTGTTAGAGCTGAGTGAATACAAAGCCAAAAGACAAGGAAAAAAAAAAGTTGGTTTTGAATCAACTGCAGCTTAGTTTTTTTCCCTGGCTGAAATAAAAACAAAAAAGATTTAATTTGGGTTGAGCAAAATGACATTTTCCAAGTGAAATTTGATCAGAACTGACATTTGGGGAACAGAACGATTTCTTTGCAGATAAAAATGTCAAAAAGGGCTATTTTGAAAATGTCAAAATGAACAGTTTTGATTTTTTTTTTAAACCTCCCACCCCTCATTTTTTTTTTTTATTTGGCTGAAGCTATTTGCCAAATGTGACCTAAATTCGCCAACACATTTTGGAGCAACCAAAAACTCCTTTTTTTTTTGTGGGGAGGGGAGGAGGCGGCTGGGGGTGAATTTATTATTTGCTGAAAAATTATCACTCGGCCATAGCAAGGGTCATATTTTCCACAGTATTAGGTATCAGGCCTACAGGTGCTGGAAAATGACCACATTCTAGTGTGAGCATGACGTGAAGTGAAATCTGCTAGACAAAACTCATTAAAATGTGCCAAGACTACTGTGAACCTAGCAAAAATGTCACTTGTGGAGGATACATTTCCTTTACAATAAACTAACTGCTAGGGGAGACTGTTGACCATTATAATTCTGACCTACTTTGTATAGCCAAACCCTATGAATCTGAACAGTTAACAAAAGGAATCAGATCAAAGAAAGGTTGCTTGCAAAATCAAATCCAGTTCTTGCAAAGGAGAATAGATATTTGCAAAGCTAGTGAAGTTTGTGCAGACAATTAACAGAGAAAAACGTATATTATGTCAAAACTAGGATCTGTGGAGTATGATGTCACAGCTGCTGTCCAGGGTGTTCCAAAGGTGCTTTGTCCACTGTCCTGCTTCTACTGCCTGGATCCTGCCAGGAAAAGGGGAAGCCTTTTTCAGACACCACAAAAAGGTTTCACACCCAGAGGTTCCCTTTTCTTCTTCTCCGGGCAACATGGTTGGAAAAAGGCAGCTCTCACAGGCCTTGTGCTCCAGATGGCAAGGAGGTATACACTGTTGGGGAGCACTCCTTGATAAGTAAGTTCAGAGAGGTTTTCTGGGAGGTGGGGGAGGATGACAGAGAACCCACTACTGCCCTGGCAACCAACTCCTGCCTGGTTTGGTCCCTGTGATGGAAATTACCTGCATGGGGTGGGAGGGGGTTGGTTTTGTTTTTAAAGAAATCTCTCTCTACCCAACAACTGTCCTGATTGGCTGATGTGATTGCAGAGCTTTGGCCATTATCTTTGAAAACTCGTGGTGATCGAGGGAGGTCGTGGACAATTGGAAAAAGGGGAAATCTAGTGCCCATCTTTAAAAAAGGGAAGGAGGAGAATCTGGGGAACTACAGATTGGTCAGCCTCACCTCAGTCCCCTGAAAAATCATGGAGCAAATCCTCAAGGAATACATTTTGAAGCATTTGGAGGAGAGGAAGATGATCAGGAACAGTCAACATGGATTCAAGGGCAAGTCATGCCTGACAAACCTGATTGCCTTCTATGATGAGATAACTGGCTCTGTGGATATGGGGAAAGCAGGGGATGTGATATACCTCGACTTTAGCAAAGCTTTGGATACAGTCTCCCACAGTATTCTTGCCAGAAAAGAACCTGAACCTGAAAATGCACCTGAAAATGAACCTGAAAATGCACCTTATAAATGTTTTGGAAAAGGTAGACCTATTTTTATAGCTGGGAAATATTTCAAACGTCTGGCAAGAGGGACAACAGGGTATGGAAGCGATCCGGTGCCAGGGTAGCCCAATTAAAAGGGATAAAAACAGAAGGAAAACCTTATACGTTTTCTTTGTGGGCCAGAAAATAACATGAGTGCCTGTGACTGTGTTTTAGATTAAAGACCATGTCCTGCAAAACAGTTTAGTTGGAATATACACAACTATTATTGGCCTAAATCAGGTCTGGGGAGCGATGGTTGTCATATGTCTACTACCTTTCCAACAAATATACTTGTTAACGGTAACGATTTTTCCAGGGCTAAGCTGTCGAATGCACTGGAGCTGAGGGGATTCTAGTAAGTTCACAGGTTACCCAGCCCTATCCAGACATCAGGAGTTATTTCCGTGGCACCAACTAGAAAGCGGTTAGGGCCATGGGGAGGTTTTATTTTCCACACATCCCGGTGGATGACCCAGTCCCACATACGACCTACCCAAGGATCTGGAAGGATTCAGTATGTGGGAGCCCACACCCCTTTCACGGGCCCATAGACCTGGAAGGAGCACTGTGAGCACCAGCATTCCCATCCAGAAAATCTCCAAGTGTGTCTCTAGGGCTATAAGTCAGATGGTATGCCTGAGGCATTTGTAAGGGCAGTGGGCCAGGTTTGGTGCTTGAGGTCTTCTTGAATGGAGGCTAGCTGGACATTAAGGAAATCCTGTATCTCAGAGCAAGCATGGTCCCACTACAATACCTTTCCAGCCTCAGCAATGCTTAAGATTATTTTTAGTAAATCTTGGGTAAAGGCACGAAGAGTGGAGACAACACGCAATTCGCCCACACCAGCCCGGATACCGTTTACCTGTGTCCCAGAAATAAGCCCTAAGGCCTATTCCATTTGGCCCAATTTTTCATCATGCTGTTGATTTTTGTAAATATTCCAAACAGAAGCAGCATTATTTTTCCCGTCCTACAAGGAGCCAGCTAAGACCCTCCTTTGGCGGGAGGATGCACCCCAAGTCTGTACCAACCCCAAGGGCAGCCCCTCGGGAGCAATTGGGGCAGGTAGCAGTGATCTGGAAGTGGGATAAGGGCAGGGTAAATCTGATAGTTCCCAGCCTGGCATTAAGTATGGTCCATCTGAACCCCCCTGGGTTTCTTTTCCTAGAAGAACAATACCATAACTGTTGGTTATACACTCGGATACTTCTTCGGGAGGCCTCTATGTTTGTCATAAGGGAGGGAGAATACTATAACAGGGTACTGGAATAGCCTTTAAGCAGAAAAATATTCCTGTGGCCAGGCAAGTCCTGTGGGTATATGTTTGGTTGTTTCCTAGTGAGACTACTGATTGGCTAAGATTTAGAAAAATATTACTTTCCCATCCCCACCCCAAGTTCATTAAAGAGGAGAGGTTAAGGAACATTAAAAGTCTCATATTCAGGTAGTTTTGGCTAGCTTCCGCAAGCTATTCTTCAAGATTTCATAGTCTTAATTCACTTAGCTGTCCAGCAATGAGGCCGCCAGGGAGAGGTTACTAGCACAATCACCTTGCTTGCTTGGAGGCTTTATTATGTCCTCAAGTGGAAAGGTTGTTTTCTTAGCAAGGCACAGTGGGTTTGTCAGCAGACAAAGGAGAAGTTACCAGTTCTTTTACCTTGTCCTTCACTCCTGCCGTCCAGAAGGAGTAACAACACCAGAAGGAAAGATAGACTGATCATCAGTCGGAGAGCCATTACAGTGAGGAACATGGGCAGGTAGTCAATTCTTGGCACTTCACAGTGGTGTTGATAATCAACAGGATTTGATAAGGGTCTTTCAGCATGGGGCCAGGGCAGTTCCTTGCTGGTGGACCTCCATGTAGACCCAGTCTTCTGGTTTCAGCGAGCGACAGAGCTACTGTATATAAAAAACCTAACACATTTCATTAGCGCCTGGCAATAATTACGCATTGTGCCATTTATTAAATGAATGTCCATCTGAGCGAAAGCCAGCAGGGCACTCTCGGTAGTTACATTGGGTGCCCTGGTAGAAATTTTATGAGGGCTGAGTGCGGTTTTTTTTAATTGGAAGTGGCCTTCTAAGGGCATTTGGCCATACTGGATCTGTGAAGCTGCACATGACTTAATTATAATTTGTCCAGTAAAATTAGGTTCACATTCACTGTTGCTACTCACAGGTATGCCAAAGTTTTACAACAGTTTTGGCATTTGCCTTTTTACAAGGAAATACATTACTAAAACTAACACATATTCATAAGAGCAGCATTTTGGCATATTTATAAAATCAATCTGAATATTTATAAAGGGTCCCCATAGAGTGGGGTGAGCTGCCGGTCTAGTCCGGACTGGCTTTCCACTGTTGTGTGCCAGACAAATAGGGCAAGAATTACAATATTGTTGAGCCATGATCGAAAATGCCATGAGATTTGATACAATCATCCCTCCTTTGCTCACGCGGGCCAAACCATGGGCCACGCGAGCAAGGTAGGGGAGCAAAGCCCGGGGCGCAACCAGGCGACCATCTGGAGTGCACCACAATGCATCCTTAGGGTGTGGAGAACACCCATTTCATCTCCAACTGTCCTTTTCCTCCTCAGAAACTGACTCTTGCAAAAGCGCCAGGTCATGAGGGGACGCAGCTGGAGAAAGAGGCTGCAGCATACAAAGACAAAAATTTCAGAGGGAGCTAGAGACCCAGAAAGGGCTGCTTGCCTGGCAGCAGCGTCTGTTAGGACATTTCCGCGCATAACATCATCATCACAGGGCTTTTGATGGGCAGAACATTTAACAACAACAATTGCAGACTAAAGCTAAAGGGCATTAACATAAGGGTCATGACCAATGGGTGCTCCTCCAGAGGTAAGAAATCCTCTATATTTTCAGAGCTGCTCATAATCATGCACCACCCCGAAGGCATATCTGGAACCCATATAGATGGAAACAGACTTGCCCTCAGCTATGGAGCAGGCCCTGGTAAGGGCGACCAGTTCCGCCACCTGGGCAGAGCTGGCCCTTGGAAAACAGTAGGCTTCCATCGGGCCGTGGGGGGGCACAAACTGCATAGCCAGCTACAAGCTGGCCCAAGAGGTTCCTAAGATATTTTATGTGAATGACTCATATCTCAGGATTCTAAAGCAGAGTGTCCTGCAAATCAAGCCTGGAAGAAAAGAGCCCAGCAGTTACTGTTAGACAGTCATAGGGTTCATCATTCCCCCCCTGCGGGCAACAGAAAGGCTGGATTAAGCACAGGATACCTAGTTAAGGTAACATTAGACGCATTCAAAAGAAGCATCTCGTATTTAGTGAGCCTGAGGAGAGCAATAACAGCATGGGGAACCGTGACAGTCAAGGACTGCCCAGCACAAGGGTAGCGGAAGATTTTACATGGGCCGCCGCAGCAGCCACAGACCTAAGATAAGGAGGGAAGCCATCAGCTACTAGGTCCAAAGAGGAACTAAAATATGCAACAGGTTTCTGCTTATTTCCGTGAGTTTGCATGAGGACTCCTAGGGCCATCCCCTCCTTTTCATGACAATAGAGAATTTTTTATAATCATATAAAAAAGGGTTTTCATAATCAGGGAGGCCCAGTGCTAATGCTCGGGCCAGAACATGCTTAACCTGAGGGAAAGCCTCATTGGCCTCTGATGTCCGAGGGATGGGGGTCTGTGATCTTGCCTAAGGTCAAGTCTTGCAATTACAACATTTAAACATTTGAAAAAATTAATTTGCTTAAAATATTTCTTTCTTTACAAATATCCTTGCTGATTGCAGGCAAAACTGAGGAATTACTCAAATTACTCCCCATATTTTCCTGTATTTGTTTTATAGGCAGGTCAAGTTTTAATGGTTTCTATTTTTTTTTTTAAACTTCTGTCTTTGAATACATGTTGATTTAAAATGGAAAACACAATTTATTTTGGCTTCCCTTTGGCAACATGACCGTTGATTACACAGAGCCACCTTAAGGCTTAGTGTGTGGTACTCACTACAGTTTCTATCTGCTATTTGTTACCAAAACAGATTCAAAATCTTTTACCATTCTCCTGGCCTTGACTGCCCTGTTGCAGCCACAACTTTGGATTGTTTTCTTGTTTAGTTTTGTGTTCTGGCAAAAGTATATATTTTTACAATCCAAAACAACACCAATTATCATAAAACAAAAATTATACACACCAAGAGTGCTGATTATTTACAGACATTCTAAAGAAACCAAGATCTTTTATTTTCATAACACCTTCTTTTAACATTTGTACTTAGTTTTACTGCTTAATTTTCTCCAATAACTACAGAGTTAACTTTTAACTTTTTTTTTTCCTCTAACTTCCTCAAACCGTGGTTCTCGTTTGTTTGGGCCCGATCCTTTTTTCTTGCTGCATTATTTCTTTTCATGGGCACAGGCATTGTTTCACTACCAATTTAACAAGGATGGTGGGCTTTTTGACTAAACTCCCTTTTATCTATTTATGCACACCTATTTACATACACACATTACATCTAGATGCATCTTATTTAATAATTAAGATTTTCTCTATGTCCAGACTTAATACAATTTTCCCTTGAGGCGGTAACAATGCCTCAGCACCAGTGCATTATAAGAAAGAATAATAACAGGGCTACAAACAACAAATAAAATAGGGAGAACAGCAGCATAAACAGCACAATAAAATTCCTTCCTCGGTATAGTTTGAGAGGAGGGATTTAACTATATTTTTGGGAAGTGGTCTTGCGGGGTTCAGGCAAATTTCAGCCAGCTAGGCAGATCCAATGTGCTCAACCTGGTCAGAATGATCGGCTCACAATGTCCACAGGGAGGGAGAGACCTTAACCAGCAGTTCCTGTTGCAACGAGGAAGGGTTGGGGTCGGTCTTCTCCTTTAGAGTGTCCTTCTGAAAAACTGCCAGGACCTTATCGTGAGCAGGATCAGGCACATCCAGATACACACCATTTGGGTACAACAGATTATACAATTTAATTCACACAGCAAATCCTTTCCTACTGGGTTGACGGGAAAACACGGACTAAGGAGAAACGCATGGTGGTTAGAGAGGGGACCAAGAAAAACAGATAAAAAAGACAGTACGGGGTGGGGAATGGGAGCATTTCCCACTCCTACTGCCGTAACAATATTCAAAGACAGGGGCACAGACGGAAACTCCTGCGCCCTCAGGGTGAAACATAAGGCTTTAATATCTATCAAGCATAAGGTAAAACTACCGTTTATTATATAGCAAACGATAGGGCCTGTCTAATTACCAGGGAAAAGCGGGGCAATGATGTTACTAGTCTCAGGACCCTCCTAGCAACCTGGCTGCAGAGGAGGCGGGTTAGGGAAGAACTGGAAATTCGGGAAAGGGGCTTGCTCCGGTACTTCTCCGGGGCGAGAAACGATCTGAGGCGCGTGGGGCACTCCTTTATAAGGTGGCCTTCCTGCTTACAGTAGGCGCAGCTCTTTCCACGAGGGCATTTAGCCCTCCAGTGCCCTTCCTGCTCGCACGAAAAGCAGGAATTGGAGTTAGGTCGAGGATTCACCCCAGGTGTTCCTTGACCCTGTTTCCGTCTGGGGAACTTTTTATAAGAATCCTGCATGGTTTGAATTTGCAGGGCCATAAGTCTAGATTCCGTTTCATCCTTCTTTCTTTCAAGCTGCTGATGAAAATGCTAAGCAGCAGCTAAAATACCTTCTAATTTTTTTCCCTTTCCAATTAACGACTGCAATTATGGGAGGGGGAGAGGTAGCCTGACCTTTCCCCTCATCAATGGCTACCGGTGGGAGCCACTGTCTACATTTCATAAATAAGTCATTTAAATCATCTGGTGAGGATAAAGGCGGCTGTCTAGAGGCCGCTGCTCCCCAAAGAGGGGCTCTCGGACCAGCTGCAGACTGGCCCGACAGTCCCTGGACAAGGACTAGTTTTTCCTGAGTTTTTCAAAGTCTAAACTTTAACTTTTCTTGGGAGTCCTTAAGACCCCCTGGTATACCAATTCCACTTCTGCAAATATTTACACGTCAACGGACTATAATGTACACACATATAAGCAACAGGCGTGCCTTTTGGTGGGACAGGGATGCCTTTTGATCCACTAGTCCCCATTCTTGCTCCAGCCCACTTTCACTCAAGCCACGCACACAAAGGAATGCCTTTAGGATTACCACGGTTCTATCACCTATGGTCTCTCTACCTGCCCTGGGCAGGGGAAATAGGAATAGGCTTTTGCTGACCTGCACTACAGCAGGTACCTACAAGGGAAGAGGTAAGAGGTGGGGCGGGCCTCCCTAGGGCTTCTACCCTAGCAGAGAATCTGTGGTCCTCACAAGCCTCCTGCCAGCTCAGGGCACCAGCCTTCAAGCCAACGGTGCCTCTGGAGCTGACAAGTCAGCAGTGCGGTTTTCCCGGGGCTCCCCTTCTCTCTGAGAAGGGAAGGGAGCTTATGGCTCCGAGGGGCAAAGAGAGGAA
Organism: Gopherus flavomarginatus; assembly: GCF_025201925.1. Lineage (NCBI taxonomy): Eukaryota > Metazoa > Chordata > Testudines > Testudinidae > Gopherus > Gopherus flavomarginatus. Next base: position 129,958,445 of record NC_066617.1, read on the forward strand.
CCCTGCGGTCCTATAGAGGACAGTGCTTGAGGAGCGGTCACAGGATTATAGGTCATGGAAGGGAAGAAAAAAAAGGGACGGGGAAACATGCATGCCCCTCAGATGGGTAGCCACTTACCAAGGCCTGCCAGCTGGGGAACTTAACAGTCTCTCCAAGCTTAGCTGCGGGGCTTGCTTTCGAGACGCTCCCAGTCACGAGCTTTCACTTCGCAGGAGGCTCGGGGCATCTTCCCACAGCTGTCAATCACACTGGCCGCTTGGCCATCACACACACAGGCACATTCTTGACATAGTCGTCAAGGCAAAAAACCTTGAAACCTCGGGTCCCCACCAGTCCTGGTAGGAAGGAGACCCCCAATCAACTCCCAGGGCGCATTAGCCCATGAGTGGATCAGGACTCTCCGGACCAAAAGGAGCGCGGTCCGGGGGTTGCTGCCAGCGATACCTTTGAGACCTTAAGACCTTTAAGGACCTTGATACCCTGAGACTTTAAGAACCTTAGAAAACCTTAGGAACCTCGGAGAGAGAGCATCAGGCCTGTCTGAAATTAAAAGTTCGATTCCAGCTTGTGACTTAGCACAAGCGGGAGCCTACGGGCCAGTCTTCCACCAAACCCCAACAGAGATTTCAAAAGGTCTCTTACCTCTCAGGCGGGCCCAGGGTTTGGGAGGAGACTGTCCGCGGTCCTCCGGTTCAGGGGAGTCATCTGTGGATCCCCGTACGGGCCACCAAATTGTTGTGGAAAATCGACCACACGGTTGATTTTTGATCAGACATCCTGAGGCACCTTTATTTCATACAAGCATATATGCAGGGAGAGACAGCATAGACCCCACGCAAGCAGCTGGCTGCTCTACATATTACAAATTTTACCAAGCTTATAAAGGTTAAAACCGCAAAACATAGCACGCTGGTTATACAGGTTATTTGCCTTATTTGGAATATAATGTTGATAACAAGCAAGCTGACCAATTAATTCTCCATCTATGGCTTTTCCTGTTATTGTCTTTGCCAGTCAAGTCTGCGGTTTGACTGTTCTAGCACCTTTTCTGTAGTCCTGACAGCAAGCTCTGCTGTTATAACTTAACAGATCTTCTGGTTCCCCTTTATCCAATTCTAGTTCCTCTTTTTGGGGCCATGACCACATCCTTCTGCCTCAGCATGCCCTTTGTAAAGAAGAACAAGTTTAGCAAAAGTTAAAACTCTTGCTCTTAGCTAAAGGTTTTGGGTCTACTCTATTCTCAGCAAAAAGCCTGGGGCCTTGGGTAAGGTAGGGTGGGGGGGGGAGGTTTCCCTATCAACACTGACAGTGTCCAGCAAAACTACACAAAACAATCAAAGGCAGAAAGTGAAAAAAAGTTATTGTAGTCACCTAAAAACAATAGGAGGAATGTAGTTAGGTAGATACAAGTCTCTAAAGGTTACTGTAGCCCCTCCACTTTCACCCCATTTTGTACATTTGAAATGGTTACCTGCTAGTCTAAAATGATGGTGCTTGCATGTGTCTCCTGGCATCTTTTACATGTTGATCACAAGCTCTATTACCTGCAATCTTCTCTTCCCCTGCACCACATAATTAGTCCCGTGAACAACAACTTTTGTATTTCATACCGCATTAGCTTATGTTATTCACTGGTGCATTATGAAATGTTCACAAAGAATCATCATCATCATGACGACAGGTAATAACTGACGCATACAGTTGTTCTGCTTATAACAGCATTAGTAATAATGACAAGCAAAAGCTAATCATGTACCTTATGTACAACTGAAGAGAACTGCAAACATTTTAAAAAAATATCTATGGGAATTTATCAGCACGATTTTCTGAATGGCAGAAACAGAGTGTTTGACAAATAAAGGCAGGTTTACAAACTATAGCCTACAGCAGGGTTTCTCAATCAGTGTGTCAGGACCTAAAATTGGGTTGCCAAAATGTTTCGAAGGGTCACGTGGCAGCTTCTTGTGGCTCCTGTCCCATGGGGCTGGCTGGGGTCGCCTCCCTGCTCCAGGAACTGCAACCTTTAGGGTTCCAGCACCGCTCAGGTTTAGCCTAGCTGTCATGATGATGGGAGTCTGGATAGGACAAACGTGAGTGAGAGGCATTGCAACTCCATGAGCCAGGTCATAACTCCACTCACACAAATTTGATCCAGCCAGACCTGAGCGACACTGCAACACCAGAGGCTGCAATGCCTAGAGTGGAGAGCTAGCCCCACTGCACAGGAGCTGCAGGAGCCACCATTGCGTGAGGAGTGTCAGGCAGGACTCCATAGATTAAACCTATTGCGGGGGGGAGGGAGGGAGAAAGGGTCATTTCAGTTACACACAGGGCCAGGAGATTTTTCTCCTTCTGCTAGATGGAGGAGCCAGCCCCACAGGTTCTCAGTGTCTGTATCAAAATGGCACTGGAAAAAATGCCAACAAGACTCAGTGACCCAAAATCTACCAAAGAACATGTGATGAGAGGACAATCCCTTCATCAAAGCGTTTACAATTTAAGTGAGAATTAGCAATATGGCACAGAGGTTGATTCTGATCCATTGCCCCTCTCTCTCTCTCTCTCTCTCTCTCTCTCTCTCTCTCTCTCTCTCTCACACACACACACACGCATCCAAATTCACATTCTACACTACCGAGTTTTGTCGTCAAAAAGGCAGCTTTTGTCAACAAAACAGTAAAGGTGTACACACTGCGATACGACTTTTGGCGGCAAACATGTCCTGTTTCAGCGACAAAATAAAACCACCTCAACAAGAGAGATAAGGCTTTTTGTGCAAAATTTTTGTTGACAAAATGCCAGCATAGACACCACGCTTGATTTTTTTGCTTTAATTGGTCTCCAGGAGGTGTCCCACAATGTCCATCCTGACCGCTCTGGTCAGCAGTTTGAACTCCACTGCCCCACAGCCAGGTAACAACCATCTACCCCTCCCCCTTAGAAGCCCCAGGAATTTTTGAAATTCCATTTCCTGTTGGCTCGGCGTGGAGAGGTCTCATTGTATCTTCCCAGGTGACCATGGCAGCTTATTGCAGCAAATGCTCTCCCGCTTGGACCACTGCGGAGCTGCTGCATCTGCTCAGTATATGGGGAGAGGACAGAGGAGGCTGTGCAGTCCCAGCTATATTAGAGTCCTAGGAATTTTGATACTTACGGGCAGATTTCTCAAGGTTTGTGAGAAAGGGGTTATGATTAAGACATGCTGCAGTGCAGAATGGAGATAAAGGATCTGAGGCAGGTGCACCATAAAGCAAGGGAGGCAGATAGTCGCTCTGGTGCTGCACCTAAGACCTGCCGGTTCTATCCTCAGCGGCAATCCCACCTCCATCACCAAGAGCCCTGTGGATACTTTGGCAAGCCTGGAGGCGGTGGAAAGAGGACCTAACCTGGAGGATGAAGTCATTGATGAAGAGGTGGAGTTAGACAAAAATGTGGAGCTCCTAGCGGGGTCACCCAATGGGGAAGGCAGCCAGGAACTGTTCACCACTCCAGGAGGGTCTAGCCAGTTTCAGCAGTTGCTCTCCTGTGAACGAGAAGCAGGAGAGGAGACGCCTGGTAAGTGTCTGTGGTTTGTGTAGTGCGGAGGTGGGTTCAGGATATAGAAAATGTATAAGGCTGGCTGTGTTTCTGTGTGCCGCACATTCCCCTGTGCAGCTAATCAGTACAGCAGCACAGGGTGTTGATGCACAACAAGCTCACAGGAATCCTCCAGAGAGATCTCTAGGAAAGTTTCCTGGAGGTATTCTGCAATCCTCTGCCGAGGGTTCCTTGGCAGAGTTGCTTTGTTTCTTCCCCTATTGTAGGAAACTTTCCCATGCCATTCAGCAATCCTTTGTGCAGGGACCAAAGCAGTACGCAGGCAAGCAGCATAGGGGCCAGGGCAGAAGCCATGAGTGTGTAGTAGATGTGCCCTTGCTTCCCTGCTTACCTTCAGAAGTGAAGCATCTGCTACAATGACCCCGGCCTGTGGAAAAGTGTGAGAGAATTTTCAAATTTTTCCCCTAGTTGGCTGCAGCGCAACTTTGTTGAGTGCTCTCTTCCCCATGTATTGCCCCTCCCCCCCAGCTAACACTCACCATGCTTTGAGTGTTCACCAAGATATGTACTTGCCAAGAGTCAGTTAGAAAGTGACTGTCATGTTACCAGACATGTTTCAATGCTGTGCACGAATTTATCAATCATGCTTCTGTGCATTGTTCCTTGTGCTTCGGCAGATATGGCCTTGAGGAACACCCCATGCACTCTCGCTGAGTGTCTCCACCAGATAAGAAAGTGCCCAACACAGAGCAAGAAAACATGTTCTGGGAGGCACTGCACTTCTCTAATGCGGAGAAAAGGGAACATAAAGAATGGAGGGAAGCTGAAAGGCAGGACAGAAAAGAAAATCAGGAGTTTGTTAAGGATGCTACTGAGTGGATGATTAAAGTCATGGAGAAGCAAACGCAGATGCTGAAATCCTTAATAAAGTTGCAGACTGAGCAGATGCATGTCCGCCCTTACCTGCGGCACATCCAGAACTCTCTTCCATGATCCTTTACCAAATTCCGCCTGGACAGTCCTTCCCACTTTCCGGTACTTCTCGGTTTTCCCTTCACTCCGCCCCCTTGGACAACTTTCAAAATGATAACTGGACCTACACACAGCTCTGAGTGTGCGCCCTTCCCTGGCACCTTCTTTCCCACCAAGCACGCGCGCGCGTGTGTGTGTGTGTGTGTGTGTGTGAGAGAGAGAGAGAAAAGAAAAGGTTTTGAATGGTAACTCAACTTTATATGTTTCCTACAAATTGAGATAGCAGACACTACCAATACATACACAGGCAGTTTAATCATTTGATTACTGGAACGTAAGGCCCCACATTTCACCATTGCTTCCTAAGAAAACTACATGTAACATAACATTGCAGGACCAATCATAGAGACATACATTACTGATTCTCATTTTCAAAGTGTTGCTTCAAAGCCTCCCTGATTCAAATTGCACCCCTCTGTGTCCTTCTAATAGCCCTGGTATCTGGCTGCTCAAAATCAGCAGCCAAGCAGTCTTCTTCAACACACCGACCCTGAGCAAACCTTTCACTCTTAGATTCACAAAGATTATGCAATTTACGGCTATGACTATGTGAATCTTATCCTCACTGAGGTCTAATCTGCCATAAAGACCTCACTAGCACACCTTTAATTTGCCAAAGGCACATTCCACTGTCATCCAGCATTTACTCAGCCTGTTGAACAGCTCCTTATGTCTGTCCACGTTTCCCGTGTAAAGTTTCATGAGCCATGACAGTAAGGGGTACGCTGGGTCTCCTAGGATCAATATGGTCATTTCAACATCCCCCACTGTAATCTTCTGGTCTGGAAAGAAAGTCCCTGCTTGTAGATTTCTATAGAGGCCGGTATTCCTGAAGTTGTGTACATCATGCACCTTCCCAGACCACCCTGCATTGAAATGCCCACGGTGATCCACAAGCAACACCATGGAGAAGTACCCCTTCTTATTGATGTACTCTGTCATAAGGTGGTCTGGTGCCAAAACTGGAACATGTGTGCCATTGCCCCTCCATAGTTAGGGAAACTCATTTCTGCAAAGCCTTCCACTATTTCATGCACATTTCCCAGAGTCATGGTCCTTTGTAACAGGATGCAATTAATTGCCCTGCACATTTGTATTAACGCAGTCCCAGTGGTTGATATCCCGACTCCAAATTGATTCATGACCAACTGGTAGCAGTCTGGAGTTGCCAGCTTCCACACAGCAATTGCCACATGCTTCTCTATCAATAGGACAGCTCTTGTTCTGATGTCCTTGCCCCACAGTGCTGGGGCGAGCTCCGCACACAGTTCCAGGAAGGTGGCTTTCTGCAGCTGAAAGTTCTGAAACCACTGCTCGTCATCCCAGACCTGCATGACGATTCAATCCCATCATTCAGTGCTTATTTCCTGAGCCCAAAAGTAACAGTCCACTGTCTGCAGCTGTTCCGTGAATGCCAAAAGCAACCTAAAGTTGCTCCTATTCATATCACACAGCATGTCAGGCAACTGAGAGTCTTCGTCAGTTAGGAACTTCATGATTAACTGCACTGCCATCTGTGATGTTTTCATGACAGTTATCAGAGCACAGCAGGACCCATCCCTTCTCACAAAGATGCTGGGGTGCACAGCAAACAGGGACCATTAAAAATGTAGTGAAAAAGCCGGAAGCCTATGGAATGCTGGGACACTGAGCCTGGTCAGGGCTAGTGCAAGGATGTTTCGCACCCTAGGCGAAACTTCCACCTTGCGTCTCCCCTACGCCCTCACCCTGAGGCGCCCCCCATGGCAGTTCCCCCCCTCCGCCCTGAGACATCCTCCCTGCCCCAGCTCACCCCTGCTCCGTGCACGAGCACCCCGAGCACGCCGTGGCTGCTTCACTTCTCCCGCCTCCCAGGCTTGTGGCGCCTAAGCTGATTGGTGCCACAAACCTGGGAGGCGGGAGAAGTGAAGCAGCTCACTCCTGCCCCGCCTCCTCCCCGAGCACACCGTCACCGCTTCACTTCTCCTGCCTCACAGGCTTGCAGCGCCAATCAGCTTAGGTGCCGCAAGCCTGAGAGGCGGGAGCAGTGAAGCAGCCACGGCGTGCTCGGGGAGGCGGAGCAGGGGTGAGCTGGGGTGGGGAGTTCCCTTACGTGCCGCCTCCCCCCCTTACTTGCTGCAGGCAGCCCTCCCAGTGCCCCTCTGCCCCAGCTCCCTCCGCCTAAATGCCGGTGGCAACCAGGGTGGCCAAAGATCCGGCTGCCGCAGTCACTGCCACAGAAAATGGTGCCCCCCAAATCCCAGCACCCTAGGCGACTGCCTAGGTTGCCTAAATGGTTGCACTGGCCTGAGCCTGGTACCAAGATGTGCTGCAATCTGCTCCACCTTCCCACAAGACTTAGTGGCAGAAGTTGTCGAGCTGGACTGTGGGATAGGTACCCACACTGCATTGCTCACACTGTTGATGATAGTGCCCCAACTGCAGATGCGCTCTGCTGATAGACGGAGCGAGTGTGAACATGCAATACCAATTCTTATTATAGCGCTTTTTGGAGTGTCAACATAACTCTGTAGTGTAAACAAGGCCTTAATCTCCTGATGATTTGAGAGAGAACAGCAAAATCTCTATTCTGGAAAGACCACCTCTCCATAAAATTTTGGAAGGGTGAGAAAAAGCATCTCCCTTCCTGCCTTTGCTCAATATAGCAGCCTCTTAGGCCTGGTCTACACTATGCATTTATACCGAATTTAGCAGTGTTAAATTGAACTAACCCTGCACTCGTCCACACAACGAAGCCCTTTATTTTGATATAAAGGGCTCTTAATGTCGATATCTGTACTCCTCCCCGATGAGGGGAGTAGCACTGAAAACAGTATTGGCCTCCGGGCACTAACCCACAGTGCACCATTGTGACCGCTCTGGACAGCAATCTGAACTCGGATGCACTGGCCAGGTAGACAGGAAAAGCCCCGTGAACTTTTGAATTTCATTTCCTGTTTGCCCAGCATGGAGCTCTGATCAGCATGGACTGTATGGGAGATACTGGATCTGATCGCTTTATAGAGAGACAAATCTGTTCTATCAGAGCTCCGTTCCAGAAGACGAAATGCCAAAGCATTTGAAAAAATCTCCAGGCTATGATAGACAGAGGCCACAGCAGGGACTCAACACAGTGCTGTGTGACAAGTGTAATGGAAAGCCAAAGAATCAAATGGACGCTCATGGAGGGAGGGAGAGGGGACTGAGGACTCCAGCTGTCCCCGCAGTCTCCGAAAAGCATTTGCATTCTTGGCTGAGCTCCCAATGCCTGAAGGGTCAAAAACATTGTCCCGGATGGTTCAGGGTATATGTTGTCAATTTACCCGCCTCTCCCTCCCTCCCCCATGAAAGAAAAGGGAAATCGTTTCTCGCCTTTTTCAATGTCACCATATGTCTGCTGGATGCTGCTGGTAGACACGGTGCTGCAGCGCTGAACAGCAGCATCCCCTCACCTTCCTTTTCTGATGGTAGACGGCACAAAAGGCTTGAAAACCGTCCTCATCATCCCGTGAGTGCTCCTGGCTGGCCTCAGTGAGGTCAGCCGGGGGCACCTGGGCAAAAATGGGAATGACTCCCGGTCATTCCCTTCTTTAAGCTTTGTTTCCTGGAGAGGCAGATGGTGCAATAGGCTTGGTAACCATCCTCATCATAGCAGCTGGAGGCTGAGCTCCTCTCCCCTCCCCTTTTCATGTCTAATGAAGATTCTGTCCTGCCTGGACTATCATAGCAGCGGGAGGCTGCACTCCTCTCCCCCCCACCCTTTAACGAGTAATGGAGATTCTGTCCTGCCTGGACTATCATAGCAGCTGGAGACTGCCTCCCCCTCATTTTATCTCACTAAAAAGTCAGTGTTTCTTATTCCTGCATTCTTTATTACTTCATCACACAAATGGGGGGGGGACTGCCATAGTAGCCCAGGAGGGGTGTGGGAGGAGGGAAGCAATGAGTGGGGTTGTTGCAGAGGCACCCCCTAGAATGGCATACAGCTCATCATTTCTGTGGACCATCTGGGGCTCTGACCTGGAGCGGCTGTGCTCTCTGGTTCTCTAGTAGACTTGCCCCATATTCTAGGCAGGACTGACTATTTTTAGACAAAACATAAAGAAGGGAATGACCTGGGGAGTCACTCTCATTTTTGTCCATGCGCCCCCGGCCAACCTCAGCGAGGCCAGCCAGGAGCACCCATGACAGCAGCAGACAGTACAAAAGGACTGGTAACCGTCATCACCAATTTCCAAAGCAGCAGACGGTGCAAAAGGCTCGTAACCGTCTCTGCTACCTTGCAAAGGCAAATGAATGCTGCTGTGTAGTACCACGTCTGTCAGCAGCATCCAGTACACATACGGTGACAGTGACAAAAGGCTAAATGGGCTCCATGGTTGCCATGCTATGGCATCTATCAGGGCAATCCAGGGAAAAAGGGCGCTAAATTATTGTCTGCTGTTGCTTTCATGGAGGAAGGATTGAGTGATGACATTTATCCAGAAACACCCGCAACACTGTTTTTGCCCCATCATGCATTGGGATCTCAACCCAGAATTCCAATGGGCGGGGGAGACTGCAAGAACTATAGCTATGGGATAGCTACCCACAGTGCAATGCTCCGGAAATCGACACTAGCCTCAGTACATGGACGCACACCGTCGAATTAATGTGCTTAGTGTGGCCGCGTGCACTCGACTTTATACAATCTGTTTTAAAAAACGGTTTCTGTAAAATCAGAATAATCCCGTAGTGTAGACAAACCCTTACTTTTCTGGTCTTTTAAAAGAAAACCACCAAGATATATTGAAAACAGGGCAGAGAACTGCAAGCCAGATCCTCAACTGATCTGCAGGCAGCAGATGCCAACTGAGGATTTGTTTCTAAAACAGGGCTTTTACCAAGTTAGCACTGGCATAACTGTAGTGCGAGTTTGAGAGGAATTATAGTTATGCCAGTGACGAGCAAACCGAAATAGTTCAGTTGTTCCTGATAGGCAATATGTTTGGATTCTTATATGAACCTTTTGCAGACTATCTACTTCTCTCCCACAGCTGTGAGAAAAACTCTCCCTTTCCCTCTGGCTTCTCATCACTCTCCTCCCTCTCCCCCACAGTTGGTATCCTAACTCAATTCCCCATTTAGGACAGGATATGGACAGGATATGCTGCTGCATGTCTACCTCGAGTGGCCTGGTTACAAGGCTTAGCAGCTGCTCTCAATGTCTTTAAGGTACCTGGGGATAGGTTTCTGTTTGTATGTATCTCAAATGAAAAACCACATAGCACATAAAACCTTTGGGAAAATAATGTCCCAGGCTTCCCGCTCCCCTAGTCTTTTGCTGTTGCTAACTGGTTTCTATGTTTATAGTACAGCAACAGATCATTACACTCTGATTCCTGCCAGAGCAATCTACAGTCTATTTCTTGCCACCCTTGTAAATATTTGTTAGGTTGCTAGATTTCCACGCGTCCCAACTAACAAACAATGCCTTCACTGCTGTTTTAAATCTGTAGCACACAAGGAAATAATTACTGCCAATATCTCTGCTCTGTAGCCGTCGCAAGAGTTGGATTGATAGTTCACTCTGCTTGGTTGGAAGCGGGGAAAAGAGGTCTGGTTCAACAATTTACTGCTCATCTGTTATTTGGTTGAGCTGAGGCTTATGTCATCATACAATGTAATGCACACTGGAAAACAATCCCAACTATACAGATAAATTAGCCATTACCACTCAAGAGAGATCTTGGAGTCTTCATGGATAGCTCTCTCTGAAAACATCTACTCAATGTGCAGCGGCAGTCAAAAAAGCTAACAATGTTAGGAACCATTAGGAAAGGGATAGATAATAAGACAGAAAAATGTAGTGCCACTATATAAGTCCATGACATACCCACACCTTGAATACTGCATGCAGTTTTGGTCACCCCATCACAAAAAAGATATATCTGAATTGGGAAAAGTACAAAGGTGGTCAACAAAAATGATTAGGGGTATGGAACAGCTTCCATATGAGGAGAGATTAAAGACTGGGAAGGTTCATCTTAGAAAAGAGATGACTAAGGGGAAATATGATAGAGGTCTATACAATTATGTATAGAGCGGAGATAGCAAATAAGGAAGTGTTATTTACCCTGTCACATAATATAAGACCCAGGGGTCATCCAATGAAATTAATAGGCATCAGTTAAAAAAACAAACAGAAGGAAGTACTTCTTCACACAATGCAGTCAACCTGTGGAACTCATTGCGAGGGGATATTGTGATGGCTAAGAATATAACTGGGTTCAAACAAGAATTAGATAAGTTCATGGAGGATATATCCATCAATGACTATTAGCCAAGATGGTCAGGGATACAACCCAATGCTCTGACTGCCCGAAGCTGTGAATGGACGACGGGGATGGATCAATCATTAATTCTGTTCATTCTCTCTGAAGCCAGCCACTGCTGGAAGACAGGATACTGGGCTCACAGGACCATTGGTCTGAACCCTTATGGCCATTTTTATGTTCTGATACCTACCTTGATCTAGACTGATTTCTGTTCTCAGCGTGAAAGACTAAGTCAAGTATGATCTGGAAGTGCAAGTGCTGCATGTCCACTGATAGCACTGATTGCGAGCTAGTCCAGAGACAAGAAAATCTTTCACGGTCCGATTTCCTTAAGAGGCCCTCAGCTGAACTAAAAACTGGGATAACTGTATGTGATTGGTATACCTCTCTGCTTATGATGCTCTAAAAAGCAGCTGTCTGCATGATTCAATTTGGTGAATTATTTTTATTCTGGCTGGAGTTGGTAACTGTGGTATCGAACACAGAAACGAAGAGCAGGAGACTCTCCTGTGTTCCTGGCTGGACAAGGAGACAGACTGGGAACCAGGAAGGGACTGAGATCAGACAAAGAGCCAGTGGGGAAGACTAGCTGGGCAAGGAGACTGGACTAAGAGGTCTGTGTGGGGAGGAGATGAGACTGGGACAAGGAGCTTGGGATGGAAGAGTGAATCTCGGATGGGGGTCCTAGTGAAGGAGACTAGGACTGGCTGGGAAAGAGGACTGGGATTAGCAGTCTGTGCGGTGGAGACCTGGGTGAAGTCAGTGGGTCTGGTATAAGAAGCCAAAAGGGGATAAGAGGCAGGACAGGGACAGGCTGGAGGCGACAGGGCAGGAGTTAAGCGTGGGGCAGGAAACACTGTGCCCAGTAGACTGCACTCCCCCTCTTGCTCGAGCCAGGCTTCTGTTCTTAGCGTGAAAGATTCTATGAAGTACAAGTGGAAAGTGCTGCTCAACCACTGACAGCACTGGTTGTTTGCTAGTCCAAACACAAGAGATTCTTTCACTGTCTACATTCCCCCTCCAGAGCCTGGAATGGAACCCAAGGGTACTGAGTATCACAACCCCTCTCATGTCTGCAAATATTTGTGAAGCTCACCTGCAAAGTACTTGTCTCAACCCGCTCTAGTGCTGGTCCATATATAGGATGACAACTTACTATTGCCATCAGTTGCTCCTTTAGCTCAATGGCAAAGCTCTGTGTTGTGGATATAATAGACTCAAGGAGTTCAATCTATTAGCTTAACAAAGAGAAGTTGAAGGAGCTACTTGATTACAGTCTACAAGTACCTACATTGGGAATAAATATTTGATAATGGGCTCTTCAATCTAACAGAAAAAGGTTTATCATCATCATCCAATGGCTGGAAGTTAAAATAAGGTCTACATTGTTGACAGTGAGAATAATTAACTATTGGAACAAGTTATCAAGGATAATGGTAGATTCTCCCCAGTGATAATTATTTAATCAAAACTGAATGCTTTTTCTAAAAGATCTGTTCTAGGAATTATTTTGAAGGAGGAGTTCTGACTGCCTGTATAACACAGGCTACAGACTAGATGATGACAATGGTTTTTTCTGGCCTTGGAATCTATGAATCATATAATTAAAGAGTGTATCAAAATGTATACCCACGGGGGGGAGCAAATTAAGGTTTCACAGGCAACATTAATTCTAGCATTTCTTGACTTTTGAGTGTTTGACTTTACAACACTAATGTGTTTTTGTGCGTAATGGGTTTTAGTATGTGATTATTTTTAGCACTGTACATACAGGCTGGAGTTTTTAAGTGTTCTATTTCCTTTTAGGATTTTTTTTTTAAACTTTGAAAGTCCAGGCTAACTGCCAGGTTTAATTCCCTGAAATCCGAAGGGTAGACTTACCATAAACAGACATGTTATAGCAACACCACCACCACCCACTCAGATATGCATTGCAAAAGCCTGATGTGCTTTAAGAAAAATGAGATAGGGTCAGGGGGCTGTGGACTATATCAAGGTCTGACTGGAGTCTTTACTGCTGTACCTCTCCTATGAGACTAGGAGTTCTTCATAAGAAGTAGATTTAAAAAAAACACAGTATTAAATTGTTAGAGGAATGCAAAATTGTTTAATTTAGTTATGTACTTTGGCATTTGAGAGAGATTTGTTTTCCCCATCTCTAGCTTTCCTCATGAATAAGTCTAGGATTTAAACAGGAAGGAAACTCAAGAGGGTTCTATAGTAATTTTAAAAGGGTTTTTATCAAACTGTACACTACAAGTCTGTCAAATTTACCAGAGAGTTATATAGTTCTGCTACAGAGGTAGGATGCTTTAACAAGTCTATTGAATTTAATAGAGAATAACTTTTCTATATTACCTTCCAGTTAGGGATTTATTCAACACCCATCCTCAAATCAACTCACCATTTTATTTTATTTTTCTGCATTTATTTTTTAGTATTTCCAAAGCTGACAGTTTGACAGGCCTGAAGTCCTATGTTTTTTCACAAAAAAGATGATAATGCAAAAACTTGCCCACACTTCCTCACTAATAAGCCTCAACCTGACCTGGAGGGACCACCTCAGAGTGACTGGGTGCACCTAACCAATCCTTGAGACTACCAGCTGAGTAATACCTTCTAATTTCTTTTTCTATGTGTGAAACAAATGGCTGCCTGTGTGCAAATTTAAAATAAAGCAGCATAGTCTCTGCCTTCTCATATTTCTTCCTGCCCACACTGTTCCCTCTTTTTCCTTAGTCTCTATTACATAAACATACAGAGTGAGGAAAGAGATTTTATCTGTACTAGAAAGTTGTACTGGTTTCACTATGAATAGTTTTGGAAGGATTAGAGTTTTATTCACTGTGCACACACAATGATGAAAAAAGTTTCCACTGATACAACTCAACATTTACAGAGAAGCAAAAAAAATGCTGCTTGAGAAATTAGTTTGATTTAAGGTTATTTATTCTGTATATTTTGACATGAAATTGACAGTATAAAGGTGCACTTTACTTATTCCCCTTCCTGCATGGGAATAGTTTACTGATACTAGCATAACTGAATCTACACTAGGAGTTGTATCACTATAACCATATTAGTTTTAAAAAAATCACAACCAACACATTTATACCAATATAACTTTTGGTGTAGAGCAGGCCTTAACCTTTGTCTACACAGGGAAAATGTGTTACCTCACAAGTTTTGATTAACCTGCTGTTAAATACCATCTTAGCACCTAGTGCTAACAAAGACAGTCATGTTTAAAAAACATGTTAACCAGTTGGGGGCCCATGAGCTAAGTTTTCTTGGCAACTAATAGTCCATCTCTGTGCAATGGTCGTTTAGAAGTAGATATATGAAATATGGAAATTCCCTTAGAAAAAGAAAATAAGAGAGGCCATACACAGTTCCCCTTAATCTACATACTTTATCATGCAGATTGCTGGCAGCTTGTTGACATAGGGAAAAAATCCATTGGCTTTGTTTCATACATGACTGATCAACGTCACACTTAGTCCAATATCGGTTATGGAACAACTCCACTATTTATCATGAGCCGGATTGTATCCGGGCCTAATGCAGCCATGCATAAGTGTAACACACACATACCCCTGCTCAACTTCTGCATCTCAACTCAGGCGCTTAGGTGAAAACAGTAGCTACCCGCCCAGTACTTGCCCCCAAATATAAGACCAGGGAATGGATATGGCAGAAACTCCTTTGAAGTTTCCAATGAAAGGAGTTGGATGTACCTCCTGGGGCAGCATTACAACACACTGCCTTATGCCAAGGGGCTAGAAGCAATGACTCAGTCTATCACTATCATACCAAGGCAGTGTTCCAATTCGGACTGAAATCTGACATGTCTTCTGCCACAGGATCTAGGGTGGTGGTACATCTCACACAAGCTAAACCAGGTGACTACTTGAATTGGAGTACTGTAGGACAACTTTGCCAAGTAATATTGTAGCTCCAAGAAATAGCACTCTCCTTTCAGCGTCAATACATATCCAGTGACCATGGTTCTAGAAAGAAATATGCTGAACAAGGAGTTGTTTTTCAGAATTATTTTTTTTTAAAGTTCTTCCTCGTTTTTTGTGGTCTTTTAAGATTCCTCAGTAAGAAGAATGTTGGCCATGGTGCCCTGGCTAAATTCCAAATGAGATGATAATATTCTTTGTCTTCCTAATTTCCCTCTGCAGTTTCCGTTAGATATACTGTAGTACTTTTCTTCATTTCTTGCCCTAAATTGTATGATTTTACTGTGTCTTCAACAGCAGAGGTCAATTCACCCCAGATTTGGCTGTATATTGTAGATGGTTATCTTTTGTAATGAAATATAGCGTGTATTTATGTAACTTCTGCCAAGTGGAGCCAGCAGTAACCGGAACCAGTTTAAACATCTAGGGGTTCCTTTCCATCGATATAACACAGAACCAGCTCAGGTTCTAAAGTCCGGCAATCCAAAAGTCTCTTTAATGTGCCCATCCCTTCTCTGCACTCCAATCAGTTGCTGTCCTGGGTCAGTGCAGACTCAGAGTTCAGAGGTGCATCTACAGAGCTCACCTCCCACCCTAAGTGGAGGCAAGGAGGTACCTCACGTATTCTGCAGCCCCTTACTTGTAACACTGACAGACCCTAGTTGGTGGCAGGCAGAACTGAACCTGGGACCTCTGGAGCTAAATGCATGAGCCTCTACTGCATGAGCTAAAAGCCCCCTGGCCCTTAACTAAGGCTATACAGCAGATGCATTAATCTCTCTCTAAGTGGATTCCATGCCACTAAATGGGACAGAGCACCACACTCAGGTGGTGTGGAGGTTACATTTATTTCAAAATGTATTGAAATAAAAATTAAAACCCAGATACCTAGTATTAGAATCATTGCTGAGAACCAACAGCATCCTTGGAACTGGACAGACATAAGATGAGAGTGTTCTGGGGGGAGGGGAGGGCGGGGAAATGGGGACAAGGGTCCCGGGGGGGGTCCCAGGACAGGGCAGTTAGGGAATAAGGAGCAGGGGAGGTTAGATGGGTCAGGGGTTTTGAGGGGGGCAGTCAGGGGCAGGAAGGCAGATAGGGGGAGGGGGCCAGGCTGTTTGTAGTGTTGCTAGGAAGGTCTCTGTGTGATAGCATGTTGTTCAGAGGTGGAAATATACCTGGAGGCCCTTGCTCCCTACAGCCTGAACAGCTATTGTAATGGCGATTCCCTTTCCTTTCCTTTTGCTGGAATAGGCTTTGACAAGCAGCCCTTTCTATGCATCCTGCTTTTATAGGAATCTCCCTCAGTTTTTTGCCCAGCTGGCTTTATCACTACTTAGGCCTGGCTCCTTTTACACAAGAATCACCTAATTCCTCTCAGGGGGGACCTTTTCTGTAGTCAGGTTGGCTTAACCTCAGGTTCTCCAGCCCACAGGCAAGCCATCCTGTTACAGAGAGTATCCAGCTGACATCCCAGGTCTCACTGTCACAGCTAGTGCCAGAGCACAAACAGGGACTTACTCCTCTGTACTATTTACAGGTACTGGGACAGGTGGAATTAGCCTGCCCAAAACTAGAGGCCTGTCCCTGCAACTGAGGGGGAGGAGTGACTGGACCCTGGCCACAAGTTAGTACTGGGGACAACAAATGGAAAAACAAGGATAGGAGTGAATGTTAAAGGTTAAAAATAAGATATCCAGAGGGGAACACTGAGCAGAGAACCCCTGAACAGCATTACTGATCCTCACAGGTGTCTAAGGAGCCAGTGGACACTGCCCAAAGAAACTCTGCCCAGCGACATGATCAGATAAGAGCCCAGAAATAGGCCCCATGGTTGCAGAGCACACTCTGCCTCCATCCAGCTTCCTCTTCGTGGTACGATGAATGGCCATCCATGAAGGGTATAATAGGACAGGGAAGGGTCGGATCTGCTGCCAGACACATGGACCATGGTGGCCATTCCCCTTCCCCAAGACCCCCACTGCCTCTGCTGTTCCTCCCTGCTGCTGCTGACCGCATCCCTCCTCCTCAGGGAATGCGGCAAGCCAGCGGTGGCCAGGAGGTTCTGGAGAGGGAGTGAGCCCACGGCAGCTCAAGCTGTGCGTGCTGGCCCGGTGTGGCTGGGGCCATGGGGCAGTGGCAGCAGCTCCATCCAGTGTGGCCATGGCCCAACCATCAGCTCGGGGTGGTGGCAGTGGCTCAGCCCGGTGTGGTCAGGACTGGACTGGCGGTGGGGGCGGGGGCGCAGTCCATTTTGGCTGGGGTAGGCAGAATGGAACTCCTCCAGTTGCAGGGGGAAGGGTCCTCAGGGCTTCTCCTGTTATGGGGGGGTGGAGGGGGTCAGGGCTCCGGCATGTGAGGGGACGGAGCCTCGGGTGGAAAGTGTGCAACCAGCAGGCTAGCCTCCCCAAAGCGAGGGTTCACCCATATGAACAGCCATCTCGGAGCAGATTGATGAGGAGGGCCACAGCTGGGTTGTGCATAAATGAGGAAGTGTTAGAAGAAGTACAGCAAGACTCTCATAAAGAGGAGGCGGCGGCGGCAGAAGAGGGGCTGCAACATGATGCACCCTACATAGATATGTGCCAAGGTCTCCCTCTCACTGCAGAAGGAGCAGATGTCAAGGGAGTTAATGCCTCTGCTTATGGCTCCACGGAGGAGCCACCAAACTAATATCCCTAGCAGGACATGTACCCAGAGTGGAGTACAGATTGGCACAGTGGGCTTCCTCACCCTCCTCAGGTGCCAGCAGGTTCCACCACTTGATGTCAGGGCAGGACATAACGGGGAGGAAATGGATGGTATGAAGTACAAGTATGTAAGATGCTTTTTGGGCATACTTGGGAGACAGATGGGCAGGATGTCTTGCAGCTGACTCAGATTGGGTGTGTCGGGGTGGCTTGTCATTGGGCCCTTGCCCCACGACAAGTTCCAGAGGCCCAGGTGCGAGCAGGGAGCACTTTCCTGCCTGGCCCACTCGAGGAAAATGAAAGTAAAAGGCACACAACAGGGAACACACAGGGCAGGCAGTCCTATGTGGTGGCCGAGTGCCACAAGGTCTGCCCAGTCCCTCTGATCATAATCCAGGAGATGTCTGGCACACCAAGGGGGATTACATCCCTACGTGGCCAAGCAAGGGTTATGGCAATCTAGTCTTATGAGATTTGCCCCTCTCAGAAATGCAAGTACCAAGGAGAGTTTTCCATTATAAAATGCTTTCAGTAGTGTATTTCCGCATGTACAGAGGTGCAATAACTTATTTCAGCATTAACCGAAATAATCATTGTGCCCACATGCTAAAAAGCACATTCCAAACTACTACAGAAGGGCGTATAACCTGCGTCTACTTCAGCCATGACTGTTAGTTAAGCATTATCGAACCAATTGACCACTTGTGGAGGGAGGCATAAGAGGATTATTAGTTAAGTATTTCCATAATGCAGAAAGGCATAATATACTCAAGGAGATATAACCGTACAACAAACATGTAAGGCATTCTTAAGAGGCCAGAGTAACATGTTGGCTTTAAACGCTTCATTAAATATTCTTCTAATATTAAGCCCAAGATGTCTCAGATGTTTTCCTAGATGATTATAATAAAATATTCAAAGCCTGGTGTTTTTCCACTGCTTAATGGAAGAGAATACTTCCAACATTTCATTTCCCTCTATTGTTTGGTATAGTGTTTACTTTTTGCTATTCTCTGAGCTAAGGGAAGCAGTGAGTTTTCAGTGAAAATAACTTTAAGTAGTTTGCTGCCAACATGTTAACCCATAGCTTTATATTTTTGACAAATGAGGGTTATCTCCATGATGCCTCAAGACTCATTCTTGAGCCTGATTCTCACCAAATCCACCTTGTACCATTCTGGCAGTGATAATGGGTCTTAAAGTGGCCTAAAGTGGTCTCCCACTCACTTTAAGTCCCCTTAACACTGCTAGAAGTGACCTTAAAGGAAGGCGGGGTGGGGATAGTGTAAATATGAATCAGACCCCATTGTAGAATCATAGAAATGTAGAGCTCAAAAGGTCATTTAGTTCAGTTTCCTGTGCTGACGCAGGACCAGGAAAACCTAGACCATACTTGACAGATGTTTGTCCAACCAGTTCTTAAAATCTGCTAATGACAGGGATTCCACAACCTTCCTTGTTAATCTATTCCAGTGCTTAACTAGCCTGATATTTAGAAAGTTTTTCCTAGTATCTAACCTAAATCCCCCTTTCTGCAGCTTAAGCCAATTATTTCTTGTCCTGCCTTCAGTGCACATGAAGAACAATTGTTCACGGTCCTCTTTATAAAAGAGCCCTTAACATCTTTGAGAGAGACTGGATAAGAGTCTTCAATCTTCTTTTTTCAAGACTAAATGTGCCCAGTTTTTTATTAAGCCTTTTGTCAAAATCAGGTTTTCTAAATATTTTATCATTTTGTTGCTCTCCTTTGGACTCTCTCTAGTTTATCCGCATCTTTCTTTAAAAGGGTGATATCCAAAACTGCACACTATACTCCAGCTGAGGGCCCATCAGAAAGTTAAGCAATTTATAAAATTAAGGACAAACTAAAGCTGAAAAAACAGGTGAGAAGTATATGCATACTAAAAGCCGAGCAGGCTTATTTTTACAATTTAATACTGTCATTCAAATTTTAATGAACTCTGTGACTAAAAAGCATATGCAAACTCAAACCACACACAGGAACTCCTCACTTAACGTTGTAGTTATGTTCCTGAAAAATGCGACTAAGTGAAATGATGTTAAGTGAATCCTATTTCCCCATCAGAATTAATGTAAATGAGGGGATTAGGTTCCAGGGAAATATTTTTCAACAGATAAAAGACTATAATTTATATTATGTAATATTATATATATACACACACACACACACAGAGTATATGTTTTAAACAAACAATTTAATTCTAGTACACAGTGATGATGATTGTGATGCTTAATTGAGGGGAGGAGTCAGAGGATGGGATATTCCCAGGGAATGCCTTACTACTAAATGATGAACTAGCAATTGGCTGAGCCAGGGTCAGCTCCAGGCACCAGCAAACCAAGCACATGCTTGGGGCGGCACAATTACAGGGGCAGCACTTTTGCTTTGGCAGTTGTGCTCTCTAGGCTGAGCCCTCAAGGGTTAACTCTCACACTCTACAAGGCAGCAGGAAAGGAGGGAGGGCAGACAGGGACAGAGACTCACACCGTGTGTGTGTGCGCGAGAGAGAGTGAGACTTACACCGTGTGTGTGCGTCAGTGAGTGAGAGATGCCCATTTCCTCTTTAAATATGAAGAGTGGGGTCAAAAGTACACGGCCTTGTTAATTAGATCAGCAAGCTGAGACCTGATCACAGCTGCAGCTGCCTGGAAGCTCCCTCTGTTGTGTTCCCCCCTGCTCTATGGAAGATGGGGTAAGCGGGGTGCAGGAGCAGTGGGAGCAGGACACTGACATTAGCTCCCCTCCCCCCCCCAGCAAGCAGGAGTCTCGGAGAGCAGCTTCAAGGCAGAGGGCAGGAGCAGCACATGGCAGTGAGAGAAGGGACAGCTGCAACTGCTAGCCTGCTGTGCAGCTGCCGCACAGGGAACTTAGGAGAGTGGGGAGCTGATAGGGGGCTGCCAGTCCACCCTGGTTCCAAGCCCCCACCAGCTAGCTGCAACAGGCTGCTCTTCCTGCAAGCAGTGGACAAAGCAGATGGCTGCCAAACAACGTTAGAAGGGAGCATTGCGCAACTTTAAACGAGCATGTACCCTAATTGATCAGCAACGAAACAACGTTAACCGGGATGACTAAGTGATGAGTTACTGTACACACAAATTTTCAGTTTAGATGAATCAGTAGATAAGGGTTCTGAGACTTTTAGGCACCTAAATACCTTCTTGTGAGAATGAGTTACACACAAAGAGTAAAGCAGCAGGAGGAGGGAAGTGGTGGTGGTGTTCATCTACAGGTGCTAAAACAATTTGTATAGTGAGTGGAGCTGAAACTGGATCAAACACTAAACCAGTATATGATGGAAGCCACTTCAAACCAAGGGGTGCTTCTATACCTCCAGCACCCATGTGTTCACCTCACAACTTTTAGCCCAATTGTCAGAGCACTGGCTGGGAAGCCCAGTTCCATTTCCTGCTCTTTGTCAGAGAGGGAGAAAGGATTTGAACAGAGAGTCTCCCACCTCCAAGGAAAGTGCTCTAACCACTGATCTATGGGATATTCTGGTGTAGGGAGTCCCTCAGTCTCTCCTGTTGAAGCTGTTGCACTGTGGATAAATAAAGCAAGAGTATACCTCTACCCCGATATAATGTGACACAATATAACACAGGCTCGCGTATAGCACAGTAACCCCAGGGCTCTGGCAGCGGGGCTCGGCCAGTGATTTAAAGGGCCTGGGGCTCTGGCTGCTGCAGGGAGCCCCAGGCCCTTTAAATCAGCGCTGGAGCCCTGCCACCACTACCCCAATATAACGGGGTTTCACCTATAACGCAGTAGGGATGTTTGGCTCCCGAGGACTGCATAGTATCGGGGTAGAGGTGTAACTGGAGTGAATCAGTAGGAGGAACCTGCCATGCCAGAGATCCCCCAGCTCCATGAGGAATCCAGTGAACCTTGGAGCAAGCTTGGTAGGGAGAGACTGATCTGGCTATCTGGCCATAGGGCCTCGAGTAAAGCTCCTACCCAGGCACCCCTACAATCAGGTGGTGCCACTGACTTTTTGGTTGACTCCAGGAGGCGCTTGTTCTCTGAGTCTGAGCTTTTGCTTTTCCCCACGGTAAACAAAAGAAGTAATCCTGCAAGGGCAGGGCCCACTGCAAGCATTAAGAGCCTGGGGCCTAGACTGAGCTCACCCTGGGGTAATAACTGGGTATGGTAAGGAGCCTAAAGCCAGCTAGGGAGGTGTCACTGAGGGACTTTCACTGGACCACCAACTCATTCTCATTTTCCATCTCTCTCTGGCTCAGTGACTATTGCACTGTGCATAAATACTACAGTCACTGGGCTGCGGGGGTGGGGGGGGGGAAGAGGGGGAAAATGACTCTTTGGTCCAGTAGTCCGAGCAACCTCTCAAGAGGTGGGAAGCCCCCTTTTCTGACAGAGAGAAGGGAACCGAACCTGAGTTCCCCACATCCCAGGAGAGTGCTCTAATCAATGGGCTAAAAGTTATAAAGTGGGCACCACCATCATCATCACCTCCTTCTGGATTTTGGATGGGGCCCGATCCAGTAGGCATGCCCAGTGGTCACCTACCAGATTGGGATGGACACGGACACACACACACACACACACACACACACACAGCGCGCACCAAATTCCTCTCTTCTCTGGAGCATAGGTGGGAGATAAATGTCCCAGTGTCTGATGCAGCAGTGCTTATGCCGAAAGGCTGAAATTTATGTGCCTAAGGAACTTTTTACTCGAAAAACAGTGGCCAAGTGAGTTCAGGCAACTACCAGAAAACTCCTGCCAAACCCGGATCACAGTGGAGTTAAAAACTGGGACTTCAAGAGCTAAGTCTGGGGTTTAGATGCCTAAGTACCTTTGTTCTTGCAAGAATGGGAGTATTTGATGTACAGTTGCCTCCAGATATAAACAAGGGCCCTGAACCTCAGTTTGGAGCTGTGTGTGTGGATGCTTGTACCCAAATGGCGCTCCCTTGACTAAAACAGGATTCTATGCAAGCAAAAGAGGCCACCCACATGGAGCCATTTGCTTGACTGGGACATGAAATGTAAACATGTGGCCTTAATAACATATATTCCAGATTGGGTCATTAATACAATTAAGATATTTTGACCTTTTTAATGGACTAAATCTAAACTAAAGTTACTTAGATAGCAATACACATCCATAGTTTTTGGAGACAGGTTAATAAGTTGTTGTTTACTTTATTCATAAAGTGAAAGCAGAATCAGCTTCCTGGAATATGTAACCTGGTTCAACACATTGTTACGTTGCATGGCTTCAATCAGGAAGGAAGAACTTGGGTTGGCGGGGAGGGGGATTGTTTGTCTCTCCTCTCCCACTCACAGCTATAGATTTTCTCTCAGTCAATTGATTGAATCTAGAATAAATTATAGAATCATAGAATATCAGGGTTGGAAGGGACCTCAGGAGGCCATCTAGTCCAACCCCCTGGTCAAAGCAGGACCAATCCCCAGCCAGCTTTTTACCCCAGTTCCCTAAACGGCCCCCTCAAGGATTGAAATCTCAACCCTGGGTTTAGCAGGCCAATGCTCAAACCACTGAGCTACCTCTCCCCCCATAATACTTTGCATTTCCATACAAGGATCTCAAACTAATTTACTCATATTTATTAATGAATCCTCAGTACTCTTGTGAAGTAAGTCTTAACCCCATTTTACAGATGGGTATTTGGCACTGGTGCAACCACTGCTGGAATACTGTGTCCAGTTCTGATGGCAACAATTCAAGAAGGAAGTTGATCAAGTGGAAAGGGTTCAGAGAAGAGCCATGAGAATGATTAAAGACCTAGAGAACATGCCTTACAGTGATAGACAGAGAGCTCAATCTATTTAGCTTAACAAAGAGAAGGCTAAGGGGTGACTTGATTACATTCTATAAGTACCTACATGGGGAACAAATATTTAATAAATGGACTCTTCAGACAAACAAAGGTATAATACAATCCAATGGCTGGAAGTTGAAACTGGGCTCTCCTGCCGACAACACCAACACTGCTCGTTGGGAGTGGAAGTTTTTTTTGTCACCAGGAGAGCGCTCTCCTGGTGACAAACAGCTGCTATACTGAGTGCCTTTTAGTGGCATGGCTGTAGCGGCGCAGCCATGTTGCTAAAAGTTGTGTAGCGTAGACAGTTTAATTCTTGGAACAATTTATCAAGGGTCATGGTGGATTCTCCTTCACTGACAATTTTAAAATCAAGATTGGATGTTTTTCTAAAATTTCTGCTCTAGGAATTATTTTGGGGAAGTTCTGTGTTATACAGGAGGTCAGACTAGATGACCACAATGGTCCCTTAATAGATTCCAAGGCCAGAATTAGTGAGTAACAGATGTTGCCACAGAATATACCAGTAAGCGTCCTGATTCTAAGAATTATAGAATAGATCAGAGTTTTGTCCAGGAAAGGACTGTAGACTTCGGCCTTTAGTCCCCCTTAACTGGAAAAACTATTGTTTACAGCTCTTAGACTCTGAAAGGCATAGACAAGCAGAATTTACAAATCCTCGCCAATATTTACACTATAATGAAATGTAGGGTAGGTGCTGGAAGAGACAATGGAGAGAAAGGATGGAAATACAGTAATTTGATATTGTAGCAATAGCTACATGCGTAAGAGTGAGTAAACTGATACTAGTAATATGGAACTGAATTGTAAGCTCTTGATGGCAAAGATGGTATGTGTTTGTACAATGCTGAGCACAGTCATTGCATAACTAATAAAATCTAGTGGGGACATTAAATATGAGCAACATTTTAGCCCTCACAATTAGATGTTCCTGAGTTTAATCAGAAAGGTGAAGCATGAGAAGAACCAACCCTTTTTGGAAGGATGTGTGCCAGGATATTGGGAATGTTGGTGTCACTAGGCATAAATCTAGGTAGCTCGGGAGGGTGGATGATCACGAGTGTCAATGAAGCCCTCCTGCTCAGGCCTCAATGAACCGTTGTTCCTCCATGTCAAACACTTTGTGTAACCTAGTGTAACCTAATGTACTAATAGCAAAAATGTAGTGTGTGTTAGTTTTTGGTTGTAGCAGCCAGTTCTCTGCTGTAATACATTAAAGCTAGGCTAAAGCACACTCAAGGCCGTTTTAAGATACTGTACACATGTCTCAGCAGCAGAGAGGGGGGGAGGAAGGGGAAAGACAAAAGATCGAATGAGAAAAGATACTGCAGCTGGATGGGAAAGGAGGGGGGGAGTGAGAGATCAGCTAGTCAGCAAGGAAGTTTTGTAGTAAACAACTGGGATATAAAAGGAAGAAACTGCTTATTTTAGGTGTGCAGGATTTGAGATTGTTATTTCTCCCTTGCACCTTATTTGAGCTCAAATAAACTTGGTTGTTTGCATCTCCACCCTGGTGTGTTCACTGGCGCTACGCACTCTGGGCAACGAACCGCTGTTGCTTGCCTCGGGCACCCTGTGCCAGCAACAGGAACATATTGGTCTTTCAGTTGCTATTCCCATGATTTGTGGTCATTTTGGAAATTAATACATTGGACAAAAGTATGGCAATATTAATCTGAGCTATTTAGGAAAAGCAAGTGTCTAACCCCGTTTCATAAACTTACATAATAGGGACTGCACCACTGAAAGTGGCCATTTAGAGTTTGTCCTGTTCTTACTGAGCTTCTGTAGTCTAAGGCTTTTCTTCTTTGTTATTTTATATGTAACTGAGCATCAAGTAGCAGATCAGTAGCTTGTGTATTTTAACAAGTGCACAAGTGCCTAGAGCTCTTTAGAATTAGGCTCTTCAAAAAATTTTAAAAAGTCTTAAATACTTTAGAATACAAAGAATAGTCTTAAATAAATATTACTACCAACGTACTTCTAGGGATTTCTCTCTCTCTTTTTTCCCTTCCCTCTCTAGTCTGGTAAAAGAAATTGATTTCTCTTTTCCTACTTGTAAAATCTGAAGATATGCTGGAGAGGAAAGATGATATAATAGGAGGAGGACACTCGCTTCAGACTTCAGACACCTGCATGCAATACCCTGCTCCATCACAGGTTCTCTGTGACCTTGGGCAAGTGAATTAAGCCCAGATCCTCAAAAGGTATTTAATACCCATGAGGATCTGAGCATTAGTCTCTCTGTGCCTCAGTTTCCCATCCATGAAAATGGGATAGTACTTCCCTACCCGACAGATGTGTTGTGAGGATAAACATATTAAAGATGGTGTGTCACTCTGACACTAAAGTAATGGGAGCCATGTAAGTACCACACATACTGACAATCTGGCCTATGGGTTTATAGGTCTCAGCATTTTAGTATTCTTGGCCATAGCCATAGATGCCAAGTTTTATTTTTCACCAGGGGGTGCTCTGCCCCCATTCTGTTCCCTCCCTTGAGGCCCCGCCCTTGTTCTGCCTCCTTTCAGAGGCCCCTGCCCACCCCCCGCTTGCTGCTCTGTCCAAGCCCCTTCCCCAGCCACCAAACAGCTGATTGGCATGGCCCTGCCCAACATGGCCCTGCCCAACAGCTGTGGCTGGTGGGTGCTTAGTACCCACTATTTTTTTTTCCCCATTGGTACTCCAGCCCTGGAGCACCCATGGAGTCAGCACCTATAGCCATAGCAAATCAGTTTTCCCCTCTGACCTTTTGTGCTTTTCTATCTAGCAAAATAAGTTTAACATAATTCAAAATCCCATTGCACTGTATGCGATTTTATTTAAACATGGCATTGTGGGCCAGATAAGGGATAATAATGCTGTTGTGAGAGTCCACCACAAGGGAGGAATTTTATTCACACATGGTGAAATTCACCCTGTTCAGAGATGCAGCATATGGCCTGTTGCACCACTTAAATATCTTAATGTAAGGCTTGAGTGGTGCATAGGCCTCATGTAGGCTCTGCACTGAGGTAAGCTTCACCCTAAAATAAAAACAAAATACAAATCCTAGGGCCTGATACAAGCACACTCACATTGATGGAAAGATTTCAGCATACTTCAGACCACAGCCTCAACCCTAAAAAAAAATTACAAATAAAAAAAAAGACATTATTATATATATTATATAAAAATAGAATGACTGTCATAAATGCAAAGCTTCTCATGACAAAGCTGTCCTGTGACTGGCATGTCATAAATTACATGTCTGTGCTACTCACCAAATGCTATCAAAAAACTGAAATGACCTTATCTATAAATGTCATTTCATGAATTCCAATCATGCTCCAAAATGTTTAACATTTAATATGGCTTTATGAGGGCAACATTTAGAGTAGTTACCAAAACCCACTCCTAGAATCAGATTGACTATGGGCATGTTCTATATGGTGAACAGGAAAGACTCAAGTCATAACTAAAGTAACTGGCAAGATTAAGTAGATTAATGGATAGTGCTGCCCAGTCTCAATTCTAAACTGAGCTGTACAAGCTCAAATTGATTAAAGAAAGCATGCTGGCTGGTATAGTATAATATAGCTTTCTCCAGAGATTAAACCACATTGCTGTTCAATAAATTGGTGACTTCAGCTGCATAGTAATAAATATAACTTGCACATCTATAGCACCTGTAACCTGGGGATCTCGAAGAGCCAGATTCTGATACTCTGATTAATGGAATGAAAACTTGGCTCCACTGAGGAAGTGGCAAAATTCTCATTGACTTCTATAGGGCCAGGATTTCACTCATAGCGAATAGTACCTTACTCCAGAAAAATAGGCCTATTTAAATCAGTGGGACTGCTCATGTGTAACTGCTCATCAATAATCACATTCTCACACTAATTAATTAGGCTTCAAATACTCCTGTGAGAGAGACAGAATTTATAATTGTTGTATAGATGGGAAAATGTTCTGAGAAGTTAAAAGCCTATGTCAGTGGTCATCATGCCTGCCAGCAGTGACCAGGCTGAGGGGCCTGAATCCCACACCTACATTATCTCATGAGCATAAAGTAATTACTGACAGGTGGACTTAAACTCACCAGCAGACCCTTAACCTTCTGCAACTTATACATTCATGTAGAAATTAAAACTACAGCCATTGTGCTGTTCACGAACCCCCCAACGGGACAGTAAAGGACTTAAGAGATGAAACTCTTCCATCCATTGCTTTCCCTACAGAGCTTGTACCAGTGACTCTCTACACACTTCTGCTGGCTTGGAGCTCACCTCACCTAAACAATCTGTGGAGTCTGGGGCTTTTTCCTCATAGAGGGATACAGAAGGGTTAAAAATGTCAACTTGTCCCATTCACTGTCCGAGAAGAGCATGTGGCACTCTACCTTCTGAGTGACACTGCTTAGATTTCCTGCTCTAGGAACCATCACAGTAACAGCCTCCCTATGCTTGCCTCACTCAAGAAGTGGAGGGCAGGACTGGGAATTCACATGTTATTTACAAAACAAAAAAATTAAATTAATATTAATTTAATACTGAACCCCAGTAAGATTTGATTCTAATGGGCCTTCCTCTTTCTAGATAGCAAGGCTGTCTAAAATATGATGATGCCCACACTATCAATAGCATCTCTTTACCTCCCAGAACCCTTTACAGTACAAAATTTGGTTTCTAGCCATGCTTTCCGGTGTGCCTCTGATTATTTCATTGGGCCAACTTCTCACTGACTTCAAGAGAAGCAGGATCAGCATCTATACATCTGTACTGCCTTCTTTTACCCCTCAGTGAAGCACATCTAATCATGTCCCTTGTTTTGTGATTTGTGTTTTTAAATTTCCTAGCCTATTTTCTTCATTTATACATACTAAAATATTCTCCTTCCCTCTGCCCACAGTCATACACTCTGTTCCTTTAGTACGTTTTTCTTCATCTTCATTCTCATTAGATTACTGTCCTCCTCTGTATTCTTCCAATTCCCAGTTCAAAGTCTATTTTTAGTTTCCCTGTTATTTTAGAGTTGTCTCTGGTAATGCTCAGCACTGCAACACTCAAACCACCATTAACAAGGTTACATCCTTTCCTTATTGCATTTCAAAATGTTTTTTTAAATCCACCTTTTGATCTGTGAAGGAAGATGATTTAAATGCATACAGTATCTGCTATCTAAACACAGACACCGCTGTAACCACTTTCTCCTTATTTACTATTCCTTCTTGAAATGCTAGCAAAAGACTGCAAACTGGTATCATTGACAACTACTTCATTACACAGCAGAATAAAAAACTGTCTGGGTGTTTCTTGACTTTCATTGTGAAAACTATCATTGCTACCCACCACTGAGAGAAGTTCTATAGCATGTGTTATGCAATCTGTTAGCGTTTCTCAAAAGTTTTGTACTGGGGACCCCTTTCACATAGCAAGCCTCTGAGTGCAACCTCCCCCTCTCCCCTCTAATATAAACAAGTGTGTTTAATTTATATTTAACACCATTATAAATGCTGGAGGCAAATTGGGGTTTGGGGTGGAGACCGATAGCTTGCGACTCCGCATGCAATAACCTCATGACCCCCTGACTGGTCCCAACCCCCAGTTTGAGAACCCCTGCAATATCTAGTGGTTAGATCAGCGGATTGTGTACTATAACTTTTGAGTTCTTTATATGGCTTTGTCACTTACTCCTTGTGTGAGCTGGGGCAAATCACAATCTCTCTGGAAAATGGGTATAATGCTTAACCCTTCCATACAGATGTTCAGTGACTTAAACACTGAAGTGCTATAGAAGTGCAAAATATTATTATTATTGAGAGACTGAGTTGCAATGGACACTAGAGATGACCAGAGAAAGCTGAATTTTGGCTCTGAAATTCTTCAACTAAGATTTGCTTCCTGAAGCACTACTGTGATACAAATAATTATAAAAATGCAAGCCGCTGAAGTTCCAAAGGGAATGGACCTGGTCAGGATTGGAGAAAGTGTTTCCATTTTAACCCATCTAATATTAAAATTACCAGAAAGGAGCTCACCTATATTAGAGAAGAATAAACTTTGTTCAGTAGGTTTGATCCTAATGACCTGCTCTCGGCCAAGATCAGAGACAATTTTTCTTAACTCATCTTCCTCAATCTATCTGCTGCCATAGGCACTGTTGATTTCACTGTCATTCCATGGCTACCATGGCTCCAAGTTCTCCTCTCACCTCTTCTTCTGCGACTCCTTTCCTTTCAAAGTTTCTGTCACTGTCCCTCATGGCTCTGTACTTGGTCCTTTCTTCTCCTCTAACCATTTAGATCTTATTCCCGAGTGATCTCATCCATTCACATGGCTTCATATCATCTCAGCTTAGGACTCTCATGTTCTCCTCCTTACATCAAGTTCTCTCCTGCAATCCTGCCATGCCTCTGACTGCTATCTTTCCAACATCTCATCTGGACTGTCCTGCTATTTTCTCCACTGTTTGCCACAGACTTCAAAAATCACACCAGAGAAAAAGGATGACTGGCTCCTTAAGCAGTTATCTACAATGTGTCCAGAAAAAAAGCTGCATTATCATAGGGTACATCAGTCTTTGAGTAACATGTGGTAGAGGTATGCAGTGTTGTTGTAGCCATGTTGGTGTCAGACTATTAGAGTGACAAGGTGAGTGACATAATATCTTTTATTGGACCAACTTCTGTTGGCGAGAGAGACAAGCTTTCAAGCTTACACAGAGCTCTTCTTATGGCAGCATGCTGTCAGTACTTAAAACATTATCAGAATTTCTAAATATTTCAGATGACAGTATCTTAACTCAAAAAGCATTGTATCCACCATGGGGGAAATCTTTATTAGACCTCATCTTGACAGATAAAGAGGAACCGATCACAGAACTAGAAGTTAGTGGTGGCTTATGTACAAGTGGTCATGATTTGATCATATATGTTGTGTGTAAACAGAATCAAATACAAATCTTTAAAATATATATATGGTGCTTTAAAAGGGTCAAATCTGAAAACAAGTGAGCCAGATCAGTTGGAAGAGAGAATTTAAACAGTAAAATTTGAAGAAGAATTGGGAACTATTTAAGAACATTTTACTAGATGCCCAAGAAGCCACAATTAAGGAAGAAAGCTGTACTGGCTAAAAACAAAACAAAAACACCAAAAACAACGTGCCTTAGAGAGGAAGTGAAAGTATCATAAGATATCTATATCAAATGAAAGAAAAGAATATAAATCAGAAGCTAGGTATTGCAGAAAACTGATAAGGGACACAAAAGGACACAAGGAGAAATCTATGGCCAGAAGAGTTAAGGACAATAAGGAGGCGTTTAAGTATATTAGGAACAAAAATAATCCTAAAAATTGTATTGGTCTATTACTAAATGGAAATGGTGGAATTATCAATAATAATGCAGAAAAGGCAGAAGTGTTCAATATATATATTTCTGTTCTATATGGGAAAAAACGATATGACATAGTCACAGCATATGATAAAACAATTTCCCTTCCAGGCACATATTAAACAGTAGCTACAAAAGTTAGACTTTGTAAAATCAGTAGATATGGATAACTTTCATCCAAGACTTTTAAAAGAGGTGGCTAAAGAGATCTCTGGGCAATTAATACACATTTTCATTAAATCTTGGAACAAGTGGGGAGAAGTTCCATAAGACTAGAAGAAAGCTAATGTTGTGCCAATATGTTAAAAGGGTAAGTGGGACAACCCCAAGTAATTATAGGCCTGTCAGTCTGACATCAATCCCAGGCAAAATAATGAAACAACTGATGAACTCAATTAACAGAGCATTAAAGGAGGATAATACAATTAACGCCTATTTATACAGATTTATGGAAAATAGATCCTAACAAACCAATTTATATTTTTTTGGTGTGATTACAAGTTTGGTTGATGAAGGTAATAGAATTCATGTAACATCATTCTGTAAGGTGTTTGAGTTGGTACCCCAAGGACATTTTGATTAAAAACTAGAATACAAAATTAACATAGCACAAACTGAATGGATTAAAATGTAGCTAACTGACAGGTCTCAAAAGGTAATTATTAACAAGGAAACATCATCATCTAGTGGGTGTGTTTCTAGTGGAGTCTCCAGGGGATTTGTTCTTGCCCCTAGCTTATTTAACAAACTGGAAGAAAAAACAAAATCATTACTGATAAAGCTTACAGGTGAAATAAAGGTTAGGGAGGGATAAATAATAAAGAGGACAGGTCATTTATGGAGGGTGATCTGAATCACTAAGTAAACTTGGTGTAATCAAACGATATGCGTTTCACTATGGCCACATGTGAAGGCATACGTCTAGGGACAAAGAATGTAGGCCATATTTACAGAATGGGGGACTCCATCCTGGGAAGCAGTGACTCTGAAAAAGACTTAGAGAACAAGGGGGATAATCAGCTCAATGCAAGCTCCCAGCACACTGCTGCGGCTCAGAGAGCTAGTGCAATCCTTGGAAGCATAAAGAAAGGAATCACAAGTCACAGCAGAGGAGAAGAGCAGGTTCTATGACCTCTGTATTTGGCAATGGTCTGTCTGTACTGTGATACTGTGTTTGTTTCTGGTGTCCATAATTCAAGAAGGACGTTGATAAACTAGGGATACAGTCATCTCCAGATTTAAAGAATGATTAAAGGGCAGAAAAACATGCTTCACAGAGACGGACTCAAGGAGCTCTGTCTGTTTAGCTTATTGAAGAGCAGAAGGTTAAGGGGCGACTTGATTACAGTCTAAGTACCTATGTGAGGAAGAAATATTTGATAAAAGGCTCTTCAGTCTAGCAGATAAAGATATAACAAGACCCAGTGGCTGGAAGTTGAAGCTAGACAAGTTCACACTAGAAATAAGGTGTACATTTTTAACAGTAATTAACCTTTGGAACAACTTACCAAAGGTTGTGGAATTTTTTTTAAAAACAAGATTGGATGCTTTGCTAAAAGATACGCTCTAGTTCAACAGGAATTAATTCAAGGAAATCCTATGGCCTGGCTATACAAGTGGTCAGACTGGATGATCACAACGGTCCCTTCTTGCTTTATAATCAATGAATCTCAAACACAGCAAAATTTGAGCTTCCATCTTTCCTTCTAAACCCTCTCTCCTTTTCCTTCCTTCTTCCCTGCTGTTGAAATCATCACCTCCCCAATCACCCAGGCTCTCATAATTGTGTTATATTTGACTCATCCCTCTCTTTCTCCATTCAGTCAGGCTATTGCCAGATCCTGTTGGTTCTTTCTCCATAATAGGTCAGCTGTCACTTTTTCCACTCATACGGCTAATACGTGTCCATGTTTTAGTCATCTCCCTCTTTTACTTGCGCAACTTACTCTTTGCTGGCCTCCCTGATTCCCATCTCACGGTCATCCAATTTAAGCAAAAACAATGTGACTAAAATCATCATCTCATCCATGAAACAGATTGCCTCACTCCTTTCTTTAAATGCTTTCAGTGGTTTTCTCTCCTTCCCCTCCACATCAAGCTCAAGCCTCTTGTCCTAGAAGACTCTGAACTCCATCCTTGCCTACTTCTCTCCTTGCCTTTCTTCCTACTCTCTTCACACCATATAAGCCTCCTATCACCTACTTATATCTGAGCTTTTGTCCACAGTGCCCCATGGCATGGAACTTCCTAGTGCATTGGGTGACCACCCTTTTTCATTGAAATCCCTTTTAAAAACTCACTTCTTCAATGACACCCAGCAGGATGAATCCATATTAAAAAGAATTTCTATCCACAGCACAGTAATAAAAAGATATAGGGAGTAATACTCAACTGTTATCAATGGCATAACTCCAAGGCTTGATTTGGAAGGGGGAAAATGTCATAGTGTTCTTACAGGGGCACTCTAAGTGCAAGGTCAATGACAGTTAACTTATCATTGAGCTTATGAGTTAACACCCCACTGAAATGAATGGGGCAACTTCCAGAGCTAATGTTTCAGGTTCTCTGCAGACTCAGCCAGACAGTTCTGCATCATTTTATACCAGGTTTGTATTTTGAAGGTTGTCTTTGCCACTATGAAAACTAGATACTTGTTTTTTTTAAAAAAAAAACAAAGCAGGAGACTCTGGAGAACAAGATGGTATCCTTTAAAAAAAAAGTGTTCTATAACTGATCTGTCCCAGTTTGAACCCTGTGTAGCACTACTGAAGTCAATGGGGCTATGCCAATTTACACCAGCAGAGAATCTGGCCCATAATTCACAGGCCTCCCTATACTCTGATCATCCAGGACATTGTGTGTCTGAATTGTTTTCTCTATTTAGATTGTAAGATACAATGTCTTTTTCTGGTTTACACTGTCAAAAACACTGTCAGGTCTTAAAGTAATCATAATCCTACCACCTTAATTGATGTAACAATATAAAACTGAATTTATGCACAGCATTCTATAGCTATATTGTGAGAGTTACTGCCACTCACTGTGTGATACTTGCAGACCTCATCCTGTGCTGTCAGAGAAGTCACCATCATTTTGAATAGCTTTCTAGCAGTTCCTTCTCCAAATATATATTATATCTTCTTGGCTAATTCTGAAAAATTGGGATGAACTAAGTAAAATAGCTGCCTCTATGTTTTCTCTGACACTGGGAGTATATTTCCTCGGGTTTCTTTTCAGACCTGCTCTGAATTTCCAGCCTCAGTTCAAGGACTATTATTTCAAAGTAAAAAAAGAATTGTTTTGGAGCTTAACAAATCATTCCCTGTCTAATAGAGCTGGTCAATAAATGATGAAAATTGTTCAAAATGTTCATGAAATATTTTGTTGCAAATATGAAACATTTCTACCAGCTCTCCTGTCTATTATATCCTTAAGACTACAAGAAAGATATTTCTTCTTCTGACCCGTTACCAATGTCTTTGCGCACATGGATCTGGTAACAGTATAAAAGTGCTTCCTCCTTCATACTGTTATTCAGGAACTGCATCAGTGTATTATAAGTCCTGAGCCCCTCCTTTCGCTTACATTACAAATCTCAACATGTGAATGTGTTCTTAATCCTAATTTGATCATCCGACATTTTAGGATGCCTTTCCATGCACTGGAGAGTCTTAATGACAGACAGAGGTGATTTTGGTTTTGCTATTCATCCTTGATTTTAAACTCTATGAAGGAAGCGAACATCTCCTTTTCTGGAGATATGTACTCCACTCTCTCTTCTTCTAAAGTCACTGACTTCAGTCTTCTGTGCTTAATGGTATATCTAAAAAGTACCCTTTCACTTCTTTTGCTGAAGGACTGTTCCTAGTTGTAATTTATACATTATTAACAACTATTAGTTGAATCAGTTTTGGAGGATTGCAGTTTCAGTTATGAAAAAGAAAATGTCAGATATAAGTCAACAGGAGGCTTTCTGTGGACTTTGGATCAGATCCTAGATTATGAACAGTACCATTAAAAAATATCAAATAGTAGGATAGATGCCGTGTTTTATTTCATGCAAAAGAAAAAATGTAACTTATAAGTTACACTTTAATGAGCCTATCAAAAATACCAAATAGTATAGTGTACTTAATTCTTTGTTGAGGACACATACAAGTTACACTTTGCAGCATACAAGTGATTAATCTGGTTACCATTAGCAAGATTTAAACACTTATGTACATTAAACACTTAAAGAAAATATCTCATGCAAAACACATTTTTTTCATAGTTATTTAAATTAGAACTGTCCAAAAAAAAAAAAAAAAAAAAAGGCTAATTTCTCAAAACCAAAACCTCTTCAGGAAATGTTGGTTTTGACAAAATTTTCTAATTTCCAAACAATTTTTGAAGCTTTTCTTTATAATATTTTGTATAAAAATAAAGCTTAACACAACAAAACATGTAAATACACACATACAATGGAAATACCTTATAAATAACAAAATTCAGTGTTCGTTCTTTGTAAACCTTGAGGAAAAAAACAACAAAAAACTGAATCTGTAGAGATTGTGCAGAGCATAATTATTACAGTGACTAAATAGATAAATAAGTGAGACATAACCTATGAGTATGGAGTACTAATATATACAAAATTGCAAAAGTATGCAATAATTGTGTGACCAGCCATCCCCATTTTTTCTATTAGAGTCAATTTTCCATTAACACAGTAGTAGAGAACTCACTAAGACAGTTTGTGTATGAAAGAGGAATTGCAGATTTGCATTTTCTCAAAATAACTTTTGACCAGTAAAATAGTTACTGCAATCCATTTCTTAGTATTCACTGGTAATAACCAACTCATTCAGCACCCCTAAAATACACAGGCTTGGAGAAAGAAAGATAGTAACACACATTTTTTTGAGAAAGCACTTAACATGGCATTCCAGAACATACGCACTTTTTGGGCAGGTACAGAGGAGAGCGAAAGGTTCGCATCTCCAACATTCAAAGTTTGTTGCCAATCTAGCCTTAAACAATCGTTCTGGAGTCCAGTAGTGCCTGTTTAATAGCTCGTTCCAGAAAAATCACAAGGATAAGGAACTTGAAGTATCTTTCACATTAAGTCAGATATCCTCCCAGGTTTCTGTTGTGAAAATAAGGCTACGTTCTTTTTCCTATTTTTCTTGGAGACTGGGATGGTAATGCAAAGCATTAAGCCACTTATAACTAATTCCTACAAACTGACTTTTGTTTACATATTTTTACTATGTTCCTCTAGAGGTGAGAGAGTTGAAACAAACCAATTGTCCCCTAGTCTTGCCTGAATCCTTGAGGATAGCCACTGAAAGAAGGAACTGAGAGACAGCGGTAGCTGATATTTGTTACACATGGAACCCAGGGAGGCAAGTTTATCATCCCCTATTAAAACTTTAAT
This sequence comes from Gopherus flavomarginatus, assembly GCF_025201925.1. Classification (NCBI taxonomy): domain Eukaryota; kingdom Metazoa; phylum Chordata; order Testudines; family Testudinidae; genus Gopherus; species Gopherus flavomarginatus. The sequence continues at coordinate 129,994,608 of NC_066617.1, forward strand.
TTTTGCTAATTGTTTTTCTATCCATATTGTCTTAACTGTGGAGTTGATTTTGATCCTGAGGCACAGGTTATCCCATAGTGGTCTGAGAAGAGAATGAGTAAAATGGGATGCTGTAATCATCTTAACACATTGCAGGATGCCAATGTAGATTACTCCTGAAGGAATTCTGTGCAATGCAAAATTGTGCAGAAATTAATGTAGTGCACGCAGAATTTCCTTTCCCCCACTATAGAAATGAGATGCAGTACTGCTGGCCACCACTAGGGGCCACTGGACCCAGGAGGGCCCTGCTCCCACAGAAAACACTGCCAGGTGGTAGGGGGAGGGAAGAGGACACAGCTAGAGAGTTGGCATCATAGACTATCAGAGTTGGAAGGGACCTGAGGAGGTTATCTAGTCGAACCCCCTGCTCAAAGCAGGGGCAATCCCCAGACAGATTTTTGCCCTGGATCCTAAATGGCCCCCTCAAGGATTGAACTCACAACCCTGGGAATAGCAGGCCAACGCTCAAACCGCTAATCTGTCCCTCCCCCAAGGTTTGTTGCATGGATTGGTTCCTGAGTTAGAGTTACTATGGGGCAGTGTGCAGTTATTGGTGAGAATATGCTTCAGGTTGGCAGGTTGTCTGTGGGCGAGGACTGGCCTGCCACCCAAAGCCTGTGAAAGTGAGGGATCATTGTCCAGTAACTGCACACTGCACCATAGTAACTAACTCAGGAACCAGTCCATGCAACAAACCTCAATACCAACTCTGCCCACATATCTACACCAGTGACACTATCACAGGACCTAACCAGATCAACCACACCATCACCGGTTCATTAACCTGCACATCCACCAACATAATATATGCCATCATATGCCAGCAATGCCCCTCTGCTATGTACATCAGCCAAACTGGACAGTCCCTATGGAAAAGGATTAATGGACATACATCAGATAGGAATGGCAATGTACAAAAACCTGTAGGAGAACACTTCGGCCTCCCTGGACACACAATAGCAGATTTAAGGTAGCCATCCTGCAGCAAAAAAACTTCAGGACCAGACTTCAAAGAGAAACTGCTGAGCTTCAGTTCATCTACAAATTTGACACCATCAGCTCAGGATTAAACAAAGACTGTGAATGGCTTGCCAACTACAAAACCAGTTTCTCCTCCCTTAGTGTTCACACCTCAACTGCTAGAAGAGGGCCTCATCCTCCCTGATTGAGCTAACCTTGTTATCTCTAGCCTGCTTCTTGCTTGCATATATATACCTGCCCCTGGAAATTTCCACTACATACATCCAACCAAGTGGGTATTCACCCACGAAAGCTCATGCTCCTATACGTATGTTAGTCTATAAGGTGCCACAGGACTCTCTGCCACCTTAAAATAGAACGTATTTAGAAATCTAGATAATACATGGTAGATACAAATCTGGCAATCCCATGCCTCCAGTTGTCCAGTAGTTTTTAAGTGTCTTGTGTGACAAGCAAGGCTTTTTTTTAAATCCCACATAAATTGGGTGATAAGCCTACTTATGAGAGCAAAGGAGATAACTTGAAAGGCAATAGGCTAATGATATAAAAGTCATTCTTGGGTAGATATTCATATTGATTATTTTCTATTCTCCCCAATAAGGACAGAGGGACAAGATGCCCCCTCTATACATCTTTGAAAGTGTCTTTAATATATATAGTCCATATTTATAGACCCAATTTTGGGAAGATCAGGACAAGCTTCAACACCTAAAGAAGTTATTTCTTTGTAGCTCTGCAACTGAAAATACTGCAACTGAGAAGGATCTGGTCTTTTGGATATATCCATTGCATGTGACTTATTCTAGTTAATGCAAAAATGAGAGATCTTTTCAAAAACATCAACTACTTTCACTAACGTTGGGATTCTTCAACAGTGCAAAAATATCAGGATACAAACTGATTTTGTATTCTTTTCTGTTTATAGTCACACCTTGAAGCATTTTTGAAGTTGTCAAAACAACCTGTTCTGACATTTTTCAAATGAAAAACTTGCAAGTGATTTTTCAAGTTGTGTTGAATTGAAAAAAAAAACTGCTATGTACCTTATTTAGGCATAGTATAAGAATTGAAGAACTTTCTTTTCTTTCCTCTGCATTTTAAAATCACACAGGTGTCTAACATCTTCCACTATCTTGTGGGATGAAGTTCTTTCACTTCAAACCTGTCCTCCTGCATCCCTGTAGAAATAACTAACTAGAGAGTGATATACTTAGTGGTGTTTGTCAGTTTTTTTGGGGAGGTGGGGGAAATAGTGGGGGGGTGGTTAGTGCATTCATTTTCATTATCGTTGGAGACTGGTTTGAAGAGAAAAATGTGTAAACTTAAGAAACTCAAACCACTATTGTTTACTTTTTCATAAGACAATAATAAAGTACTATTCAGAAGCGCCCTGATCTGTAAAGATTTAAGCCCATATGTAACTTTACCCATAAGAACATAGCGGTAGTGGGACTGCTCGTGTGTTTAAAGTTGCACACATACTTAAGGCTGTGCAGATTTCTCTCATATTTGCTTTATACAAGTATAATACACTTCCCTCCTTAATGCTCTAGTTATTGCTGTAAAACATATCTTAAATGTAATCTGTTATTAATGTTATTTTTCCTTTCTATTCTGACAACTGTATATGAATTATTTTAAAACAAACAGCATAGAGTAAAATTTAGACAACTTTCATAATTAGGGAAACACACATGTACAGGCTACGATTGTGAAAAATAGGGCCCTAGTAGCTCCTAAAACCACAATGGCCTACTGAGGACCAGAACCAACACCATGCGACATATATGTTCACTCAAAACAGCATAGTCAATATTCGCTATTCAAAATCTATCTGAAGCTATACCCACAGCAACACTGTCACATAAGACAAGCAAATAATTCTAAATTGACAACATGGTTGGCAGAAGTTGTGATCTATTCACAGACAACTCATAAAATCATCAACAACAAAAGGGGAGGAGGAGGGGCTAAATTTAACCAATAAATTATTCACTGAGCAGTTTGCTCAGCTCCAGCAGCTATGCAAAGACAAGTCATGCAAACCTTGGCAAGCAACTAATAGCAAGGACTTTCCACATTATGAAATCCAGCAGAGGCTGAATGTTGTACGTCAGTGATTCTCCAGCTTTTCCATTCTGCAGACCTTTTCATAAGGGAAAGGCCCTCACAGGCCCCTGCAACCCACCCCGATTGCAGCATTTCCACATTGACCTGCCTTTGAGCACCTCCACCCCTCTGGCTCACAGGATGCTCTGCAGCCAGGAGGAAAAGGGGCTGCCTGGTAGTACAAGGGCTAAAGTTGCCAGGAGCCTGGGGTCAGCCAGGGCCAGGTAGTGGGGACACCTTTATAGCAGAGCCCCCAGTAGGGAGCAGGAAGGAAAAGCTGATGCCCAATGGGCCAAGCAGAAGGTCCTCACCAGCAGCTCCAGCCACTGTGCTCCCCTGCCAGGCAGCCCCCTTTCCCCTCCCCTGCAGAGCACCCTCCACACCAGCAGCTGCCAACACTGGGCCTGGGCAAGGGGTCAGGCAGGTCAGCACAGGGAGGTTGCAGCCTGGGACCAGGCAGCAGCCAGAGCTGCTGGAAGCCCAGGGCCCACCCAGAGGTGGAGCCAGAGCTGAGTTTTGTGGCCACCTAGATAGGTTGGAGCAGAAGCCAGGCAGGGGGAGGTGGGATGAATTTAGAGGGCTTCCCTGGGCCTTTCCCAGCACCCCTGCTAGCCCCATCTTCCTCACAGTCCCAGGCAGAGGACCCAGAATTGAGCTTTGCAAGGCACAAACACCGCCACTGCCTCCTCCCCTCCAAGCAGTGCTTGGTTTCACTATGGGTTTGTCTGTGCTGCTTGTGGCAGTAAAGCTCCCAAGTCGGGTCAGAAGTCTTGGGCTAGTGGGGCTTGCAGTAGCAGTCTAAAAATAGCTGTGTAGACAACGCTTTGCAATCGTGGCTCAGACTGGAGCTCTGGCTCAGCAGCACAGGGAAAGAGTGGGTCCTAGCAGGGCCAGATTTACACCTTACATGCCCCTAGGCACAGCAACTTCAGCGCCACCTCCCACCACCACCCCTACAGCTGACCCTGCACCAATGTGAAACTTATTTTGTATTATATTAAATCTGTGCTGGCCGCAATATTCTGGCCCTGTTCCTCCCCGCAGCAGCCTGGCCCCCCTGCCGCCAGTGGAGTAGCCAGGACACAGCCTTCCTGGGAAGGCATGAGACCCTCTGCCATGCATGGCCTCCCAGCCCGAGCCAGGGCACAGCCCATCCACCCCAGGCGAAGTGCAAGGGTGGAACTGTACTTCTCCCCACAACTAGTGGTTCCCGGGTGTCTTCCATCCCTCCCACAGCCTGGCATGGGAGCCACACTCCGACTCTGCCCATGCAAGTGAATGGGGCATTGGCCATGTCCCTTCCTCTCCCTTACCAGCACGAGACAGAGGCAGCAGGGCTGCTAAGAGTGGGAAGGGGCTTGGATGCTCCCAGCACCTTCAGCAGCTGCCCGCTTCACAGCACCCCCAGGCGGGCTGACTCGGATGCTCACCCTGTTCCACCCCCATACTCTGGGCAGCCACCAACCCCTGCCAGGAGCTCTCTTAACTTTTAGGTGGCCCTAGAATGCCAGCGCCCCTAGGCACATGCCTACTGTGCCTAACTGGAAATCCAGCCCTGGGTCCTAGTTGAAACCTCAGTATCCACACAGCTGTTTTAGACCACGAGCTCGAGTCTCTCTCCTGTGGGCTGTGTAGAGGTACATTCTAAGAACCAGAACAAAGGGCTCTTCATAGAACTTGCAGTCCAACAAACTACATTTCACTTCCAACTACGGTGCAGCTGGGAGGTGTCCACGGTGCAGCTTGGGTAGGCATATGTGCATTAGCTGTGCTCGAGCTAGCATACCAAAACCAGCAGCTTGTATGCGTGGTGACTCAGACTCGCAGCTCAGGTACAACTCCGGCCAAAATCGGAGGTATGTACTTGGAAGGCTACCCTGAGCCAGTGCAGCCACACTGCTATTTCAGCCTGCTAGCTTGAGCAGAGCAAGCAAACGTACATCTAAGAAATTATGTCTCCCAGCTGCGGTGTAGATGTACCCTTTTGTGGACATCTGCGCATGTCAAGATGAAACGGTACTTGTGGCTTAATGAACTGGGTTGCGATAGGAGATTAACTTCAGTTGTCTGCTTTGACACACTTCCTTTGTGATACAGAAGAAGTCAATCTCTGTGTACCTCTGTAAAATGGAGATGATAATAAATCCCCTTCTCCCATCTTGTGTGCGTCTTTTCTGTTTAGTTTGCACGCTGATCAGAATGGGGACTGTCTCTTATTAGGAGCGTGATGCCCAACACAATCGGACCCTGGCCTCGGTGAAGGCCTCCAGGCACTGCTGTAATACAAATGATAGTGACCACAGAGATTGCTCCCACTATGCTAATTTCTTAAATACGTCAGAATGGACTCTTACTTTTGCCTTGACTTTTATGACTTCAGGCTGTCCAGTCTTACTGTCATTACTCTTTTGTGCACCTACTGCTTACGGGAATCAGATAGGCACTACTGCCCATGTGTATCTTTGAACGGTAAACCCTAATTAAAAAAATTAAACAGTAATAAGGATTGCTCAATCCAGCCACATCAGCACAATCTCTTGCACCCCGTGAAGATGTTAATCAGTTCCAAACATCTGTTAACTCTTCTACCTACTCAGTAGGGCTAAGGCCCTGACCCAGTTCACTTTTGTACACCCTCAGTTCAGTGCAAGTTGATGGCCTATTGCACCTCGCAAGAGCAGGTATTAAGGGCCCATCCTGCAAACCCTCACTCACAGCAATAATTCTAGCAGAGGAAGGGTTGCGGGGGTGGGGGAGGGGGTTGAAATCAGGGCCTAACTTTGTGCCTGTTCTTTCTCTTTAGATAAAATGAAAGGAGTCTGCTGTGCCTTTTTAGACCATCAGGATTCATAACGGAGAACACACATCTTCACATTTCAGTGCCTTTGGTAACTTGTAGATAATACAGTGAAATAATTATTGGTGAAAAACTGCAAGTTTCACACAAATAAGATGAACCCTTCCAAATTTTACCTATATCCAGACAGCCCAGTTCAAGATTCCTTAACCGTGGACGTACCATTGTACCAGCAGAACATTCCAAGCACCTGCACATTTTGAGGTGTTTGTATTATGGGAGTTTTGCCACTGACTTCAAAAGGACCAGAATTTCATCACCAATATGAGCTTATTTCATGTTATTTTAAAGCATTTATGCCGAAAAACCTCAATGGACTGAAAAACCTATTTGCATCATAGGCTCCTCCAAATGCAGACAAAACTACAATCAAAGCCAAATATGTGAAAGTTCCATGTTGACAGGCACAATGAGGTCACTCACTATGTGATAAAATGTAAAGCAGAACCAGCTCACAGAAACACAAAACAAAGCAAAGTGTTCTGTAGTGAAAAGCAAACTCTCTGGGGTATAACTCACCCTTGTGCAAAGAGCTTCCACAAAGCCAATACACCACTTAGGGTTGAGATTACCAAGAGAGTTTAAGGAATTTAAGCACTAAACTCCCACTGAAATTCAGTGAGATTTGTCCACCCATCTCCTTTAAATTCCCATGAAATACCAGCCTTTTCCTCAAAATACAGCGCATAAGCACAGTGATGCTGGCTCTCTGCAGTGGGGCGATTCTCGCTTTACAGGCTCAGTCCTGCAAACTCTTATCCAAGTGGTCCTTGTTACCGCCATGGGAGGATGCACATGTGTATGGATTGGCAGAATCAGACCCTACCCTTATAGAACTTCTTAGAACGCAACTGAGAGACACACAGAGAGACAGAGACAGACAAAGAGAAACTTCCAACCAAGGAGTTACCACAACTTTCACTGTCTACACCAGGGAAGGCTTCTTTTTAACTTGCCTGGTGGATCTGCTGCCTACAGACCAGAAGGTTCCCATAATGCACAGGAGGAGTATGAAGTATGTCCAGCCCCAGATTGGGCTAGTCTGCTTATTGATTATGTCCATGTTAGTGTCCGAGCACAAAATAGTAGATAGTGGCAGGAGTATATTACTAACATTTGTGAAATAAGAGGATTTGCTTTCCCTAAGCAAGTCAGTTTAAAAAACAAACAAGAACTGTCTAGAAACAGCTGATGTCTTTCCAAGCCCAGGGATAGAAAAATGTTTTTATTAATAGTACAGCTTGTTGGGGGAAAAAAACAGTTTACAGAGTCAGAGCTGGCTGCTATACAAAATTAGACTAATATTAACTGGGACAGGCACAAACCAAAACTTTGGATCCAAATTCCCCTTGGGCTATGGATGATCAAGATCTGGATCTAATTTTGTGGTTTCTGCCCATCTTCATGATTAAATACAAGAATGTTGCCAGTTCTTACAAGTCCTTTTCATTCCTTCCTATACACCCCACTCAGAAAAATTACATTCAAGTGTCCATATGTAGTCACCTGACTAGTATTGCAGGTACAGTGGGCTCATGGGCTAATCACTGGAAACATACGTCTCTTCCATGCCCCTTAGGTGCACACTCCTCTGCCCATCCCTTCCTTCTCTGTCCTCCCACCCAGACACAGTGTGGAAATTTCCATCTGCTGCTCCAAGATTCAAGCGTGTTCCAGATGTTGAAGACAATGGACCCAAATTCTCATAAAGCAACACTTCATACCGCTGTATTGGAAATACTATTTTGCCCCAGTGATCCGTGTGCTGTTTTCCTTACAAGACCCAGTGACACTGCCTTAAGTCTGCCATTTCTGTGCGTCCCTCTCTTCCAAGACCCACCAAGACATACCTGAGTCTTGGTGGTGCCCATCTCGTGGATGAGCAGGTGCCTTCTCCCCCATTAGTTATCCCTGAAGCCAAAGCAAGAGTGGAACTCATACTGCACCAGTGTGATCTATTTCATGATGCAGAGATGCAAGGACTCATCCCCTTCTCCAGCGCCTTCCCTAGGGTGACCAGATGTCCCGATTTTAGGGTCTTTCTTATACAGCCTCCTATTACCCCCCACCTCATCCCGATTTTTCACATTTGCTGTCTGGTCACCCTATCCTCTCCCCCCCCCGCCCCCCAGGGCTACACAGGAGGCTGGAAAACACTCCCATTGCCCTTCACTTGCCTAATGGGGCTGGGGGGAGGAAATCGCAGACCCCATGATCGGGACCGAGAACTTCAGCCGACCCCCCAGGAAACGCAGTCCCGGAGCGGTGCCGCTTCCCGTCTCAGGGCAAGTTCCCAGGCTTTGAGTTCTCCCCTCTCCGGGCAGGGGCGCGCGGGGCCAGGTCCCTCCGCTCGCGCCCCCTTCGCCCAGCCCCAGCGGCGCAGAGAGGGGAACCCGCAGGAGGGGAAAAAGGCGGCGGGGGGGTCGTTTTTCTCCCCCACCCCCCTGATCTTCCTTCAGCCTCGGTGTCTCATCGGCAGCCCCCTATTGCCCCTTAGCTGCCCTCGCCTCCCCCCAGCTCGGCAGCACGAGAAACCTACCTTCAGCCCCTTCCACCGCTGCTGTCCCACGGGCCCCTCCCGAGGCGGCCACTCCCTGCTGGGAGCCGAGGGCTAAGCGCAGCGGGAGACAGGCGGCTTCTGAAAAGAGGATCCACCTCCCCTCCGCTCACTTTTTCCCTTCCCCTTCAACCGCTCCGCTTCCCAATTGCTGCTAGCGCAGCTCCTATACCCCTCGCTCTCGGCTGCTGCGGCCCCACCTCTCTCCCAGGACCAAGTCCCGCTTGCCAGAAACAGTGAATAACACACGCCTGCAGCAGCAAACACCGCTCTTTAACCCATCACCACCTTTAGAGCTGGAGCTGGGCAAACAGCCGCCTTCCCAGGCCAGTAATCTCGCTCCACCCTCTGCTCCCTCCGGCTCAGCCCAGGAGCCAAGGGAAGGCGAGTTAATTGGCAATTAGCTGCCTTTGTTAGTTGCAGGTGGCAACAGGCAAATGTTGTCCCCTCCTCTAATGCTTACTGCCTCCTTACCAGGGGGAAAGGCCTACAGCGGCGGTAGTAAATAGGCAGATCATGGGCCAAATCCAGACCGCCAGATGCTTTTGAAGGGACCCCACAATCTCTTTATTTACTTATTATTATTGGGGATTTTATTATTATTTGAGCTGGATCCTAGACCTTCACTATCCTTTGGCCATGCAATTAGGACTATGACAAAAAATAATTGTTCTACATCCTAAAATGGCTTCACTCTTGCTCATTGGGAGAGGCGACTCTCCTCGCCTATCTTTTTTCACTTCCTCCTTGATTAGCTCTTTGGAAAATCACAACAACACACCAGAAGCCCAACACACCAGACGCCATAGCTGCTGGGTAGCCTGGGCCAAATTCATCATTGGTATAACTCCATTGAAGTGACTAGAGCAGCAGGGACTGTGTTGTCAGTGTTGTGAGCACCTTCACATATGAATCAGTCAGCTTGTTTTCCTGGCATGCAGCTGGAATGAATACTCCTGACATCTTCCCTTCCCAGTCATGGAAAGAAGTTAGCTGGGGGATATTAATAGAGCCTGGATAACTTCCTAAAGTGCCTCTGTGGTCTCTGAAAAATTCAGCACTATAATGCCAAGAAGTGAATTCCTATATGAGAGCACATGAACAGGGGGACAGGTCTGTCTAGTTTTAAGGACCTAATCCTGGAAACCCCAAGGGCCTGTCAACACTTAAAAGCTTTGTCACTTGAACTGAACTTCTTGACTAGACTGGTATAGTTGACGTATCAAAAATAAATGTAGCTACACCAGCATAAAAGTGCTTATACCAGTATAGCTTATTCCTGTCCAGTAATCTAAATACATTACAAGGGTTGGTCCACGCTTGGAATTTAGGTCAACATAGCTAAGGTACTCCAGGCGGTGAAAAACTCATGTTTACATCTCTCTAAAAGCATCTACACTAGGGGTTTTACCAGTATAACAATGTCAGCAAAAATTCACACTCCTGTCATATTCATAAGGGCAGACCACATCTGAGGTAAACACTAAGCACCTGATAACAACATAGTAATATAAAACATAGTAATATAATTTGATGGCACTGGACTGAAACAGGAAGACAAAGACATGTTACACACTTCACAAAAAAGTGTGTGAAGGTTTAATCACAAGAATTATGTGCTCTCATTTATTCCAAGTTATCAGAACAAATTCTATTTGTCAGGTAGATTTAACCCTAAATCCTGAGATCATGAGGATTCCTTGAATAACAAAGGGGATCTGATTTGCCTTCTTAATGTTATCACTTCATAAACTAAATACTGCAGAACTGGGACTGGAACCCTGAATATCTTGTTGGTCTTTTTAATCTCTGCCACACACTGTGCTCTGAGAAATCTAGAGTACCCAATACTGGTCCCACTGCAATCAATGGTTTAAAAAAAATGAGAACAGGATTGGGCCCAAAACTCTCATCAATTCACCTCCCAAAACAATTAACACAATCTATTATTAACAACATTGCTTGATCACAGTTTTTCTTCAACTATGGCCTGTTCTATAGCTTTTGACAGTAAGGAAAGTTTGAAGGGATAGTAACACAGGTTTCATTGAGCCTGGGGGAGGCAAAAGACAATATCAAATCAGGGTAGTTTTTTTAAATGACCAATAGCTCAAACTACTATTTGATTAATTTTCTTCAAACTTTGCAGGTTCTGTTTTGTTTTGTCATCAGATTCAATCTAATAATTTTCAGGCCAAACTGATTTTCCAAGCCAAAATTACAGAGGGCAAAAATAGGGCTTTAGAATGAAAATTATTTTCAATTGTCACTCTACAGAATCTTCTGTTTGTCTGGCTGTCTTGGATTTTATATGATCCCTATCACCTTAGTATCTAAGTGCCACCTAAAAATTATGAGAAACGCACATAAGATGTTTTGCTGTTCCCTCCAGTCAGCAGAACCCAGATTTTGGTTTTATTTTATTTTTTGCAGTGCTATTGTGGGAAGGCTGGATTTGCATTTTGTTTTGAAGTTGCTGAGATTCACACTCATCCTGACATTCTCCAGCAGTGATTTCCAGAGTCATAAGAGAGTTATTGATAAAGTTTAGATCCAAAGTCATGCAAATTATGAAAAAAATCTCTCAACCTCAAAAAATCTCAAATCAACCTCCTGTTACAGAGACTGTACCAATTAATTTAGAGCACACACATACACCCCAAAAAAAGAGGGTGTGCAGTTTATTAGAAAACATAATTAAAGATTCCCACTAGAGAGTTTGGAATGTTTTAAACATAGGTTTTTTGGAACACCTTTTTAGCTGATATTTTCTATACAAGAGCTATATGGCTTATACAAAGCGGTTAGATTTTTACAATGGGAAAGTGGAGTTTTCTCCCACTTTTCCTTAATTCAAAAATGGCTGGAGAAATTTTCCTGAAATTTTAAACATACATGAACACAAAACCCTAGGGAAACACCTTATATTATCAGCCCAAGAGATTTTGTTTCATTCTGTTACATAAAAGTGAATCCATATAAGCAAAGGTGATCAAAAAGGCTAAAGTCTGAAGCTTGCATGGACACAGTCCTCACTGAGAACTAGTGGGCCAAACTGGAGCTACTCGAAATTTAACACAGTATAATGGAGAACAGAATAGGGCCCTAAAACATGTGATTGGCTGATGAAAAAAATTCAATTAGTGAAACTAGGATGCCAATACAAATCAGTGCAAGCTAGGAGATACAAAGAGGAAGAGAAGGTGGAAGACTAGAGATACAGCTTTAAAGTATTTACAATGTCAGAGCACTGCACAAGGAGCTGTATTCATAGAGCAAATAATAGTAAAAGCTTATTTTTTTCACTAAACTTAAATGCAGTGAACAGGGGTGTTTTCTGGGAAATTGCCATTTTTACGGTCACTTTTTCTGATATATCTGTTTTGTAGCACACCCAAGGTGCATGTATCTGGGCTGATGAATGCACACTAAGTATATTTAGCCACCTCCACCACCACAAAGAAATTGGCCCTTTAGCACTATGCAAATAATCCTCCAACGAATGACTCAGAAAAAGGGCAGAACCACTTCTGTGTTTAAAAATTCCCCATGTGCCAATTCCACATTCCCAGTCAATGAGTGCAAGACCATCTGTAAACACTCCTAGCCCATTCCTCCTTTTCTTATAACTCCCTACTCTGCTCCTTCCTGTCCGCTGGTATGGAAGTTTTGATTTGAACTGGCTTGTGGGTTCAGGACCAGCAGCAGCTCAGAGACACAAGATGACCCTAGCAAGGAGCCTAGGGCAGGGCTGAATTTAGGGGCAAGTGACCCAGGCAACCCCCTGGAGTGCCAGGCTTTAGGGGCAATGGGCTTGGAGTGCTCTTTTTATTAGCGACAAAAGGGAAAATAGAATTTTTGAAGTAACATGTTTCAGGTATTCCATGGGTGGATTCATTTTTCACTAGCCTCCTAAAATATGCTGGACCTTTGTAGAATCTCATGGAACCTTCCAGACTTTCTGAGAACTACATTTTCCTGGAACTTCCTAGAATGTTGTCAGCCATGTCTTCCTGGGTATATAAGGGACATGGGGTTGCCAGTCAGTCAGTGAGATATAAGAATGAACTGAAGTGGAGTGAGAGCCCACCTGCGATATTGTGAACCTTGTTCTATTGTGTAATTGTGAAAATGTACTTGTGTTTTAAGACTTGAAGAGTCATAAGTAGCAACTAATAAATGGCATCTCATTAAATATGTCCGAGATATCTATCAAACCTCTGTCTATGCAAGAATATAACAGAAATACTGTTCCTTCTTTTGCCATGCTTAACATGTAAGGTTTGTTGACATATTGATGTGGCTCGGCAAAGCGAAGTACTAAGCCCTAATAATGGACTGCACTCCCACCATTAGTCACAGTGAAAAGATGTCATTTACAGTAAGATTTGTTGACTATGAGGATGGCTATATCCAAGTAAAGGAACACTTTATCTGTTTCCAGTCTGTGGACAACTCTACTGGAAAAGGCCTAAACAGAACTATTTATGAACATTCTGAATGAGAATAAAATAAAGTGTTAGGACTGCTGCGGCCAAGGCTATGACAACCGTGTGAAAATGAAGGGAAGAAACAGTGGTGTTCAGGTAAGGACCCTTGCACTGAATTCGAGGGCTTTCTTTGTGCCTTGTGGCTGCCATTCCCTCAACATGGTTGTGTCAAATGCAGCAGCAGCATCTTTAGATTCAGTCTCTCTCTTTAGAGTATTGCAAACGATATACGTCCTTTTTCAGCATCAACTATCAGGCAGCAGACCCTTACGAACAATGTTATAAATCTGACTGTGAAGCTGCTAAGTGTCACTCACTGGAGAGCTGTATTGATAGGGTAAGGTCAGTGAGGTACCAAGTGACTGAGGTTTACGATGCCCTGATGGAACTGGCACAACCAAGTAAAGTTGAGGCCGGAATCTGACACCAGGCTCAATGCCTGGCAAACCAGATCCCTGACTTCAAATTTCTAGTCTCAGTTGTGGTTTGGCATGATATCCTGTTCTAAGTAAATGTGGTAAGCAAGGCAATACAAACTCATTTGATGGACATCATGACTGCTACTAATTTGATGAGAAGCTGCCTTGATTTCATTGTGGCTTACAGAGACAATGGATTTGAAGATGCCATCACTGCTGCCAAAGAAATGGCAGATAACTTAGCAGTTGAGCCTATCTCCAAAGAAACTCATATTCAAGGAAGACGAGACAGTTTGGTTATGAGGGCAGAGATGAGGTGATGGAAAGCTCAGAAGAGAAATTCAAGAGGGAGGATTTTTGCTCATTCGTTGACACTGTTCCATTGTCCACTGAAGAAAGGTTTGGACAAATGAAGCATCATGACAAGTTTTTTGGGAGTTTTTGCATGACCTTAGTAAGTTGCCAGTGGACAGGAAAATACTCTTGAACAATTATACAGACCTTCACTGGACATGACACATGGGGAATGTTTGAACATCAATGATAATGACCTATATGTCAAATTGGACAACATTCATTACATTTTGCTACATGGGAAGCACTCTCCACTCCAAGTTCTCCAATTCATTTATGATGAAGATCTGAAGGCCACTTTTCCTACCTGTGGATAGCTTTGAGGAGTCTGCTCACGGTGCTGGTCAGTCACAAGTGGTGAGTGCTGCTTTTCATTTCAAAGCTCAGGCTCATTAGAACATATGTTCAGTTGACAATGGTGGACAAGAGACCAACATCGCTTGCTATTTTATTGCTTGAAAATGCCATTGGCCAGTCTTTGGATCACTCCGATGCTGTGCTTCAGTTCACGAGGGCAAAGGCAAGAAAAGCGACCTTTTGAACTACAGGCCTAGGGTTAACATTCTAAGGCTGTCACCTACCATAACACTATTTAATACTGGTCTGCCCAATGTTGGTGCACAGTTCAATTTCTTGATGTTAGCACATTTCAGTTAGTCTTAAAATTAAAAATTTTCTATAAGCTTAGAGGAAACTATTTTTTTATTTGCTTATATATGGCATGAATAAATACAGATTTACAGATTCTAGCGTGCAAATTTATCATCTTGTCTGAGAGGGATAAATCATGCATGCAAATCATGCCAAAAAAAAAAGTTGTGAAATGGGCTACACATGCAATAAAAAAAAAAGGTGTGGCGTTACTGACAATCTGTAATGTATAGATCATTGCTGCAACCACCGCTATATATTTGCAACAAATATTGTATGAAGGTTGTCGAGTAAGGTGTCTATGGAAAGGTTATGACTTGCTGGTTATGATGATGCTACCCGTATGCATCCAATGAAGTGGGTATTCACCCACAAAAGCTCATGCTCCAATACATCAGTTAGTCTACAAGATGCCACAGGACTCTTTGCTGCTTCTACCTGTATGTGTGTACCATTTTTATAGTTAAAGTTATGAATATTGGCTATATACTTGTATCTCATTGTGTTTTGATTCCAAGAAGCCTTAGCAAAGCATTTGGTCAGCTTCTTGAGAAAGGAATTCGCAAGTTAAGTGTTTCTTGATTGGGCACTTAAGTGACAATGGATTTTGGAAGATGCCAATCCACAATGGCATCGACCTGTAAACGGAGTCATGCCTGGATATGTAACTTGACCACATGACTCCAGAGAGTAAGAACAAAGATGTCCTCCCATGGGCAAGACTATAAAAGGCTAATGTCTCATTTCCATCGTCTTCAATCCTGCTTCTTGCCTCTGGAGGGACTTTGCTACAACCGGAAGCTCTAAACAAAGGACTGAATGATCTATCCCAGCTGTGGATGTACTCCAGAGACTTGATTTGAGCCTGCAGTTTATTCCATCACCGCTACAAGCCTGAACCAAGAACTTTGCCATTACTGTATGTAATTGATTCCATTTAAACAATTCTAG
This sequence comes from Gopherus flavomarginatus, assembly GCF_025201925.1. NCBI lineage: Eukaryota > Metazoa > Chordata > Testudines > Testudinidae > Gopherus > Gopherus flavomarginatus. The sequence goes on from NC_066617.1 coordinate 130,010,019, forward strand.
CTCTCATCTATATCTTTTTCCTTTTATGAATAAAGCTTTAGATTTTAGATTCTAAAGGATTGGCAACAACGTGATTTGTGGGTAAGATCTGATTTGTATATTGACCTGGGTCTGGAGCTTGGTCCTTTGGGCCTTCTTCTTTCACTGGGGTATTGGTTTTCATAACCATTTGTCCCCATAACGAGTGGCACTGGTGGTGATACTGGGAAATTGGAGTGTCTAAGGAAATTGCTTGTGTGACTTGTGGTTAGCCAGTGGGGTAAAACCAAACTCGTCTCTGGCTGGCTGGTTTGGTTTGCCTTAGAGGTGGAAAAACCCCAGCCTTGGGTTGTAACTGCCCTGCTTTAAGTGATTTGTCCTGAATTGGCACTCTCAGGTGAGTCCCTCCAGAACCAGCATTGTTACATAAGGTATTCAAAAGTTTTAAAATGAGGGAGGTGGGATGCCAAAGCCACTCCTTGCCTGGGGCACCATTTGGCCTAGGGAGCGGCCCTGGCCTAGAGTTCCCTCAACCAACTACATCAAGGTGAATATTCAGATTGCCCTAACTACATTAGGATTTTATAACATGATAACTATTTCATTGCGAAAACACACCTGATTTTCCTAGTGTAACCATGGCCTTGGTGTAGCTTTTCTCTCTGTCACATATTCCGACCTTTGAACTGCTGGGAGCCATTTGGGCACAGAGTCACAGAGTTTAAGGTCAGAAGGGACCAACAAATCATCTAGTTTGACCTCCTGTATATCACAGACCGCCAAACACCAGCCAGTCCTTTCCATACCAAGCTCAAACCACCAAAATTAGACCAAAGTACTATAGCCCTCAAGAGATGAAGCTATTGTGTGCCACGGGCAGAGAACAGGAGGTTCAAGGTGCACCCGTGCTGTCCACTGCCACCAACTCACTGCTGCTCTTTGTGTCTCAGCTGATGGGATCGAGGTAGCTTGTCACCACATGCATTCAGCTGGCAGGTGGCAGCAGATTCAAAGGTGGCTCAGAGCTGCTCTCCCCCCATACACACCTGCCTCTCAGCCTCAGGGAGTGAGTCCAACAGCTTTTTTTAAATACACCTCTACCCCGATATAACACAACCCGACAGAACACAACACAACCCGATAGAACACGAATTCTGATATAACGCAGTGAAGCAGCACTCCGGGGGATGGGGCTGCTCAGCAAGTTCAGTATAATGCAGTTTCAGCTATAATGTGGTAAGATTTTTTGGCTCCCGAGGACAGCGTTATATCGGGGTAGAGGTGTGATACATCTTTCCATCTCAGGAGTTGGGGCATGAACTCTTCTCCACCCCACTTCCAGTACGAGCTGGATGTGAGAATGAGACTCTTAAAGTACAAAATCTGAGTATTATGTTGCCAGGAAGATTGTATTCCTGTTCAGACAGAATTTAATTGAAATTGGAGAGGATTCATGGCGCAACATTTTCCTGATCTAATTTCGGGGGGGGGGGGGGGCAGGGATTATCGACAGAATGGTTTTGCTGGCAGCCAGAAAAGAGGATGATCAACCGCTATCCAGACAGGGGTATGGGGGAGGGAGGGTTAATGAAGAAGTTGGCAGCTATGAATAAAACCTTTTAAAAACATTAACCCAACGTTCTGGGTATTGATTAATATTCAGCACATAGGGGAGTGCTGTGATAGATTTTGCCCGTCAGTGGCAACAAGGAGTAAAAATAATTTGTTTACCAAGTAGAGTCTCTTTAATCAAAAATGAAATGAGATAGAGGAGGAATCACACAAGGTGACAACCTGGCTATCTGCCCAGAATGCTAGAAAATTATGAACCCCAAAAGGAGAAATATTATTGCACAGAAAGTGCTTTCATGTGGTCAGAACAAAGTCTCCAGTTCATCTATTCAGTGCAGAAATGTGGTACAGGGATGGTCAAAGGTGGCTTTACATCTCCCTTATGATATTGGCAGAGGACAGAAGCAATCCCCAGTGTAAATTAGAGCAGCCCCAAAGGCTACTTAAATTTATATCCTGATGCAAAGTACATTGCACTGGATTGGAGGTTGCTATTTTGATATTAGGAAGTCTCATAGCATGCAATGTTGACTAGGCCTCAGCAGCAAACAGTTTTCCTGTTGCATAAAAGTTTTTGAGATTTCAATATTTTCATCCCATTTCGGGATGGTGGCAAAAGTCAACATCTTGAAAACTTCTGTGACTTGATAATCCAGACAAAAAATCAGAGTAGATCAATCACAATGTTTAGTTTTGATCATTTCAAAATGTTTCATTTTGATTTTGAATTTTAAAAACCATTTACAGTATAAATTAAGTAAAAATTTCAAAGCCAAGTCATTTTGAATAAAAAAATGAAACTTTTCATTTTGAAAGTGTCAAAATGGGACATTTCAATAAACCTGAAACATCTTTTTTCCAAAATTTTCTTTTCAGTTAAGAGACTCATCAAAATCAACCTTCCTAGAGGGTTTCAGTTTCAACAAATGGATATTTGCTCATGAAAAAAGTCTTTTATAACAAAGTTCCTGACCAGTTTTAAAAATGATCCTGGCAATCACTGTGAGGAAGGACAAATTTTGTACCCAATAGTCAGGCCCCAAGCCAGGAATTGCTGACTAAAGTTTATAGTGCAAATAGAAGTTGTAAATACCTGAAAAATCAGATACCTAAACATGGTTTTAGGAGCCTAACTTTAGGCACCCAGGTTCAAAAATTTTGGCTCCAGCTTTTACCAACAGGTTACCACACTGTGGTATATTGCAATGATCTCTACCTCAGACCTGACAATGCAAAATGAAGACAAATGTGATTAAAAACCATGTATTTTGCTCATGACACACCACACTTATCTGAGGAATAAACTTCCTTAAGTGTCCATGACAAGCCCAAACAATACCTTGCTCTTATATAGAGCTTTGATTAGTAGATCCCAAAGCACTTCCCAAGTTTTAATGTATTTCTCCTCACAACAGCCCCGCGAGGTAAAAAAGTGCTATTATTCCCATTGTAAGGATGGGGAATTGAAGCACAGATCTGCCCTCAATCAAACAGGAAGTCTGTGGTGGAGGTGGGAATTGAAGCCAAGTTGCCTAAGTCCCTCGGCTAATGACCTAAAGACTGGCCCATCCGTCCTCTCAGGTTTGAGCTCTACTTCAATGACAGGTTGTCCACTGGTTCCAATACCCCTTGGCCCCTTAAATCTGACCAGGTTTTAAGGTGCTCCCAGTGACTGTGATTTTCATCGTGTGGCTTCATTGCTACCATTGCTTCGTTCAGTCCTTTCTTCATAAACATATGTTGAGTTAATAATATACTTGAACAATGTAACCCGCCAGCTACCAGAGGAAAATAATCTGTCCCACACACAGTCTTTGGAAAGCAAATATCATTAAACTGGAAAGACATTTTTGAGACTACTGTGAAACAAAGGCAACTTAGGGTTTTTTGTTATGTTACACATAACAAATCAAGAAAATCCATTTTCAAAAACTGTTTGGATCTTTATTGATTTCCTGCCATCATTTCAAGGTGCACTGCCAATGTACCTTCCAGAGAGCATCCAATGGTTTATTCTTAGCCCCAGAGTTTTAGGGAGCTCAGAGATTTTTCATTAAAATATTTCTTGTTCATTTGAACTATCTATGAATGCAAAGTGAAAATAATTTGTACCCTGTTGAAAATATTATTTGACTAGTTGGAAAAACTACAGAATTGTACAAGATAATTTAGTTGCCAAGATTAATTCGAGAAGCATACGGCCATGGAACAGATACTACACAGATATACCCTGTGTCAGATAGCTCACAAACATCCTGAATCACACATCACAAAAATATTTCACATCTTTATGTATTCCAGAGAGCTTGAGAGTTGTATAGAGTAACTATGGACATAAGTTCAAGAGCTGTTCAACTCTTTAATATAGTTTTGTTTAGCACAATGATCCAGACCCAGCATAGCACCTAAGTACGTACTTAATTTTGAGCATGTGGTTAGTTCAGTTGACCTCTGTGGAGCTATTCACATTCTTAAAATTAAGCATGTGCTTACATGCTTTGCTGGATAGATGTCAAAGTGCTTTATAACAATATAGGAATCTCCATTGAAATGCATGCACCTCTTGAATGGAGCACAACAGCTCTTTAAAAGTAAACAGCAACTCTATACAAAGAACGAAGGGAAAGAAGAATGTGGTATTGTGTTGAAATGGCAGAGGGAATGTAATTACACTGGGCCCCTCCCCTTCAACAGTTTATACAGGACCTCATTAGGGAGAGGTGAGTTAAGACAGAAACAGGAGCTGCAGCCTACCAAGAATCAAATGTAGGAAAAGAACTGTCAGGCAGAAGAAAGACTTTCCTGGGGGCCTTGAATTCTAAAGCTGGGTGGCGGGAAATTATAAGACTTTTGAGACTCTGATGCAAAGTGAAAGCATTCTGCCATCCCAAAATGTGTCCTCTTTGGCTCTCTCCCTCTCCAGAGCCTTTCAACCACTTTGCTTCCCTGATGCACCTTTACTTCCCAGTGCCTGAAGTGGCTCTCATGACAAAAGTGCTCTTCCAAGCAAGATGGATTTTCTCCAGCTTTCTTCTATTTTCTTTTTGTACTGTCACCCCTGTACCCCTTTCTACGATCTCCCTGTCTTGTCATCACGTTTCTCTAATCACCCATCTTCTCCTCTTCTTGTGTCTCAGTCTTTTCTTCCCTCTCTAATTTCTCAAACAGTAGTTCCTCAGTCAGAGGAGGAGGAGCTGGCCAGGCAGAGTTGGAGCAGCAGCTGGAAGGGCACTCCAAACCTTTCAAATAAGACTCATGGCAGATCTGTGTTCCAGCTACAATACACTGAGAGAGAGAGAGAGAGAGCGCGCAAGCGAGTTGTTCCTTTGTGCATTTCCAGCAATGTCCTTACTGTGGAGCTTTTCTTGCCTTCAGCACTGTATGGATATTCTGGTTCTTCATTTACCCCAACTCTTCTGCAGCTGGTTCACCGTTCCCCTGCTAAGTCTTAAGGGTCTTTCATTTATCCTGTGTGCCTTGTGCTGGATGTGTCTTTTTACCCCAACAAATAGAATGGATAGTATTGTTACAGTTCAAAGCAACTGCACATATTTTCCCTCCGTAGGCCCTTGAGAGCGCCTATTCTTTGCTCCCAGCACCTGAACCTTCACCGTTGTTGGGTGGCGAGCTGTCTCTCCGTTCCGCTTGACCATTTGGGGGTGGTTGGTTTTCAGGCTGCACAGTTCCCTGGCTCTGCTGTGACAGAGGCTGGAGGACCCATGAAAAAAAAATAGTGGGCGCTCAGCACTGGCCGGCAGTCTCACAGATCAACTCCTCCCCCTCCCCCCAACCCTCCCGCCTGCCAGTGGGCCCTGCCAATCAGCTCCTGCCCTTCCCTCCCAGTGCCTCCAGCCCGCCACAATCTGCTTTTCACTAGTGTGCAGGAGGCACTGGTGGGTATAAGGGGCAAGAAGAGGCAGGGGGAGGGTTGGAACAGGGCAGGAAGGGGCAGAGTGTGGGTGGGGCTTAGGGCCAGGGGTGGAGCGGGGGCCGAGCACCCCCGGGAGAACTGGAGAAGTTGGCACCTTTGTGCTGTGACATCCCCAACAAGCCTGACTGCCTCAAGAGAGCAGCATCTGCTCTTTGCTTTCTCTCCAAAGGATATGATCAGTATAATTGCCCACAATTATAAGTTACCACACAGCCCTTAGTAGGCAAGCACATTTATTCTTAAGGTGAAAACATTAAAAGAAACTACACATATGGTAATAAGCTTACCAGAGAACGCCAACAAGGGCTCTGAGCAGTCCTTCAAACCCCTACATGGAGTTTTTCTGTGGTTATAAGTTCACAACAGCCTTAGCTCAGAATTAGCACCCCCATGACTAGGTCAGTCTTTCATTTATACAGCCTGGGCCTTTGATCTGGAAACAGGTAATGAGCAGACAATGCCCCCCACCCCACCAAGGATAGGTTTTTGCATAACCAGAAATGGAGCATTTGTATTCATTTCCCCCTACAGGTTCCCCAGGGAAACCACTGGACACCATTTGTCCTGAAAGTCAATGCTTCTCTGGCACATTGTTCACCTGTAGTCCTTGGAAGTTTATAGCACTTTCCAGGATTGCATCCCATCTCCCCCCAAGAGAGATTGCATACAATCCTGACCCACAATAATACATAACCTGTGCATTTAATACAATGGAAACTGCAGAAAATTGCCATATTTGTCACAAATATACCCTTAAAATTTTCCCCATCGGTGGTTTCAGCAGCCTCTGAGTTGATAAGGAACAAATGGCAGGTATACACAGCAGATCAACCTGTTTCTCTGAAATCGTACATTCAGCAAAAAGATTGTATCACAATCCACAATTCATTAGTGATAGAATGAAGAGCTGGCTTGGAAGCTTGGTACAACACATGAGAGAGATTGAGAAATCCCATCCTGACCTCTAGCAACAGACATTACTCCTCAGCACTACATTAATATTACATTACAACAGTGCCTAGATGCCCCAAATTATGATTGTGCAGCTCCCAGCACAATGAGGGCTCTAAACATGTAGGAAGAGGAAGTTCCTGCCCTGAGGAGTTTACAGTCTGAACAGACAAAAGAGTCAGAAAAAGGAAATATTGTTACCCCTTTCGACCTGAGTGGTATGCCAAAAAGTTGAGGTGCCTAGAGTTGCTCCAGTTTGGAGGAGGTATTTCTTTGATGCAATCCTGTTTATTTACAAAGAATGTCTAAAGCTTTATTTCCCTAACTACTGAAGGAATCAAACAACAAGAAACAATCTCCTCACTCACAGTTCTAAGCCCCTTTTCCAATCAACACTTGGCACTGAGGAAAGCTAAGAAGGAGAGCGCGCTTTTGGGCTATGTTCCCACCGCTTATTTGGACTTTGTCTAGTACTTCCCTGCTGCGCACACACTCTGTCTCTGTCTCTCTCTCTCTGGCATTTTCCCCTGCTTCTCTCGTAAGCACCCAAACCTTCGCAAAACAACAGCCAGTGAAACCTCTCTACCTACATTTGCCTCATTTTTTGGTGATAATGTGCCTGTGTTTGTGTAGTACTCCTGTTGTTATAGTGACCTGGTTACAAAAGGAGCTTAATGCCTTCTTTACATTTATGTTCAATGATAGACACATGCTAGATTCAGAGAGGTTTCCCATCTGACATATGGGGAACCCAGGCACAGCTATTAAGTGACGGGCTGAAGATCACACAGGAAATGTGTAGCAAAACTAGGATTTGAATCCAGAGCTGCTTAGTCTCAGTCCAGTGGCGAAATTGCAAGACCACCCATTTTGTTCTCAGTACAATTTGTGGAACCACACACAAAATCAATTTCATTGCAGCCAGCTCACCTGACCTTTTCAAAGTATGAACTTTTTTCCACATTAGTCCAAAAATTTCCCAATAATTAGGAAATAATGATCTGTGCCATAAAGGGGATGGAGGTGGGAAGAATTGTAGCCTACATAGTATAAAAACCTGAGTAGATTAGAATGGGGATTGCAATTTTACAGGCACAGGAGGTGCCCAGAACTGATTGTAGAAGTCATAGAAATTAGAAAAGGAAAGACCTATTGTCATAAACAAATAGTTAAGGGTTAATGTCTCTTTTACCTGTAAAGGGTTAACAAGCTCAGCGAACCTGGCTGACACCTGACCAAAGGACCAATCGGGGGACAAGATACTTTCAAATCTTGGTGGAGGGAAGTCTTTGTTTGTGCTGTTTCTTTTGTTCTTTGTTCTCTCTTGGAGCTAAGAGGGGCCAGACGTGCAACCAGATCTTTCTCCAGTCTTTCTGAAACAGTCTCTCATGTTCAAAATAGTAAGTACTAGATAGAAGGCGGATTAGTCTTTATGGTTGTTTTCTTTATTTGCAAATGTGTATTTTGCTAGAAGGATATTTTACTTCTGTTTGCTGTAACTTGTATCTTAGGCTAGGGGGGAGGGAATCCCTCTCGTCTATATAAGCTGAAGACCCTGTAAACATTTTCCATCTTGGTTTTACAGAGATAGCTTTTAATTAAAGAAAGAAAAAAGTAAAAATTTTCTTTTTTAAGAATCTGATTGATTTTTTTCCTTGTGTAAGACCCAAGGGAATTGGGTCTGAACTCACCAGGGATTGGTGAGGGAAAAGAATGGGGTGGGAAGGTTAATTCCTCTCTGTTTTAGGATACAAGGAGTTTGGATCAGTGTATCTCTCAGGGAAAGTCTGGGAGGGGGAAAGAAGGGGGGGAAAGGTTAATTCCTCCCTGTTTTAGCATCCAAGGAGTTGGATCAGTATCTCTCAGGGAAAGTCTGGGAGGGGGAAAGGAGGGGGAATGGTTTATTTCTCTTTGTTTTAAGACCTAAAGGGTTTGGGCCTTGGGTCCCCCAGGGAAGGTTTTGGGGGACAGGAAGCATACCAAAACACTATATTTTTGGTTGGTGGCAGTGCTATCAGATCTAAGCTAGGAATTAAGGTTAGAAGTGTACATGTAGGTCCCCACTTTCTGGACACTAAAGTTCAAAGTGGGAATAATACCTTGACACCTATGAAATTAGATTAGTTCATCCCAATACAGGACTATTCAGAAGGACTAAATCTAAGTTATGATTATTATGATTATTATTATTGTTATTGTTTTAAACTGAGCATTTATTTAATGCTTTACATATTCACAACTTTGTTAACATGAGCTAATTAATCCTCATAACAACCCTGAGATGTAGGTAGATAAAATGTTGGCAGTACTTTCAGTGGGGAAATTGAAGTAGCCAGTTGAAGTTATTTTCCCAAGCCCACACAGCAACTGTGATAGACCTGGGAAAAGAATTCAAGACTTTTTGACTCCCAACCCTTTGTGCCTTCTTCTAACCACAGTGCCACCAAATATCTTTTGCCTCCTAATTTTCAAGCACTGAAATGATTGAGTTGTACATTATTTCAAGTGGAGATGGACCCAAATCTAAATCCTCGATCCAAACTCCAGATCTGGGAACTGATCCAATCTCAATGCAAACACAAAATCTGATCATCTTCAAGATGGTTCCAAAGATCATGGATCTGAACACCAGATATGGCACTGTACTTCTTATCTCCAGTAGGAACCAAAAATCCTGAATACAGTCACAGTTCAGCTCTAGAGCTGCATTTCAGATTTTGATCACTCTCTAACTGCAAGTGACATACAAGAGCAACACAGTGTGAAAGGAATAGCTGATATGAGCATAAAGATCCACTATAAAATGTAATGTTTCCAGAGGATTTCATATTGAAAGTAACTTCTCTATCACAGCGAAGATCCCAAAAGATAAGATAGTTGATTTATAGCCCAGGTCCAAAATAGATTACTGTCAAATCCCTGTTTATAAGAAAGAATTGATAGTGATGAAGCTGAAAAGATCTGACCTGATTTATTCGTTTTGCTATTAGGAGCTTTTGCACTAGTTATTTTTTATATTGAACATTCCATAAATTGAAGACACATTGTTATCACAAAATCTTTTAACTAGATAAGACCATGCCAGCTTCCCCAAATGTGGTCTCATATTTTACAGGGGGCATAGGAATGCCGTCTCTGGAGTCTGTAGAACACTGAATATTTTTTAAATTGCTGGACTTTCCCCCCCAAAATGATGCTAGCTAAGAATGACATAATTCTAACCTAATTGGACCAAGTTGCGTGGCTCCATGGTAGGCGTCACACTTGATTTGTCCAAAGGCATGGTGGAATTAGTGTAGTCCGCAGGCCATAAGAATCAAGGGTAAAGCCAAGAAACCTTACCTTTTGGATCAACAAACTCACTAAGGGGAGACTGATATGCCATAACTCTTCAAGATGAGCCATCTTGGAGGGAGGAAGTCAAGACATCAACAAATTGGCTATGCCAGCCTTTACCCAGACTCACTGCATGCATAGATGATCTGCTACCATAGGCACTGACTCCATGGGTGCTCCGGGGCCAGAGCACCCACAGGGAAAAATTAGTGGGTGCTCTGCACCCACTGGCAGCCAAGCTCCTCCTCCCCCCTGAGCATGCCGCATCCCTGCTCCTGCGCCTACCTCTCAGCATTTCCCACCCGGCCACCACCTAAACAGCTGTTGGTGGCGTTAGCACACTCCGGTAGGGAGTGGGAATGTGGCATGCTCAGGGGAGGAGATGGGGAAGAGGCAGGGCAGGGGCAGGGATTTGGGAAAGGAGTTAGAATAGGGGCAGGCAAGGGGTGCAGTTGGGGCATGGACTTGGGGGAAGGGGTGGAATGGGGCGGGGCAGAGGTGGGAGGAGGCGGGGCAGGGGCAGGGCCTCATGGAAGACATGAGTGGGGGCAGGGCCAGGGGAGGGGTTGAGCACCCAGGGGAAAGTAGGGAAGTCAGCGCTTATGTCTGCTACCACAAAATGTTGTGCCAGCAGAGCATCCTCAGCTGGTTCCTTGACTGTTGTTCCTGTTTCTGCTGCATTAAAGCCCAGAAGACAGTGAGAACTGAACAATTTGCTAACCCCCTGGTACCTTAAGTAACTTCTTTTTTCTATTTGTCTCTCTTGTTGGAGATGTCCCTGCCTTTTTAGAGTTTTTATTTTTAGGTGGTAGAAGTGTGGCTGTGTGCATGAGCTCCCATAAAGTCCATACAGGGAAGGTATCAGAAAGAGAGCTCCTCAGATTTAAATAGCTTTAAGAATTGTTTCATAAAATTATTCATTCAATTATGTTCTGTGCTCATGTTTAAAAGTCCTCAGAAGAGGACAAGAGTTGTCAAACTTCTGCTTATCATGAGTGCTCTCCTACAGTCTGTATACTATATCTCTGTTAGAAGTGAAAGAAAAGGATTAGCGACCACCCAAGAATTCTAAGAAGGAAGTGTTATCTTTAGGCTTTGCAGAATTCAATTTTTAAAAAATAATTTTGATGGCTAATATCAATATTGGGAGAGGGTTAGATGATTATGACAATAGCTGTTGGGATTCTAAAAGTTAAAGCTTTATAACCATTAAAAACACCAATTGTCAACATCACTGTTAAAATATACAAAGCAAGTCTTCTTACATCAAACTTTCATAAGTTCTTAAACAGCATTTTTTAATTTGCTTTTAAAAAAATTCTATTAACATTGATGGAAATATTTCTTGCCAGTCTGTATGTGTACAATGAAACAGACATTTACTGCATTTTCCACTGCTAAAGAGGAATTAAAGAGAGACACTCTCCTATTCCCGAAGCAGCACATGTGACTTCAGCCTCCCCTCTGGGGCTTTTAGCACAAGATTCCTTCTTGCTGCTAACAAACCCTAGGACAGAGTCTGTCACATCGAAGAAAACATTCCACAGTAGAAAAGGTGCAAAATTGTGTGCCACTGGTGCAACAGTTACTTCAGCCTGCAAATCACCAGTTTCCATGTGCACCTTCGCTAAAGGTACAAAGACTTTGTAATATCCCACGAACTCTAATTGTGTCATTTTTTCCTGGTAATAAATCCTTCTTCTGGATCAGGTCTCTCCTGACCTCAGAATTTTCTGCAGCTGTGTCCCTTAAACCTTGGAGCACTTTGTCATTAAGTTTAACAGCATGCATGTGCTCACTGCTTGGTTATGTAGAAACAACCTTTACAAATCCTGTGTGGTAAGAGGCAGTAGCCTGAGATACCCCTGTGCTCTGAGAAACAGCAGCTTCATGTATTACTTGCTGCCTGTTCCCACTCAGCCAAGTACATTTATTCCTCAGGTGCTCAGTGGATTTAGAATGATAGCACCTTTTGGGCTCCTCTGCTTGTACAGGAGATTTGGGACAAGTAACAGGGGAATGTGGAGGTGAACGCTCAGGCTCCTTTCCCCCCAGGGGTAAAACGATGATTCTGCTTTCCCCCAACCCTGTACCCCTCTGCCAGTGGTTTATGTTTAATTGCAGCTTGTGGCTGCTCGTAACAGTCTACGAACCCAGCTAAATCACCCACTGCATTCACCTTTTGTCCCACAAATACTGTTTTACATCATCATTGCACAAATTCAGGAATTGTCCCTGAGTAACCAAATCACACATTTCTTCAAACTTGTAATGCCTTTCCCCGTCACCCACTTGTCGAACAAATCTTTCGTTTCATTTACACAAGCCACATTACTCAATCCAGATCCCCTCTTAAGACTCCTGAATTTAACCCAACAGGTTTCAGGTGTAATCTGAAACTGTTTCAGAACCAGTTCCTTAAATTTACCATAGTTGGAAGTATCAACAATAGGCATCTTATTAAATATGTCCAGAGCTCTCCCAGTCAATTTTGCAACTAAAATAATTATTTTTTGATCTTCAGGAATCACATGGAGAGTACACAGTCTCTTAAAGGTAATCAAATATTTGGCAGTTTCACTGGATTAATCATACTGCAAGCCTAATCACTCCCATTTATGAATTTTTGGGGAAGTGGAGCCAGGCTGCAGAACGGTTTTGTCTCTTCCACTCCAACAGCCAGTTCATGCTTCTGGGTCTCAGCTTGGGCCTGCATTTCTCTGTTTTTTAATTCCAGGACTAGCTGCCTCTCTTCTTGAGCAACTTATTGGGCTAACCTCTGGGCTTCCATGGCTCTTTCACAAGCAGCTTCTTGTGTTTCAATTTGAGCCTGAGTCTGGGCCTCCATGGTTTCCCTAGCCACAGCTGCTTCTTTGAGTCTCATTTCTCTTTGCCACATTTGAAACTTGTGGTCCTTTGCCTTTTCTTCCACTTCCAGTCTGGCCAGCTCTAGTTTTGTAGCTGCCTTACTAGTAGCCATTTTCCTGCTTTCTTGTGCTTATTTCCCTCACCCAAAATAAACAAACAGAAAACAACAAACCAGTATCCACTTTGTCTGTTCTCCAGCCAACACACTTAAAACTCACTACCAATGTCTCAAAGCAATCAGCTGTGCACAGATCCTGTTCAACTACGCCACTGTGATGGGTTCGGTCACAGACACCCCCCTTGGGACTGTCACATGATGTGCTGAAACTACCTCTGAGCCCGTTTTCCCTGCCAGCTTGGGACTCCAGAACTCTGCCTTGTTGAGCCAGACATGTTAGTCTGCTGCAACACAGACCCAGGTCTGAACCATCCACCCAAATCTTCAGGCTTTAACTGAAAACCCCTCAGCAGGTACTCCTATCCCAGACACCCAGCTCCCAATGGGATCCAAATAACCCAAATAAATCTGTTTTTACTCTGTATAAAGCTTATAGAGGGTAAACTTGAAAATTGTTCGCCCTCTATAACACTGATAGAGAGATATGCACAGCTGCTTGCTCCCCCAGGTGTTAATCACTTATTCTGGGTTAATTAATAAACAAAAGTGATTTTATTAAGTATAAAAAGTAGGATTTAAGTAGTTTCAAGTAATAACAGACAGAACAAAGTAAGTTAACACCATTATAAATGCTGGAGGTGAAGCGGGGTTTGGAGTGGAGGCTGACAGCTCGCGACCAGGTCATAACATCATGACCCCCGAGGGGTCCCAACCCCCAGTTTGAGAACCCTTGATCTAGTTACAGATACTAACATCTCACCCTAGATATTATCTCAGGTACAATTCTTTTCAGACCAATGTTGTAGTTTATGGCCTGGGTCCAGCAATCACTCACACCCCTGCAGTTACAGTCCTTTGTTCCAGTTCCTTTCAGGCATCTCTTTGGGGTGGAGAGGCCATCTCTTGAGCCAGCTGAAGACAAAATGGAGGGGCTTCCACGGCCTTTTATATTCTCTCTCTTGTGTGTAGAAACCCCTTTTTCTTATGTGCAAAATCACAGCAACAAGATAGAGCTTGCAGCCACCTGGGCAAGTCACATGTCCATGAATGATTCAGCTTTTTGCAGGCCAATGCCATGGTTTATATGTTAGTTTGAATGTTTCCAGGAAAGCTCAGATGTGAATTGGAGTCTCCCAAAGTCCATTGTTAGTTAAGTGCTCCCAATTACTTGAATAGACCCTTCACAATACATTGGCCAAACCTCCCTTACGTGTTTCCTACAGCAAACACTTCAAATACAAACATAGATCCAATGCTCATAACTTCCGAGCTAAAAATGATACATGCACACAAATAGGATGAATATATTCAGTAGATCATAACCTTTGCAAAGATATGTCACATGGTATATCGAACAAAGCATATTCCAGTTATGTCATATTTACACTCAAGCGTATTTCCATAAACACATAGAGTGCAATGTCACAGAGTGCAATATAAGAGCCTTCAGATAACACAACAAAAATAATTGTGCTTCAGTATTAAAGACACTTAATCAGCTGCAAGTTATGGATTTGACTGACTTTGGTAAAAATTCATTCATGAAGATTTATATCTAAATGGACAGTCACCTTCGTGGAATCCTCTTTAGAATACATAAGGATTATTTTTAGAACTAATGATGATGATTAAACTCAGTTTATCATTTAATTCTAATCCAAAACTGATGCTAACTTGTTGATTTGACCTTGATTTCATAGTTATATTTCTTTACTCAGCTTAACATTAGTTAGAATAGCTTCACTTTGGTGACATGAGTGCAGGGAACTGGACTAGATGACCTCTTGAGGTCCCTTCCAGTCCTACAAGTCTATGACTATATGACGTTTTCTTGACTTTGTTTTTTGTTTGTTTAAATGTTTTATTAAAAACTTATAAAATTCATATTGAAAAAATGTTTCTTTTAATAAGCAACACAAGTCCAGAATCTTTGAGGACCTTTGTGGACATCAGCTGGTCAGTCTAAAAGCCTGACCTGTTCTCCCTAATCAACCCATGACTCTCATATCAGATGCCTCTTACAAAGCTGAAGAGGCTGCCAGTCCTGTGCTAACTCACAATTCACTTGAAAAGACACATAAATTAAAAGAACCATCTCAGTAATGATTCCAAACATTCACTTTTCCTGGCTTCATAGCCAAGAGTAGCCAGCGGAGTTAATTAAAACAAAATGCAGCTACAATGCCACAGCTGTGTCAGCAACCTGATCTGTTTGGGGAGAGCTAACCTGCAAAGAGGTGTTTACACATGTCAAACACTGACAGACGCTGTTTTAACAAGTATATTATTTCCAGTCCTCTTGTTGTATTGACTTTGAATGGGAGCAGAAACTCAGGCCTAGTCTACACTAAACGTTTATACCGATTTTAGCAGCGTTAAACCGATTTAACACTGCACCCGTCCACACAACGAGGCCCTTTATATCGATATAAAGGGCTCTTTAAACTGCTTTCTGTACCCCTCCTCGACGAGAGGAGTAGCGCTGAAATCGGTATTACCATATCGGATTAGGGTTAGTGTGGCCGCAAATCAACGGTATTGGCCTCCGGGGGGTATCCCACAGTGCACCACTGTGACCACTCTGGAAAGCAATCTAAACTCGGATGCACTGGCCAGGTAGACAGGAAAAGCCCCGCGAACTTTTGAATTTCATTTCCTGTTTGCCCAGCGCGGAGAGCTCATCAGCACAGGTAACAATGCAGTCTCTTGAGAATCGAAAAAGAGCTCCAGCATGGACCACACGGGAGGTACTGGATCTGATAGCTATATGGGGAGATTATTCTATGCTAACAGAACTCCGTTCCAAAAGACGAAATGAAAAAACATTTGAAAAAATTTCCAAGGCCATGATGGAGAAAGGCCACACCAGGGACTAAGTGCAGTGCAGAGTGAAAGTTAAGGCGCTCAGACAAGCCTACCAGAAACCAAAGAAGCAAACAGAAGGTCTGGGGCAGGGCCAAAAACATGCCGCTTCTACGCTGAGCTGCATGCAATTCTAGGGGGGTCCGCCACCACTACCCCACCCCTGTCCGTGGATTCTGAGGTGGGGGTGGTAATTTCAGCCATGGCTGAGGATTCTGCGGACAGGGAAGATGAGGAGGAGGAAGAGGAGGAAGAGCTTGCAGAAAGCACACAGCACTCCATTCTCCCCAACAGCCAGGAGCTTTTTCTCACCCAGACAGAATTACCCTCCCAGCCCTCCCAAGCCACTAGCCCAGACAATGAAGCCATGGAAGCGACCTCTGGTGGGTGTACCTTTGTAAATATAAACATGGTTTAAAAGCAAGGGTTTTTTAATGATTGATTTGCCCTGAAGACTTGGGATGCATTCGCGGTCAGTACAGTTATGGAAAAGTTTGTTAACATGTCTGGGGATGGAGCGGAAATCCTCCAGGGACATCTCCATGAAGCTCTCCTGGAGGTACTCCAAAAGCCTTTACAGAAGGTTTCTGGGCAAGGCAGCCTTATTCCGTCCACCATGGTAGGACGCTTGACCACACCATGCATGTAGCAAGTAGTCTGATATCGTTGCATGACAAAGCCTAGCTGTGTATGGTCCCGGTGATTGCTGGCATTCAAGCAACATCCTTTCTTTATCTCGCTGCGTTATCCTCAGGAGAGTGATATCATTCATGGTAACCTGGTTGAAATTCAGGAATTTAATTAAGGAGACAAAGATGGCCATTCCTACTGGGCTGTTCGCCTGTTGCTTAAAAGAAATCCTTCCTTGCAGGTAGCCAAGCAGGGGAGGGAAGGGGGGGAATGGCGCTGATCTTTTTCGCGTTTGGATAGCAGCGATCTTCTCTGCTCTCAGCCACGCGGTGGGGGGAGGAGTAAATCGATAATCCCAGAGAATTGGATGGGGGGGTGGTTTCTGCTGCTGCATGTTAACAGGAAAGAAGTAGCACTGAACGGGATTTGCTTGGTATTTGGGAAAGGAGGGCACTGTGTATATGAAGGCTGCAGAAGCCAAAAGACAATGGCTTACCATGGCTGCATGCAAGCTGAATTCTGCTGCCCGGACCTGCGTCAGTGAGATCTCTAACACCAGAGCCACAGGCACTCAATATTAAGATGCAAAATGTGACCTTGTAGTGAAATCACATGTGCTATGCAAGGTGAATAGTGTTGTTCACCGTGAAAGAGGATAAGCATTTATCATAACCTTAGTCCCAGATTTGGACCTTAGCGTCCAAAATATGGGGGTTAGCATGAAAACCTCCAAGCTTAGTTACCAGCTTGGACCTGGTACTTGCTGCCACCACCCAAAAAATTAGAGTGTTTTGGGGCACTCTGGTCCCCCTGAAAAACCTTCCCTGGGGACCCCAAGACCCAAATCCCTGAGTCTCACAACAAAGGGAAATAATCCTTTTTCCCTTCCCCCCTCCAGGTGCTCCTGGAGAGATACACAGACACAAGCTCTGTGAAACTACACAGAGTGACTCCCCCTCTCTGTTCCCAGTCCTGGAAACAAAAAGCACTTTCCTCTTCACCCAGAGGGAATGCAAAATCAGGCTAGCAAATTCAACACACACAGATTTCCCCCTGATTTCTTCCTCCCACCAATTCCCTGGTGAGTACAGACTCAATTTCCCTGAAATTTCCCAGAAAAGAAAACTCCAACAGGTCTTAAAAGAAAGCTTTATATAAAAAAGAAAGAAAAAATACATACAAATGGTCTCTCTGTATTAAGGTGACAAAATACAGGGTCAATTGCTTAAAAGAATATTGAATAAACAGCCTTATTCAAAAAGAATACAAATTAAAGCACTCCAGCACTTATATTCATGCAAATACCAAAGAAAAGAAACCATATAACTTACTATCTGATCTCTTTGTCCTTACACTTAGAAACAGAAGACTAGAAAGCAGAAACTACTTCTCCAAAGCTCAGAGAAAGCAGGCAGACAGAAAAAAAAGACCTTAGACACAAAATTCCCTCCACCCAAAGTTGAAAAAATCCGGTTTCCTGATTGGTCCTCTGGTCAGGTGCTTCAGGTGAAAGAGACATTAACCCTTAGCTATCTGTTTATGACACGCCCCCCAAACTGCAGACAGTGGGGAAGCTCACTGGCGGCGATTTCCTTCTAGAACTTTAAAACAAACAGATTACTACAACATATGCACCTTTACATATACTACTAAATATATAACTAACAGATTTGTGCATTTTAAGAACACTTTTTAACTACTGAATTCTGGGAAACTCTCACGGGAGAGTGCATCAGCAACCTTGTTAGAAGCTCCTGTGATGTGTTGAATTTGAAAATCAAAATCTTGGAGAGCTAAACTCCAACGAAGAAGTTTCTTGTTGTTCCCCTTGGCAGTATGAAGCCACTTTAGTGCAGCATGGTCAGTTTGTAGTTGGAACCGCCGACCCCAAACATATGGGCGTAGCTTTTTCAGGGCGTACACAATGGCATAGCATTCCTTTTCACTGACTGACCAGTGACTTTCCCTCTCAGACAGTTTCTTGCTGAGAAACATGACAGGATGGAAGTTGTGATCTGTTGCTTCCTGCATGAGCACTGCTCCTATACCACGCTCAGATGCATCTGTGGTTACTAGGAATGGCTTGTCAAAGTCCGGGGCCCTGAGCACACGGTCAGACATGAGCATCGCCTTAAGCTGGGTAAAGGCCTTTTGACACTCATCAGTCCACTTAACGGCATTTGGCTGGGTCTTTTTGGTCAGGTCGGTCAATGGGGCAGCGATTTGGCTGTAGTGTGGTACAAATCGCCTGTAGTATCCAGCCAAGCCTAAGAAGGATTGGACCTGCTTCTTGGACCGTGGGACAGGCCACTTTTGGATAGCATCCACCTTGGCCTGTAGGGGGTTTATGGTTCCTCGACCCACCTGGTGCCCCAGGTAAGTCACTCTGTTTTGGCCTATTTGACACTTTTTGGCCTTAACAGTTAGTGCTGCCTGCCTGATGCGCTCAAAGACCTTTTCCAGGTGTAGTAGGTGTTCGGGCCAGGAGTCTGAAAAAATGGCCACATTATCGAGGTAGGCAACTGCAAATTTTTCCAGTCCAGCTAGTAGACCATCTACCAGCCTCTGGAAGGTGGCGGGTGCATTTCGAAGGCCGAAAGGAAGGACATTGAATTCATACACCCCCGCATGGGTGACGAATGCTGACCTCTCCTTGGCAGGTTCATCTAGCGGTACTTGCCAGTACCCCTTGGTTAAGTCTATTGTAGAGATGAACTGGGCACGTCCCAACTTCTCCAATAGCTGATCAGTGCGTGGCATTGGATAGTTGTCCGGACGAGTTACCGCATTTAGCTTACGGTAGTCCACGCAAAAGCGTATTTCCCCATCTGGTTTGGGTACCAGAACCACTGGAGATGCCCATGCACTGGTAGATGAGCGGATTATACCCATCTGTAGCATGTTCTGGATCTCCCGTTCTATAGCAGCTTGGGCATGAGGAGACACTCGGTAGGGTGGGGTTGTGATTGGGTGAGCATTACCTGTGTCAATGGAGTGGTATGCCCGTTCAGTCCGTCCTGGGGTGGCTGAGAACAATGGGGCGAAGCTAGTGCACAGCTCCTTGATTTGTTGCCGCTGCAGACGTTCCAGGGTGGTTGAGAGGTTCACCTCTTCCCCACCACCGTCTTTTTTCCCGTCGTAGTAGACACCGTCAGGCCACTCAGCATCATCTCCCTGGACTGTAAACTGACAAACCTGTAAGTCTCTGGAATAGAAAGGCTTGAGAGAATTAACATGGTAAACTGTAGGTTTTAGTGAGGAATTGGGAAATGCTATGAGGTAATTTACAGTTCCCAGGCGCTCTTGGACCGTGAATGGCCCTTCCCATGATGCTTCCATATTATGGGCCTGTTGCGCCTTCAAGACCATAACCTGGTCTCCTACCTTGAAGGAACGTTCTCTGGCATGTCTGTCATACCAGGCCTTTTGCTCTTCCTGAGCATCCTTTAGATTCTCTCTAGCAAGGGCTAAAGAGTGTCGGAGGGTGCTTTGCAGATTGCTTACAAAGTCCAGAATGTTAGTTCCTGGAGAAGGCGTAAACCCCTCCCATTGCTGCTTCACCAACTGTAATGGCCCCTTAACCTCGTGACCATACACAAGTTCAAACGGTGAAAACCCTAAACTGGGATGTGGTACAGCCCTGTAGGCAAACAGCAACTGCTGCAACACTAGGTCCCAATTATTGGAGAATTTGTTGATGAATTTTCGTATCATGGCCCCCAAAGTTCCATTGAACCTTTCCACCAGGCCATTGGTTTGATGGTGGTACGAGGTGGCAACCAAGTGATTCACCCCATGAGTTTCCCACAGTTTTTCCATGGTCCCTGCCAGGAAATTAGACCCTGAATCTGTAAGGATGTCGGAGGGCCAACCTACCCTGGCAAAGATGTCTGTTAGGGCCAGGCACACAGTGTTAGCCCTGGTGTTGCCTAGAGCTACTGCTTCTGGCCATCGGGTAGCAAAGTCCACTAAAGTCAGTACACGAAAGCTCATGCTCCAAAACGTCTGTTAGTCTATAAGGTGCCACAGGATTCTTTGCTGCTTTTACAGATCCAGACTAACACGGCTACCCTCTGATACTTGACACCATGCAAGGCACTGCATTTAGCCGTATGGAATGGAAATCCATCAACCTCATGAAGAAACTTGCACAAATACAGACAGATATCATCTTCCTTTCCAAATGCAAACGGATGGACATCATACCAAATGGACTAAAGGTAAAAAATCCACTGCTATCTACATACTACACAGACCACAGTGAGAGATTATGTCATACTCTATCAAAAAAACTGAGGAACCACCTGATCAGCATCCTATACAGCAAACAGGAAAACATCAAAAAAGAGCTCTCCAACCTGGAGACTCTCATTAATAACCAAACTTCTATACAAACGGACTTCACTAGAATAAGACAGGAGATCTACATTACTCACTTCACCTCTCTTCAAAGGAAAAAGGACTGTAAGCTGTCTAAACTCCTACCTGCCACATGGGGCCACAACAGTGGTACCCCTAACCCACCCAGCAATATCGTCAATCTATCCAACTACACACTCAGCCCAGAAGAAAAGTCTGTCCTATCTCGGGGACTCTCTTTCTGCCCTGCCACCCCCACCAACATGATACAGTTCTGTGGCGATCTGGAAGCCTACTTTCGCCGTCTCCGACTCAAAGAATACTTCCAGGACAACACTGAACAGTGCACTGATACACGGGTGCCCTCCCACCAACAGCACAAGAAAAAGAACTCCACATGGACTCCTCCTGAGGGTCGAAATGACAGCCTGGACCTCTACATTGAATGCTTCCGCCGGCGTGCACAGGCAGAAATCGTGGAACAACAACATCGCTTGCCTCACAACCTAAGTCGTGCAGAACGCAATGCCATCCACAGCCTCAGAAACCACCCTGACATTATCATCAAAGAGGCTGATAAAGGAGGTGCCGTTGTCATCATGAACAGGTCTGACTATCAAAAGGAGGCAGCCAGACAACTCTCCAATACCAAATTCTACAGGCCACTTCCCTCAGATCCCACTGAGGAATACACTAAGAAACTACAGCATCTACTCAGGACACTCCCTACACTAACACCAGAAGAAATCAACATACCCCTAGAGCCCCGACCAGGGTTATTCTATCTACTACCCAAGATCCACAAACCCGGAAATCCTGGACGCCCCATCATCTCGGGCATTGGCACTCTCACTGAAGGACTGTCTGGATATATGGACTCTCTACTCAGACCCTATGCCACTAGCACTCCCAGCTATCTCCGCGACACCACTGATTTCCTGAGGAAACTACAATGCATTGGTGACCTCCCAGAAAACACCATCCTAGCCACCATGGATGTAGAGGCTCTCTACACAAACATCCCACACACAGATGGAATACAAGCTGTCAGGAACACTATCCCTGATGATGCCACAGCACAACTGGCTGCTGAGCTCTGTGCCTTTATACTTACACACAACTATTTCAAATTTGATGACAATATATATCTCCAGATCAGTGGCACTGCTATGGGCACCCGCATGGCCCCACAATATGCCAATATCTTCATGGCCGACCTGGAACAACGCTTCCTCAGCTCTCGTCCACTCACACCCCTTCTCTATCTACGCTACATTGATGACATCTTCATCATCTGGACCCATGGGAAGGAGACTCTGGAAAAATTCCACCATGATTTCAACAGCTTCCACCCCACCATCAACCTCAGCCTGGACCAATCTACACGGGAGGTCCACTTTCTTGACACCACGGTGCAAATAAGTGATGGTCACATTAACACCACCCTATATCGAAAACCCACCGACCGCTATGCCTACCTTCATGCCTCCAGCTTCCATCCCGGGCACATCACACGATCCATTGTCTACAGCCAAGCACTGAGGTACAACCGCATCTGCTCTGACCCCTCAGACAGAGACCAACACCTACAAAATCTCCACCAAGCATTCTCAAAACTACAATACCCGCACGAGGAAATAAGGAAACAGATCAACAGAGCCCGACGTGTACCCAGAAGCCTCCTACTGCAAGACAAACCCAAGAGAGAAACCAACAGGACTCCACTGGCCATCACATACAGCCCCCAGCTAAAACCCCTCCAACGCATCATCAAGGATCTACAACCCATCCTGGACAATGATCCCACACTTTCACAGGCCTTGGGTGGCAGGCCAATCCTTGCCCACAGACAACCTGCCAACCTGAAACATATTCTCACCAGCGACTGCACACCACACCATAATAACTCTAGCTCAGGAACCAATCCATGCAACAAACCTCGATGCCAACTCTGCCCACATATCTACACCAGCGACACCATCACAGGACCTAACCAGATCAGCCACACCATCACTGGTTCATTCACCTGCACATCCACCAATGTAATATACGCCATCATATGCCAGCAATGCCCCTCTGCTATGTACATCGGCCAAACTGGACAGTCTCTACGGAAAAGGATAAATGGACACAAATCAGACATTAGGAATGGCAATATACAAAAACCTGTAGGAGAGCACTTCAACCTCCCTGGCCACACTATAGCAGACCTTAAGGTGGCCATCCTGCAGCAAAAAAACTTCAGGACCAGACTTCAAAGAGAAACTGCTGAGCTTCAGTTCATCTGCAAATTTGACACCATCAGCTCAGGATTGAACAAAGACTGTGAATGGCTTGCCAATTACAGAACCAGTTTCTCCTCTCTTGGTTTTCACACCTCAACTGCTAGAACAGGGCCTCATCCTCCCTGATTGAACTGACCTCGTTATCTCTAGCTTGCTTGCTAGCACACATATATATACCTGCCCCTGGATATTTCCATTACATGCATCTGAGGAAGTGGGTATTCATCCACGAAAGCTCATGCTCCAAAACGTCTGTTAGTCTATAAGGTGCCACAGGATTCTTTGCTGCTTTTACAGATCCAGACTAACACGGCTACCCTCTGATACTTAAAGTCAGTACGTACTGCTTTCCTCTGGGTGTCTTTTTTGGGAAAGGACCCAGAATATCCACAGCTACTCGCTGAAATGGGACCTCAATTATGGGGAGTGGCTGGAGAGGGGCCTTGACCTGGTCTTGAGGCTTTCCCACTCTTTGGCATACCTCACAAGACCGGACATACTTGGCAACATCCTTGCCCATCCCCTCCCAGTGGAAGGACTTCCCCAACCGGTCCTTGGTTCTGTTCACCCCAGCATGGCCACTGGGATGATCATGGGCTAAGCTTAAGAGCCTCCCCCAGTACTTAGTTGGAACCACCAACTGTTTTTGCGGCTGCCATTCTTCCCGGTGTCCACCAGAAAGAATTTCCTTGTATAAAAGTCCTTGGTCTATAACAAACCGGGATCGATTAGAAGAGCTGAGAGGCGGTGGGGTGCTCCGTGCCGCCGCCCACGCTTTCTGAAGGCTGTCATCTGCTTCCTGCTCAGTCTGGAACTGTTCCCTTGAGGCTGGGGTCACCAGTTCTTCCTCAGACTGTGGGCTTGGGCTTGGTCCCTCTGGAAGCAATGTAGGTGATGGGGTTGTTTCCGGTGCTGGTGAACCGCTCTCCACTGGTGCACCTGAGGTTATTTCAGGCTCTGGCTGAGCCTTTTGGGTATGGCTGTCTGTTGCTTCTGCCAGTTTTGGCTCGCTGGCGCCCTCTGGCTTTGAGTTTGAAGATGTGGTTGCACTTGCTGGTGCTGGTTGCTGTTCCAGTTCCGGGCCTGGGACTGGAGGTGCTGTGGCTGTTTCAGTGGTTGGCATGGAATCCGGGTCCACTACCTCTGTCTGGGTCTCTGGTAACCCAGACGGGGCGTCTGTGGACGGTTCAGGAACAGGAATGGGTCTGGAAGCTTGCCTGGTTTGGCTACGTGTAACCATTCCCACTCTCTTGGCCCGCCTCACCTGGTTGGCCAAGTCTTCCCCCAGTAGCATGGGGATAGGATAATTGTCATAGACTGCAAAAGTCCACATTCCTGACCAGCCTTTGTACTGGACAGGCAGTTGAGCTGTAGGCAAGTCTACAGCTTGTGACATGAAGGGGTAAATTGTAACTTTGGCCTTTGGGTTGATGAATTTGGGGTCAACAAAGGATTGGTGGATAGCTGACACTTGTGCCCCCGTGTCTCTCCACGCAGTAACCTTCTTTCCGCCCACTCTCAAATTTTCCCTTCGCTCCAAGGGTATTTGAGAGGCATCCGGGCCTGGGGATCTTTGGTGTGATGGTGGTGTAATGAATTGCACTCGCATGGTGTTCTTTGGACAGTTGGCCTTGATATGTCCCAGTTCATTACACTTAAAGCATCTTCCATCTGATGGGTCACTGGGCCGAGGCGAGTTACTGGAGACTGGTGAGGTGGAAGAGTAGGGTGTCTGTGGCTTTACTTGGGTGGTATGTGGGGTCTTTGGCTGTCCTCGGTTGTAGGGTTTATGGTCTGTGTGCCCCCTGGGGTAATCGTTCCCCTTGACAGTAGCTTTCTTGCTTTCTGCCACTTCCATCCATTTGGCTCCAATCTCCCCCGCCTCAGCGAGATCTTTGGGTTTTCCATCTTGTATGTACCGTGTGATGTCTTCAGGAACACCATCCAAGAACTGCTCCATTTGTATGAGGAGGTGCAGTTCTTCCAAGGTTTGAACGTTGTGTCCTGTTATCCAGGCCTCACAGTTTTTTGCAACGTAGTAGGCGTGTTTGGGAAATGACACATCTGGTTTCCACTTTTGGGTTCTGAAGCGCCGACGGGCATGATCTGGGGTTATCCCCATTCTGTATCTGGCCTTGGTTTGAAAAAGTTTATAGTCATTCATTTGCTGCTTAGGCATTTCAGCTGCCACCTCTGCTAAAGGTCCACTGAGCTGTGACCTTAATTCTACCATGTACTGGTCTTCGGGGATGCTGTACCCAAGACAGGCTCTTTCAAAATTTTCCAAGAAGGCCTCGGTGTCATCCCCTGCCTTGTAGGTGGGAAATTTCCTGTGCTGTGGAGCAATAATTGGCGCCGAATTGTTAGGGTTGGCTGGCACATGCAGCCCAGCTTTTGCCAAGTCCAGTTCATGTTTTCTTTGTTTTTCCTTCTCTTCATTTTCTTTTTGTTGTTTTTCCATTTCTTTTTGTTGTTTTTCCATGTCTCGGCGGTGGTCCGCCTCTTTGGCTGCCTGTTCTCTTTGGTAGGCTGCCTCTCTTTCTCTCTCTCTTATTTCCATCTCTGTTTGTTTTATTTCCAGTTGTCGCCTGTGTTCAGCTTCTCTGACTTGTTCTTCGGCCTCAATTTTTGCCTTAGAAGTCATGGTTCTGGTTTTCTTGTGTTGGGGTGCCCTCCGGTGTTTATCTTCAGAACTGCAGGTTCTCTGTTGCCTCCTGAAGTCTGCCTAGCAACAGTTCCTTTAGCTAATCTTCAATGTTAAGTAAACCTGAAAAACCACTTTATTTACATGTATATAGTGCTGGTAATGACTCTCAATGGGAGTGCTACTGTGTGACAAAAGACTCTTAATAGCACCTTAATGGTTTCTTGCTTAAGATGTAAGCCACAAGCTGCCAGAGAGAGCAGAAAAAAAAAATTCTCTCTGGTTTCTTTTTAAAACCAAACTCTCTCTGCTAAAAAGTCCCCAGCAGAGAAAAAAAAATATAATATTCCTACTGGCTTCTGGATTCTATCCCACCACTGCACACCATGTCAAACCTTAGTCCCAGATTTGGACCTTAGCGTCCAAAATATGGGGGTTAGCATGAAAACCTCCAAGCTTAGTTACCAGCTTGGACCTGGTACTTGCTGCCACCACCCAAAAAATTAGAGTGTTTTGGGGCACTCTGGTCCCCCTGAAAAACCTTCCCTGGGGACCCCAAGACCCAAATCCCTTGAGTCTCACAACAAAGGGAAATAATCCTTTTTCCCTTCCCCCCTCCAGGTGCTCCTGGAGAGATACACAGACACAAGCTCTGTGAAACTACACAGAGTGACTCCCCCTCTCTGTTCCCAGTCCTGGAAACAAAAAGCACTTTCCTCTTCACCCAGAGGGAATGCAAAATCAGGCTAGCAAATTCAACACACACAGATTTCCCCCTGATTTCTTCCTCCCACCAATTCCCTGGTGAGTACAGACTCAATTTCCCTGAAATTTCCCAGAAAAGAAAACTCCAACAGGTCTTAAAAGAAAGCTTTATATAAAAAAGAAAGAAAAAATACATACAAATTGTCTCTCTGTATTAAGGTGACAAAATACAGGGTCAATTGCTTAAAAGAATATTGAATAAACAGCCTTATTCAAAAAGAATACAAATTAAAGCACTCCAGCACTTATATTCATGCAAATACCAAAGAAAAGAAACCATATAACTTACTATCTGATCTCTTTGTCCTTACACTTAGAAACAGAAGACTAGAAAGCAGAAACTACTTCTCCAAAGCTCAGAGAAAGCAGGCAGACAGAAAAAAAAGA
Source organism: Gopherus flavomarginatus (assembly GCF_025201925.1). Lineage (NCBI taxonomy): Eukaryota > Metazoa > Chordata > Testudines > Testudinidae > Gopherus > Gopherus flavomarginatus. Next base: position 130,036,706 of record NC_066617.1, read on the forward strand.
CCTTAGACACAAAATTCCCTCCACCCAAAGTTGAAAAAATCCGGTTTCCTGATTGGTCCTCTGGTCAGGTGCTTCAGGTGAAAGAGACATTAACCCTTAGCTATCTGTTTATGACAGCATTGTTCTGTAAAATGTATCTTTTTAAATACTTCTCTCCCTTTTTTCCCCTCCCTCATGCAGCTGCAAATTTTTCAAGCCTCCCTACTCCATCCCGAAGGCTATCTCTGATAAGGCGGCAGAAAAAAAAGAAGCGAGACGAAATGTTCTCGGAAATCATGGAAGTGACCCGCAGTGAAAGAGCTCATCTGAATGAGTGGAAGGACGTGGTATCAAATTACAGGAAAGTTGCCAGTGAATGTGAGGACAGGAGGGACCAACGTGAGGAGAGGAGGGACGCTCGAGATGAGAGGTGGTGCCAGGAAGATCAGAGGTGTAGGCAGGAAGATCAGCGGTGGCGGGATGCAACGCTGGGGCTGCTGCATGATCAAACTGACATCCTCCAACGTCTGGTGGAGCTTCAGGAACAGCAGTAGGGTCACAGAGTGCCGCTGCACCCCTGTGTAACCACTCTCTCCCCTCACCATGTTCCATATCTTCCTCACCCAGATGCGTAAGAACGCGTGGGGGAAGGCTTCGTGCACCCGCCCACTCCACCCCTGTGGACAGCCCAACCAAAAGGCTGTCATTACTTTGAAATTTTTTTAGTGGCCTTTTCCTTCCCTCCTATCCTCAGCCCAGACCACTCCCAGGCTACCTTGTCAGTTCTCTCCCTCTTTTTATAATGGACTTTTTAATAGAGAATACATGATTTTTAAATGATACTGACTTTATTTCCTTAAGCAAGCTGTAATCGAAGAGGGAGTGTGCGTTGCTTACAGGGAATGAGTCAATTAAGGGGGAGGGGTTCATCAAGGGGAAACAAACACAACAGTCACATCGTACCCTGGCCTGTGATGAAACTTGTTTTCAAAGCTTCTCTGATGCGCACCGCTTCCTGGTGTGCACTTCTAATCGCCCTGGAGTCTGGCTGTGCGTAATCAGTGGCCAGGTGATTTGCCTCAGCCTCCCACCCCACCATAAAGGTCTCCCCCTTACTCTCACAGAGATTGTGGAGCACATAGCAAGCAGCAATAACAATGGGGACATTGGTTTGGCTGAGGTCTGAGCGAGTCAGTAATGTGCGCCAGCGCGCCTTTAAACGGCCAAATGCACATCCTACCACCATTCTGCACTTGCTCAGCCTGTAGTTGAACAGCTCCTGACTACAGTCCAGGTTGCCTGTGTATGGCTTCATGAGCCATGGCATCAAGGGGTAGGCTGGGTCACCCAGGATAACTACAGGCATTTCAAAATCCCCAACTGTTATTTTCTGGTCTGTGAAGTAATTCCCTTGCTGCAGCCATTTAAACAGAGTAGAGTTCCTGAAGACGCGAGCGTCATGAACCCTTCCTGGCCATCCCACGTGGATGTTGGTGAAACGTCCCTTGTGATCCACCAGTGCTTGCAGCATCATGGAAAAGTACCCCTTTCTATTTACGTACTGGGTGCCCTGGTGCTCCGGTGCCAAGATAGGGATATGGGTTCCATCTATCGCCCCCCCACAGTTACGGAATCCCATTGCAGCAAAGCCATCCGCTATGACCTACACATTTCCCAGAGTCACAACCTTTCGTAGCAGCAGCTTAATGATTGCTTTGGCTACTTGCATCACAGGAGCTCCCACAGTAGATTTTCCCACTCCAAATTGATTCCCGACTGACCGGTAGCTGTCAGGAGTTGCAAGCTTCCAGAGGGCTATTGCCACTCGCTTCTCCACTGTGAGGGCTGCTTTCATCTTGGTATTATGGCGTTTCAGGGCAGGGGAAAGCAAGTCACAAAGTTCCATGAAAGTGCCCTTACGCATGCAAAAGTTTTGCAGCCACTGCGAATCGTCCCAAACCTGCAAAACTATGCGGTCCCACCAGTCTGTGCTTGTTTCCCGGGCCCAAAATCGGTGTTCAATGGCTAGAACCTGCCCCATTACCAGCAGGATCTCCAAAGCGCAGAGGCCCGCAGTTTGAGAGAATTCTGTGTCCATGTCCTCATCACTCTTGTCACCGCTCTGCCGTAGCTGCCTCCTCCTCGCGTGGCTTTGCAGGTCCTGGTTCAGCACAGTCTGCACGAGGTGTTTACAACATCCACGATTGCGGTCTTTATCTGAGCAGGGTCCATGCTTGCTGTGCTATGGCGTTTGCACAGTTCAGCCCGGAAAAAAGGCACGAAACGGTTGGCTGCTGCTTTCATGGAGGGAGGGGTGAGGCTGTATCCAGAACCACCCGCAACAATGTTTTTTGCCCCATCAGGCACTGGGATCTCAACCCAGAATTCCAAGGGGCGGGGGAGATTGCGGGAACTATGGGATAGCTACCCACAGTGCAACGCTCCGGAAATCAACGCTAGCCTCGGTACATGGACGCACACCGCCGAATTAATGTGCTTAGTGTGGCCGCGTGCACTCAACTTTATAGAATCTGTTTTACAAAACCGGTTTATGTAAAATCGGAATAATCCCGTAGTGTAGACATACCCTCAGTCTTTAAACCACTCAGTAGGAATGCTGCATTTTGCTAGCAGTCTTGGGATACTTCAGTTCATTGACACAGAAGTCAAGGGTGCAAAGATATCATATTTCAGCCCTGACTTGTTTAATATGTCTAGCTTTGGGTATATAAATCAATATTGTCAAACAATCCTCCACAAGATACTGTATCATTGATATGTCCCCATAGAGAATATGTTCTGTTTATGGTCCCGATTCTACAGGCAGATCCCTGTGCCTGGCCAGTTGGACCCCTGTAGGCTCAGGGCACCTCACTGACTTTGATGGGGCTTCACGTGGACCCAGAGGCCCAATTGCCTGCAATAGCTTATACAATTGGAGCTTATGATCTGTTTTAAAGAAAAACAGTTGAAAAAATATTTGTAACCATTACAGAGCTAGCTGCATCCTCTCTGGGTGCACCCCGCAGGTTTCATGCCTGGTGCCTTCACATCTTCTGGGGTATCCCACCATTCTCAGACCACACCCTGAGCTATAGTGTCCCGTGTATTGACCATGTTTACACTGTTGCTCTGACTGGGTTTTGTACCTAGGGTTCTTCCCCTCAGGAGTCTGTGACCAGTGGATGGAATGACCAGACAGCCTTCTTAAACCAAAGTTTTGTTTAATCTTAACAGTAGGAACAAAGCATAACATGAGAAAAAAAATGTAACAATAATAGAACAGTCTATATCCATGTCTGTCTTACCTAGAAGCTTCTTGACTCCTGATGGAAGTCTAAAAAGGCCTAACTTCTTCAGACATCCCAATGGCATGTGTGTGTGTATTAGTTTGAACAGCTTATCAACAAATGCTTGATCTCTGGAAACAAACTGTTTATAGTCCTTTTGATCAGCTGGCCCCCAGCACTGGCCAAACCAGCCTTGTAACCTAGAGACAGGATCTTCACAGTTAATAGCATTGTCTCTTAACCGCCATGAACTATTTACCAGGCGGTAGCTTACCTTGAGCTATTGTTTGACTTCCTGCTCATTTTTCCATCAATCTGCTCTTAAACTAGTCCAACATATTTATACAGTAAACATCTCGATAACTATGCCATACATAGTATTCATAAAGTTATTACACAGCAGCCCCACATCTGTCACCATAGTGACATACCTTGGTTCTAGGAAAAACAATGAGGAGTCCTTGTGGCACTTTAGAGACTAACAAATTTATTTGGGTATAAGCTTTCGTGGGCTAGAACCCACTTCATCAGATGCATGAAGAGAAAAATACAGGAGCAGGTACAAATACATGAAAGGATGGGGGTTGCCTTACCAAGTGTGAGGTCAGTCTAAGGAGATAAATCAATTAACAGCAGGATACTAAGGGAGGAAAAATAGCTTTTGAAGGGTAAGAAAGTAGCCCATTACAGACAGTTGACAAGAAGGTGTGAGTAACAGTAGGGAGAAATTAGTATTGGGGAAATTAAGTTTAGGTTTTGTAATGACCCAACCACTCCCAGTCTTCTCATCAACTGTCTGTAATGGGCCACTCTCTTACCACCTCAAAAGTTATTTTTCCTCCCTAGGTATCCTGCTTAAAATTGGTGTTTATTTCCTGATGGGTGAGAGGTAGTGTTTGCATTTGTTTTTGTCTGCACCTTGGAGGTCTAAAGCAATTCCAGGGTATTTCATATGGTCTGTTCTGAAGCCGGTGATACTGTTGTGTGCATGGCCTCTGGCCGTTGTCTCCTGGGAAGGGATGGGTAGATATCCAGGGTACGCAGGGTCCCTCTAGAGTCTTTCATAGTGTGAAGGACTTCGTCGTTTTCTTAGAAAAGAGTTTGTCTTTATCAAAGGATAGGTCCTCTACTTTGGTCTGCAGGTCTTTGGGGATACTGGATGCAGAGAGCCAGGAAGATCTGTACATAACCACTGCAGTTGCAGTAGTGCAGGCAGCTGTATCCGCCATGTCCAGAGATGCTTGTAGAGCCATTCTGGAGACCAACTGGCCCTCATCAAGGACTGACTTAAAGTCTGCTCTCCTGTCCTCCAGAATACAGGAGGTAAAAATCAAAGAGTTTATTGTAGTTATCAAAGTCGTAGCTTGCAAGTAGGGTGGAATAGTTTGCAAATCTGAATTGCAGAGTGGAGGAGGTATAAACCTTGCAGCCCAAGATGTCTAGGTGTTTGAGGTCCCTGTCTTGCGGGGTGGGCCAGTAGTGCAGCTGTTTTGTCCTATGAGTCGATGCATCCACTACAAGAGAATTTGGTTGTGAATGGGAGAATAAGAAGTCTACATCCTTAGCAGGAACATAATATTTACATTCAGCCTTTTTGCAAGTTGGTAAGATAGAGGCTGGGGTCTGCCAGAGTGTGTCAGCTGGTTCTAGGAGTGCTTCATTTATGGGAAGCGTGACCTTTGAGGGCACAGAGGGTTGGAGAATTTTGAGGAGTTTGTGTTGTGTCTCCTGGACCTCCTCTAAAGGGATATTTTGACTGAGTGCCACTCTCTTGAAAAGTTCCTGGAACTGTTTGAAGTTGTACACATTCTGTGGAGGCGGAGGCATGAGGGTTCCGTCTGGAGCTGATGGAGAGTTAGGAGTCAGTGAATCAGGGTATGGTGCATACCCTACCTCTACAGAGGGGAGTTCAGGTGCTCTAGAAGTAGATGGAGCAGGAGATAGAGGTGCAGAAGGAGCTTGTGGTCTAGTGGAAGAAGCATGAGGACGAGTAGCAGTAGGAGCTGGCCAAGGGTACCAATGAGGCCAAGGCATTGGATAAGAAAAGTTAGGTGCTGCCCACAGAGGGGCAAAGTAGGGAAACTGAGGCTGGTGGTTGTGAGTGTGACCTGAGGTACAAAAGGTTCTGGTGGAGGAGGAGAGGCAGGTGGGGAGAAATCCGCTGCTGCATATCAGGCTCGCTGTCAGTAAAGGTAGCCAGGTCAGGTGGGGAGAGCGGCTGGTGAAACAGGGAGCACTGCGTGTCCAGGAGCAGAGAGTTAGGCTCAGGTGCCACTGAAAGGTCATCCTGACTTAGGAACTGTTGTTGCTGTTCCCTAGGCTCTGACTCCACTGCGCGCGGTCTGTGCTCAGAGGCGTGCACAGACTTTTATTTGGCTTTTCCCGGTGCCACAGGTCTCTTGTAGGCGCACTGTGGGAGGTCTGCTGCTGCTATCGGAGTGGCAGGCAGGCTTGGCACTGACGTTCTTTTCTGCACTGGGGCAGAGTGTGTGGTCGGCACCAGGTCTATTTTCTGTGCCAAGGGAACCAGTGCTGAGGAGACCTTCCCAGCATGGGAAGTCGGGTCCTTTACTCTGCGTTCTGCAGGAGCTGTGGCTGAGGCGCTGGGAAAGTCAGAGGTGCCTGCTTTCGGCGCTGTCAGTACTGAAGGGAAGGATCTCTCAGGAGACCCTTTATCCTTGTGAAAGTCTCCACTTGGAGACAGTTGGGCTTCTTGCCTCTTCGCCTGAGAGGGTGAAGCCATGCTCCCAATTGGTTTGGACATGGCTGGGGAGTGTGAGGGAGAGGGTTTGATATTGCATGTCTCCAGAGGCGGCTGCAGGGATTTCTGCATGATAAGCATTTTCAGCTGCAGGTTCCTGTCATGATGAGTCCTGGTTTTGAGGCTCGTGCAATGGACACATTTGGCAGGGACATGTGTCTCACCGAGGCACTTCACACAGCGTGAGTGTCCATTGGACTTCGGCATAGAGTCCTGACAGGAAGCACATTCCTTGAATCCTGAAGCCCAGGCATTACTGAACTAGGAATGCCGGGGGAGAGCGTCTCCGGGGGAGACAAGCTTGAGGAAAAAAGATTTTCTTTTAACTAAGTAACTATTCTAAGGGAAGGGGAACAACTAGGGTGTTACTAACTAACTAACTATTTCTATATTTTTTGTAATTGTTTCCTTCAGAGACCAGGGAAGAGGATCAGCACTGCTCTGAGTCCCGTCTTCAGCCAAGGATGGTTGAGAAGGAACCGAGGGTGGCGCAGGATGCACGTGCTCAGGCAGACTCTAAGGGACTGCAAGACAGCAGCTGAGCACATGCGTCCCGGCCAGGCACTGCTACCGAAGATCTCCGATCAACAGCGCTGGGACACACCGTCACCTGGAGTGGAGCACCCACAGGGACAGCACTCAAAAAAGAAGTCCTGTTTCCCTGAATATGGTAGAAACAAAAACAACAAGGATGCATTTCCTTGCTCAGTAAAAACAAAACAAGGCACTCCAGCCTGCCTGAGAAGCATCATCTATCTGCCTCTGGTTCTGTTCAGAATCACACTGCAACTGCCTTTGCTCACTCAAAAAGCATAGAAGCAATACCTAGTATGGGATCTCTGGGAAAATTCCTTATAATCCTTAACTTGTGGCTGCATGGCTGACCAGGTAAACCCAGGTCATCAGGCTCACGGTACCTCTTTAATGACTCTGGGTGGTTACCTGACGGTTTTCAGCTAAAATATTTTGACTTTCAGGTGTTTTCATTTTTTTTAAATTAAAAGTTGAAATTTTCCATGGGATATTGGGAGGAACATTTTCCAAACTGCTCTAATGACTGTACATAAGTGATTTGGTTGTTTTTCATATTAGGGATTACACACTTTACAAAGTACCCTAACAGACTCTATAAAACAACAAGAAGGGATTATATTAGTAAATAACTTCCCTGTAAGCAGTGTATTTCCAAAAGTTAAGAGGATGTTTGACTGTAATAGATCTTCAAAAATCAGAGTGGTAGCCATGTTAGTCTGTATTCACAAAAACAACGAGGAGTCCTGTGGCACCTTAAAGACTAACAGAAACATTTGGCAGTGTATAATTGACAAATAGAGTGACTGCTTGGAAGCAGGCAGATTTAAAACATTCACTGTGACCCACTGTAGCCTTCAAACACAGCTTGTTTTGGTTTCCCAGGGATGCGCATACATAATTTGTACTAGTCAGGCAAAATGATTCACCAGCCATCTAAATAGTTAACCCTACATGTTTGAAGTGCCACTTGTACTTTCTCAAGGACTGTGATCATTTATTTCTTTGTCTATGTTTTGTGCCGCAAGGGAAGCTTTACAGTAGTTTCACAATACACATGTCTCAAGAGTTGTTTGATTTAAGGCATCATGATATTTTCTGGAATGGCAACTAGCTGAATAACATTCTGCCCTCCCATTCACATGTCCAGTTAATGAAGATCAATGCAGAACAATTTTTAAAGTAATTTGGAAAATTCATGTGTGGGTTCATAAATTGCATTTCTTTCTGCTTCTAATCTTTCCAAGTGAGCCTCCTTCCACTGAATATTAAATCATCTGGAAAATGTCATCCAATGGGTTATTTCCAATGCAAAGAAGATATGCATAACAAAAGTAAATCATGATGTCATGACTGAGATGAGTTATATAAGGATTGGTCCTGGTTCTTTAATTATTTAGATCTTTAGCTTTGAATAGAAGGTGCACACAATAGTAATATAGCTATACTGACAAGCAGGGATACAAAAGGATATGTGATGACTGGGGCTAGGGCAGTCAGATCTAGTGGTTGGAGCTGGAGTCAGGAGCAGAGCCAAGGCCACAGCTGGAAGCCAAGCTGAGGGCCAGAATCAGAGCAGAGATCAGTGGCAGTGCCAGGAATAAGGCAGGAACCCAAAACAAGACCAGGAAGCTAGAACTAGAGATGTCTTAGGCAAACAGGTCTCAGGTGAGATGGCAGGGTCCAATGTAGCAGCCAGCCAGGAATTCACCCAGTTGCACTGACAACTTTTTGTGCCTGCTTCAGGCTTAAACAGCACAGCTGGATCAATCACTGGGGCTGGGCATTCTGCCAATCAGGTCTCCCATAGATGGTGCTGAAGTTCCATTAGCCACTCAGCCCACCACTTACTAACAAGCTGCTGGATGGCAGCTGAGATGTGAGGGTTGTCTGGAGACCCACAGAATCAGGGTCAAGATCTGTGGATCCTTACAGGACCGAGTGGTAGAAGCCATTGTACCAATCCTACAGTATAAAGTGCACCAGATTGTCACATTATTTCCTCACACACTTCTCCCACAGAATTCCCGATCTGTCTGTGCCAGACCTCTATTAAGAAGGAAGATTTTCCAAAGGAATTCAGCTGTAGCCCTGACTGGCATGGGTCAGCTACCCAGTGAGGACATCACCACATCTGGAAATGGTCACATTATTATTTGTTTCTTTGACTGCAGTACCTAGAGGCTACACACCCATCACAGCAAGGTCTGTATAAACACAGAGCAAAAAGTCTGCCCCTATCCCAAAGACATCACAATCATTATATAAGATGAGAGAGAACACATGGAGACAGAGATAGAGGGGAGGGGGATACAAAGAAACAAAGACAATATTGGTCAACATAGCAGGCAGTGGTCTCAGCACACCAGGCGCCTCACTGTTTTCAAATTTTTGTGGGGCATAACAAGTGAGCAAAGTATGCCCATTACTGGAGAGTCTTCAGGTGATCTAGGTTTACCTGTAGGCATTCTAGAGCTGTCTTTATTAATAACAGAGGCCATCAATCCCTCATCAAACCCCATAACAAGAACAAACAGAACAACTCAAGGCAGCATGTCACTAAAATATATCCACTCTCTCAAGTTCCAGAGGTGACACCACTTACATACGTGATTTGCACAGTGTCACTCTAGGGCATAACAACAATATTTATAAAATGCTATTTTGCATGTCTACTAGTCATACTTCAGGGTGCACGTATTTGCTTTGGGAACCGTAGAATCATAGGACTGGAAGGGACTTAGAGAGATCTTTAAGTCTAGTTCCCTGCATTCATGGCAGGACTAAGTATTATCTAGACCATCCCTGACAGGTGTCTGTCTAACCTGTTCTTAAAAATCCCCAACGATGGAGATTTCACAACCTCCCTAGGCAATTTATTCCAGTGCTTAACCACCTTGACGGCTAGGAAGATTTTACCAATGTCCAATCTGAGACATCTTTGCTGCAATTTAAGCCCATTGCTTTTTGTCCTATCCTCAAAAGTTGAGAGAACAATTTTTCTCCCTCCTCCTTGCAACCACCTTTTATGTACTTGAAAATTGTTATGCCCCCCTCATGTTTAGTCTCCAGATTAAACAAACCCAGTTTTTTTTCAATCTTCCCTCATAGTTCATGATTTCTAGCCCTTTAATCATTTTTGTTGCTCTTCTCTGGACTTTCTCCAATTTCTCCACAAATTTCTTGAAATGTAGTGCCCAGAACTGAACACAATATTCCAGCTGAGGCCTAATCAACGCAGAGTAGAGAGGAAGAATTACTTGTCGTGTCTTGCTTCTAACACTCCTGCTAATACAACCTAGAATGATGTTTGCTTTTTTTGCAAGTGTGTGTGGCAGGGTGATGACTCACCGGCACGACGCCTCTGCTGATCATCTCAGGAATTAGCTCTTTCCAGCCTGGAGCGCCCTCTGCAGGCCAGTGTCTCACCTGCTGCTGGCCCCAGTGTCCCTCCCAGACCCCGGTGCCCTTTACCCTAGGGGTTCTGCCCTTTACTCTAGAGGTTCTGCCCCAGCAGTACCCCTACACTCTGGGTCTCCCCTCCCTGGGGAACCCCCAACCCTCTAAATCCACCTTGCCTTAGTGGCTACTGCCAGTCATCATCTAGCCCCCACTCCCTGCAGTCTGTAAACCACTCATCATCGGCAAGGGAGTCAGACCAGCTGCCTCTGTCTAAGCCCGGGCTGCACCTCTGCAACCCTTGTACCAGCTTGGCCTTTATCAGGGCCTGCAGCCTGGGGATTTACCAGGCTGAAGCTCCCCAGCTCCCCTTGCCCTTCCCTAGCACTGCCCCACCGCAGCTAACTTGCTCCCAGACAGTTAGCCCTTCCCACTCCAGGGCTAGAGTGAGACTCCTCTAGCTTCTGACCCCCAATCCTCTTATAAGGGCCATCTGGGCCCTGTTTGGGTCTGGCCCCAGCTGTGGCTGCCTCCCCAATCAGCCTAGCTTGGCTGCTTTTAATCTCAGCTGCCCCACTACACAGTATTACACTGTTGACTCATATTTAGCTTGTGATCCACTAGAATCCCTAAATCCCTTTCCACAGTATTCCTTCCTAGGCAGTCATTTCCCATTTTGTATGTGTACAACTGATTGTCCCTTCCTAAGTGGAGTACTTTGCATTTGTCCTTATTGAATTTCATCCTATTTATTTCAGACTATATCTCCAGTTTGTACAGATCATTTTGAATTTTAATCATATCCTTCAGAGCACTTGCAAACTCTCCCAGCTTGGTATAATCTGCAAACTTTATAAGTGTACTCTCTATGCCATTATCTAAATCATTGATGAAGATATTGAACAGGACCAGACCCAGAACCGATCTCTGCGGGACTCCACTTGTTATGCCCTTCCAGCTTGACTGTGAACTACTGATAACTACTCTCTGGGAATGGTTTTCCAACCAGTTATGCAAACACCTTATAGCTCCTTCTAGGTTGCATTTCCCCAGTTGGTTTATGAGAAAGTCATGCGTGACAGTATCAAAAGTCTTACTAACGTCAAGATATACAACATTTACTGCTTTCCTCCTGTCTACAAGGCTTGTTACCCTGTCAAAGAAAGCTAATAGGTTGGTTTGACGTGATTTGTTCTTGACATAATGCTGACTGTTACTTATTACCTTATCTTCTACATGTCTGCAAATTGATTGCTTAATTATGTGTCCGTTATATTTCTAGGTACTGAATTTAAGCTGGCTGGTCAATAATTCCCTGAGTTGTCCATATTTCCCTTTTTATAGATGGGCATTATATTTGCCTTTTTTCAGTCCTCTGGAATCTCTCTCATCTTCCAAGACTTTTAGAAGATAATCACTAATGGCTCAGATATTTCCTCAGTCAGCTCCTTGAGTATTCTAGGATTTATTTCATCAGGCCCTGGTGACTTGAAGATATCTAACTTGTCTACGTAATTTTTAACTTGTTCGTTGCCTATTTTAGCCTCTGATCCTACTTCATCTTCACTGGCGTTCATTAAGTTAGACGTTCAATTACTACTAAACTTTTTGGTGAAAAACAAAAAAGTCAGTTACCACTTCTGCCATTTCCACATTTTCTATTATTGCTTCCTTCAACTGAGTAACAGGCCTGCCATGACAGTTTTGTTTTGTGTGTGTAATTCTCCCAAAAGTTCACTTGATATAATGAATTAAAGAGCTGCAAAATTTCATCTAAAAATTAAACAGGTTTTGAGTCATAGGAAACAGTCACTAAGCAATCCAAAGCCACTACAAAATTCACCCGGTTTAGGATTTAATTTTAAACTCAAGACTCAGAGCAAGTTCACTGAAAGACTGGCTCCATTTTGTACATTTTTTGTACAACCTGGGACAATTCACTGTATTGAATCAAAATCATGGGAAATTCATGATTTTGTACATTTTTAAAACAAAAAGGGGGTGGAGTGTGTAACGCACATGGATTGAGCAAAATACTAGCTTGAACTCCTGCAAAGCAAAACTGCCCCAGTTCTATACAGCTCCAGTTATAGACCCTCTAGTTCTACCTTGCCTCTAGTTCTACCTACAATCTATATGGCTAGTTATTAATGCCATCTAGCTAGCATTAGCTAAAAAGTATCAAGATTCTGTATCTTGTACCAGGTATTAAGCTGATATGGAAAGGATATTATTTTCTATTAACTTTTACAGGACTACAGATGTGGAGTCCTTTGTAACTAACAAACCTCTCACAGTGTCAGTGGCAGAGCCAGGAACAGAACCAAGGAGTCCTAGTTCCCAGTTCTCTACTTGTCTATATTTCTTCTGTTATGTTTCTTGTATTTATGGTGGCAAATTAAAAAATTATTAAGAGAAGAAGGCTGTTTCCCATTCTCCTGTGATCAAAGAACAGGCGCATATGTTGTTAAACAAATTGAGGATTGACTGGAAAAGGAAAACTGGTGGGAAAGCCCAGCCGATGCAAATTGGAGCCATTCCATTGACTCTGATGAGCCTGTGACAATTTACATCAGCAGAGAATTTGGCCCACTGTTAGGCAGAAATATGCAAACTCGTCTCTGAATGCTGATTGTATATGCTCTTCGGGGCAGGGAAATATTCTGTTAATTTCCATGTACATTACAGTGCTATGTATGGTAAAGGATCATTTAAAAAAGCAACTCTGTTAAGAAAAGAAAGGAGGGATTCCAAATTCTTATTTGCAAATTACTGCGAAAGGCAGATTGCCAGGGCACTCCCAAGAAATTTCATCACACACATCTGACTGGATGGGGTCTCCAATGACACTGAAGTCAAGAGGCACCACATCGAATCAAAAAATCAAGCAAGAATATGAAAGCCAAAGCTGTTCTTTTTAACTGTGCCACCCCAAGTCCACACAACTAAAGCAAATTCATGAAAACCACAGGGAGTGGGGGGTGAGAGAGGGGGGGAAATCTTACCTGCTTTTCCACCTTGGTCTCGCATTACAGGAACAGCTTAATGGCCGTTTACTTGGAAGGTTATGAGCTAAACTGGAGAAACAGGTTGGCAGAAGGAGGCTAATTCCAAACTCGGTGAAAACAATGGCCTGAGTACTCCCAGCTGCCTTGGGAACTGAACACCGTGTCAAGTTTTTCTTTAAGGGCCCCTCACCCTTCTGTTCTTGCAACAAGCAGGCTTCCCATCCCAGTGTGATATAAAATCTAGACTTAAGCTGTTAATTTTTTTGGTACATTGACACACTCAGTTTGTCGACGTACAAGTGTCAATTTAAGAATCCCACCCAACCCCTTTGTTTTCTTTTTAATTGCTGGCCGAAGAAGGGGGACTAGTGTAGCAACCGGAGAGGCAGCTGACTGACAGCTCTGGAGTACCAAGGTCTGTATTTATCCATGTAACAACTAGAGCACAGGCAGCAGCAGATGCCAGTGCAAACTCCCTGCCATCCTGCTAACGTGCCTCAGTCTTGACCTGGAGCTGCTGAGCCAGAGGAAGGAGGAACCGCAAAACTATGGGAGCTTGGAACCTCAAGGCTTTCACCACCGTCTGCTCCCATCGAAGTAAACTGAATAAAGAGGGTGGAAGAGTCTGGGGGTGAATTAAAAAAAATAACAAATTCGCTTTTCCTTTCTGTAAAGTGTAAGCAAAAATTTCAGCTAAGCACAACTGAAATGGCAAAAGCAATGTAGGAAAGAGAATTCAAATTTCTGGTGCCAAAAGCACCTTCTCCAGCAGATTATGAAAGGCAGCTACTTGCTTTGCATTATCAATCCAACCAGCTGGTTGATCATACTCCCCTGAGGAAATGACCCAACAGACATTGGGAGCTGCTAGTAAAAACAATAGCTTTATATAAATTACAAGTTTCATGAACATCTCCTATACCACACTCCTCCCTGGTGCTCTGAAATGAAGTCTCATAAACATGAGCAATTGAAGGCTAAATCTGTTAGAGCTGCTCAAGGAAAGTTTCCTCCTATACAGGGGACTAATTGCCCCTTAGGATCCCAGCACCCTCTGGACCTAGAAACTGCAGGGAGAAGCCAGCCAGAGACTGAAGCTGGTACTGCAACTTAAACAGGGACCTGCTGATGCTGATGTCATCAGAGGATTTTCAACAGATTTTAACTGGCTGTTTGCTTCTATCCCTTTTTGTCTCTCCCTTTCAGTTTCTTCACCTCAGTTTCACTCCACACCCATCCTTCAAACCTTCTCACTCTCCCACACTCTCTCACCCCCTTCAAAATTCCCTTCAGCTAAACTGTGAGAGAGAAGGGTAGGCAGACCCCTCCCAACAATACGCCTACAAGACACTTTTTAAAAAAAAAAGAGAAAGAAAAAAAATTAAATTGTAGCCCTGACATGACGTTTGCCGCCAACACGTTGTTCACTTTCTGTTCCCCCAACCTGTGTCTGTCTCGTCTACTCAGATTGTGAACTCTTGGGGGGTAGCGATGGTCTACTAGTCTATCTTTGTACAGTACCTGATCTCAGTTGGTCCCTAGGTACTACCATAGACATCATCATCAATAATCATGGGACAAATCTGGTCCTTGTCAGTGGATTTACACGAAGGATGAATGTCTGGATGCTCTGAGCCCTATTTTCAGTGCTTAATTTGTGCCTCTTTCATTACAAATTAAGCACTGCCTGTTTTACCATGTGTTCAGCAACAGCACATCCTGTTGCATTTGTGCTATTATTGGAAAGGTTTGAACTTCCCAACTAGACATTTGGCTAAAGTTCTGGCCCCACTGAAGTAAATGAAAAAATTTCCATTAATTTCAACAGGGTCAGATTTCACTCTGTCACTTCTGTCTGTCCAGATCCCTTCAGAGTCTTCCAAATGGCTAGCTAGCATCTGAGCCATGAGTTCTTACACTCTTTCCCATTTACTTCCACCAAGTGCGTTGCCTCACAAAGAACTTCTTTTTAAAGCCTTCCCTTATAATCAAGTTCCTCTCTCTCTCCTTCCCTTGTCATCATTAAGGAGCATAGTTTGCACATTAAAGCACATTCTCTAAACTGCCTTCATAAAAGGTCCTGTATTAAAAGTTTAAATGCCAATGAGATTAATAAAGCACAGGGGAGTTCACCCCTCTGTGCTGTTGTTTAGGGTATGTCTACACTTGTATAATTTCCTGCTCAAGCAGAGATACCCACACTAGCTCTGATTGAACTAGCACAAAATAATAGTGTAGACACAGCAGAGTGAGCAGCAAGAAGGGCTAGCCACCCGAGTATATACCAACGGCCTTGGATGGGATTGTACTCAGGGCAGCTAGTCCCTCCCAACACTCATGCTGCCATGGCTACATTTCTATTTTTAGCAAGTTAGCTTGATCAGAGCTGGCACAGCTATGTCTATTTGAGTTGGAAATTGTACCTTCCAGTCCCAGTGTAGACATACATTCAGGTTCTCTGCAGCCTCAGGCAGACATCACGGCATTGGTTACACACAGTTCATGGCTGGAAAGTCTCTGCAGTCATGAATGACAGCAATGTATTTATTTTTTAAAATGAAAGCTTAGATTAAGGAGAACTGGAATGTGTCTTGCAGACCACCTAAATACATTTTGGAGTTGAATCTGGGCCACAGACCATATTTACACTCTTGCACTGCAGCTTCTACTTTTTTCTTTAACTGGGGTGAATTCCTCCAGCATGAATTCTGTGACTTATATTATGGTTCTTTCAAATCATAAACATTCTGTTTTCTTTATTCTCAATTTATCATCTTAAAATCTCCTTTTTATCACTTTGGAGTTACCCAACCACAGGTCTGAATTTACATGTTGTCATGGTATAATTCCCCACTCTGAACCTTAACGTCCAAAAGATGGGGTACCAGCATGAATTCCTCTAAGCTCAATTACCAGCTTAGTACTTGTAGCGCTGCCACCAACCAGGAATTCCAGTGCCTGCTACACTCTGGTCCCCCCAAAACCGTGCCAGGGGACCCCCAAGACCCAGACCCTCTGGATCTTAATATAAGGAAAGTAAACCCTTTCCCACACAGTTGCCTCTCCCAGGCTTCCCCTCCCTGGGTTACCCTGGAAGATTACTGTGATTCAAACTCCCTGAATCTTAAAACGGAGAGGAAAATCCACCTTCCCCCCGCCTTCTCTCTCCTCCTCCCAGACTCTCCCTGAGAAAGTAATCCTAACACAGAGAGAAAATTAACCTCTCTCTCCCACTTCTCTCCTTTCTCCCCACCAATTCCCTGGTGGATCCAGACCCAGTCCCCTGGGGTCTCACCAGAATCAAAAAAACAATCAGGCTCTTAAACAAGAAAAGCTTTTAATTAAAGAAGGAAAAAACAGTAAAAATTATCTTTCTAAATTTAAGATGAAATATGTTACAGGGTCTTGCAGCTATAGACACTGGGAATACCCTCCCAGCCTAAGTATACAAGTACAAATTAAAATCCTTTTAGCAAAATATAAATTTGAACTCCTCCCAGCCAAATACACATTTGCAAATAAAGAAAACAAAGATAAGCCTAACTCACCTTATCACCTAGTACTTACTATTTTGAATCTATAAGAACCTGTATCAGGGAGATTGGAGAGAAATCTGGTTGCACGTCTGGTCACTCTCAGAACCCAGAGAGAAAAACCACCAAAAACTAACAGAACGCACACAAAAACTTCCCTCCTTCAAGATTTGAAAGTATCCTGTCCCCTGATTGGTCCTCTGGTCAGGTGACAGCCAGGCTCACTGAACTTAACCCTTTACAGGCAAAAGAGACATGAAGTACTTCTGTTCTATTAACCCTTGACTATCTGTTTATGACACATGTAATTAGAGATTAATCCAGATAAGCTTTATCCCTAGAAATACAGCAGCCACAGCTGTAAAGATGGCCCATAACATGTTGAAAAACACCAATGCTCTAGCTACACCATTGGATAACTGACTGTACTGGAATAATCATTTCTTTTTATTTAATGACAAGCTATTTTTTAGATTTACTCTATAGTGTCACCTGCTGTTGAACCTAGTGTCAAACCTCAGTTTGAAAGTGTCTTTCAGCCCATTAATGCTGAAAACAAACCAGAATTTTAGGACCTGGATATTGATATACGTCTAAGTAAGGATAGTCATTACTTTATAAGCGCCACAGATTCATACTTCTTCATATACAAGAATGCGTGTATGCGCACACACAGAGTGGATGTGGCTTGTTCATGCTGAACCACAAGGAAAATCAGACCTTCGTTATTAGCCCCTTTTGTAGCTAATTTGCAGCCTCTCAGTATATAAAGCACTGGTCTGGCTTTCCCAGAACTTCAGTTGGATCTCAGGAGCCATGGACTCAGTTCCATTGAACAAAGCTATTCCTGGTTTCAACAGAGGCGTGTTCAGCATAAAATTCCTCTACCTGCTCACGATTTGGTTATTTCTTAACTACAGTCATGTCTACAGTAGAAAAGATTTGTCAGTATAGCTAAACCAACATAGCTAAAGCCTCTTAGTATACGTAGATGCAACTTATACTGGCCAATAAAATGGGAAGGGGCTCTTGCTGGTATTTTTTATATTGATTTGGCAAACTAAGTAAGTTTTTGGGGGAAAGCACTTTTGTGCCATTATAACTGTATCTACACTAGGGCTTTTGCCAGTACAAAAGTGTCACCAAAATAATCACACCCCTAAACTGATATTAGTACACCAGCAAAACTTTCTAGCATACATCTGGCCTAAGTCAATTTTGCTTTTAAATCTAATTTGTACTAAAAACTGTAGGATCCAGTTTGCCTCTTCACAACAACGTTAAATTTACCAGCTGGTTCTCACACTTCCTTTATAGTAGCATTCACCCCTCACTCCTCCATCTGTCTAATAATTTCTGCAGAACCACATCATTCTGTTCTTTACTTTTGTTCTCCTTTTACTGGGTTTGTTGCTTTGCTTCAGAAAAATCTCTCTTCAAATTACTAAAATGTATGTGAGGATCAGAGAGGTGAGTTGTTTGAATCACAGGAATTGGACTCCAACATAAATACATTTTCTGGGCTCTGTGTACTGCTAATGCATTTAATTTGTCTTTTATCTCTAGAGTTGTCTTTTAAACTTCTTTTCTAATTACATTAAGGATTTGATTGGATAAGGAGATGGGAATTTCTATTTAGTCTGTAAGACAAATGTTGATCCAAAAAGATGGGAAGTGATTTTTGCAAGCCTGGGTGGAGTTTTGTTTTGCTTTTTCACTTACTGCACTGATCTTCCATTAGAAGTTACTTGGCACTGTTTTGATTCATTAGAGAAAGAGCTGTGTTCTTCTTTCATCTTTGCCATGTTAGATTAAATTTTTTCCTCTATTTCAGCAGGATTGTCACATACTAACTTTGCATAAACGCATCCAACTATTGGCTCTGCCACAGACAACGTGACACTGGGCCTGATCCACAGCTCACTGAAGTCAACGAGAGTTTTTCCATTGGCTTCGGATCAGACCCTTAATCTCAGTTCTACAATATGAGAATAATGCTTCCTTTCTCCCACTATTAGTCCTGGCTATGTAGATTGTAAGTAGTTTGGGGCAGGGACTGTTAGTTATTTGTGTATGTATTGAGTAGCTCAATGGTGTCCCAATCTCACTTGGGGCCTGCATCACTAACTACATCATCATATTTATTAGAATTTAACATTCATATGTTGGAAGCACCTAGAGGCTAACCAGGGCAGGGTTTCATCATGGTAGGTGCTGCACAAGCATTTGGTTCAGCTGTACGCTGCTCCTAGACACAAGCCAGCAGCAGTCATTTAATTATATATAGTGCTATCTGCTGCATTTAATAGTAAAAATGGACAGGCAGATCCACGTAAGCGTACTTGAAAAATTAGACTCAAATCTGCAATCATAGTCAAGTGTGTAGACCCTTATGCCTGCACTGAGCCCCTTTGAAGTCATCACGTCCTTTATACAGGTCCTTGGTCACATGAAAAAGTGGCAGTCACCAGTAGTAGCATAGGTAGGAAAACTCAAAGAGCCACAAACCATGAAAATTTTGCTGAGTGACTGTGCTATCTGGACATGCCAACTACACATTGTGGCATCCTGTGACAGGTGCTGCCATGTGCAGTATTTTGAGCCCTTTGCAGCAAGAGGTGAAAAACCACACATCCCAGCTTTCACTGAAGGAGAATAGGAGCAGAGAGCACTCAGCACCTTGCAGAATTGAGCCTTATTTTTAAATGGATCTTCTATGTTTAGGAAAGTAAAATAAGTTGGTCTTTAATTCTTTAGAGAGCAAGCTACTGCTGATAATTCACTATGGATTTGTCTGTAGTAACTCAGCAGAGGCATAGGAAATGACTGCGCAATTACATTTGATCAAATCACAGTTCTATATTAATTTTCCAGACTAGCACACAACATACTGTAGGTTTTTTTCTCCAACTCTAAAATATTCTGAGGCCACACCCTCCTGTTTGGAGTGTGCAGATCCTTTCCAGGGCCATTTTGGAGCTTTATGTAGCACTGCCATTATACCAAACAAGAACTTTTCTTGCACTTGGACTTGCAGACAGGGTTTATATTAGTTTCCAGGGCTTGCTCTCACTTTCCAGTGAGCATATGACTTTTACAATTTTAGGGAAACTCACTTGCTTCCTGTTCCCACAAGGCCTTTGTGGTAGTCGCATCCTGTGACTCTTCACTGTCACTCTGCTGACATTGTGTGTCTGTCTGTTCACACGTTTTGCAGGAGATCCACAGAACATTGCACAAAACTCCCTAAAGCAGAGAGGCACAACTCATCCTACCTTACTAGAGGCTGGCTTTCTGCAAACTGACTGCTGCTGGGCCCAGATCACATGTTTCCCCACTGAGCCTTGCAACCTTTGAGCAGGACCAGGGAAAAAAGCCCTGAGCACTTAAAGTGATAACTTACAATTTTAATACAGTTTTCAACACTCCACAGTAAGAGAAGTAGGTGCTAATTGCAGCCATGACAAAAAATATATAATTTTCAGTCCCCTTAAACCTATTACTTTTGCAAACCTGACCTAGTTCACTGGTAGCGGTTGGGCCTTTATAAATCAATGCCTCTGTGGGGGCGGGGGGGAATGCTTTTTAGAAGCAGATCAAAAAAGATCCTTAAAGGAAGAAAATTAAAATCACGATATGCATGGAGTCTGGCTATCTCCACTGACTGCAAACAGGTATTGTGCCAAACCACAGAAGAAGAACTGGACACATAGTGAAAACATTGATTTACAAACAGGATCCTTAAATCCAACAAGCAATTTAAACCATCTGCAGTCAGAACTATTTTTATGTTGATTTTCCATGAACATTTGGGTGGGCATATATTTTGAGCTTTTATTCATGCAAATATAAATGCTTACATTGGAAGTGTTGATGTGGCCACTGTCATAAACAGATAGCTAAGGGTTAATGTCTCTTTCACCTGAAGCACCTGACCAGAGGACCAATCAGGAAACGGGATTTTTTCAACTTTAGGTGGAGGGAATTTTGTGTCTGAGGTCTTTGTTTTCTGTCTGCCTGCTTTCTCTGAGCTTTGGAGAAGTAGTTTCTGCTTTCTAATCTTCTAAGTGTAAGGACAAAGAGATCAGATAGTAAGTTATATGGTTTCTTTTCTTTGGTATTTGCATGAATATAAGTGCTGGAGTGCTTGGATTTGTATTCTTTTTGAATAAGGCTGTTTATTCAATATTCTTTTAAGCAATTGACCCTGTATTTTGTCACCTTAATACAGAGAGACCATTTGTATGTATTTTTCTTTCTTTTTAAAACCTGTTAAAGTTTTCTTTACTGGGAAATTTCAGGGAAATTGAGTCTGTACTCACCAGGGAATTGGTGGGAGGAAGAAATCAGGGGGAGATCTGCGTGTGTTGGATTTGCTAGCCTGATTTTGCATTCCCTCTGGGTGAAGAGGAAAGTGCTTGTGTTTCCAGGACTGGGAACAGAGAGGGGGAGTCACTCTGTGTGGATTCACAGAGCTTGTGTCTGTGTATCTCTCCAGGAGCACCTGGAGGGGGGAAGGGAAAAAGGATTATTTCCCTTTGTTGTGAGACTCAAGGGATTTGGGTCTTGGGGTCCCCAGGGAAGGTTTTTCAGGGGGACCAGAGTGCCCCAAAACACTCTAATTTTTTGGGTGGTGGCAGCAAGTACCAGGTCCAAGCTGGTAACTAAGCTTGGAGGTTTTCATGCTAACCCCCATATTTTGGACGCTAAGGTCCAAATCTGGGACTAAAGTTATGACATGGTGTGCAGTGGTGGGACAAAATCCAGAAGCCAGTAGGAATATTATTTTTTTCTCTTCTCTGCTAAGGGCTTTTTAGCAGAGAGAAACAGTTTGGGTTTAAAAGAGAATTTTTTTTCTGCTCTCTCTGGCAGTTTGTGGCTTGCATGTTAAGCAAGAAGCCATTACCAGACTGTTAAGGGTCTTTTGTCACACAATAGCCCTCCCATTAGGAGGCAAGTACCAGCACTATATGCATGCAAATAAAGTGGTTTTTCTGGTTTCCTTTCATTGAACATTAGCTAGAGAGAGAAAGGGAAAAAAGCATTGTTGCTAGGCAGACCCCAGGAGGCAACAGAGCCTGCAGTTCAGAAGAGAAACACCGGAGGGCACCCCAACACAAGAAAACAGGAACCATGACTTCTAAGGCAAAAATTGAGGCCGAAGAACAAGTCAGAGAAGCTGAACACAGGCGACAACTGGAGCTGAAAGAAAAGGAGGAAAGCATCAAACTGGCAGCCTACCAAAGAGAACAGGCAGCCAAAGAGGCAGCACACAAAAGAAAACTAGAAGAAGAAGAGGTGGCCCACCGAAGGAAACTAGCAGAAGACGAGGCGGCCCACCGCCGAGAAATGGAAAAACAACAAAAAGAAATGGAAAAACAACAAAAAGAAAATGAAGAGAAGGAAAAACAGAGAAAACATGAACTGGACTTGGCGCAAGCTGGGCTGAATGTGCCAGCCAACCCTTACAACCCGGGGCCAATTATTGCTCCACAGCACAGGAAATTTCCCACCTACAAGGCAGATGATGACACCGAGGCCTTCTTGGAAAATTTTGAAAGAGCCTGTCTTGGGTACAGCATCCCCGAAGACCAGTACATGGTAGAATTGAGGTCACAGCTCAGTGGACCTTTAGCAGAGGTGGCAGCTGAAATGCCTAAGCAGCAAATGAATGACTATAAACTTTTTCAAACCAAGGCCAGATACAGAATGGGGATAACCCCAGATCATGCCCGTCGGCGCTTCAGAACCCAAAAGTGGAAACCAGAGGTGTCATTTCCCAAACACGCCTACTACGTTGCAAAAAATTATGAGGCCTGGATATCAGGACACAATGTTAAAACCTTGGAAGAACTGCACCTCCTCATACAAATGGAGCAGTTCTTGGATGGTGTTCCTGAAGACATCATACGGTACATACAAGATGGAAAACCCAAAGATCTCGCTGAGGCGGGGGAGATTGGAGCCAAATGGATGGAAGTGGCAGAAAGCAAGAAAGCTACTGTCAAGGGGAACGAATACCCCAGGGGGCACACCGACCATAAACCCTACAACCGAGGACAGCCAAAGACCCCACATACAACCCAAGTAAAGCCACAGACGCCCTACTCTTCCACCTCACCAGTCTCCAGTAACTCACCTCGGCCCAGTGACCCATCAGATGGAAGATGCTTTAAGTGTAATGAACTGGGACATATCAAGGCCAACTGTCCCAAGAACACCATGCGAGTGCAATTCATTACACCACCATCACACCAAAGATCCCCAGGCCCGGATGCCTCTCAAATACCCTTGGAGCGAAGGGAAAATTTGAGAGTGGGCGGAAAGAAGGTTACTGCGTGGAGAGACACGGGGGCACAAGTGTCAGCTATCCACCAATCCTTCGTTGACCCCAAATTCATCAACCCAAAGGCCAAAGTTACAATTTACCCCTTCATGTCACAAGCTGTAGACTTGCCTACAGCTCAACTGCCTGTCCAGTACAAAGGCTGGTCAGGAATGTGGACTTTTGCAGTCTATGACAATTATCCTATCCCCATGCTACTGGGAGAAGACTTGGCCAACCAGGTGAAGCGGGCCAAGCGAGTGGGAATGGTTACACGTAGCCAAACCAGGCAAGCTTCCAGACCTATTCCTGTTCCTGAACCGTCCACAGAGGCCCCGTCTGTGTTACCAGAGACCCAGACAGAGGTAGTGGATCCAGATTCCATGCCAACCACTGAAACAGCCACAGCACCTCCAGTCCCAGGCCCGGAACTGGAACAGCAACCAGCACCAGCAATTGCAACCCCATCTTCAAACTCAACGCCAGAGGGCGCCAGCGAGCCAAAACTGGCAGAAGCAACAGACAGCCATACCCAAAAGGCTCAGCCAGAGCCTGAAATAACCTCAGGTGCACCAGCGGAGAGCGGTACACCAGCAACGGAAACAACCCCATCACGTACATCGCTTCCAGAGGGACCAAGCCCAAGTCCACAGTCTGAGGAAGAACTGGTAACCCCAGCCTCAAGGGAACAGTTCCAGACTGAGCAGGAAGCAGATGACAGCCTTCAGAAAGCTTGGGCGGCGGCACGGAGCACCCCACCGCCTCTCAGCTCTTCTAATCGATCCCGGTTTGTTATAGACCAAGGACTTTTATACAAGGAAATTCTTTCTGGTGGA
This sequence comes from Gopherus flavomarginatus, assembly GCF_025201925.1. Taxonomy (NCBI): domain Eukaryota; kingdom Metazoa; phylum Chordata; order Testudines; family Testudinidae; genus Gopherus; species Gopherus flavomarginatus. The sequence goes on from NC_066617.1 coordinate 130,060,368, forward strand.
CACCGGGAAGAATGGCAGCCGCAAAAACAGTTGGTGGTTCCAACTAAGTACCGGGGGAAGCTCTTAAGCTTAGCCCATGATCATCCCAGTGGCCATGCTGGGGTGAACAGAACCAAAGACAGGTTGGGGAAGTCCTTCCACTGGGAGGGGATGGGCAAGGATGTTGCCAAGTATGTCTGGTCTTGTGAGGTATGCCAAAGAGTGGGAAAGCCTCAAGACCAGGTCAAGGCCCCTCTCCAGCCACTCCCCATAATTGAGGTCCCATTTCAGCGAGTAGCTGTGGATATTCTGGGCCCTTTCCCAAAAAAGACGCCCAGAGGAAAGCAGTACGTACTGACTTTAGTGGACTTTGCTACCCAATGGCCGGAAGCAGTAGCTCTAGGCAACACCAGGGCTAACACTGTGTGCCTGGCCCTAACAGACATCTTTGCCAGGGTAGGTTGGCCCTCCGACATCCTTACAGATTCAGGGTCTAATTTCCTGGCAGGGACCATGGAAAAACTGTGGGAAACTCATGGGGTGAATCACTTGGTTGCCACCCCATACCACCATCAAACCAATGGCCTGGTGGAAAGGTTCAATGGAACTTTGGGGGCCATGATACGAAAATTCATCAACGAATTCTCCAATAATTGGGACCTAGTGTTGCAGCAGTTGCTGTTTGCCTACAGGGCTGTATCACATCCCAGTTTAGGGTTTTCACCATTTGAACTTGTGTATGGTCACGAGGTTAAGGGACCATTACAGTTGGTGAAGCAGCAATGGGAGGGGTTTACGCCTTCTCCAGGAACTAACATTCTGGTCTTTGTAAGCAACCTACAAAGCACCCTCTGACACTCTTTAGCCCTTGCTAGAGAGAACCTAAAGGATGCTCAAGAAGAGCAAAAGGCCTGGTATGACAGACATGCCAGAGAACGTTCCTTCAAGGTAGGAGATCAGGTTATGGTCTTGAAGGCGCAACAGGCCCATAAGATGGAAGCATCATGGGAAGGGCCATTCACGGTCCAAGAGCGCCTGGGAACTGTAAACTACATCATAGCATTTCCCAATTCCTCACTAAAGCCTAAAGTGTACCATGTTAATTCTCTCAAGCCTTTCTATTCCAGAGACTTACAGGTTTGTCAGTTTACAGTCCAGGGAGATGAGGCTGAGTGGCCTGACGGTGTCTACTACGACGGGAAAAAAGACGGTGGCGTGGAAGAGGTGAACCTCTCAACCACCCTGGAACGTCTGCAGCGGCGACAAATCAAGGAGCTGTGCACTAGCTTCGCCCCGTTGTTCTCAGCCACCCCAGGACGGACTGAACGGGCATACCACTCCATTGATACAGGTAATGCTCACCCAATCAGAACCCCACCCTACCGGGTGTCTCCTCATGCCCAAGCTGCTATAGAACGGGAGATCCAGAACATGCTACAGATAGGTATAATCCGCTCATCTACCAGTGCATGGGCATCTCCAGTGGTTCTGGTACCCAAACCAGATGGGGAAATACGCTTTTGCGTGGACTACCGTAAGCTAAATGCGGTAACTCGTCCGGACAACTATCCAATGCCATGCACCGATGAGCTATTGGAGAAGTTGGGACGTGCCCAGTTCATCTCTACAATAGACTTAACCAAGGGGTACTGGCAAGTACCGCTAGATGAACCTGCCAAGGAGAGGTCAGCATTCGTCACCCATGCGGGGGTGTATGAATTCAATGTCCTTCCTTTCGGCCTTCAGAATGCACCCGCCACCTTCCAGAGGCTGGTAGATGGTCTACTAGCTGGACTGGGAGAATTTGCAGTTGCCTACCTCGATGATGTGGCCATTTTTTCAGACTCCTGGCCCGAACACCTGCTACACCTGGAAAAGGTCTTTGAGCGCATCAGGCAGGCCGGACTCACTGTTAAGGCCAAAAAGTGTCAAATAGGCCAAAACAGAGTGACTTACCTGGGGCACCAGGTGGGTCGAGGAACCATAAACCCCCTACAGGCCAAGGTGGATGCTATCCAAAAGTGGCCTGTCCCACGGTCCAAGAAGCAGGTCCAATCCTTCTTAGGCTTGGCCGGATACTACAGGCGATTTGTACCACACTACAGCCAAATCACTGCCCCATTGACCGACCTGACCAAAAAGACCCAGCCAAATGCCGTTAAGTGGACTGATGAGTGTCAAAAGGCCTTTACCCAGCTTAAGGCGATGCTCATGTCTGACCCTGTGCTCAGGGCCCCGGACTTTGACAAGCCATTCCTAGTAACCACGGATGCATCTGAGCGTGGTATAGGAGCAGTGCTCATGCAGGAAGCAACAGATCACAACTTCCATCCTGTCGTGTTTCTCAGCAAGAAACTGTCTGAGAGGGAAAGTCACTGGTCAGTCAGTGAAAAGGAATGCTATGCCATTGTGTACGCCCTGGAAAAGCTACGCCCATATCTTTGGGGATGGCGGTTCCAACTACAAACTGACCATGCTGCACTAAAGTGGCTTCATACTGCCAAGGGGAACAACAAGAAACTTCTTCGTTGGAGTTTAGCTCTCCAAGATTTTGATTTTGAAATTCAACACATCACAGGAGCTTCTAACAAAGTTGCTGATGCACTCTCCCGTGAGAGTTTCCCAGAATTCAGTAGTTAAAAAGTGTTCTTAAAATGTAAAAGTCTGTTAGTTATATACTTAGTAGTATATGTAAAGGTGCATGTGTTGTAGTAATCTGTTTATTTTAAAGTTCTAGAAGGAAATCGCTGCCAGTGAGCTTCCCCACTGTCTGCAATTTGAGGGGCGTGTCATAAACAGATAGCTAAGGGTTAATGACTCTTTCACCTGAAGCACCTGACCAGAGGACCAATCAGGAAACGGGATTTTTTCAACTTTGGGTGGAAGGAATTTTGTGTCTGAGGTCTTTGTTTTCTGTCTGCCTGCTTTCTCTGAGCTTTGGAGAAGTAGTTTCTGCTTTCTAATCTTCTAAGTGTAAGGACAAAGAGATCAGATAGTAAGTTATATGGTTTCTTTTCTTTGGTATTTGCATGAATATAAGTGCTGGAGTGCTTGGATTTGTATTCTTTTTGAATAAGGCTGTTTATTCAATATTCTTTTAAGCAATTGACCCTGTATTTTGTCACCTTAATACAGAGAGACCATTTGTATGTATTTTTCTTTCTTTTTTATATAAAGCTTTCTTTTTAAAACCTGTTAAAGTTTTCTTTACTGGGAAATTTCAGGGAAATTTCAGGGAAATTTAGTCTGTACTCACCAGGGAATTGGTGGGAGGAAGAAATCAGGGGGAGATCTGTGTGTGTTGGATTTGCTAGCCTGATTTTGCATTCCCTCTGGGTGAAGAGGAAAGTGCTTGTGTTTCCAGGACTGGGAACGGAGAGGGGGAGTCACTCTGTGTGGATTCACAGAGCTTGTGTCTGTGTATCTCTCCAGGAGCACCTGGAGGGGGGAAGGGAAAAAGGATTATTTCCCTTTGTTGTGAGACTCAAGGGATTTGGGTCTTGGGGTCCCCAGGGAAGGCTTTTCAGGGGGACCAGAGTGCCCCAAAACACTCTAATTTTTTGGGTGGTGGCAGCAAGTACCAGGTCCAAGCTGGTAACTAAGCTTGGAGGTTTTCATGCTAACCCCCATATTTTGGACGCTAAGGTCCAAATCTGGGACTAAAGTTATGACATGGTGGCCACTCCCGTATGTATACTGCTTTGTGTGTGCAAGAGTGACCTGGTGTTAGAAGACAAGGCATGATTAGGAGAGAGAGAAAGCCAATGATTTTGACACAAACAAACCTAAGTGATCTACTTTTCTGTCATGATGTACCATGATGTGGAGAGCACAGCAGGCTTCTTGAGAGGAACCACCCAACACAGGACTTTTGTACCTAATTATGTTCTGCTCCAGGTGTGATGTTTTATGCAAATTATGTGTAACCTTTCTGCCCCTCTGAGTTGGCAGCAACAAGGGCCGGGTTCAGTATCCAGGGGTTCCGTTTCAATAACCCAATGCCAAACCAGCTCGAGCCCCCACCCAGTGACCTGGGAAAATCTTACACACACCCCTAGGCGCCTCAAAGAGGCAATGCTTCCCCTCTCGCAAGCACAGAGTCTCGGTGTAGCAGAAAAGATTTAATACATGAGATAAACAACAAACACTAAATTGGGAAAAACACTTCCACTAGAGTTCATAGACCAAACCGTGAGCAAAGACCCACCCCAGGAAATTGGGCTGTGTCCTCTTTCCTGGTCTTGAGTCCAGCAACCCCCAAATCACCCACAGTCCCAAAAGTCTCTGTCCTGGGTCAGTGCAGCCCCAAAGTTCGAGAGTCTATCTGCAGAGGTCTCCCCCCCCCAGCCTGGTAGAAAGGGGCACCTTACGTGGTCCAGGGCCAACTGCACTGCCTCTCCATGGGTTCTGCTCCTGCCTTCTCCATGAACTGCTCCGCTTTACCAGCCACTCCACTCTGCTCCTCCAGCCGTCCTCAGAAACTGCTCCGCTCCGCCAGCTGCTCTGCTCCACCAGCTGTCCTGTGAGCTGCTCCAGTTGTCCCTGCAAACTGCTCGGCTCTGCTCGCTCTGTGGGCCGCTCCACCCGTCTCACAGCTACTCCGCTCTGCCAGCCGCTCCGCTGCCACCAGCTGTCCCGTGACCCGCTCCAGCTGTCCCCACAAACTGCTCCACTCTGCCAGCAGCTCTGTTCCACAGTATAGCTTTGGGCTCCCCACTAGTTAGCACAGTACTCAGTGCTCTCAGCTCAGTGATTTTAGCTTTTTAGTGATTTTCAGCTCTTAGTGATTCCAGCTCATAGTAGGGGAGCCCCAGTGCTAGTGCACCATTAGCCCAAAGTGATTTCAGCTCAGTAACCTGTATTTAAATTCTTAAGGGAATAAAAGAATCAACTCTGACATTCCACAGTGGAGAGAGGAGGGGGTGGAACTGGTGCTTCTGGCTCCACAAGGAGACTGCACCACCAGGCACAGATACCTGTCCCCAGCCTCTCTCAATTCTCTGGGTTTTGGAACCCATGTCCCTTGTCTAGCAAGTACCACCCAACTGAGGGTGAGTCATTTGTCACCAAGCAGTCCCACAGCTCAGCAGTCTGGGATAGGGTAGGCGTGCCTATGCAAATACACTCTCTGAAATTCTTTCCACCAGATGTCAGTGTAGAGCTTATCCTGACACTGCTTACATATGTAAAGAGATTATTTGAATATCTTCAAATAATTTGCATATCCCCATAAATTAAGTTTACTGTCAAGACACCTTGCCCTGGCAGTGGCAGGGGAAGCTGCTGCAGATGAATGAATGCCTGAAGGTGTCTGTGGAGGAATCTGAGTAGGAAGCTGTGGGATGGCTTCTGGACTGTTGGTATCAATGAGAGCTAGCACAGAACTCTGGGGTGAGGAAAGGAGGTGTTTGGGCAGAAGTGGGGGATCCTATAGATTACAGGATGCTGAATCTTCTAAGAGAAGAAGGTGCTGCAGCTCCTGAGGGGCAGGAGGTTCCTGGGGCTGGATGTTTACTGCAGCTGCTGGGGATTTTGTCTAGTGCAGGTGAGTTGGGCAAGGACAGAGCCTGGAGCCAATGTCAGGCTTTATCTTCTGCTGCTGCTGCACCAGCTACTTGCTCTCAGTCCAGCTGCTTGCTTCTGGCTCTGATCCATTAGCTGGGGGGAGCAAGGGGAGGATGTGCCCAGGGCCGCCCAGAGGGAGGGCAAATAGGGCAATTTGCCCCAGGCCCCTGGCCCTGCAGGGGCCCCCACGAGAATATAGTATTCCATAGTATTGCAACTTTTTCTTATGGAAGGGGCCCCAGAAATTGCTTTGCCTCAGGCCCTCTGAATTCTCTGGGCAGCCCTGGATGTGCCACTGGGGCCTCTGGTGGTTAAAAGACAGAACTGTAGGCAAAGCCCATCATTGCCCTCCAACAGCTCTGCTGGATGGGTGAGACATGCAGGAATGTGAGCGTGCCTGACAGTTGGCAGCCCTGAACTTTTGGCAAGTATGGAGATTAACACAGCCTCCTAAACTCCATTGATGTTAGTAATTCCTGGCTGTCCAAGGAATGCGGGGGAGGGAAAATTTAGGTGGATCCATCTTTCTGTCTCTAGAACATAATGGCCATACTGGGTCAGACCAACGGTCCATCTAGCCCAGTATCCTGTCTTACGACAGAAGCCAATGCCAGGTGCCCAGAAAGAATGAACAATACAGGTATTCATCAAGTGATCCATTCCCTGTCGCGCAGTCCCAGCTTTCCGTAATCATTCACAGTATACAGGTAGCTTCCATGCAAACGTCCCTCAGCAACTTGCTCAGCCCTGAAGACCAGGGGCCACCTTTCAGAGAGAGAGAGAGAAGAATTTTTCTCCACTTCCATTCAGCCCTCTCCACTGAGACTGCCAGCAAGTATGCAACCTACAGATGAAGCACTCAAGTACAATGGAAATGGGTGTGGTATAAAAACCTAGTTTGATGATCCAGTTACTTTCATGGAAGCCATTTTGTTGCCTTCAAATAGTAAGAGCTTTCAGTCACCATCAACCCAGGCTGGATTCAAGCCAGTGATATGGACATTATTCCATAATTATTCTCATAAATTATCCAGCCCTTAACTGAAAGCCTGATGGTATCTCCACCTCCATGTGCTTTCCTAAGAATTGTACAACTGTCCAATGAGTCATCTTGTATGGCGGGGTGGTATTTGCACACTCCATTTAACATGGGACTTTTCCATCACCACAGGTCTGAGATAGCTTCATTTACTATAGATTTTCTGCCTCACATTTTCAAGTAAAGACTTGATTGCAAAGTACATTGCGTACGTCTCCCCTCTATTAATAGGCATCTTTCTTTCAGAATAACATTTCCTGTTTTCCTGAGATATTTTTCTTTAACTGGGACTTCCTTTTCACATAATATGTTTATATTGTGTTTCCCAGTTACATACATAGTTCTCAGAACAGACTGACTGCCGTGAGTGGATTCACCCACTGAATGCCATAAGCTTTTAATCCCCCTGGATCCAGTGACTGACCACTCTTCTAAGGCACACTCGCAGGTGCAGACTCTGTGTCCACCACCCTTCTTGTGTAGTGGAACAATACAGTCTGCCACCTAGACAGTGGAACCAGTGCCTTAGTGCACCCAAGCTCCCCCCAGTTGCTTAGACACATTCCAACTAGGTTCCACCTGGCTGTTGGAGCTCTGGTTTCCTAGTTACACTCTTTAGGGGAAATGTGGCAACATAGGCTTAGCCAAGGAATTTCTTATACACCTCCACTTTACTCTTGAGAAGCCTAAGATTTACAGATCCATGGATAAATTACAAACTCCCCTCAGTCTGATCTCACCCACTTTTGTAAGTCTCTGGGTTTGGTCCAAGTCCCTAAGGGAGGCGAAGTTCCTCCTACCTCCACTCCTCCTTTTAGGTTGTCTGTTTTTGGTAATTAAATGGCTTCCTTGACTTGGAGCATTTCTCTTTTTAAAACAGCTTCTGACACCTTTCCTTTTCCTGCTCTTCAGCTGGGCATTTTCCATGCTCCAACCCCTCCACTGGCTTCTGGGCAGAGTCATTCAAAGTCAATAGCTCTGCCTGTACCAACCTCACTGAACCACAAGGGGAGAGCTGTCCAATGCTGATGGCTCTGTCGCTAATCCCCAGATACAGTCTTTTCATGGTGCTAAGTTTCTGGTTCAGAATGAATGCTCGAAGCCACACTAAAGGTTACACTCAAAATGCAGGTGTTCAGAAACAAAAACGGAGCTCATAAATTGACACAGACAAGTCATAATAATGAATTATTTCTAACAAACCACCTGTAGCCCATCTGGATTCTTTGCCATATGTTTCACACCAATTTTAAAGTGATACAGAAGAGACTATAGTTAATGGGCTGAATTTGTAACTCCTTTCAATGGATTCATACCAGGAATTGATTTGCCTCAATATGTTTTAAAACATTTATTCTTAGTTGTGTCAGTAACAGCATCTTATATTAACCCAAACACAAGAGAAACATCTAACTTATTTAATCCTTTTTGTACCATTTGTTTGCTTCTTTGCATTTCACTCAGTTTGACCATAAAATTAGACTGGTTTCACATTCTGGCTCATATATACTGTCCCTCAAGCTATACTTTTTCCAATTGTTGTATAGACATTCATTTTTATTTGAAATGCATTACGAATATTTTATATTAAATGTAATGCTTAACAGCTAAAATAAATGCTTACAATCTTTCATAAGAAGGTGTATTGTTTCCCTTGCTGAACACATTGTTTCAGCAAAAGAGTAAGTAACAATTTTAATAAGCCTTTTAGAATTAATTTTCTTTTTTATACCAACTTTACTTGTGTTAACTGTTTAGAAGCACAGAATTTTATTTATGAAACTAAAATATAAAAAAACAAAAGGTTTAAACATCTAAATAAGCAAGTTATTACCTTGTTATTTAAAACTTTTAATAAAAATTGATAACATTTATATAATTACTTGCAAAATTTATTGTATTAAATTAGTAACTGGAGACATTTGTTATTAGTTATATTTAAAATTATTTTAAAACTTTGCTATATGAAAAAGAGAAAAGCTCATGTTTCAAATATTAGTTAGTGGATAGGATTAAAAATAGTGTGCGCCTTTTTGTTGCTTGGCAACCATATTTTCAAGAAAGTTAGGAATAATTCCATTTGTTGCAGCCCTGAAGGGTTAAAATTACTTCACTGGATTTATGTAAAGTAACATTTTTACCTTGTTTTCCCATTGTTTTGTTCTGTTTTCAATGCTTTATCCTTTGGAGGTGTCTGTAAAAACTATAACTTTTAAAACAAAGTGAGAGAGCTAAAGTGAGGAAAGGCAGGGGTCATGGGGGGGTGAAGCAGCAGCAGCGAGTCTGCAATGAGGAGAGGCTGAGGAAATGGGGGTAGGGGGGATGAAGAGCAACCTAGGAAAGTAGCGAAATGAAAATACAGGCAGCAGCAGCGAGTTTAGCAAACTGAGAAAGCATATAAAGGACAAAATTTAACCGGTATGTAAAAATATTTAAGAAAGAAGGGTTCATTTTTAGTTAGGAGCGCGGAGTGAGGTTCCGTGGATTAAAGCAGTTGGGAACCTGCACAGTTGGGAACTGCATCTTTGAGAGTGGGGTAGTTACCTGCTCTTGTTCCCCCAGTGTTTGTTGAAATTCTTTTTTATTCACTCCCCTGCGATTGAGTTGCAGCTCCTGTTTAACTGTTCCATTTTTTCCTTCATTTGATTTATCAGTTTAGTGAAAGTATTTTGTGCTACTTTTTTCATTTGTGCACTTACTTGTTCCGTTCTGACAGGCACCAGTCTAGGTCGCAGTTTAAGTTTAACCTGAACCTGGCATTTATCATAAGGTGGTGGTTGCAAAGCAGTGAACCCAGTTTCATCTTTTAATTTTGCTAGGGACACCTTTTTCCATTCCTTCCCCATTCTTCAGGCACAGGGTAGCTACCTAAAGCCTGCTGTTTACCAAAATTATTTATAACAGGGGACAGCACATGTATTTTTTGTAGGTTTGTTGCAGCCGTTTCCAATGTTTTATTCTGTTTCTGTGCTGGCTGTCTCTGAGCTGCTCCCACCCTGCAAGGGCAGTGGGAGCAGTCCAGGGCTGTGTAGATTCTTTTGATTTTTCCAACTCCTTTCTTGTTACTGTTACTTGCCCCACCAATTTTGTGGCATGTTGCCTTAACCATTTAGCAGCCATGGTTATAGTTTGCAATATAGTACTTATTACAGTATAGTAACTTATTTAGCTAATCATTAAACACCATGGGGTAATTAAACCTTATAATTGTGGACCAGTCACAGAACTTTACAATTTTTTGACTTATTAACACTGAGGAATTTACAGTGATAGATTAGCCCCAGCACAAGACAATCTTCTTAACTGATGCTGACCCTCTTACCGCGAATCAAAGGGACAACACTATGGCTTATACAAGAAGGTATCATTAAGTAGAAAGCAGGAGGCAGAAACATGAAAGGTTCACTAACAGTGACCCGAGAATGCAAAACTGGTAATTCGACACCAAAAAAAGAACACTGGCAGGTGTAAGTACACGTTTGGAAGCATTAATTGTAGAGTTTTTTAAGTTCTTCAATTTTTTATCCATTGTAACTGTAGTATACCTTTGTGTATTGCACATCCCTTTATTAAGTAGTGTGTATCAGTAGAGTCTTTTATTCCTTTTTAAAACTATAACGCAGAGGCTTTAGAGGCTTATGGATCTTAGGGCAGATGATTTAAGTGTCTGACTGCCTCCCCTCATCCCAAAACTATAATCTAAAAATTCTTGGAATTCCTGGAATATCCTGGAAATCCTGCCGGCTACGCCATGTGGAGATTAATGGAAGGAGGAGGCACACATCAGAGCCCTAGGCAGGCTTTTAGATAGATTATGCTTATACTTGCAGGAGTCTATTGTACTCGCTTCTTACAACTTCCAGAAGTTTGAGGCCTAACAGTACTTAGCCTGACACTACTTGACAAGGCTTATGCACATTAATCACGGTTATGTCCATCTGGGGGCCCCAGGGAGGCCACAGCCCTGTTGGTGGGGTCTCCCCTCTCCATTTCTCCAGCCAGCTCCAAACTGAAACTCCCTTCAGCCTCCCCCTCCCTAGCTCCTCCCCCATCCTTTGTGTCCTTTGTCCAGTTTCCCAGGCAGAGGTGTTATCTGGCCTCCAACCCTGCTCCTGGGTTCTCATGTTACATGCTTAGGTATGCTCCCTTCCCCAATGCAGGCAGTCCCAGCAAAACTCCCCTGCAACCTTCCCAGGTTAATACTCCCCACTCAGCATTCAAATAACACATCAAGAACATTCCCACTTCGTCACAGAGGGTTTGAGAATGTTTAATAATGTAAGTAAGAGACAAGGTAGGTGAGGTAATATCTTTTATTGGACCAACTTCTGCTTGTGGAAAGAATAAGATTTTGAGCTTCACAGAGCTTCTCCTCAGGTCTAGAGAATATAAGCAGAGTGTCTGAGCTAAATACAAGACGGAACAGATTATTAAGTATAAGCGGTTCACACATGATGTAGGTTTCCAACACCAGTATCAACTTCCTGGACACCACAATCAGCTTTAACAATGGAACTCTACAAATGACTATATGAAAAAAAGTCATGGTTCACCACACTTACCTCCAGAGATCCAGCAACCACTCTAGACACACCAAGAAATCTGTTATCTACACATTCAGTCACTCAGATACCACAGAATTTGCTCCAAAGAGAAAGTCTGGGATGCATACCTAAAGACACTTAAAACTACTTTCATTAAATAAGGACACTCCAACAGAGAAGTAGATCACATCATGGAATGGGCCACCCAAATACCCTGAGAGAATCTGCTTCAATATAGAAAAACAAAAACAAAACCAAACAAAAAAACCACTGACCGCACACCTCTAGTGGTCACTTACCACACAACACTAGACTCTATGCAGGGTATCATTAAACCCATACTCAATGTGGATCACACCCTGAAAAAAATCTTTCCCAAATTCCCCTCTTCTGGCCTTCAAACAACCCTCCGACCTCATTATCAGAAGCAAACTCCCCACAGACCAGGGCACATCAACTCAAAGTGGCACCAAACCCTGACAGAACAACAGAGGCAAAATGGGCAGATATATCTCCCCCTGCTATGATGGTCAGTACTCTCCACCACACAACTTTCAAGCTCTATGGGCCCTACATATGCCCATCACAACATTTGATGTATCTCAACCAGTGCATTAAATGCCTCAACAACGATTATATGGGTGAAACCACACAACCACTACGCTCTCGAATGAACTCACACAGAAAAATGATAAAAGACAAAAATATCCTATCACCCATGGATGAACACTATTCACAAAACGATCATTCCATATCTGACCTCTTAGTCCTCATCTGCAAAGGAAACCTGCAGGAATTCAAAAGATAAGCTTGGAACTTAAATTCATAAAACTTTGATGGACACTAAAAACCATGGACTTAACAGAGATTCTGGTTGTATGGCACATTACAATTAGTAACACAACCCATTGCCTGCTAAATCATTAATTGCCCCCTTCATTTTAAGTGGTGTCCGACAGTAGTTGTGAACTCCTTATGTGTAACAATCTGTCTCAACCTGTATTTAGCTCAGACTCTCTGGTTACCTTCTCCAGACCTGAGGAGTAGGTCTATGAATTTTGAAAGCTTGTCCCATCCACCAACAGAAGTAGGTTCAATAAAAGATATTACCTCACCTACCTTGGAACCAACAAGGCTAAAACAACACTGCAAATAATTGTTTATTTTGCTTTTCTTGGATTAGTGGATTAGCTTTAAAGGGATACCTAAGTGTTCCCACTAATCTCATCAGATCCTGAAAAATTCAACTGAGGTGACTCTAGAAAGGTTGACTGCCTCATCAGGAGATTAGGAAGAGCAAATAGAGCTCTTGCTCTCTTGCCAGCAGCTGATGACGTGTCAGAGAAGGTGCTAGCAGTGACTGGATCTGCTGTTTAGACAAGGATGATCTTGGTCCGGAGAGCTGGTTTCTTGATAAAAAGGGTTGATATCCCTTGAGACTAATAGGGGCTAGGTTGGTAGGGGTACTGATGGGGAGGATGGCTTATGGGAGGGTTCCAGCATAGGGGTTCTGTTCTCAATCCAGAAGACTCGTGAGTGCTTCATAAGGATTCCTTCCTCTATTGTCTGTCCACGTCCCACTGGGTTAGTCTTGGTGGGGATGGGTCACCTTCTGGCAAAGAGGATCTGCTACATTCACCTGAAGAGGCTGAGAAGTGGAATTCCTTTTCCATTGGTGGAGCACACTAGTCTGGAGTCCTCTGTCTAGTTAAGTCTCTGGCCATTATAGAGAAATCATCTGTGTAACACTGCCACTCAGGCTCTCTGATATCAGAGATTCCAGTCTTGGTCTCATGGCTATGATAGCTGGTGCCAAGAATTGTTTCAGTGCCAAAGAGGCTTGCATTGTACTAATGAGTACATCAGTGCCGTATGAGTCACTGGCATCATGATGGTTGGTGCTGATTATAATCTTTGATTTAAATATTTTCAATTAGTATTTTAAATATGAACAATAATACCAATAACCAAATTAAATTCTTGAGATTGAGCCTCAGGGCAGTTACAGATAAATTTAGTTTAGTGGAAAACTGTAATTATATCACTCATTGTGTCACTCAAAAGACTTTACTTAAAATAAAATAGTTAAAACAAAAAGGCTTCACAGTATAAGCATGACCTACATTTCATAGTCACTTTCCAAGATGAAATGGTGCAGCCGGGGGTGATCAGTCCCCAAATGACAAGAATGGATATATAATCCTTTGTAATCCTTTCTCTGATACCTTGATGGTGGATGAGTGTGCTAATCTAAAATTAGTATGCTACCCTTTTTATAATCATTTACATTAACACCCCTTAATTAATTAAGCCTGACGTTTGCAGTATCTATACTTGTCCTGCCATAATTAAAAAACCTTCTACTCCCTCATTGGCTATATTCAACAGTGTCTTAGTTATTGAAATGGTATTTACGCAGTTAATTATCAATATAGAAAGCCTTCTTCCAAAACGTACACATTTCCTCTAGAACTCCTATTAAAACCAGTTAGGCCCAAACATGTTTACAGTGACCGGGGGTTATAGCCTAATATATCTCTAACTTGCCTCTGACTGTCTTACTTTATTTCACCCACAATTTAACAGGCTTCATTATTGTCAAGACTAAATTAAGCCCAAAAACCTGTTCTCCACTTACATTTGAACACATTTCTATTTAACACAAAAAATATCATTTTTATATGCTACCTGACACTGGTTTTCTCTATGTCAATGCCAATGGCAAGAAGTTATCCAGTGCAGTGGCAGAGAGTAGTCTGCCCCGTGAGAGTACTTGAGCAGTGTGGAACTCACTGTGGGAAGTGACCATCAGTGCCAATTTCACTTTAGATATACACGGGGCCCTGGAGGAGGAGGACTTTGTCTCCTGATTGAGGGAGATCTGTGCATTCCCTGGTCTCTGGGGCAGTGCTCCTTATGGCCCACTTCCTGAGTTGAGGCCAAAGCAGCAAAGGAACAGGACTTCTGAGTGTTCCATGAGCTTGGGATGACATAAAAGATTGCTGGGGCACCAGAGGAGTATGAGTGACTGGATCAGTCAACTTACTTGCCAGGATCTGAAGATATCCCCTAGAGACATCTGTGAGGGTAAGTCTGCCCTTTCTCTAGCTTTCTGGGTGCACTTTGAGAAAGATTTGTACATTGGGCAGTGTATACATCCTTCTCTAGGCATAAGAGGCATATTGAATGTCTGGCATTGATAGGCATTGTCATGTTGAATCCTGTAGACTTGACTTTGGCCATGTAAGCCTGTGGACAGGGGGAGAGGGCAAGTAACCCTTTCAAAGTCCTAAACCTAAGTAAAATATTTTTTTTCTTATTATTAAAGGGTATTAACTAAACTTATCTAAATAACAACAGCTCTAACTAACCTCTCTGTAGACAAAGAGACACGCATACAGTGGGGTTCTGTATTGCACCACAGGTAATAAGGAACAAAGATGTGGTTGAGGCTCCCACCCTTATGCACTCGTGAAAGCTTGCATAGCCGAAACGTGGCCTCTGCAGACATTGCTAGTCAAAGCAAATTCAATCTTGCACGTGTTGGGCACATATGCACCAAGCCTGGAATCTGTGTGGGCAAAGCACTCAAAGAACTTCTATTTTGGGCATAAGCTACCTCTCAGTGCCTTTTTAAACTCTTAACATTAACACATTTTAGGTTTTTCCTCTATTAGACATAAGATTCATTTATCAAGTGCAACAAACAGCCACCTCAGCAGTTGCTAAATATAATTATACTAAAAAGAATATGAGCTCTGGGTTCATTTTATCATTTCACATTATAAACCTTATACTGCTCCCATTGAAGATAAAGGCAGTTTTGCCACTGCCTAAGGCCCTGATCCAACTCCCAGTGAAGTCAATAGAAGCTTTTCAATTTTCAATGGGAGTTGCATCAGGCTCTTAAACGGGAGCAGTATTGAGGCCTACATGTGTTTTCCCTGACTTTCACATAACTAATGATATCTGTATTCTTCCAGCATGATTTTAGAGTAAGATATTGTACAATCCTCTCTGCATTCCAAGGGAACTCTTAATACTAGAGAACCTGACTTTCAGATGTATTTATATAAATGGACAGTGACTTTCAGATTCTAGCAACTCCACTGCGCAAATGAGTATTATTATTGTTTGAGCACCAGAAGTGCAGTCAGCCCTATTGATACATGTATACATGGATATAAACTGGACACTAGGAAGTTTAGACTTGAAATTAGATGAAGGTTTCTAACCATTAGAGGTATGACGTTCTGGAACAGTATTCCAAGGGGAGTAGTGGGGGCAAAAGACATATCTGGCTTCAAAACTAAGCTTGATAAGTTTATGGAGGGGATGGTATGATGGGATAGCCTAATTTTGGCAATTAATTTGGCAACTGATCTTTGATTATCAGCAGGTAAGTATGCCCAGTGGTCTGTGATGAGATGTTAGATGGGGTGGGATCTGAGTTACTACAGAGAATTCTTTCCTGGGTGCTGGCTGGTGAGTCTTCCCCACATGCTCAGGGTTTAACTGATCGCCATATTTGGGGTCAGGAAGGAATTTTCCTCCAGGGCAGATTGGCAGAGGCCCTGGGGCGTTTTTTGCCTTCCTCTGCAGCATAAGGCAGGGGTCACTTGCTGGAGGATTCTCTGCAGCTTGAGGTCTTCAAATAAAAATTTGAGGACTTCAGTAACTCAGACATAGGTTAGGGGTTTGTTATAGAAGTGGATGGGTGAGATTCTGTGGCCTGCATTGTGCAGGAGGTCCAACTAGATGATCATAATAGTCCCTTCTGACCTTAAAGTCTATGAGTCTATATAACCTCATGGATGTCCTAGATTAGCATTTCCCAAAGTGTGTCCCTGATTCTGAACAGAGCTCTCAAATTGTCCTCTAGAACGTCTGCTTCCTTTAGATATATATAAAGTTAGTCTATAACTGTTATGGTTGTGACAAAAATCTTCAAAAACATGACCAGCGTGTATTCACTGCAACGTCTTCCTGAGTTTGCAGAGAACCCAAAAATATCTTTGGGGTGTGAACTTTCCCAATTATTTTGATAAGTTCTAAGTCAGATGTCACTGCTGATACTTTGTGTTAACACTGTTACTTATTCCACTGCTCATCAAAACATATATGAAAGCAGGGGAAACATATTATGAAAATCTAAAATACAGGCCTTTAACATCATTTGGAGAGAAATCCTGTCCTCACTGAAATCAATCAGAGTTTTCCCACTGACTTCAGCGGACCCAGGATTTCACTCATCCAAAGTTGGAAAGGCGAGCGGGAAGAATTGGTTTCATTTTCCTGATGAGGGGCTCACCTTCCAAAAGTTTGAGAAACTCCCAGATTATTTCCTATGTGAGTTGAAGTTGCATTTATGCTATCTAAAAACTAAGGAATGGGTTAGTACACCTCTGTATGTAGGCAAATGTTTAATGTGTTGAGCTCTGTAGCAGCTGTTTAGTGATGCAGGATCAGATGCTGCAAATTAATACTCCCTTTGCAATCCTATCAGAGTTGCACCTGCTTATAAAAAGGTTTGAATTTACCCTTTAGTTACTGATTTCCATTGCCGCTTTGCATCGACAAGATAGCTTTGCTTTCATGCATTTCCGGATTTTTTTTTAAAAGACAGAATGGGGCGGTACCATTAAACATTAGAAAAATCAGCTGCTGAAAATAAAAAGGTAGCATAGGCAGGTTACTATTATAAGGTAAATAGAAAATTCTGAATTAGCCACTGTCAGACACAAAATGCATTCTATTCTATCAAATTTCTGACCTGTATATCTGAAAGACCACAGATTTTACCAAGGGTTTTTGGACCTTCATGCACTGACGTGTGTTTTTGTTAATTCAAGAGTTATTACAACTTCAGGTAAATCTGATATGATCAGGAGGAAAAAAGACAAGCAAGGCAAACAGTAAATGTTATAAATAGATTATGTATTACCAGAAAATGACGTTGAAATAGATAACCATCAACATAATGGGAAAAGAAGAAAAACATGTTCATTTTCATTTGGCAGCTAGTGTACATAGCAAATCAAATTATCAAACAACTACTACATGGGATTGTTGCACAGTTAAAAATACTTATCACATACCAAACATATTGCCTAACTGATTGAGGGATGGCTTAATTTAGCAATCAATGAACCTCTAAAGGTTGGATGCTTCCAGTTTATTCAAATTTATCAAATTTTTTGAGAGACTCTTGGTACCCTTCAACTCTCCCTGTCTCTTACCTTTAGTAACAGGCCCCAGATCTCTCCCTGAAATGGAACCCTCCTTGCTCCAGAGATTGGATAATGGCTGGGATTCCCTGTGCTAGGCCTCATTAGCGGGGAATTAATGTGAGTGCATTCAAGTGCAGCCTTGATTATTTAATACATTTAAATTAACTCAACTTCAAAATCTCTAGTTTCCAGCCTGTTCCTAAAGACGCTCTCTCCTACCAATCATCAAATCAGTACTCGGTGTCTTCAGACCTATGTATTGCTCTGCAGTATTCAATCACAACAAATAGATTGCAAAAACACGCACCAGCATGCAAACTGCACCAAAGTTACATACATGTAAAGTCATGGGTAGGAGAATCCCAAAGGATCACAGATCAGCTGGTTCCAAGAAGGATCCTAAGTAGAGCTGGTCAGAATACTTTGCCCACAGAGATTTTGTTTTGAAAAACGACCTTTTGTCAAAAACCATTTTTTTGAAAAAAGCAACTCATAGTTCCCACCTTTTGTAAAATTATTTGACTTCATCAATATTGTTTTCAAAACCAAAAAAATTGTTTAACAAAACTCCATTTTCAGTAAGAAAACTGGGAAATGAAAAATGTAAATTTCAAAAACTGATAAAATTTCAATAAAAATATCTATTAAAATGTGGAAAATTTCCCAAAAAATAGAAATCCAGTCTATTTTGAATCCTGTAAAACAGAAACAATTTTGAATTTTTTTTTTGACCAGCTCTAATCCTACATTTAGATACTTATCTAAAGCCAAGTATGCCCCAATGCATGGCCCTCCCAACAACCACCATTCCCCCTTTTGCCTAACAGGACCATAACTTTCCTAATACCAGTTATATTCTTCGGCAGACCAAATGGCTTCTTACCATCTCTAGTGCACCTTTGGTAGGTAGCTTTCAGGGGGCCCTGCTCTCTCATCTTACATCTAAATAGGGGCATATCTTCCTTCCAGTTTCTTCTGCCTTCTCCCACTTCCTACTGAGTATCCCCACACTTCTTCCCTTATCAACTCATTGTGGTGTCTCCCCTAATCTGGTTCTTTCCTCATTCCTTCCCTACCCTCTGTGGCAGGGCTTCTCCAAATCATCCCTCCTTTGTTCCCCATCTCCAATGACTCCCTCTCCTTAGGAGGTGACATCACCCTCAGACCTGACTTTACTGCTGCCCCAGGAGCCTGTAAGATGCTACCAGCTCCTTCCGAGAAGAACCCTGTGGTCCCTAGCCTTGCCCCTTCTGCTTCTTATTGGCAGAAGGTAAATAAGTGCCGAGCTGAGATTAGGCTGATCTATAGCATTATTCCCCCCACCCTTTACCTTCTAGTGAAGAGCATGATGGAGCAGGGCTGGGGGAACAGGGAGCAGGCCGCAATGTTGACAAATTCCTGGCAGGGGCGGCTCTAGGCATTTTGCCGCCCCAAACATGGCAGGCAGGCTGCCTTTGGCGGCTTGCCTGCAGAGGGTCCGCTGGTCCCACGGACCTCCCACAGGCGCGCCTGAAGAGCACCCCCCGTGGCTTGCTGCCCCAAGCACGCACTTGGCATGCTGGCGCCTGGAGCCACCCCTGATTCCCAGAAACAACTACACTCAGCACATACTTGCTTTTGGAAAATCTTGCAAGCCCTCAGAATGGCCTCTAAAATGTTGGTGCTTTGGGTAGTTAGAAGTGCTATGCTGTTGCCGCCAAAACTATGAAAGTGGAACTGCATTGATTAGAGGGAGTTACAGAGTGTAGGCAAGATAGATAGTTCATAGTGTCACCTGTTGTGTTGAAAAGGGGATGTCTCAGGCCCAACATGGACTAAAATGTAACTAAAACCCTTGTTCACTATTGCAACATTAAACAGTTAAGTATGGTCCAGAGCTTGATGTCAAATAATTGCAGAAAATGGCTTACCACCATTAAAAATCTTTTATTAAAGACAGAAAAAAACAAAACCCAACAACAAAAACGAAATTATTTGAAATGTTAAGTATTAAGAATTTATTTTAACAATATGTTCCCCCTTTAGCTGCACAGTCTTTATAGAGAGAAACCTGGGCTGCCCAGAGGATTGAGGGGGCCTGAGGCAAAGCAATTTCGGGGTCCCCTTCCATAAAAAAAAGTTGCAATACTATAGAATACTATATTCTTGGGGGGGGCCCTGTGGGACCTGGGGCAAATTGCCCAACTTCCTCCCCCCCGGCCAAGCGGCCCTGAGAGAAACACTCATTTGACAGTCTTTTAGATAGTATTAAAGATGGTATTTACTATCCTTCTTAGTGAAAAATTAAAAGATTAGTTTAGGTAGTTGGGATTTGTCATTACTTAATTTAATCCTGCTTCCCTGAAGACAAACACATCAAAGGGGAGAGAAAAGAACTGCAAAGACAGAAAACACAGCTTTTGTCTCTGCTGTTAACTTTCACTTGCAACCTTGCTGCTGGAGAAACACAAGTCAGAACATGGTCTGACCACCCATTCCAAAATGCAGCAAACTTGAACCAGCATCAGGCTATTTCAGGCATCATTTTTAGCTGCCTCTCTGAACATAGGCTCACAGCAGTGTTGCAAAAGATGGAACTGTCTTGGCTAGCTAAGCCAGACTCCTTTAATAAAGGCATTAAAGAAAAAGTAAGGGGAATGGAGGGTGAAAATGACATCCAACGGAACGGATTACAGCAAAAATGCAAATCTCACATTCCAGCTGGAGGTGGCAAGGTCGTAGGTTCCCACTCTCCGACCTGACCCAGTCAAGCTCCTAACTTAGGATCAGGATGAGGAACACCCAATGAAGGCAAGTAGTAATAGGCTCAATAGTATTCATCACCATACAAATTTTGATAGGTTTCCACGCCCCTTTTAGGGCTTATGTCCCGCCTTCCCACCCCCCGTTTCCGTTGGCGCAAGAGTGTGGCGCCGTCGGCCATTTTGAAAAAAGTGTGCGTGTATGTGTTTGACTAGAGGAAGTGTTGTGTATGTTTGTGCTTGGTGATATGAAGAGAAAAAGTTTGAAAGAAGAGTGTGAAGAGAAAAAAAGAGAGTTTGAGTAAGGTTTAGAGGAAAAAGAAATTTGAAAGAAGAGAGGTAAGTTATTGAAGAAAAGAGGCTGGTAAAGGCAGGTTATGAAAGAATAGAAAGATTTTTGTTTTTAAAGGGTTAGTTAGTTTGAAAGAAGACAGATTTTTAGTGAGTTTGAGTAAGGAGAGATGATGGTAAAGAATAGAAAATTTTGAGATTAATGTAAAAAGTGTATTAAATATCAGGGTGGATTAAGAAAAAAGTTAAATAATATTGAAAGCTAGGTTTATAAAGGGAATTTACTAAGGCAAAACCTGTTTGGTAAGTGCAGGATAAAAAAGCGTTGAAGCTATTCAATACCAGTGTAAATTTAAAAAAAAAAAGAGCCTCCTTTGCAAAGGGCAAAGATAGACAGCACATGGTGGAATCAAAAAGAGAGAGCGAGAGAGAGAAAATGACATTGGCGCCAAAGTGTGGCGCCGACGGCCATTTTGAAAAAATGTGTGTGTATGTGTTTGACTAGGGGAAGTGTTGTGTATGTTTGTGCTTGGGTACATGGAGAGAAAAAGGTTGAAAAAAGAGTGTGAGAGTGTTAAGAGAAAAAAAGAGAGTCTGAGTAAGCTTTAGAGGAAAAAAAGGAAATTTGAAAGAAGAGATGTAAGTTAGTGAAGAAAAGAGGCTGGTTATGAAAGAACAGAAAGATAGAACTTAAAAAAAGGAAATATTTGTTTTTGAAGGGCTAGTTTAAGAAAAAAGTTAAATAATCTTGAAAACTAGGTTGAAAAAGGAAAAGGCAAAACCTGTTTGGGAGGCCCAGGGTAAAAAAGGTGAATAAAAAGGCATTGAAACTATTGAATACCAAAATAGGTTAAGAAAAAAGCATAAAAAACATTAAAAATTAGGTTTAAAAGGGGAATTTACTAAAGCAAAACCTGTTTAGTAAGCACATGGCCAAAAACTATAAAGGGGTTGTCATAACCTTAGTCCCAGATTTGGACCTTAGCGTCCAAAATATGGGGGTTAGCATGAAAAACCTCCAAGCTTAGTTACCAGCTTGGACCTGGTACCTGCTGCCACCACCCAAAAAATTAGAGTGTTTTGGGGCACTCTGGTCCCCCTGAAAAACCTTCCCTGGGACCCCAAGACCCAAATCCCTTGAGTCTCACAACAAAGGGAAATAATCCTTTTTCCCTTCCCCCCTCCAGGTGCTCCTGAAGAGATACACAGACACAAGCTCTGTGAAACTACACAGAGGGACTCCCCCTCTCTGTTTCCAATCCTGGAAACAAATAGTACTTTCCTATTCCCCCAGAGGGAATGCAAAATCAGGCTAGCAAATCCAACACAAAGATCTCCCCTGATTTCTTCCTCCCACCAATTCCCTGGTGAGTACAGACTCAATTTCCCTGAAGTAAAGAAAAACTTCAACAGGTCTTAAAAGAAAGCTTTATATAAAAAGAAAGAAAAATACATACAAATGGTCTCTCTGTATTAAGATGATACAATACAGGGTCGATTGCTTAAAAGAATATTGAATAAACAGCCTTATTCAAAAAGAATACAAATCAAAGCACTCCAGCACTTATATTCATGCAAATACCAAAGAAAAGAAACCATATAACTTACTATCTGATCTCTTTGTCCTTACACTTAGAAAACAGAAGACTAGAAAGTAGAAACTACTTCTCCAAAGCTCAGAGAAAGCAGGCAGACAGACAAAAGACTCAGACACTCAATTCCCTCCACCCAAAGTTGAAAAAAATCCGGTTTCCTGATTGGTCCTCTGGTCAGGTGCTTCAGGTGAAAGAGACATTAACCCTTAGCTATCTGTTTATGACACGCCCCCCAAATTGCAGACAGTGGGGAAGCTCACTGGCGGCGATTTCCTTCTAGAACTTGAAAATAAACAGATTAATACAACACATAGACCTTTACATATACTCCTAAGTATATAACTAACAGACTTCTACATTTTAAGAACACTTTTTAACTACTGAATTCTGGGAAACTCTCACGGGAGAGGGCATCAGCTACTTTGTTAGAAGCTCCTGTGATGTGTTGAATTTCAAAATCAAAATCTTGGAGAGCTAAACTCCAACGAAGAAGTTTCTTGTTGTTCCCCTTGGCAGTATGAAGCCACTTTAGTGCAGCATGGTCAGTTTGTAGTTGGAACCGCCGTCCCCAAACATATGGGCGTAGCTTTTCCAGGGCGTACACAATGGCATAGCATTCCTTTTCACTGACTGACCAGTGACTTTCCCTCTCAGACAGTTTCTTGCTGAGAAACACGACAGGATGGAAGTTGTGATCTGTTGCTTCCTGCATGAGCACTGCTCCTATACCACGCTCAGATGCATCTGTGGTTACCAGAAATGGTTTGTCAAAATCCGGGGCCCTGAGCACAGGGTCAGACATGAGCGTTGCCTTAAGTTGGGTAAAGGCCTTTTGACACTCATCAGTCCACTTAACGGCATTTGGCTGGGTCTTTATGGTCAGGTCGGTCAATGGGGCAGCGATTTGGCTGTAATGTGGTACAAATCGCCTGTAGTATCCGGCCAAGCCTAAGAAGGATTGGACCTGCTTCTTGGACCGTGGGACAGGCCACTTTTGGATAGCATCCACCTTGGCCTGTAGGGGGTTTATGGTTCCTCGACCCACCTGGTGCCCCAGGTAAGTCACTCTGTTTTGGCCTATTTGACACTTTTTGGCCTTAACAGTTAGTCCTGCCTGCCTGATGCGCTCAAAGACCTTTTCCAGGTGTAGTAGGTGTTCGGGCCAGGAGTCTGAAAAAATGGCCACATCATCGAGGTAGGCAACTGCAAATTCTCCCAGTCCAGCTAGTAGACCATCTACCAGCCTCTGGAAGGTGGCGGGTGCATTTCGAAGGCCGAAAGGAAGGACATTGAATTCATACACCCCCGCATGGGTGACGAATGCTGACCTCTCCTTGGCAGGTTCATCTAGCGGTACTTGCCAGTACCCCTTGGTTAAGTCTATTGTAGAGATGAACTGGGCACGTCCCAACTTTTCCAATAGCTCATCGGTGCGTGGCATTGGATAGTTGTCCGGACGAGTTACCGCATTTAGCTTACGGTAGTCCATGCAAAAGCGTATTTCCCCATCTGGTTTGGGTACCAGAACCACTGGAGATGCCCATGCACTGGTAGATGGGCGGATTATACCCATCTGTAGCATGTTCTGGATCTCCCGTTCTATAGCAGCTTGGGCATGAGGAGACACTCGGTAGGGTGGGGTTCTGATTGGGTGAGCATTACCTGTATTAATGGAGTGGTATGCCCGTTCAGTCCGTCCTGGGGTGGCTGAGAACAATGGGGCGAAGCTAGTGCACAGCTCCTTGATTTGTCGCCGCTGCAGACGTTCCAGGGTGGTTGAGAGGTTCACCTCTTCCACGCCACCGTCTTTTTTTCCGTCGTAGTAGACACCGTCAGGCCACTCAGCATCATCTCCCTGGACTGTAAACTGACAAACCTGTAAATCTCTGGAATAGAAAGGCTTGAGAGAATTAACATGGTACACTTTAGGCTTTAGTGAGGAATTGGGAAATGCTATGAGGTAGTTTACAGTTCCCAGGCGCTCTTGGACCGTGAATGGCCCTTCCCATGATGCTTCCATCTTATGGGCCTGTTGCGCCTTCAAGACCATAACCTGGTCTCCTACCCTGAAAGAACGTTTTCTGGCATGTCTGTTATACCAGGCCTTTTGCTCTTCCTGAGCATTCTTTAGATTCTCTTTAGCAAGGGCTAAAGAGTGTCGGAGGGTGCTTTGCAGATTGCTTACAAAGTCCAGAATGTTAGTTCCTGGAGAAGGCGTAAACCCCTCCCATTGCTGCTTCACCAACTGTAAGGGCCCCTTAACCTCGTGACCATACTCAAGTTCAAATGGTGAAAACCCTAAACTGGGATGTGGTACAGCCCTGTAGGCAAACAGCAACTGCTGCAACACTAGGTCCCAATTATTGGAGAATTCGTTGATGAATTTTCGTATCATGGCCCCCAAAGTTCCATTGAACCTTTCCACCAGGCCATTGGTTTGATGGTGGTACGGGGTGGCAACCAAGTGATTCACCCCATGAGTTTCCCACAGTTTTTCCATGGTCCCTGCCAGGAAATTAGACCCTGAATCTGTAAGGATGTCGGAGGGCCAACCTACCCTGGCAAAGATGTCTGTTAGGGCCAGGCCACACAGTGTTAGCCCTGGTGTTGCCTAGAGCTACTGCTTCTGGCCATCGGGTAGCAAAGTCCACTAAAGTCAGTACGTACTGCTTTCCTCTGGGCGTCTTTTTTGGGAAAGGGCCCAGAATATCCACAGCTACTCGCTGAAATGGGACCTCAATTATGGGGAGTGGCTGGAGAGGGGCCTTGACCTGGTCTTGAGGCTTTCCCACTCTTTGGCATACCTCACAAGACCGGACATACTTGGCAACGTCCTTGCCCATCCCCTCCCAGTGGAAGGACTTCCCCAACCGGTCCTTGGTTCTGTTCACCCCAGCATGGCCACTGGGATGATCATGGGCTAAGCTTAAGAGCTTCCCCCGGTACTTAGTTGGAACCACCAACTGTTTTTTGCGGCTGCCATTCTTCCCGGTGTCCACCAGAAAGAATTTCCTTGTATAAAAGTCCTTGGTCTATAACAAACCGGGATCGATTAGAAGAGCTGAGAGGCGGTGGGGTGCCCCGTGCCGCCGCCCACGCTTTCTGAAGGCTGTCATCCGCTTCCTGCTCAGTCTGGAACTGTTCCCTTGAGGCTGGGGTCACCAGTTCTTCCTCAGACTGTGGACTTGGGCTTGGTCCCTCTGGAAGCGATGTAGGTGATGGGGTTGTTTCCGGTGCTGGTGAACCGCTCTCCGCTGGTGCACCTGAGGGTATTTCAGGCTCTGGCTGAGCCTTTTGGGTATGGCTGTCTTTTGCTTCTGCCAGTTCTGGCTCGCTGGCGCCCTCTGGCGTTGAGTTTGAAGATGTGGTTGCACTTGCTGGTGCTGGTTGCTGTTCCAGTTCCGGGCCTGGGACTGGAGATGCTGTGGCTGTTTCAGTGGTAGGCATGGAATCCGGGTCCACTACCTCTGTCTGGGTCTCTGGTAACACAGACGGGGCGTCTGTGGACGGCTCAGGAACAGGAATGGGTCTGGAAGCTTGCCTGGTTTGGCTACGTGTAACCATTCCCACTCTCTTGGCCCGCCTCACCTGGTTGGCCAAGTCTTCCCCCAGTAGCATGGGGATAGGATAATTGTCATAGACTGCAAAAGTCCACATTCCTGACCAGCCTTTGTACTGGACAGGCAGTTGAGCTGTAGGCAAGTCTACAGCTTGTGACATGAAGGGGTAAATTGTAACTTTGGCCTTTGGGTTGATGAATTTGGGGTCAACGAAGGATTGGTGGATAGCTGACACTTGTGCCCCCGTGTCTCTCCACGCAGTAACCTTCTTTCCGCCCACTCTCAAATTTTCCCTTCGCTCCAAGGGTATTTGAGAGGCATCCGGGCCTGGGGATCTTTGGTGTGATGGTGGTGTAATGAATTGCACTCGCATGGTGTTCTTGGGACAGTTGGCCTTGATATGTCCCAGTTCATTACACTTAAAGCATCTTCCATCTGATGGGTCACTGGGCCGAAGTGAGTTACTGGAGACTGGTGAGGTGGAAGAGTAGGGCGTCTGTGGCTTGACTTGGGTTGTATGTGGGGTCTTTGGCTGTCCTTGGTTGTAGGGTTTATGGTCTGTGTGCCCCCTGGGGTAATCGTTCCCCTTGACAGTAGCTTTCTTGCTTTCTGCCAGTTCCATCCATTTGGCTCCAATCTCCCCCGCCTCAGCGATATCTTTGGGATTTCCATCTTGTATGTACCGTGTGATGTCTTCAGGAACTCCATCCAAGAACTGCTCCATTTGTATGAGGAGGTGCAGTTCTTCCAAGGTTTGAATGTTGTTTCCTGTTATCCAGGCCTCATAGTTTTTTGCAATGTAGTAGGCGTGTTTGGGAAATGACACCTCTGGTTTCCACTTTTGGGTTCTGAAGCGCCGACGGGCATGATCTGGGGTTATCCCCATTCGGTATCTGGCCTTGGTTTGAAAAAGTTTATAGTCATTCATTTGCTGCTTAGGCATTTCAGCTGCCACCTCTGCTAAAGGTCCACTGAGCTGTGACCTCAATTCTACCATGTACTGGTCTTCGGGGATGTTGTACCCAAGACAGGCTCTTTCAAAATTTTCCAAGAAGGCCTCGGTGTCATCACCTGCCTTGTAGGTGGGAAATTTCCTGTGCTGTGGAGCAATAATTGGCGCTGGGTTGTTAGGGTTGGCTGGCACATGCAGCCCAGCTTTTGCCAAGTCCAGTTCATGTTTTCTCTGTTTTTCCTTCTCTTCATTGTCTTTTTCTTGTTTTTCCATTTCTTTTTGTTTTTTTTCCATTTCTCGGTGGTGGGCCGCCTCCTCTTCTTCTTGCTTCCTTCTGTGGGCCAACTCTTCTTCTGCTTGTTTCCTTCGGTAGGCTACCTCTTCTTCTTCTAGTTTTCTTTTGTGTGCTGCCTCTTGGGCTGCCTGTTCTCTTTGGAAGGCTGCCAGTTTCATGCTTTCTTCCTTTTCTTTCATCTCCATCTCTTTTTGTTTTATTTCCAGTTCCTGTTTGTGTTTTTCCATCTCTCGCCTGTGTTCAGCTTCTTTGATTTGTTCTTCGGCCTCAATTTTTGCCTTAGAAGTCATGGTTCTGGTTTTCTTGTGTTGGGGTGCCCTCCGGTGTTTATCTTCTGAACTGCAGGTTCTCTGTTGCCTCCTGAAGTCTGCCTAGCAACAGTGCCTTTAGCTAATTTTCAATGTTAAGTAAACCTGAAAAACCACTTTATTTGCATTCATATAGTGCTGGTAATGACTCTCAATGGGAGTGCTATTGTGTGACAAAAGACCCTCAACAGTCTCTTAATGGCTTCTCGCTTAACATGCAAGCCACAAACTGCCAGAGAGAGCAGAAAAAAAAATTCTCTCTGGTTCCCTTTTAAAACCAACTGTTTCTCTCTGCTAAAAAGCCCTTAGCAGAGAAGAGAAAAATATAATATTCCTACTGGCTTCTGGATTCTGTCTATATCCCACCACTGCTACACCATATCATAACCTTAGTCCCAGATTTGGACCTTAGCGTCCAAAATATGGGGGTTAGCATGAAAAACCTCCAAGCTTAGTTACCAGCTTGGACCTGGTACCTGCTGCCACCACCCAAAAAATTAGAGTGTTTTGGGGCACTCTGGTCCCCCTGAAAAACCTTCCCTGGGACCCCAAGACCCAAATCCCTTGAGTCTCACAACAAAGGGAAATAATCCTTTTTCCCTTCCCCCCCTCCAGGTGCTCCTGAAGAGATACACAGACACAAGCTCTGTGAAACTACACAGAGGGACTCCCCCTCTCTGTTTCCAATCCTGGAAACAAATAGTACTTTCCTATTCCCCCAGAGGGAATGCAAAATCAGGCTAGCAAATCCAACACACAGATCTCCCCTGATTTCTTCCTCCCACCAATTCCCTGGTGAGTACAGACTCAATTTCCCTGAAGTAAAGAAAAACTTCAACAGGTCTTAAAAGAAAGCTTTATATAAAAAGAAAGAAAAATACATACAAATGGTCTCTCTGTATTAAGATGATACAATACAGGGTCGATTGCTTAAAAGAATATTGAATAAACAGCCTTATTCAAAAAGAATACAAATCAAAGCACTCCAGCACTTATATTCATGCA
Source organism: Gopherus flavomarginatus (assembly GCF_025201925.1). Lineage (NCBI taxonomy): Eukaryota > Metazoa > Chordata > Testudines > Testudinidae > Gopherus > Gopherus flavomarginatus. Next base: position 130,088,472 of record NC_066617.1, read on the forward strand.
AATACCAAAGAAAGAAACCATATAACTTACTATCTGATCTCTTTGTCCTTACACTTAGAAACAGAAGACTAGAAAGTAGAAACTACTTCTCCAAAGCTCAGAGAAAGCAGGCAGACAGACAAAAGACTCAGACACTCAATTCCCTCCACCCAAAGTTGAAAAAATCCGGTTTCCTGATTGGTCCTCTGGTCAGGTGCTTCAGGTGAAAGAGACATTAACCCTTAGCTATCTGTTTATGACAGGGGTACTAAGAAAAAAGCATTTAAAATGATTAAAAACTAGGTTTAAAAAGAGAATTTACAAATGCAGAACCTGTTTGGTAAGCACAGGGTAAAAAAGTGAATAAAAAAGCATTGAAACTGCAATATCAGTGTAGATTAAGAAAAAAAGAAAGAGAGGTTAAAAGAAAGAACAGGACAAGAAAAAAGAGCAAAGATACAGAGCACATGGTGGAATCAGAATGAGAGAGAGAGAAGCAGGCAGAGTCTGTTTAGTAAGAACAGGGTAAAAAAATGAACAGAAAAGCATTCAGAATCAGGATGGGTTAAAAGAAAGAACAAGACAAGAAAAGGGAAAAGAGAGCCCCTTTGCAAAGGGCAAAGATAGACAGCACATGGTTGAGTCAGAGAGAGAGAGAGAATCCTTACCTTTTATGTCTTTCTGTAGAATGAGGCAACTTTTCTGGTTTAGATCCTCTCAGACTTGTTATCATCACCTTTGGATGGGCCCAATTAGAGGTGGTTTTACAGGAGCATCATAGAATTCATTTTCCTGAACCAATCCTAGAGTCCCAAGATTTTAAACAAGAGCCAACTCCCTCCTCCCCGCCTTCCTTTTAACTGTTTTATTCTTATCTAAAGGAACAGACCCCCGAGCATTTTTTTGCCATGTAGCTCTTTTACAGGGTTTTTTTAATAAAAGTTAAATTCATAAGCTTTTAGTAACTCACCATTTTTTAAAGTTTTTCCCCTAGGAAAGTTTCCCCATCTTTAATCATCAGACCTGTTTAAATAGAAGCTCCTCCTTACAACGACAGCCCTAAACTATTGGCTAAAAGTATCATCCGCCATCCCTCCCTAAGTTAGGAGGAGCTTCTACTTAAACGGGTCTGATGCCTTTCACTCTAGGGGCAGAAGTGGTGGACAAAGTGACAGAGGCCGAAAACCCCAATTGCGTTTTAAATGAAATCATCAAACCGACAAGTAAATGTTTAATGCAAAATGTTGAACATCTTCTTCGTTCAGCAAATTACAAAATCTTGCTCAGAAAAAACACTAACAGAGCGTGTTTGGGAACAAAACAGGCCGAGTTGTAAAATAAAATGTCAGTTAAAAATAACTGTGTAAAGCGTGTTTTTAAGGAGTTTCAGGGATGTGGGGTTTGTCAAAAGCAACAACAACAAAAGGTACATGAACGGCCTGTTCCTCTAACAAAGGCCCAACCACCTCACCCAGCCCTGGTGTTTGTGCTTGAGGGTTATAGGCTCCCTATGGACCATTGCAAAGCAGCCCCCAAACCCCTCTTAAATCATACCATCTTCTGCTTCGGCTGTACCTTTTCATTTTCCACCCCAAGGCCCTCTGCATTAGGACTTAATCATAGCCCCTCTGATTTCAACAAAGTCTCAGGTCTCTCATCTACTGTTTCATATTATTTAATGCTGTACATCACCTAGGGTTACAGTTTGCATAAAAGTGTTTTATAAAAACAAAACAAAATATATTCTCTAGGGCCTTAGACAAGGTAATAATCAACAATATTGTAACTATTGTTTTGCAGTCCTTGCTGCAATGTCTCTTTTAGCTTGTTGTTTTTAATATTTCTGATAGGCTGTAAGATGGGGGGAGATAATACCTCATAAAGTGAAAAAGTGCTTTCAAACAATAAACATTTGCCCATGCTAAAGCATAACAACTTACACAGACAGGCTGCCTACAAAACTGTTTCACTAAAAGAGTTATCAACATGCCCCCTAAAACTCAGGACAGCTTTCTTACCCGCATGGCCTGATCTCTGTGGCCCTGGCTTTTTAAAAAAAAAGTTTGTCCTTGGTATAGATTTTAAAAAACAGTTAAAAAAAGAAAAAAAGGGGAAGGGTGGCAGGGGGAGGAGAAAAGAGTGTGTGTGTGTGTGAGAGAGAGAGAGAGAGAGAGAGAGGAAGGCTCCATATCTCTGGTAAACCTTTAAAAAGCAATCTTGGGTGGTGGTTGTTTTTTTTTCTAATTAAAACATATGTAAACTCCCCTCAATTGCCAGTTTTCATATTCTTACCCAGTTGTTGTTTTGGTACTTTAAAAACACTATTTTTAAAAGAACAGGCTAGTATCTTAAGCCTTTTAGTTCACTAAACTTCTACAAAATATCTCTAACAGGGGCCTTGTTTTGTTACAGCTCAGGCAATACTGCTTTTTCATAATAAACTTTACAAAAACATAATGCTTCAAATATATGGGAAGGAAAATAAACTTCTCTCTGATCCACTGGATTACAAAATAAGGAGGATATAAACTAGCTGTTACTAAGGTTCTGTGGTTTTCACTCTGGCGTGTTTTCTGCAAGCCCTCTTTTTAATTAAAACACACATGTAAAAATGTTAAATAAAGGGCTCTGTCTTTATATAGGCTTGTCTTTTAAAGTGTTTATTCCTCTACAAAACTTACTATAACTTCCACTTGTATGTGTTAAAAAACAGGCAAAGAAGCAGCCTTCTTATCTCTGATCTACTGGTTTACAGAGGCTGTTTTTGCTGACAGCTGCTCTGCTGCAAAAGCCTGCTGTCCTTACTAAAAAATGACCAGTGCTAGCCTAAACCTAGGGGAAAAACTTTCTGTGTTTTTAAGCCTGGGTTGTTTCTGCGGACTTGCATGTTATTGAAACACCTATGCCTAAGGGGCTAAATGAAGGTTATGGGTCTTCAGGTAGGCTTGTCTTTTCAACTGTTTATTCCTCTCCAAGCCTTTCACCTGTCTTTGTTAAAAAGCAGGTAAAGATGCAATCTTCTTCTCTCTGATCCAATGGTTAACAAAATAAGGGGTAATATAAACCGTTACTAAAAATCTGGGGTGCTTCTGCCTGCTCTTTTACATTTTAATGAAACACTTATGCCAAGGGGGCTAAATACCAAAAAAAAAAAAAAAAAAGAAAGAAAGTGTCTTCAGGTAGCCTGTTTTTCAAAGGGGTCTTCTTTTCTAATCCACTACCTTCAAAAGGCTGTTTCAAGTGGTTCACGCTAAAAACCTTGGGGGGGGGGACTTTTTCTTAGTAAGGGTTTTGTGGGTTTAGGTCAGGGATGCTTCTGCATGCTCTTTTTTTTAAATGAAACACCCCTACAAATAAAGAAATGTGTCTTCAGGTAGGTTTGTTATTTCATGTATTTAATACATTAAAAAGAGGGGGTTTTAGACATTACTTATAGACTCATAGACTCTAGGACTGGAAGGGATCTCGAGAGGTCATGGAGTCCAGTCCCCTGCCCTCATGGCAGGACCAAATACTGTCTAGATCATCCCTAATTAATAGACATTTATCTAACCTACTCTTAAATATCTCCAGAGATAGAGATTCCACAACTTCCCTAGGCAATCTATTCCAGTGTTTAACTACCCTGACAGTTAGGAACTTTTTCCTAATGTCCAACCTAAATCTCCCTTGCCGCAGTTTAAGCCCATTGCTTCTTGTTTTATCATTGGAGGCTAAGGTGAACAAGTTTTCTCCCTCCTCCTGATAACACCCTTTTAGATACCTGAAAACTGCAATCATGTCCCTTCTCAGTCTTCTCTTTTCCAAACTAAACAAACCCAATTCCTTCAACCTTCCTTCATAGGTCATGTTGTCAAGACCTTTAAACATTCTTGTTGCTCTTCTCTGGACCCTCTCCAATTTCTCCACATCTTTCTTGAAATGCAGTGCCCAGAACTGGACACAATACTCCAGTTGAGGCCTAACCAGCGCAGAGTAAAGCGGAAGATTGACTTCTCGTGTCTTGTTTACAACACAACTGTTAATGCATCCCAGAATCACGTTTGCTTTTTTTGCAACAGTATCACACTGTTGACTCATATTAAGCTTGTGGTCCACTATGACCCCTAGATCTCTTTCTGCCATACTCCTTCCTAGACAGTCTCTTCCCATTCTGTATGTGTGAAACTGATTGTTCCTTCCTAAGTGGAGCACTTTGCATTTATCTTTATTGAACTTCATCCTGTTTACCTCAGACCATTTCTCCAATTTGTTCAGATCATTTTGAATTTTGACCCTGTCCTCCAAAGCAGTTGCAATCCCTCCCAGTTTGGTATCGTCCGCAAACTTAATAAGCGTACTTTCTATGCCAACATCTAAATCGTTGATGAAGATATTGAACAGAGCCGGTCCCAAAACAGACCCCTGCCAGACCCCACTTGTTATACCTTTCCAGCAGGATTGGGAGCCATTAATAACTACTCTCTGAGTATGGTTATCCAGCCAGTTATGCACCCACCTTATAGTAGCCCCATCTAAATTGTACTTTCCTAGTTTATCTATAAGAATATCATGCAAGACCGTATCAAATGCCTTACTAAAGTCTAGGTATATCACATCCACCGCTTCTCCCTTATCCACAAGGCTCGTTATCCTATCAAAGAATGCTATCAGATTAGTTTCACACGATTTGTTCTTTACAAATCCATGCTGGCTATTCCCTATCACCTTGCCACCTTCCAAGTGTTTGCAGATGATTTCTTTAATTACTTGCTCCATTATCTTCCCTGGCACAGAAGTTAAACTAACTGGTCTGTAGTTTCCTGGGTTGTTTTTATTTCCCTTTTTATAGATGGGCACTATATTTGCCCTTTTCCAGTCTTCTGGAATCTCCCCCGTCTCCCATGATTTCCCAAAGATAATAGCTAGAGGCTCAGATACCTCCTCTATTAACTCCTTGAGTATTCTAAGATGCATTTCATCAGGCCCTGGCTTGCAGGCATCTAACTTTTCTAAGTGATTTTTTACTTGCTCTTTTTTTATTTTATCTTCTAAACCTACCCTCTTCCCGTAAGCATTCACTATATTGGACATTCCTTCAGACTTCTCAGTGAAGACCGAAACAAAGAAGTCATTAAGCATCTCTGCCATTTCCAAGTCTTCCGTTACTGTTTCCCCCTCCTCACTGAGCACTGGGCCTACCCTGTCCTTGGTCTTCCTCTTGCTTCTAATGTATTGATAAAAAGTCTTCTTGTTTCCCTTTATTCCCATAGCTAGTTTGAGCTCATTTTGTGCCTTTGCCTTTCTAATCTTGCCTCTGCATTCCTGTGTTATTTGCCTATAGTCATCCTTTGTAATCTGACCTAGTTTCCATTTTTTATATGACGCCTTTTTATTTTGTAGGTCACGCAAGATCTCGTGGTAAAGCCAAGGTGGTCTTTTGCCACATTTTCTGTCTTTCCTAACCATTGGAATAGCTTGCTTTTGGGCCCTTAATAGTGTCCCTTTGAAAAACTGCCAACTCTCCTCAGTTGTTTTTCCCCTCAGTCTTGATTCCCATGGGACCTTACCTATCAGCTCTCTGAGCTTACCAAAATCTGCCTTCCTGAAATCCATTGTCTCTATTTTGCTGTACTCCCTTCTACCCTTCCTTAGAATTGCAAACTCTATGATTTCATGATCACTTTCACCCAAGCTTCCTTCTACTTTCAAATTCTCAACGAGTTCCTCCCTATTTGTTAAAATCAAGTCTAGAACAGCTTCCTCCCTAGTAGCTTTTTCAACTTTCTGAAATAAAAAGTTGTCTGCAATGCAGTCCAGGAGCTTATTGGATAGTCTGCGCCCCGCGGTGTTATTTTCCCAACATATATCTGGATAGTTGAAGTCCCCCATCACCACCAAATCTTGGGCTTTGGATGATTTTGTTAGTTGTTTGAAAAAAGCCTCATCTACCTCTTCCACCTGATTAGGTGGCTGTAGTAGACTCCCAGCACAACATCACCCATGTTTTTTACCCCTTTTAGCCTAACCCAGAGACTCTCAACACTTCCATCTCCTATGTCCATCTCCACCTCAGTCCAAGTGTGTACATTTTTAATATATAAGGCAACACCTCCTCCCTTTTCCCCCCGTCTATCCTTCCTGAGAAAACTATACCCATCCACACCAACTTTCCAGTTGTGTGTATTATCCCACCAAGTTTCAGTAATGCCAAAAATGTCATAGTTGTATTTATTTATTAGCACTTCCAGTTCTTCTTGCTTATTACCCATACTTCTTGCATTTGTATATAGGCATCTAAGATACTGGTTTGATCTTGCCTCCCAGCTTTGCCCTGACCCTGCTTTCTCTCTGTCATTATAGCCCATGCTCCCTCCTCTTTCCGACCCATCTCCCAGGTCTTGTTCCCCAGTTACCTGTGGGGTTTGCTCACCTGTCCCCGTCGAACCTAGTTTAAAGCCCTCCTTTAAAATGGTTTATAGTATGTGTTGTTCAGCTTTTGTTACAGGGTCCTGGTTGTTTAGATAAGAGCAGAACAGGGCTCTGCTGCAGCTTCACAGTTTTTACTAAAAAATAAGCAGTGCTAGTCTAAAACCTAGGGGGAAAAATCCTTTTTTTTTTGTCACTATACATTACTTTTATAACCCTAGATTGTTTGTGCATGCTCTTTTTTTATTAAAACACCTATACCAAAGGACAGTGCCTTCATTTTGGCATGTCTTTTACCTCTGTTAAAAAGTGGGGAAAGAAGCAATCTTCTTCTCTCTAATCCACTGGTTTACAAAATAAGAGGTTTATAAACTGTTTGTTACTAAAAACCTGGGGTGCTTCTGCCTGCTCTTTTTTACTGAAACACTTGTGTCAAGGGGGGTAAATAAAGAAATGTGTCTTCATTTAGGCATGTCTTTTCAAGGGTTTATTCCGTTAAAAGCCTTTCACCTCTCTTTGTTAAAAAGTGGGGAAAGAAGCAATCTTCTACTTCTCTCTAATCCACTGGTTTACAAAATAAGGGGACTATAAACCGTCTGTTACTAAAAACCTGGGGTTTTGAACCTAGGGTGCTTCTGCATAATTTTTTATTACAACACATACAAAAGGGTTGTGTCTTAGGTTTGTCTTTTCGAGTCATTATCCCTTTGCAAAACTTAATGTAATTTTAACATGTGTTTGTTAAAAAGTTTGGGTCAGAAGCAGCCTTCTTATCTCTGATCCACTAACTCACAGAGGCTGCTTTGCTAACAGGCGCTTTGCTTCTTTGTCTTTCTAATCCACTGGTTTACAAAATAAGGGGTTTATAAACTGTCTGTTACTAAAAACCTGGGGTGCTTCTGCCTGCTCTTTTTTATTACAACACAAATGTAAAAGAAATGTTTTTTAGGTTTGTCTTTTTACGCCATTATCCCTTTGCAAAACTTAATGTAACTTTAGCCTGTGTTTGTTAAAAAGCAGGTAAAAAAGCAAACTCCTCTGTGATCCACTGATTCACAGAGGCTGCTTTGCTAACAGGAGCTTTGCTGCAGCTTCACATTGTTTTTACTAAAAAACAAACAAACCCGTTAGTTTAAAACCTAGGGGAAAAACTTTAAAAAATGGTGTGTTACTAAAAGCTTATGAATTTAACTTTTATTAAAAAAAACCCTGTAAAAGGGCTACATGGAAAAAAAATGCTCAGGGGTCTGTTCCTTTAGATAAGAATAAAACAGTTAAAAGGAAGGCGGGGAGGAGGGAATTGGCTCTTGTTTAAAATATTGGGACTCTAGGATTGGTTCAGGAAAATGAATTCTACGATGCTCCTGCAAATCCACCTCTAACTGGGCCGATCCAAAGGTGGTGGTGATAAGTCTGAGAGGATCTAAACCAGAAAAGTTGCCTCATTCTACAGAAAGACATAAAAGGTGAGAATTCTCTTTCTCTCTCTCTCTGACTCAACCATGTGTTGTTATCTTTGCCCTTTGCAAAGGGGCTCTCTTTTCCCTTTTCTTGTCTTGTTCTTTCTTTTAACTCACCCTGATTCTGAATGCTTTTCTGTTCATTTTTTTACCCTGTTCTTACTAAACAGACTCTGCCTGCTTCTCTCTCTCTCATTCTGATTCCACCATGTGCTATCTTTGCTCTTTTTTCTTGTCCTGTTCTTTCTTTTAACCTCTCTTTCTTTTTTTCTTAATCTACACTGATATTGCATAGTTTCAATGCTTTTTTATTCACTTTTTTACCGTGTGCTTACCAAACAAGTTCTGCCTTTGTAAATTCTCTTTTTAAACCTAGTTTTTAATCATTTTAAATGTTTTTTTCTTAGTACCCCTTTATAGTTTTTGGCCATGTGCTTACTAAACAGGTTTTGCTTTAGTAAATTCCCCTTTTAAACCTAATTTTTAATATTTTTTATGCTTTTTTCTTAACCTATTTTGGTATTCAATAGTTTCAATGCCTTTTTATTCACCTTTTTTACCTTGGGCCTCCCAAACAGGTTTTGCCTTTTCCTTTTTCAACCTAGTTTTCAAGATTATTTAACTTTTTTCTTAAACTAGCCCTTCAAAAACAAATATTTCCTTTTTTTTTAAGTTCTATCTTTCTGTTCTTTCATAACCAGCCTCTTTTCTTCACTAACTTACATCTCTTCTTTCAAATTTCCTTTTTTTTCCTCTAAAGCTTACTCAGACTCTCTTTTTTTCTCTTTACACTCTCACACTCTTTTTTCAACCTTTTTCTCTCCATGTACCCAAGCACAAACATACACAATACTTCCCCTAGTCAAACACATACACACACACATTTTTTCAAAATGGCCGTCGGCGCCACACTTTGGCGCCAATGTCATTTTCTCTCTCTCTCTCTCTTTTTGATTCCACCATGTGCTGTCTATCTTTGCCCTTTGCAAAGGGGGCTCCTTTTTTTTTTTTTTTAAATTTACACTGGTATTGAATAGCTTCAATGCTTTTTTATCCTGCGCTTACCAAACAGGTTTTGCCTTAGTAAATTCCCTTTATAAACCTAGCTTTCAATATTTAACTTTTTTCTTAATCCACCCTGATATTTAATACACTTTTTACATTTATCTCAAAATTTTCTATTCTTTACCATCATCTCTCCTTACTCAAACTCACTAAAAATCTGTCTTCTTTCAAACTAACTAACCCTTTAAAAACAAAAATCTTTCTATTCTTTCATAACCTGCCTTTACCAGCCTCTTTTCTTCAATAACTTACCTCTCTTCTTTCAAATTTCTTTTTCCTCTAAACCTTACTCAAACTCTCTTTTTTCCTCTTCACACTCTTCTTTCACACTTTTTCTCTTCATATCACCAAGCACAAACATACACAACACTTCCCCTAGTCAAACACATACACGCACACTTTTTTCAAAATGGCCAACGGCGCCACACTCGCGCCAACGGAAACAGAGGGCGGGAAGGCGGGACATAAGCCCTAAAAGGGGGGTGGAAACCTGTCAAAATTTGTATGGTGATGAATACTATCGAGCCTATTACTACTAAGGCATAATGGATCTCACGGTTCCAGGAGATGGTGGGAGTGGCAGCCATGATCATAAAGCTGACTCCTTCCAGTCCATGCCATGCCCACCAAGATAATATTTAACAAAAAAAATAGGGTGACCTTTTTTCATTAACAATGACCAATCAAAGCACATTTTAGTGATTTCAACTGTAAACATCCTCTGATTTCTAGAAACTTTCATCTCTCTTTTACAGATGGAGCCTTGAAGACCCCTAATTAAAGTTCTTGTAAGTTAAACATGCAGGTTTGCATCAGTCTGTCTGTCTTCAACTGTTGCTGACTTATACAAAATTGTTTATGAAACAGGTTGTTGGGCTCTTGTTACTTTGGATAATACATCAGTGGCTAGATTCTTTTAATAGAGGGGCCTTCCTTCCCCCCCAGTTTAAATTATTTTTTGTGAAGTTCCCCCCCTCAAAAAAAATAGTATAGAATTTGGGGTGGAGGGAGGCAGGCATTAGGAGAGGAAGGAATAGTGCTGAGGAGAAAAATCTCAGATATTTCAGCTTCTCTTATAGCCAGTTTATGTCTCAACCCTGGGATATCAGAGGCAAGTGTGGTGCTGAAAAAATCCTAGTAATGTGTATATTGTAAGGTTGTGAATTAACTAAAAATGCCACTGAGCAGAGGGAAATTAAAATGAAAATTTTTACAGTTAGTGAACCTCTGAAAGCCAGAGCCCCAAGTATTCTATAATTCTCTTACTACAGAATTTGCTGCAGAATCCATTCTTTGTCATAGTGTTTGGCTCCTGTATCTAAATTTCTGTTAATCCATAATTGTTTTCTATCCTACAAGGTTGTAAAGAAAATCTTAGAAATGTGATCCCATTGTAAAATGACGTAATGCTGTCTAGCGAATCTGCATTGTATAGAACAGGGGTCGGCAACCTTTCACAAGTGGTGTGCCGAGTCTTCATTTATTCGCTCTAATTTAAGGTTTCATGTGCCAGTAATACATTTTAAAGTTTTTAGAAGGTCTCTTTCTATAAGTGTATAATATAGAACTAAACTATAGTTTATGTAAAGTAAATAAGGGTTTTTAAATGTTTAAGAAGCTTCATTTAAATTTAAATTAAAATGCAGAGCTCCCCGGATGGTGGCCAGGACCCAGGCAGTGTGAGTGCCACTGAAAATCAGCTCACGTGCCGCCTTCAGCATGTGTGCCATAGGTTGCCTACCCCTGGTATAGAACAATAGCTTAGAAACGTTAACTGCCTCATTTATTTCACTAAATGAACTCAGACCTAAAGATGACAATTTATGTGTCAGTACTCAGGGCCCTGATTCAGGAAAGCACTTAAGCATATGCTGTCTCCAGGAAGACTGCTGGGTAGAGATGGGGTCCACCTGACCAAGAAGGGGAAGACAACTTTGCACACCAACTCACCAGGTTAGTGAAGAGGGCTTTAATCTAGGTTCCCAGGGGGCAAGTGACAAAAGTCCACAGGCAGGTATAAAAAAGGTGACTTTAACAGACGACTAAATATTGAGTGGGAGGGAGGGAGGAGAAAAATTATAATAGGGTCAACAACAGGAAAAACTCTGGAGGAATCTGCTCAACATCTCAGATGATCATACACAAATGCAAGGAGAATGGGGAATAAGAGAAAGAACTGGACATATTAGTAAATAAGCTAAATTATGACTTAATTGGCATCACTGAGACTTTGTGGAATAAATCTCATGACTGGAATATTGGTACATGTTCAGGAAAAACAGGCAAAGGAAAAGGGGAAAGATATATTGCATTAGTCATCAAGAATATGCATGATGAAGGTGCAACAAAGGCAGCTGTCAATCTGAGGTGCATTAACAGGAGTAGTGTTGTATGCAAAAGCAGGGAAGTAATGGTTCTGCTCAGCACTGGTGAGGCATCACCTGGAGTACTGTGTCCAGTTCCGGGTGACACACTTTAGGAAAGATGTAGGCAAATTGGAAAGAGTCCAGAGGACAGCAACAAAAATGATAAAAGATTTAGAGAAAGTAAGCTGTGAGGAAAGGTTTAAAAAACTGGGTGTGTTTAGTCTTGAGAAAAGGAGACAGAGGGACACTGATAATCTTTCAGGTATACTAAGGGCTGTTATAAAGAGAAGGGAAATCAATTTTTCTTCATGTGCACTGAAGGTAGGACAAGTAATAATGGAAGATTTATGTTGGATATGAGGAAAAAACGTTCTACCTATAATGGTAGTTAAGCACTGAAATAGATTTCCAAAGGAGGCTGTGGAATCCCTGTCTACCCTGTTCTTAAAAAACTCCAGTGACAAACACCTGTCAGAGATAGTGCAGGTTCACTTGATTCTGCCTCATCTATTCCTGACCCCCAGTGCTGACCTAAAGAGGTCCCTTCCAGTCCTACATTTCTGTGATTAAATCCCATTGACTTCAATAGGAGCTAAGCCTAACTTCTGATTTTAGCATAAGTATCATGCAAAAATATTTATTGGAGTCTTACATCAACTACCTTCCATGCTTTTGTGCCAGGACCTGAATTTCATCTAGGAAAAAAAAAATATATCATTGCCCTGTAGCAAAGTGTTTAAATTGCTCAGAATCCTTGATGTGGATTCTCTTCCCAGGAGAAAAACTGAAAGTCTCCACTACTTGCCCTGTTTGATTAACTGAGAATGACCAGCCTGATACCATCCCCATATAGTTTGTGCACTCACTAATGATAGTAAAAAATAATGGAAGTCTTCAGAGTGCAGTATACTGCAGCATGTTGTGGTAGTGATTTTTTTTTTAAATACACAGAAATTGTCAAAATGTGTAAAAGAAAAACACAAGCCTTCCTGTCTTGAACACACTGAGTTGGACAAAGATTCTCTAAAAATACTGAATCTCTTTATCAGCCCTTCATACAAGATTTTGGTAAAATTGTAGGCTTGTATTCCAGGCATGGCCAAACTACGGCTCATGAATCCCCCTTGGGTCCCCCCACATTCTCTGCTTACCAGACTGGGGGCAGGGGGGAGCTTGGGGCTTCTGCCCTGTGGCAGGGTGGTGCGGGTAGTGGCTTCTGCCCTATGAGGAAGAGGGTCTCAGGGCTTTAGCCCTACGCATGGTGCATGTGTGATGGGGTTCAGGGCTTTAACTCTGCGTGGGGTGAGTGCACTGGGGTTCAGAGCTTCTGCACCCTTGCACCTCAGTCTGGAAGGCAGAGAATGCGGGGGGGGGGGGCACAGAGGCACATGCATGGGGGACTCCAGAAAGTACTTCAAGAGGATTTAAGCCCTGGTGAACCCAATGGTGTGAGTGTGAGACTGACAGAGAGAGAAGCTTGCACATGCACATTATTTCAGGAACTTGCATCATTCGGTATTCACACGTTGTGCTGTGTGGACCTTGTGTGCTCATGATCTCCCTGCATTCCACAGAATACAGGCTGTGTTTCCTGTTCATAAGTCACATTTGAATAATTTTAGCTTTAAGTGTTAATCCTACGTTAATTTTGTGGATGACAATGACATCTTCAAATTGGAAGAATGCAAGTATTAAGCCAGAATGGGAGGAAGATTTTGCATTCACTGTTAAAGATGGCAAACCCCTGTGCCTTACCTGCAATGCATCATTCACTCACTACAAAGCAAGCAACTTGAAACATCACTATGAAATGAATCACAATAACTTTTCATCTAAATACCCTCCTGAAACACAATTAAGGAAAAACAAGCTAACCATATTAAAATTATGCCTAAACAGTCAACAGACATTACTTTTAGCACAGTAAGGAAGTTGACACAATGACCAAAGATAGTTTTGTTACGTCATGGAATATCACTCATGCTAAACGTCCATATTGTGAGGAAGAATTTGTTAAGAAGAATATCGCAGAAGCGGTTGTACTTTTAGATCCAAGTAACACAAAACTTCAATGACTAATAAAGCACATTCCAATTTCACACCACCCTGTGGAACAGGATATGGAGGTGGAATTACCACATCTGAGGTAGAAGCCATACTTGAACAGCTTAATGGGACAAAATCGGAGGGCCCGGACAATCTTCATCCGAGAATATTAAAGGAACTGGCGCATGAAATTGCAAGCCCGTTAGCGAGAATTTTTAATGAATCAGTAAACTCCGGGGTTGTACCGTACGACTGGAGAATTGCTAACGTAGTTCCTATCTTTAAAAGAGGGAGAAAGAGTGATCCGAGTAACTACAGGCCTGTTAGTTTGACATCTGTAGTATGTAAGGTCTTGGAAAAAATTTTGAAGGAGAAAGTAGTTAAGGACATTGAGGTCAATGGTAATTGGGACAAAGTACAACATGGTTTTACTAAAGGTAGATCGTGCCAAACCAACCTGATCTCCTTCTTTGAGAAGGTGACAGACTATTTAGACAAAGGAAATGCGGTAGACCTAATTTACCTAGATTTCAGTAAGGCATTAGACACGGTTCCACATGCGGAATTATTAGTCAAATTGGAAAAGATGGGGATCAATATGAGAATTGAAAGGTGGATAAGGAACTGGTTAAAGGGGAGACTACAACGGGTCATACTGAAGGGTGAACTGTCAGGCTGGAGGGAGGTTACTAGTGGAGTTCCTCAAGGATCGGTTCTGAGACCAATCTTATTTAACCTTTTTATTACCGATCTTGGCACAAAAAGCGGGAATGTGCTAATAAAGTTTGCAGATGACACGAAGCTGGTGGGTATTGATAACACGGAGAAGGACCACGGTATCATACAGGAAGATCTGGACGACCTTGTAAACTGGAGTAATAGTAATAGGATGAAATTTAATAATGAAAAGTGCAAGGTCATGCACTTAGGGATTAATAATAAGAACTTTAGATACAGATTGGGGACGCATCAATTGGAAGCAACAGAGGAGGAGGAGGACCTTGGGGTATTGGTAGATCACAGGATGACTATGAGCTGCCAATGTGATATGGCCGTTAAAAAAGCTAATGTGGTTTTAGGATGCATTAGGCGAGGTATTTCCAGCAAAGATAAGGAGGTGTTAGTACCGTTATATAAGGGGCTGGTGAGACCCCACCTGGAATACTGTGTGCAGTTCTGGTCTCCCATGTTTAAGAAGGATGAATTCAAACTGGAACAGGTTCAGAGACGGACTACCAGGATGATCCGAGGAATGGAAAACCTGTCATATGAAAGGAGACTCAAAGAGCTTGGCTTGTTTAGTCTAGCCAAAAGAAGGCTGAGGGGGGGATATGCTTGCTCTTTATAAATATATCAGAGGGATTAATATTAGGGAGGGAGAAGAATTATTTAAGCTTAGTACCAATGTAGACACAAGAACGAATGGGTATAAACTGGACACTAGGAAGTTTAGATTTGAAATTAGATGAAGGTTTCTAACCATTAGAGGAGTGAAGTTCTGGAACAGCCTTCCAAGGGGAGTAGTGGGGGCAAAAGACATACCTAGCTTTAAGATTAAGCTTGATAAGTTTATGGAAGGTATGGTATGATGGGAGAGCCTAATTTTGGCAATTGATCTTTGATTATCAGCAGATAAGTATGCCCAGTGGTTGGTGATGGGATGGATCTGAGTTACTGCAGAGAATTTTTTCCTGAGTGCTGACTGGTGAGTCTTGCCCACATGCTCAGGGTTTAGCTGATTGCCATATTTGGGGTCAGGAGGGAATTTTCCTCCAGGGCAGATTGGCAGAGGCCCTGGAGGTTTTTCGCCTTCCCCTGCAGTGTGGGGCATGGATCACTTGCTGGTGGATTCTCTGCAGCTTGAGGTCTTCAGACCACAATTTGAAGACTTCAATAACTCAGGCATAGGTTAGGGGTTTGTTATAGAAGTGGATGGGTAGGGTTCTGTGGCCTGCTTTGTGCAGGGGGTCAGACTAGATGATCACATTGGTCCCTTCTGACCCTAGAATCTATGAATCTATGAAACGGCGTATCTCCCCAGATCAGTGCTGATGTTGCAAGCAAGATGCAAAACGGATCTAAAGAATTCTCTACCATACAGCCTAGTTGTTGACAAATCTACAGATATACAAGAAAAACCATGACTAGCAATATTTGTTCACTGTGTTTCTATGGATGTAATTGTGAAAGAAGAAATGTTGGTCTTAGTGGCGCTAAAAGAAAAACATGCAGTGTTGACATAAAGAACGCACTTGACAAAGCATTGACAAATGCTGACGTACTGCTAGATAAACTTGTCAGTGTTGCAACAGATGGAGCACCTGCAACGGTGGAAGGAAAAAGTAGGCCTTATCAGACTCTTGAAAAAAGATCCCAAATATCTGGAGTTTCTCCCTGTTCACTGTATCATCCATCATGAACATCTCGCAGGCAGATATTCCAAGTATGAAAATGTTACAAAAACGGTCCTAGAAATTGTAAATTTTATCCAGTCAAATACGAAGACTCGTCGACAGTTCAAAAATATAATCACAGAGCTGGATCTTGAAGACAAAACTAATGACGGATGGAGACCCACAAGGCCTCTTGCTTTAGCAGTAGTTAGCCGTGATATAGTAAGTAGGATGTTACAATTTTTTTTAAATGCATGCGTAAAGGTTGTGTGTCTTGTGGCTCTCAAATTTCTGAAGATTATGTTTGTGACTCAGAGGGTCAGTAAGTCTGGCCACCCGTTATATTCCCTCCACAACATTACTGTTTTTTGTTTTGCTTTTTTAACTATAAGGAAGAAAAAATCTGATTTACATTCTGTGGTATGTTTGCTTTTAAGATAACTGAGGGGTTTTATTCTGACAGACATTACCTGTAATTTGTTATGGTTACATTTATGCTTATTTATAATTTATTAACCTTTTCCACTTGTGATTTGTTCTGTCTACAGAGCACATGCAAGAAAAAAAATGTTCCTTATGATAAACATACCAGTCTTTCCATAGAACCAAGACTGTGAATCACCACCTCATTCATATAACATTTCATTAATACCAATATTTACACATGGATGTTTCTAACACGGCATTTCCTTATACAATGTGAGGCGGAATTTATAAAAGCAGTTCAAGTCTTCTGTAACTACATATAAGGGCTGAAACAACGATGACGACACTGTCCACTAAAGTAAAGCTGTGTTGTTAGCCAGAACAAAAGCCCAGCTGTGTACAGCTCTTATAAAAAAAATAAAGGATTTTTGGATTAATAAATCAGGATGTATCAGACAGAGCAGCAAGTAAAGATTAAATTTAAAGAAGAGCTTGAATCAAATTTGGTCAGTTAGATAGGAAATGTAGATACAACTGGACACTACATTAAAATCTTAATACACAAAAAGCTACTAGCACTGTATGTTCCTTCCCCCACCCCAAATCAGCAGTGTTCTTTACAAACATAGCAAACTGATATGAAATGGCCACTTTGCTGTATTTTAATTAAAGACAAATTCCAAATAGCAAGCACAGCATTAGTATAGAGACCAAACGTGTGGTGGGTTAAGAAACTAAAGACTGGCCTCCTGCATACATGTGTGTAAGAAAAATACAACTGATTTCAATTGTTTTTATTAGGTATTAGCAGTTTACAAATTTGAGATTTGTTTAAATAAAGCTATAGAACAGAATCAGTTGGAAACTCATTTTGGGTTTTTTTTTTAGATCCACAAAATTTGCAATATACTTTGTCAATGGCAAATTCCAGGCTGTCTAAAACACAACCCCACTATATTTTTTTATTCACATATTTTGTAAGTTATCAAAAAACTAAGATTGTTCTAAAAATACTTAACAAAACGAAATAGTCAATTAACTACTCTATTTGTCCCTATAATTATGTATACTTGAATTTTGTTCATTTTGTACACGATACTGATTGTTTAAAAGCACTTAAGGAGACTACATTGCAATTTTTTAATAATTCTCAAAGTTATGAATAAATAGACAGATCCCAGGACAAAATTAAGTTTGTTACCTTACATACTCTGAGTATTTATATATCTCATACCTCACCCTAAACAAAATATTTTCCAGAGGAAATAATGCTCTAAAGGTAATATTCCCTTGTCATTTTAATGCTAAACAACATGAATTTCAAGAGCTTCTGTTCCTGACAAGCAAAGGTCCAAATCAAGTCCTGTATTTTGCTATAATACACTAAATACCATCTCAATGTATGATTTTTTTAAATTAAGATTTCATTTCTACAGGACACAAAAATTGTCAGCAGCCAAACTATGTATACATGTGGCACCTGAGGTTTATGACTACAGATGCAGAGATTCAGATCAGTAATCTCATCTTTCCATCTAAAGCACCCATCTAGCCATCTTTTTCTTCCCTGCCCTCCAGCCAACTTGGGGGGTGGGTGGGGGGAGAGAGAGATGTACTGTATGTAACACTAAGGACATTGGAAGATACAACACTATAAAGGAACAAAAGCATAAGTGATGTAACAAGTTACTACAAGGTTTTTGCTACATAAAAATAAAGTGACAGTCAAAAAATTCCAAGAACCAGAAAGTAACATGGTAAACAAAAATGGCAAAACAACTTGGAAAATATTCTAGAGCCTTAAGGCAGCCTTCATTTCAATCAGCAATGTAATCACTGGCATATCTGGAAATTCTTCTTTAGTGTACTTAATTATGTTGATATGCAACTGGTTAAGAACTGTATCGGTCCTAGAAAAAAGAGAAAAGAACAAAATACTCACGGGCATGTGTTCCACAGCAAGATAAATTAAATACAGCAATAGTCATTAAAAGTAAGTGAAGTTTAATTTTTAAAGCCACCACATTTAGAAAACTGGCCAAGATTTTCAAAAATAAGGGCTTAATATTGGGCTCTTGAATTTCAAAAATGTCAGACACCCAACAGCTCTCACTGATTTAATCTGAGCTCAAAGGGATTTGATGGGCATTTGGTACTTTTGAAAACCAGGCCTCTTACTTAGGTGCCTAATTATGAATTTAGGATTTTAACTTTCAGCGTCTATCTTTTAAAATATCGGTCCTTCCATCCAGGGACTCTGTAGTACATTCTTCTATCACATCAGCTACAGAGACAAAAGCCTAACAGTTAAATTATTACTAGTTACTCTAAAATGGGATATGAGCAACAAATTTGCTTGATAGAATGCACGTTCTATTACTATAAGAAAAGGAACACGTCAGTCATTTTTAAGAGTCTCAACTGTACACATGGAAACTTCTCTAAGAAAAGTGAATTATTAATTGGAAAGTCATAAAAAGCCTTAAATATTTTGCCATCTGTTATGAAAGTTCTCTGACGTTTCAGCTACATTATATAAAAATGATCAACCTTTCCCCCCCAAAAGGAGTTAATTGACAGGAATCATGTGACTAAATCCTCGACAAAACTTCAATATCTATCCTGTTTTTTTAATATTTCTTACTTTCCTAATTTACTAACCTGTATAGAAGTCATGACTCCATTAGCAAGAACAGAAAGTTTTCCAGCCACTGATTTTACTCCTTGTTTAAACTGAGCCATATCAGGAGCTGAAGGCAAGACATTTGCAATACTGTAATTTCCTATGGAGGGGATAAAAGAAAACATTTTATAGTGATATTGTATTAAAAATAGCGTATTTTTAGAGCTATTATCTACTACATTGAACACCAAACCCATGAATGTCTGAATGTCCATACCAACTAAAGTTCTAAAAATTAAAAGTAATCTTTAGATCTAAAACAATTAATCAAATTACTCAGATTCCTCTTGCTTTATATTTTCATATTTCCATTTGAGAATTTGTACATATTTCTACCAAACATGATATTTTCTAAAACTGTACACTCCATATACCAAGTTGAGCAATTACACTCTGCCAACATATAAGATTCCTCCTGCAGTTTCAATTGGATACAATATTACTAATTTCCTTTCCTAAACTGTTACCTAGTCTTGCTGAGTGTTGTTAAACAGCTGCTGTATTTCACTTCAAAGATGGATGCACTGCTATAGGTGTAATTCCGATACTACCTTTGGGAGGAATTTAGGGTGGTGCCATAGGAAATGTCAGAGGGCCTAAGCGGTTTCTGCAGGGCCAGCCTATCCAGGAGGTGCAGAGGCACTGGCAAGATGGGAACACACACTGGTGAGTGTTCCAGATGTGTGGGTACCAGGGCAGTCATTGGCACCATTGGATTCCGTTTGTACCTAGTCTTACTCTCCACATGTGGAAGCTTGGACATTGGTCCAGTTGGATCTGCGCACATCTCACCCAACTTGGCCCAGCTAGGGGAAGAAATGCTGTGCTTAGGAGCAATCTATGATGGGGATCTGCTCTTATGCCCGTGACAGTGTTTTTTATACTCTAATGTTGGTACTTGTCCTTTGTCTTCAATACCAATGGATCGGGAGCACATGAGGGGATTGGAGCGGCTCTCACTGCCAGTGATGGTTGCTACCAGGGACTTCACTGGTCCCGGATCAGAATGTGCCCTCAGTCTAATGGCTTCCTCCATCAAGTACTTATGGAGGCAAAGCTCTCGAGCTTCCTGTGTTCAGGGCATGAAAGACTTGCAGATGGAGCAGCAAGCCATGATCACAGGATGTCTATGAGCCGCCTATATGATATGGCTGTTAAAAAAGCGAATGCGGTCTTGGGATGCATCAGGTGAGGTATTTCCAGTAAAGATAAGGAGGTGTTAGTACCATTATACAAGGCACTGGTGAGACCTCATCTGGAATACTGTGTGCAGTTCTGATCTCCCGTGTTTAAGAAGGATGAATTCAAACTGGAACAGGTACAGAGAAGGGCTACTAGGATGATCCGAGGAATGGAAAGGAGACTCTCAGAGCTTGGCAAGTTTAGCCTAACCAAAAGAAGGCTGCGAGAAGATATGATTGCTCTTTATAAATATAATCAGAGAGATAAATATCAGGGAGGGAGAGGAATTATTTAAGCTCAGTACCAATGTAGACACAAGAACAAATGGATATAAACTGGCCATCAGGAAGTTTAGACTTGAAATTAGATGAAGGTTTCTAACCATTAGAGGAGTGAAGTTCTGGAACAGCCTTCCACGGGGAGTAGTGGGGTCAAAAGACATATCTGCTTCAAGACTAAGCTTGATAAGTTTATGGAGGGGATGGTATGATGGGATAGCCTAATTTTGACAGTTAATTGATCTTTGATTGTTAGAAGTAAATAAACCCAATGGCCTGTCATGGGATGTTAGATGGGGTGGGATCTGAGTTACTACAGAGAATTCTTTCCCGGGTGCTGGCTGATGAGTCTTGCCCACATGCTCAAGGTTTAGCTGATCGCCATATTTGGGGGTCGGGAAGGATTTTTCCTCCAGGGCAGATCGGCAGAGGCCCTGGAGGTTTTTTGCCTTCCTCTGCAGCATGGGGCACGGGTCACTTGCTGGAGGATTCTCTGCACCTTGCATCTTCAAACCACGATTTGAGGACTTCAATAACTCAGACATAAGTTAGAGGCTTGTTACAGGAGTGAGTGGGTGAGATTCTGTGGCCTGAATTGTGCAGGAGGTCAGACTAGATGATCATAATGGCCCCTTCTGACCTTAAAGTCTATGAGTCTATGTGTGTCTTGCCGTGGCAGTAAAGACAGCTCTGATACTTGTCATTCACAGATAATGAATGCGAGCAAGAGAAACAATTTTTAAAATCATGGAATCTGGGGCATAGTCCCCAGGTGGAGAAAGTTCCCCAAACAGGGGAAGAACTACACTAGTGTATATCTCACTAAAACAACAAAATACAATTATCTGCAACTATATACACAGAACAAGGAGTGGTCACTCTCTTAGCAAAACACAGTGTGAAGGAACAGGGGTTCCGACTCAGGCCGTGTGGCGGTAAGAGGGAACTGAAGAGGCGTTGACCCACACCATCTATTATATCCTTGGCTTGAAGCACAAGGGGATGCACCACGCATATGCGGGTTAACGGACACTTCTTCCAGACTCAGGTGCATCTCACATGTGAAATACACATAGGTACCATCATTTGAAGAACTAAACAATTTGCATTTTAGCAGACAATTCCAGAGGGAAATGAGTAGCGGTGTCACCCTTGTCTTGCAATCTTGTGTGCCTTACGGTAGCTCTCACCCAGGCTGCTCACAAACAGCCTTCCAGCATGCAAGACACACTGGGAGTGTCTGTGTGTAACTGCAGCCTGCCAGGCACACCTGGTCTCTCACCAGCCTGAGTTATACTGCAAGGTGACCTCAACACACCCCCAGTTGCAGATCTTCCCCCAGAAATCTTTATCCTGTGCTGCCCAACCCTCTCCTGGCCAATACAAATGTATTTAATCCATTATTCCTTTATAGAAATAATATGCCAGCTTATTACCTTAAACAGCTATCCAGACACTTCAATTTAAAAAGACTGGATTAGATAAAACAGTAAAACAAGCTTATTAACAACAAAGATTTTAAGTGAGGATAAGTAGTGAGGTATAAAAGTTAGAAATGATTACAAGAAAAATAAAAACAAAGAACACTCTCACTAGTATCTACTTATAAAAGTAGCTTAGTTGCAAAGTAAACTCTCTCACCTCAGGCTCCAGCAGATTACTGACCAAATTTGCAAGTCAGGACCCTTCCCCTAGAGTTCAATGGCTGTCTCCTTTTGTCTTCTCGGTTGTGGAGAATGAGGTGGGCAGGGAGAGAGAGAGAGACACAAACAGAAGGACTGCAGTTAACAACCCTCCCTCTGCTGGAAGGGGGTGAGACCACAGTAGTGGGCACTGCCGGAGGGCAGTGTCCTGAAGTGGATGAAGACTGTCCTGAAGAGGACGCCGCTGAGCAGGGAGCAACGTGGGTCCAAGGGCAGCAGAACGGAGACAACAGGAGAGTTACCACACAGTGAGGATGTCCCAGAGCGGTCAAGAGCTAATTCCTGGAGCGACCGACAGGGGGTGCCAGCGGTGGTGAGTTGAACCCCACCACAGTCCTGTATAGGATTAGGGTATTTTAGGGGAGGGTAGATGTTGGTCATGCCCTTTAAGAATCATTTAGTGGTTGGATAAGCAAAGATGGTAGTTCCATCTACCTTATCATGTAGTGAGGTGACTGCTGCTAAGCTTACCTTTAAGAAGCTATTGGAAAGGCACGTCTTTTTAAGACCTAGTATATAGTCCAGGACTCTGGGTGGAGGGGCAGAATGAGGAGACATATGATGAGCCTCATACCAGGTGCAGAAATGTATCCACTTATGAGCATAAGTCTTGCGTGTGCTCCGTTTGTGACTATTCAAGAGAAAATCTTAACTTCTTCAGAGTAATCATGATCCAGCCCCGTTAGCCATGGACGAACCAGGCCTTTAGGCGGAGAACCACTAGGTTGGGGTGAATGACGCGGCTGGCCTTCTGTGTCAGGAGGTGAGGAAGTTGTGGAAGGGTTCGAGGAGGTTTCACCACCATCTGTGTTAGGTATGAGAACCACGTCTGTCTGAGCCATGTTGGTGCAATGAGTACAACCCTGGCCTTGTCCTGTCTGATTTTGTGCAATACCTGGCTTACTAGAGAGATCAGGGGGAATGCGTACATTAGTGGTTCTTCCCATTTTGTGGGGAGGGCATCGCCCAGTGAGTGGTGGCTGAGGCCCGCTCGGGAGCAATATTGAGGGCATTTTGTATTGCGAACTGTTGCGAATAAGTCTATAGTAGGGAACCCCCACTGGTTGAATATAGTCACGATGGTCTGGTAGTCCATCTCCGACTCATAGGTTTGTGAGAAGTGTCTGCTCAGATGGTCTTCCGTGGTATTCTCAAGTCCTGGCAGGTAAACTGTAGAAATGTCTATATTGTTGGCTATGCACCATTGCCATAGGTGGAGTGCCTTGATGCAGAAAGGGTATGATCAAGCTCTGCCCTGTCGGTTTATATAAAACATGCAGGCTGTGTTGTCCATGAGGACTTTGATGGTATTGTTGCGGATAAGCAGAAGGAAGTGTTTGCATGCTTTTGTTACTGCCCAGAGCTCTAGAATGTTTATATGTAGGTTGGTTTCTGCTGGGGACCAGCATCCCTGGATGATGGTGTTGTCCAGATGGGCTCTCCATCCCACTACAGAGGCATCTGTGGTGATAGTTATAGTGGGAGTTTTTTGTTGGAATGGGACCCCTGAACAGATGTTTTGAGGTTGTATCCACCATTTGAGGGAATCCTTCACTCTCACTTCTTAGATGCAGGGTCCTTAGACACGATTTGTGTGTAGCCCTTGTCTGAGGCTGCTGCTGGAGACCATTGGCCAGGAGAAGCCCTGGACTCTAGGTCGGAGGCTGGCCTGCGGGATTTCTCCATCATTAGTTTTTGTTGGAAGTCCCTGGCTTTCAGTGTCCTGGCAGATAATTTCTTGCAATGTGGACACTTCTGTGGTATATGGGTTTCCCCGAGACAGCATGACCAACAGATACAGTAACAGATAGCCTGTAGATCAAGCAATGTTTAAAGCTGGGGGGAACCAGGCATACCTAAGGTGAAGGTCACCATTGGCAGAGACCCGCTGGTGGTGGGCGGGCAAACAAAATAACACTTTTTTTAAAATCGGTAAAGAAGGATGAGAAAACAAAAGAAAACCAGCAAAAGGGATAAACAGAGATGGTCATATAAGCAATTTTACAAGATAGACAGGCGCTGCTGTCATTCTGACTCTAGCCAAAGGCAGTAGAGAAGGAACTGAGAGATGGTTGGCTGCGCATGCTAAATGGCCACTCGGAGTGGTGAGACACAGATGTCATGTGTGCATGGCCAACTGGGGCACTGCTACTACAAATCTCTGATTATAAGCACAGGGCGTCAAGACACCTAAAGTAGAGAACCCACAGGGACACTCTTCGAAGAACCCTGCATTATCTATCTTTTCCCTAAGATGACAAAGGGGGATCGGTTGTGACCCAGGAGTCTCGTCAGAAATCTTGATGGAAACACGTGACAAGGATTTTACCTTGTACCTAATCTAGCTTAAATTTTAGTTACTAGAAAGCATTTTATCTTTATTTCTCTTGTAACCATTTCTCACTTTAATTCTTATACTCACTTAAGATCTATCTCCGTAATTAAACTTTTTTTATTTTTAATGTCATCCAGTCCAGTGCTGTGTTTAAACTCAACTCTCTGTTAACTCCAGTTAAAGTAACAAACTGTTGAATACTGACTCTTTAAAGGAGCAATGGACCTTAACATTTCTCTGCTTGTTCCAAGATCAGATTGGATGTTTTAGAACACACATTTTTGGGAAAAATTGGGGCTGGGGAGAGTGTGGCGTTTCCTTACCAGTTGTTAACCAAGACTTGTGGAGACCAGTGGAAGTCTCTGATATTGTAGGTAGGCTCCAGGATCCAAAATATTGGACCAGGGTTGCCAAATACATAGACAGAGTGCATACTTGTTGCTGACTGTGAGTGTCCCAGGCAGAAAATCACAGTAGCAAGGCATTGTGAAGCACTCAGGGTTACATGGTAAGATATGACAATTCTTCATTGGTCTGGACTGCACCTCAGAATGTGACATCCATTACAAGACTTTTTTAGATGTTGGCAGCTCCATATGGTGCGTAATACAAACAGCTGAACTCTGCTTCTTCAGAAGGCATAATTTTTCTATAACTGTTCCTTTTATAGGAAAGGTCAGAAGTTATAGGGTCAAGACAATCAGGAAGCTCAATCAGAAATTAATAAGCTGATGCTCATATAGACAACCCAATGGTCAGACCCATAGTGTTACAAAAGGTCACACTGAGAATCCTAGTGATTAAACAAACAGTGGCAGAAACATACTTCAGAAACACCAAGGGTGAACACTCATAAAATTTTTGAGCAATCAGTAAATTCAGTGCATAATATCAAACTCAATTTGAGCTTTTAAAAATATTTTTAAGGTACTTCAGTTATGGGCTTCACAATACACTAACATGGCTCAAAATACAAAAAAAGTTGCTTGCTACTGCGGCATGTAACTTATAAGGTAAATGCACATTAACTAAGTTATATGCCAAAGTGCAATTTTAAATTTCCTTATCTATGGATCAGGCCTCATCATCATTCCTTATCTTTTTCCGATGGCTGCAAAACATATTCTTTTCTCACTTTTCCACTACAGTGAAATGATACCTTATGGGCAATAAGGAAAAAGATGCAGTCCTATAAGACTGCATCTTACATTATGGGTAATGTGATCCCTCCAATTTTTATTTTCTTTCCTTAAGAGCTTTTTTCCTATGACCACAATCAAAACAACTATTCACACCACTTGCAAAAATTCTTGCTCCTTTTATTCAGCAAGAATTTGTCACTATTTAAGACTCTCAAAAGGCAAAAGATGCCAAACTTTCTATTAAAACTACACCCTTGTCATCTCTAATGGCAAGTCTACACCATGGCTGTTTTAGTGACCAACGATAATTTGAATTGGTACCTTCCCACCCATAATTTTTAAGACACTATTGATGCACATTGGTATTTAATATTAAAAACTGTTCAGGATAGCAGAACTTATTTGTAGTGCAAGATGCAAAGTCATTTTCAATAATACATTTTCTGCACTGCCTTTAAGGTCAGTATTGGCTGTTTCTATAGTGGTATCACTAGACCTGTGTTCTACAGATTCTTTAGTCAAATCAACATTGTGATAGCGATTCAAGTTTCATTTATACCTGTGAGACCCATCTGAAACAACAGTAGCGAAGACACAACCAAGTTTCTGAACTGCAATTTTTACTTTCTTATGAACTGTGTCACTTCAGGTATCCTTTGGTCTTCTAATTTTGAAAACCAAATTAATAGAAATGAAAATCCCAAAGAACAAATATAAATAATTCAGATATAATGTAAATTAACACCTTAAGCAACTTAATTTTTCTCACGGTTTTCTGAGAAGCATCTTGCATTTTTGTCAGTAAAACCTGATCAGTTAGTGCCATTGACAATCAATAACTTTGAAATTAATTACACTAGAGGCTGTTTTTGTAGCCTTTCCTAGCTCTTTTTTGTTTGTTTGTTTTTAAAAGATGCAGACATTTAACCTGAGATTTTTTACAAGAACACACACTTTGGAAGTGTTTTACGATAAACTCTAAGTGCTGTTCATGAAAGTGAATCTTTGAATTTAAAAAACGGTGTTTTATTCTGGCAAGGACTCCAGAATTTCTACAGCTTTTTTGTTGCCAATCTCTGAATTTCATATTACCTTCATTTTATAAAGAATCACTGTCTGTGTGCTTCTCAAAGTTAGGCAATTTTCAGAAGATAAGGACACTACCTCTCCACCATAGTTGAAGGATGTGTGTGTGACTACTGTGTGAATTAAAAAGGACAGTACAAATCACTACAGTATATCACAGGCTGATACTGGCCTTGTAAGAGGGTGCAGGGCCAGTGCACTCTGCCTCATCTGCTGACCCAAATGATTTTTAAAAGAAAGCACCTGGAACTAGAGAGGAGGAGAGACCCCTTTGAAAGGGAGTCTATGTGAGTCAGGTTGAATGCCAGTCAGGAAAGAGGCAGAGAGCACAGACATGGGGTGCCTCCTCCATGGGAATAGGGACTCCCTAGAGAGCTAGGACTGCCAGAGTCCCCTGGGAGGGGAGGGAGTGGGAACCTGAGAAGAACTGTTCTGAAAAGGGGCATCCAGGGACAAAAGCCTGGATGACAGTGTTCAGGGAACAGGACACAGAAACAGTAATTAGGCACAGCAAAACTGCCAGAGTCCCCAGGGAGGAAAGGCAGTGGGCACCTGAAAGGAAAGGGGAAAAATTCCCCAGGAACTGTAACCCAGGGTGCGTAGAGGAACTGTTTTGTTGTCACAATAAAGCTGCCTCAGAGACTTTGGCATGGCAGAGGACCCATTGTGGGCAGAGGAGAAGCTACTACCTTGTTACAGTATCTTCCTCCCTTTATTATTTTCTTAGTGATACCAGCCAAAAAGAGTTTGTAAAAGTCTCTCATCTTTGGCAACAAAATTCTATCTTTATTTGATGTACTTCCTTGAGCACCATAAACCATATGCATTTTTCAAGTGGTCAGTAATGAATGCGCTCACAGCACATGTATGCTATAGTGTCTTCATGAGGCGTAATACTTTGTACTACAAGACATTTTAAAACAAGATAGTATATTTAAAGGGATGGCTTCAACCTGAATTTGAATCTATTTTTAAAATAAAAGTTAAAAGTAGTTTCAGACAGTACGCCTCCCTCAATCCTTGTTTTACAATCATATTTTTCTATTTCCTTCCCATCCCCTCCCTCCACTGCTGTATGAAAGCCTCACATAAACCACACAGAGAACTGACAAGAGGGGGAAACATGAAATTGTCTCCACAAAAAGTGTGGTTAAATGCACAAAATAAACAAACTGAAAAAAAATCCCTTTCTAATTGCTATAGTAATTGTAGATATAAACTATAACACTAATACAAAGGTTAAAAATTCAGGGGAAAAAGTTGGTTTTTAAGTTATGTCCCCCTTTATATATATACAGACAAACACACACACACACACACACACACACACACACACACTGCTGAGGATATTAGTGAACTGCCATAGTTCTAAGTTAGTCATTGTGGCTTCCTTCCTATCAAGAGTCTTCCAAGTTGCTTGAATTTAGGTGCTTTTGACTAAAATTCAATCTCAGAATTTGTGCTAAGTGACACTGCTGCATTAGCCAGTAAATTAACAGTGCATACCTTACTCAGTGAGGCCAATGCAATATCAAATGTTTTCTCACTGGAGCCAAAATGAAGACAATGATTTTTTTTAAAAATTTCCACAATTAACTAACATATTGAAACTGAATTGTGTGGCTGTTTTTTAAAGTGAAATTGGGATGTTGGGTATCTTTCACTTTTCTAGACTATATTACTTACTTACTTACAGATTTTTAACTATTCTTCAAACAATTTTTTTTAAATTACCTCCCTTTCCTCACTGGCTACAGAACTGAAACCCAACTAACTAGAGCACTAAAATGCTCTGATGTCTCATTGTCTTTTATAGCTTCCTGCCATGCTACTGACTGGTCAAATAAATAACTGGTCTAGAGGACAACGTACCAAGGCTGCAGCTATGTCCCAGGCTAAATTTCAGCCAGTCCAATACCTTCCCTTTTATCCTCTCTCCTTCTCCCCCCAACCCAAACTATGACAAACCCCACCTGCTATTGCACCCTGTTAATTCAAGTGGGGCAGGGCTGAGATAATACAGACTGGGCTATTGCATAGCTTTCTTCACAGAAACTCAACTAGGCAAGTAATATTGCCTAGTAGTAAGTATTTGTTAAACACACATATGCCCTAAGGCATTTAAGGAAGAAGAATTTCAAATCTAGTAACTACTCTATTGAATCAATTACTCCCTCAATAATGATTCTGACTTTTACTAAATGTAAAGATTAAAATCTATTTAGTATGACTTATGTGCCATATAAACCTACCTGATATATCAGAAATACTGAACCACTTGACTTCTTAATCTTATTTTGTACAGATTATCATTTCCCATTGATAAAAGACTTTACCTTTACAAGTCATAGCCTATCTTCTGCACAGACACATGGCATAAAATCAGCTTCAAATAATATTAAGTTACTTGCTTTCAGGAAGGTTATGGAAATCTTAATTGTGAGTTTCCTTGTATTTTTATAATTAAACTTGCCCCTCTAGTTTTGAGAGTGAATTGTTGTAATAAATGCTAAGCACAGAATGCAGTTTATATACTTCATCTTGTGGGGAACTAGGAAAGCTAGATTTCTGATACAGTGCAACTGAAAACTAATACTCTTAGTACATTTATACAATGAAGTTTTAGTTTTTCTCATTGCCTTCCTTTAGTACCTGCTGGTTGTTTCTTTTGCTCTTCAAACAAGTCGGCTGAACTTATGGAGGAACTTCCAGAAAGTCTCTCTAGACGAGCCCTAGCTTCATACTAGAAAAGAATTAAAAATAAAATGTCACTAACAGTATATTGACATGTCTTGCTCGTTTGCTCAGGTGCCTAGTAACGGACTACAGACACTTTTACCTGTAGAACACAGATAAAAATCCGTATGTCTCTGCAAACTCCCCAAAGGCAACCTACTCTCTGACCGTTAGCCAATCCGAGCTACCTACCCTACCCATTATTAGTAACTGTAACACAATTTTCTAAAGTCATCACACAATATTTGAGCATCGAAAAATATGTTTATTTGGCATAGAAACTTTTGTACTTACATCAGCATGGTCTTGCTTTCCAAAATACATATCTGATGAAATAGCTTTGACATTGCCAAATTTTTTTTGTGCCTCATCTGTGCTTAAAGGTGGCTCATATTCAGGTTTACGACGAGATGTAGGCCTAAAGCATTAATGCATTTTAAAAAAAATTCTATCCAGTATAACATGATTGAGCTGAAAGCAATATTATCTCTTTTTAACTAAAACAAAAAATGTACCTAATTTTTTTTAAATGCAAGTCAATAAGAAACAAGGACAACAAGAAATATAAAGAGCTTTTCTTTAAAAAAATGATATAATGGCAGAAACATAATATTTCAGTGATAATTTTATAGGTAGATAGGTAAATACTACTTGACTATAACTTGAACTGAATGAGTTCTGTTGGCTTGAATTAGAAGAATTAATTCAAGAAAGATTTATTAAAAAGCAAGCAAAACTGGTGTCAACAAGGATTAGATTAATTCTACAAAAGTTACATTGTAACCCACATTTATGTTAAACTCTGCCCAAAGTGAACATGTAAAAAATAATGTTCAAAATGAGAGACTGTTTACAGCAGGCTTAGCCTAGCGGTAATACAGTAGTTCATAATCCTTTGAACCATCATTACCTTCCACATCTCACTGGCAACTAAACATATTCAGAATTCTCTACAAAATATAACATTAAAAGAATGTCAAGGTTTCACAAATAAACACTCTAAAGTAAGGAAATGTCAGTGTTAAGATTGCATTTTGCTACAGTCCTTAGTTACACAATCACATGCTGTTATTTTCTAAGAATGGCTATGCATTTAATATGCAGGTTGGATGGTGTCAATAAATGAATATGTCCAAAATTAACTTTTAAATAAACTTAAAATCAAAAGTGAAAAAGAAGTCTGCAGACTACAATTGTCATTGACTATAAAACTGAAAATATTTCCCTGTGGAAAACAATAAATGCTTATTTTAGATCAATATTTTTAAAAACACAAAACTGTTACTCGTAAATATATTAAATAAATTTTAGTCCCAATTGTACACATGCATCACTATTTAATTAATTTAGTGTCTAACTTAAATAAAGTATGAGGCAGAAGGTCTACAGAAGAAAAATGGGCAGGATCAGAATAACTAAAAATATAGAAACAATGTAGGTTTACTTCCTCTTACATTGCAATCTTCTTTTCTGTGCATGTCTTTTGAATTATAAACTCTTCGGGGAATGACTGTGTCTTGTACAATGCTGAACACTTAATAAATAGTCAACATGTAATAAGTGACAAAAAGTTACCCAGGAAAACAGAAGAAACTCATGCTGCATATATAAGGAAACCTCATTACTAATGATCAAAGTTTTGGTCAAATTCTGCTAGTCTTAGTCTCACAGGCAGTACCATTTAAGTCATCAAGACTACTCTCATAAATTAGATGAGTAGGTTTAGCTCTTTGCACTGAAGTTAGTACAAGTTATCTCTGTATACCTGTCTGCATAGTCTGTAATTTTTGAAGTCAGAAATGTGTCAGTGTCTCTGTTACTGCTCTCTTTCTTCCAAAAGGAATCTGTATTGTCATCCCATTTAGAAAAAGTGCTGCTCCTCAACTCTGCAGAATCAAAGTACCTGAATGAAAAAAGAAGGAAAGTATTGAATAAAATGTCCTATTTCAATTTTATTTAACTAACTCAAAGCACTCCAGCTATTCGGCAATTACTAATGCCTGCAAAAGCTATCAGATTAAACTAGGCAAAACTCCTACAAATGGTTTTGAAACTTAAGCTAAATATGTTTTGTCAGTATTTCTCCTTATGGAAGAATACATCTTCATCTAAGAAGGTTCTGCAAAATTATTACTTATATGTGTGAAATGTATATGTAAATACTGGTATGATATGAAAAAAATGATTACTTGCTCTATAGTAACTGTGATTCTTTGAGATGTAATCTCTGCGGATCCCATTGAGGGTGCTCATGCTTAAGATCAGAGTGGGGAGGGGGGTTTTCAGGGAGAGAGCATTTAAGGGAGGAATGAAGTTTGAAGAGCAGTGTCCATCAGGTCTACATGTGTGTCCTGTGCCATGAAAGGAGCAAGAAGAGTGGAGCAGCAGCAATCCTCCCTCAGTTCCATTGAAATTCAAAGCTTTTGCTGTTGAGGACTCTAAAAATCAGGGGCAGAGAGTGAGTTGTGAGATCCACACTGACTACAACATGTCAAAGAATGACAACTACTGTAGGGTAAGTAACTGTTCTTTCTTGTTTCACTAGGTGGTCAGTGTGGACACCACTGAAGGTGACTGGCAGCAATGTCTTCCCAGGACAGTGGGAGTGGGTAGCTTCAGCTGTATCAAATAGAGATTGAAGTGCTACTCTCCAATACTTGGCATTCAGATGTGGCTGTGGCATCAGAAGCATCCATTACCATCTGTATGGTCATCTTGGCCACTAAGGGTATGTCTAAACAGCAATTAGACACCTGCGGCTGGCCTGTGCCAGATCTCTTCGGCTTAGGCTGTGGGGCTGTTTAATTGCAATGTAGACCTCTGGGCCTGGGCTGGAGCCCAGGCTCTAAGACTCTCCCAACCCACAATTAGCCACATGCTGCTGTATGCAAGCACAGGAGTACAAAGTCATGCCTTGTAACCCATGTCCTTCGGGGATACTCTGCTTATACCACCAACATGACTGAAGAGCCAAGACTGGGAAGAGTATAGAAAAACAAACTCTGTGGGAGGTTGGCTCTCCCTGGTATTCTGGCATAAGCAGTCTGGCCAGGGACGCTGATGAGAATAACCTCTTCTTCAGATCTGGTGGAGACCAGTTTCTGGATGCCTGAAATGGTAGGTCCAAGTAACCCCAATAGGGCCTCGGTGACATGTAACAGGAATATGGCTGGCCAGCTTGCTAGGTACTGGATAGGTTAATGCCATTCCTGATGAGCTGGTGGATGCTGAACTCTATAAAGTAAATTGAAACCACTGACCACAGAAGAAAGGGCTCTCCACTGGAAGACAGGGTGAATACATGCCCTGGAGATGATGAGGTAGGAGTAGACCTCCATGAGTGGCACTGAAGTATATGGTGCTCTTGGTAACAAGATCTGTACCAGTATGAGTCTCTGCATCAATGTCTGTCGTAGTTCTCATCTAAGCAGATCCTCTCCAGTGAGTATTGATGTAGAAGTTTGCATCATCAGAGCTGGAGGATTGTGCTGCACCATATGCTGTTCCTTCTCCCCAAGCCTCAAAACCACCCATGACTTGGTGGATTTATCTTCAGAGGCTTTAAAGTGCCTGTCCTTAAGGGAAGACACTGAGCTCTACTTGCAGTCTCTGCCTCTGTGTTCAGAGCAGGCCCCCGCAGGGCCAGGTCTTTACTCAGCGCTGTCTTCCCTGTGGTAGGCTTTAGGGTCACTTGTCTGCTTGACAGGGCACTGGATGAAACTGGCTTGATCTGCTAGCAGAACTCTGAAGCTTGTCTCCTCAGGTCTGATGAGACCTGTATGGACTGTTCCAAATGATGGAGCTTTAGTCTCACTTTATGATTTACATGTTTGTGTAGGATGAACAGAGCTTAAAGCCTGAAGGTTTAAGAAGCCCTGTACAGGAAGTCTGTCTGCTGGGAGTGGCCTACAGATGATTTGACTGCAGAGTTCAGTTCAGATGGATGAAAAGTTCATGGCAGTCGATGTAGAAGACCAAAGGTAGTTCTGAAGGTTTTCTTGAAGATGTGCAGGAATTTAGCCTGAGCTAAGAACTAGCAGGTTGGACACTCATCAAGTGCTATCTTGCTGTCACACTGGGTAAGAGGGAACTGAGGTAGGATTGCAACCACCCTATCATTTACACCCTTGTACAGGGGCACAAGGAGATACAGGGCACATGCATGGCCCCAATGGATACTGCTATTAAAAAAAAAAAGCAACAATAACAAAAAAAACCAAACCTCTCTCGTGCGCACACACATCTACAGTGGAATCCACACTGACACCCAATTCTAAAAAACTTAAAATAATGGGTATTTTGCAGGGCAGAGATTAGATTATCAATTAGGTGTTTTAGGAACTGTTAAAAACTAAACCACAGAGCAGATTCCCTGCTGGTATAAATTACCATTGCTAAACATGGATCAGAACTGTAAGGAACCAATTCTTGCTGGTAGCGATTCTCACAAACCCATCTCTCTGCCCCTGCCTCCTGCAGCCCTTCAGCAAGAGCATGCTCCAGGGAAGGTGGGCCTGCAGAGACCCAAGTTCTCTGTGTCCAGCGGGGTGGGAGTGGGGGAGCTGTCAGTGGAGGCAGCTGCTCCCCTGGACAAGAGTCACCTCTGGTGCCACGCACACTGGCACCACATGTCTCCAAAGGTGCTGCCCAGAACCCCCAAGGAGGCTGCGTGGTACAGGGTGCTGACCCCTGCTTCAACGCCAGCACAAACATCAAACAGCACATCTCATTGCCCTCAGTAACAGCTATTCAGGAGCAACAGCTAGGCACTGCAGGGAGGGGGCACTGCTTTGCCCTGTCCCCAATCTCCGTCCATGCTTTGGAGGCTGTCGTGGATGCAAAAAAATTCACTGGTGGCTGCATTTGAGAAACACTGGACGAGTATTTAGGATTTACAATGTGGTATCATATATGAAGTAAATTGCAGGAAGGAAAGCACAACAAGTAGCTTATTCTCACTTCTCCTAATCTGTGACACTCCTACAAAACTCTTTATGTTTTCATCCACCACCAGTCCAAAGTGACAGCAGAGCTCCAAGCTCCACAGGCTTAGTATCAGAGTATCTTGCAGCCCTTCCTATTTACCACATCAGCTTCGGAGTTATATGCATCCTACTAGCCTGGTCCTCCAGTATAGGGGGAGGCATATAACTGCAAGAACTGTAGTGGACAACAGTAGAGGCTGCATCAAGTCCATCATTCCTCCTTACCTACTGAGGCCATCAGCCAATTCTGTAGCTTTTAGAGGCCTGGTAAGGATAAGGTGCAAGGACAATGGGAAGCAGTGAGGGGCAGCAACAACAAAATTAGAGAGAACAGAGAAACAGACTCAGAGACTGGCTTGGAGCAAAAGCCAAGGTTGATACAGAGTTCCTAAGTCCCATTTCCTTGCGTCCTTGTTCTCCTGCCCTATGGAGTTTCACAACTATGCGAAGTGTTCTGCTTCTCAACTCCCAATGAATGCCAAATATTTAATAAATGTAACAAAAAAGACTAAGGGAAATTCCCATTTGTTTGGTACCTTAACTTAAATTTCTACACTTTCAACTGTTTAGATTTGTTTCTTTTTTGAAGACACTACAATTTTTAAAAGGATTTTACCCTTATATTACAGATATGTATTGTCGGTCTGATCTCCAGCTAAACTATTTCGTCTTCTGATGTTTATTAAGACAACATTAAAATAATCTTCCTCTCTTTCATAGCTATGGCTAAAAATGAAGGAGCTTTGTTGTGGTAGAAACCGCAAAATCTAACTGACTGGCTACATTCTCTTTGAAGTGGAGAGTTTGTACACCAGTTTCAATTAAATTCTGCTATTACCATGACTACTACAAAAATAAACAGCTAGGTCATGATTTATCTTCTAATTATTGAACAAAGATATAAAAACCTCTTCCATAATTCATAATTTGACTGCCAGGGAACTAATGAATAATTTGAGAGCAATAAGAGCTCTTTTCATGGGATAAATAGAAGCATTCAAATGGGTCATGTTTTATTTTACAGCATTGTTGCCTGTGTATTTGGTACCATGCCTGCATTTCTACAACTAGTGATTACGTTACAAAGTAGTGATGTTAAAGTCTTTGTGTTTTAATTTGACATATTGCAGGTAACTAGGTACAATTTTTCAAAGCCTATTTTTTCCTGTTTCTTTGGCAGCAACCCAATACTTAAGATTTATAAAAGCACCATCTGCTCCTACCTCAATCTATGAACAACTGTTTCATAGCAATTAAGGCCTTTAGGACTTGCTCTTTTTGCTCCAGTGATAGCAATATCTATCATGCATAAATATGCGCTTTGAACGAAAATTTAACACTTTACATATTTAACATTTTTCCTTTGTTTTTTAACATACTTTTGAATGGTAAAATATTTTTAAATGTGTACAGTTCAGAAAGCTTACCAATATATGAAAGTGATACATCTGAAATATTTGTAAGTTTTCCATGTTTGACAGCAGAGATGTATAATTGATTGATTGGAATAAATCTAATCTCAGCATTCTCGTGTCAGACTTTAATATGAAGCCTATTGTTAGGTTTGAGAGTTAGTTTACACATGCTAAGAGGACCAATAAGTAAAGAAAGAGAATAAGCTAACATGATGCAGAACCCACTGGACCAAAATGGTAACAAATCAGATTTTCCTACCCCCTACATATGTCAACTGGCTTTACAGATACACACACACAAATTAAGAAATAATGCAACATATAAAATAGACCCATCGGCAGGCCCAATTTAAAATAGATGATTAAAAAAACAAAACAAAAAAACACGCAGCACCAATCAGCAGAAGGAAATCTAAATGGTTCCCACCTTCCTGCCCTTCACTTATAGAAATAGTAAAAAGGTTCAAAAATATAAGCAGGTACTATTGATAAATGTTTGTCACTGAGATATTAAAATCAACTATTCCGCAAATTTTCCATTCAAATTGGTTCACTCTAAACCATAACAGATGCAGAGTTGTGTGCCATGCTGCCTTGTCTTGTATTTTATATCAATATTTTTACCACATCAAAACAAAAATTTTAATACACTACCTTGAACTAGGGGAAGAAAAATGAGAATCATCTTCATCATTGTATTTTTTTCTTGGTTTTGCAGTTGTGGGTGTTTCTTGTTCTATCATTTGCATGTCTGAGATTACTGAATGGGAAATGCCACTGTACCAATAAAATAAATAAATAAAGCATTAACTTGTAAAGAGACCACTAAGTACAACTCTGAACTCAAGAAAATTGTAACCCTGATTTTCTGAAGATCTCAGGTAACATCCAAAAAACATACTTTTGAATTGTAATATATTTTAAAATGTGTACAAATCAGAAAGCTTACCAATATATGACATCCAAAAGCGATGAATAATTAAAGTTTGGGGACAGAGGGGGAAGCTTTGAAGTCTGCACTGTATATTTTCTAACACTGTCAAACAAGCTTGAGAACATGCAGGCCATCTTCTCTGATTTTAAAGCTTGCTAAGCCGGCTTTTTTAATGACTTGGAGCTCTAAACAGGAGCTGTGCTCTAAGCTTACAGGACTTGGAGCTCAGTAAAAACATACCAGCTAGCTCCCTGATAAGTCAGTTAACTTGAGAAGAAATTTGGTGGAGAGGCACGATACAATATCCTTTGGGAACATAACAAAGTCAAACTTCAGTTAGCTGACTGTTTTGTTTAATGTGAGATGCACTGTACATAATATAGGATTTACCATACCAGCAGGCCATAAAGTCCAGTATCCTGCTTCCAAGAATGGCAAATACTAGATTCTTTGGCAAAAGATTTAAAAATAGCTCCTGGTCAATTAGGCATTTTCTATTTCCTTTCTGATCTCTGTGATATTAATTATATTTCCCTCATCAAAACATGCATAAAGTCAAGGATAAATTTATAGGGCTATATAAAAGCATTTTAATAGTTTCACATACCTTCTGTTGCTGCCAAATCCCATGCCAAGTCTGTCTATCTCAGTTTTCTTTTTACCAGCTATATTTAACTTTTCTTCTTTCATTTGAATTTCAAGATCCTTGTAAGCCAATCGTAAAGATGATACACTAAAACAAAAATACACAGATGTGTAATAAATGTAAATTAATTCTTAGTTCCCAATCCAGTAACATCAGTAGAAAAGCAACAGAAAACTCCATTTGACAATAGAGATAAAATGGCCAAATTAATATTGCTGTAGGAACCTTAAAATAAGTCAGGAAATCCAAAAGTTAAGTGCTCAGTATTAATAGATTCAGTTTTTACAATTATTACAAATAAACTATTTTTGGATAGATATGGTGGCTAGAGGAGAAAGTCAGGGACAGAAGGGTCAGCAAGAATAGCCAGTGCCTCAATCTGTGTTTAAACATAGATGTACAGCTCAGAAAGTATGCAATTGTGGTCTGCTTCGAATTGCACACCTTTAGATCAGTGGTTTTCAAACTGCGGGTCCCGACCCAGTACTGGGTTGTGGAATGTAAGGCACTGGGTTATGGTGGCTCTGGTCAGCACCACCAACTGGGCTGTTAAAAGTCCCATTGGCAGTTCTGCCTGGCTAAGGCAAGCTAGTCCCTACCTGTTCCGACACCGCACTGCGCCCCGGAAGTGGCCAGCAGCAAGTCCGGCTCTTAGATGGGAGCTGGGGAGATGGTGCCTGTGGGAGAGAGCCGTGCAGAGCTGCTTGTGTGCCTCTGCCTAGGAGCCGGACCTACTACTGTCCACTTCCAGGGCACAGCGTGGTCCGTGATGCCAGGGCAGGCAGGAAGCCTCCCTTAGCACCTCCATTGCACCATTGATTGGGAGCTGTGCGAGGTAAGCCCATGCCCCAATCTCCTGCCCCAGCCCTGAGCCCCTCCTCAAACCCAGAGCCCCTTCCTGCACCTGAAACCCATCATTCCCAGCCCCACCCTGCAGTCCTTGCCCCCATGCCCCAACCCTCTGCCCGTTGGGTCACGGGCATCAACAATTTTTTTCAACTGGGTTACCAGAAAAAAGGTTTGAAAACCACTGCTTTAGACTGTTGTATTGTGAAAATTTGATATACAATTTTCCTCTCTTAAGTCAACCCATACGTTCCCCTGCCACAAAAACGTACCATATACTCTACTCTTCACTAAGGAGTATTTGCATGCCAAGTTTCAAGCATCCAAATATACCAGCATTTGAACACAGTCTAAAAAAGTGTAGCCACAAAGTATTCTTTATCCACTGAAATAGGTGAAAAAATTTTCCTCTACATAAAAAGGAAAAAACTGCTCCTCTCATATCATAGTGGACGTGGAGGATGGGCGGCCCTGGTTGAACCAGGAAGGGGGAAAGCTCACATTCAGACTGTAGCTTTGCCACTCCTTGCGCCTCAAACTGCATATGGGAGTGTGCTTGGGATAGAAGCTTCTCTGCCTCCCATTGGCCAGCTGGAAGCAATTAAGGGGGCTAATTGGCTCTCATGACTGCCCTTCTTCCCAGGCAACCAGGAGTCAACTTGCTGTGATTGCTGCCCCACCCTCCCTCCCTTTGAGGTATATATCTAGTTGTGTTTCCAGGATGCTGTGTGTCCAAATGATCACCTGTTTTTAGGGTCAAGAAAATATTCCCCCAAAAGGGTAAATTGACAAAATTTAGAAAGTTTTTTGTCCCTCTCAAAGAATTGTGGAGGTACGGTTTAGGTTAAAAGGAGTAAGAATAAAAATTTAAATATTAGGAGGTAATACAGAAGTGTTTAGTTCATCAAAACTTGCAGGCTGTGTCCAATACAGATAAAGGCTAAAATGAAAGAAGTAAATGAGAATGGGATATGTCTGATGGACCTTTTGCCGCAAGGAGATGGGGAGACACGAAGTCTTCTCAAACTGAAATCCCTTTTGGTACTTTCTATCCCAGCATGGGAGGAATAGGAGAGGGAGGGTGGCAATAAGATTCAGAAGTGAGCTGAGTCCTAGAAGAGGATCTACCACAAGTTATTGGTTACATGGTGAGAACCCTGTAACTCCACTCTGGATCCAGTCAAATGCCTGGTATGAGAGAGAGGGTGCATGGACAGTGTTAAGTTAATAAAGATATCTATCCCTGTGTCTGTTTTTCATTCGCCAATGTGTTCTGATCAACAAACTCAGTTTTAGGCAGACCAATTAGAAAAAATTTCAGCCCTAATGAAGGAATTTTTCAGGACGTTATAAGTAAAATGGAGAAAAAAAAATTACAGATAATTTCCTTTCTGCTAGCAGTGTCTCCCACAATTCTCAACATCTTGGCTACTCTCCTCTCTATACAGCTCATGGAGGTGAATCAGTATTGGAGCCATGTGGCCATGTCCTCCTGTAGCTGCTTTATAGAATTATTCCCAAGCCGTAACATCTGCATAATATCATTAATAACAAATATTCCAGAGATAATAATTGCCCGATAATTATTCCACTTAATATTTGACTCGACTCATAAGCCAGCCAAAGTGGATAGAACTGTGGGAGACAATGCCAGCAGAAAGGAAATTATCAGCTGCAGAATGGAAAATTTCTTTTTCAGTGTCTCCCACAATTCTTGAAGTCTGGGAAGTAGTGAGCAGCAAATAGATGTAGGGAGGGTTACAGAAAAGATCCAAAATAAGAAAATGGTACCCATCCCCATCTATAATATTTATTCAAAAAGCAAAATAATTTCCAGGCCACCATGTGCAGAACCTTCCTGCCAAAAGTATGCCTCTCCAGAGAATAGGAAATCTACCTTGTAGCGCTTCATAAATGTGATAGCATTCAACCAGGTGGCCACCTGAGGATGCTTTAGCTCTTTCTGCCCATGAGGTTGCCAGAGATCATGGGGAGTGTGCCTGACCCCTTTTGGAACCAGAATCTCTGATGCCCTGTATGCTTCCACAACACATAGTCTATTTCACCTAGCAAAAAAGGACTTGGAGGCTCCGAGTCTTTGGCATTTCAGATGGAAGGATACAAATAGGGTACCTGGATCTCCTTGTGGACTCTTTACATTTGAGGTAAATTTTCAGAGCCCTTCTGATATCTAAGGACTGCCACCTCTCCTAGGTGGGATGCTGCGTCCTTGGACAGAATGAATGTAGAAGCACCCCTTGGGAAGCTTGGAAAGAACAGTGTACCTTCAGAATAAACAATTCTGGAGTTCTGAGCACCACTTAATCCTCATGACACATGCAGTAAGGTTACTGCATAGAGAGCACCGCCAGCTCTGACACTGCCTGGCAGACATGTTGACTTTCAGAAGACAAGTTTTAATGGATAAATAAAATTATGACACTGATGTAAGTCGTTTGAAGAGATGGTCTGTCAGGGCTCTCAGTACAAGTCCCACTTGGGAAAAGGAGGTCAAATTGCTTGCTAATATAGAACATGGCAGTGGTGTTGTCCATCAGGATCTGAACCATCCTGCCCCTCAGATGAGACAGGAAAGCCTGGCAGGCCAAGTGAGCTGCTCTGAGATACCAAACAGGCTAGGGTCTCCATCTGAAACACTGGTTTCTTCATCAACCTGTTGAGCCCTTTGAGCTGTAGAATGGCTCAGATTCCCTCTGTATGCTTCTGAATTAAAAAGAACCTTGAGAATCTTTCTTCAGAGGGAACACTCTCTTTCTCCCATATCCAGGACAGAAATCTCATTCTGGATTAGACCATTCTTTACAGGGAGATATGGCAGACTGGATGAAAAACAGATGGAGTGGAGCCCGTGACTTTAGAGTATCCCTGACTCACTATCTACATGACCTACTGGTCCATGATTGAAGCAACCCATACTTCCAGGATATTGGAAAACCTGCCTCCAATCTTCAGCTTCAGGCAGAGACCTATGTGGTCTTTGTCATAAAGAGGCTTCGGGAATGACAGGATTTTGTCAGGTCTTTCCTCCTGAGCCACAGTTCCACTGCTTTCCTCTGGAGAACCTGCTGTCTCTTTGCTGTTATTTATGAGAGGATTAAGGCCAATCTGTCCTTTCTTTTAAAGGCATGGAAGGTACTCTTTAGATCTTGCAGCACTGCCACCACTATCTTGTCTAGTTTCTCTCAAAAAGTCAGGGCTCCCATGAATTTGGCAGGGCACCGCACCTGCTTTGCATAGCTATCCACCTTCCAGTGACAGAGCCATAGACAGAACCTGGTCACCAACTTTGAGGACCTGGCTTTGGCTGAGAATCTCTTTGCCTCCATTGATGTGTTAGCAATGAATGTGGTTGTCGGGGAAACCTTAGTTAAAACAGAGCTGAAGTCAGGGTGATATCTATCCTTGAGGGCTCTGAAATCCTCCAGAAAGTAGAGAGATGCCCCTGCGAATCAAGCAGCTGCTAGAGATGCCCTGAAAGAAGCCGAGGAGGCCTCAAAGTCTTTAAAGTAGTTGGTTATGCTATCTGTAGTTAAGAATGTGATCAGTCTCTGTTATAAATTCTGGCCTTCATTTTTCTATCTGTGGGAATCCTTAGGCTAGAACTCCCCTTCTGAGGGGATAAACATACCTTTAGCCAGGGATGCCAAGTCAGCATCAACTTTTGGTATATGAATTCTATAGACGCAAAGAGAATTTCTGTTAATCTCATTATCCCATTCATCCCTGACTATTATCCTTGAAGGAGTGTAGGGAAATTGCAGCTTCAGGGGAGGATTTAGAGGGGAGAAATTTGCTCAGAGGCTTACTCCAGATTTTTTTAAGACTGAATCTCAATAGTGGATACAACCTTGCTGCACATGGCCATGAATTTCTCAGAAGGAAAAAAAAAAAAAAACTTTTACTGAGTCTTTCCCCGATCCTGACTGGAGTCAGAATCTGACAATTCAGCATTCTCTGTGAAGGATGAGGAGTCAGTAGACTAATAGCTCCTAGATCTTCTACCCTTTTTGTTCCCTGTTTTTGCTTTCTTGGATTTTTTTTAGCTTTTTTAGCTTCCTTAGAGAGCATACACGCTCCACTGCAGCTTCGGTGAGGCCTTTTGCAGCAAGCCTTGCTGAGGGCCCTAAATGCACTCATGAGATCTCTTTCCAAATCCTCCTCTGCTGGGTCCCATTCCCCCTGA
This sequence comes from Gopherus flavomarginatus, assembly GCF_025201925.1. Lineage (NCBI taxonomy): Eukaryota > Metazoa > Chordata > Testudines > Testudinidae > Gopherus > Gopherus flavomarginatus. The sequence continues at coordinate 130,130,790 of NC_066617.1, forward strand.
GGGGAACAGCTTCCAGACCCCTTCTGGCTGAATTGGGAAGGGGATGTTTTTTACAAGCCCTACTTCTTTTACGAGGGCACTCAGGACCCATTTTAGGACTTGTGAAGGAGAGGATGTGTGATCCTGTAAGTCTGCCCTTTCTGTTCTCCAGAGGCCCCTTGGGACTTTACCCTTTAAGTCAGCTGACTGGGGTCCCCCTTGTCATCCTTGAAGCCTGTCCCCACAGTCTCCTAATCCATTTTTCCCACACTGGAGTCACAGTTGCTCCAGAGGGTTTGGGATCCTACATGCCTGTGCAACCCACAGCCCCAGGACATAGAGGTAGGGACGTAACACTGGTGCAGACTGGGCATAACTCACCATCTGCTGAACCTGGAAGGGCAGTCTTACTGATGGACCAGCACTTGGATGTCATTTGGTGCTTTTTAGGCTGCTCTGGCATACCTGGAAGTCAAAAGGAGCCAGTAGGGAGGCACTGCAGCTGAGATGACAGGAGTTCCAATACCCAGCTAAAAAAAACTGTCCTGAAGGGAGGAGCATCATTGCTCAACACTGCCATAAATTTTGACCAAAAAAGTTTCCCCAGGCAGATGTGAAGGCAGGAGCACTAAAAACTGCCATCCATATGCTATGATGCCACGGAGGCAGAGAAATGTGCAGGAACTGAGGGGGCATAGCTAGTTCATGCAGTCCTGAAACTCTGATTTGCCTCTGTGAGCAGCAGAGAGGAGAGCAGCCCAGATGTCAGTAATTGTGGGAGATGCTGGGCTGCAGAAAAGGGTGTTGTAATGGGAACAATTGTGCTACCTTAACAACAGTATATGCTACTGACTAACCCTCTAACATGAGCAACATATGAAAGTTAGGGTTGCTGTAATAATTGTCCCAGGAGTCCAAACTTTTGCATGTAAAATCTCAATGATAAGGTTATCTTAATGTACTTTTTGCATTTCCTGCACAGAGGGGTTATGTGAATGGGGAAGTATGTGCATATTTCTACTTAAGCATGTAAAGTGAGATTCAAGCAAGTGCACTGAGTTTATATAAACATCCTAACACATGCAAGATCACATTTATACAAACTTGTTTTAATATACATGTAAATCAAGTAGAACTTTTAAAATTAAACTTTTTTTATTTTTTTCCAGAACAAAGGTATTTGAACTAAGGATAAAGTTTCAAAAATTTCTGTCTTGTATTTTTGTACCCACAAAATGATTTATAGGTGTCAATTAGAGTACCAGCCTCTCTATCTGATTCGCAACCACAAATCAACTGCACATGTAAAACACCAGTGTAAACTTCACCCACAAAGACAGACAATCATTCTTTTGAAAATCTGGGTATTATGGGTGAAAAATATAAATTTGTCATACGCTAATGAAATTTTAGTCCAACTAAATTCAATTCAGGGCTCAGGATCAATTGATCTCCTCAACTATCTACTGTCACTTTTGTGATAACGTATTCTGACATGACTGCCTGGTAATTGGCACATATACAGAATTTTTAAAAAAGAGTACTGTCTCTCCACTATGTGTTTAAAAGCCATCTTCAAAATGCTGATCCCTTTGCTTGGTTCTGCCTTCTGGCTCTCTCATTTCTACATATAATCATGCTGCCTCAATATTTTTGGATTATATCAATGAAGTAGCAGGATAGCAAGTACTGTTATACCATCGGTAGTTAAGAATGTGATCAGCCTTTGTTATAAATCCAAATGCTTAGAAGTTTATGAAGAAAACCGGCTAAGACAAACCCTTCACAGAAGATCTTAGAATGGAAATGAATTACATAGATTTAATCAGATATTTCAGTCTGAGGGTTAGATACTGTACATGTACATTAAGTGTTTTCAGTTTCAAAAGGATTTCACTATAAATGCATATCAGCCAATCTGATACAAAAGAATGCTAACAAGCCATTACAATACTCCATGTTATGTATCCAATTTAACCCCTTACAGCTGATTTAAATAAACCATAATTAGCTGATTAGGATGTTCCCTAAAGCAATACAGTGTTGTTAAAGAGTGCCAAAATGCAGAAGTATGCAATATCTTGCCTCAGCCACGAAGGTAACATTTAAAATCTTGTAGCAAAGGTGTACTTAAAATAAATGCATATTCAAAAATACTTTTTAAACATATTAGTAGCCCCCTTAAAAATTATTAAGGTACATCTGGGAAATTTTATTCCTGTGGCAATGTGGCTAGCTACAGTAATAATGGACTCCTTACCATGTACATTTTTAAGTCATAAATGTACATATCCATGAATATATAGTTATACTACATCACCCAAAAACACAAGGGGGGAAAGGTCTGGTCTTTATATGATTTATAATCTTATAAAGATGGATATATTTCTTCAAATAGTAAAGAGTGCAAATGTCAAACTACGTTTAATATTATGATTGTGACAAGCAAATTACAGAATGAAATCTTAAGGCTATGAAGTATATTTTCTCAACGAATATATAAATCCTACTAGTTCTAACAGTGAGATATTTACATACCTCTCTCAGAGAGAAAATATAATCTTAAATATTTGATTACTGTCATTTTCTGTCCACAAGCACGTTAGCTAAAACTGAAGAGTCAACCTTACCGTAACATCTTAACATTTAAATTTAACTCTTTAAACCTGTATATGAACATACATATCCCAGAAAAGTCAATATGCACAATAGTAAATCTGAAAAAATAGGCCAAAAATCACTAAATTGAAGATGGTCTATAAAGGAAAGCAAGCTTTTTAAGCCTTCATGTACTCCTTTAAGTCTACTATTCACTGAATAAAGCGTTCTACAATGGAAGACATAAAAAGGTGTATAAATAACAGTCAATGGAAATTAAAGCAGTTATGATAGTTGGGCAAATGGATATATAGCAATAGAAATAAAAAAAACTGCATTAGAAGTAAACGTAACTGAAAGGAGCTTTTTCTTGGAATTATCCATTCTGAAGCCGTGCATATTTTTATATGCTGAGAAAACTTTCACTTCTAAAAACATGCATTTTGACTTTTACAATTATAAATAAAATAGACTTACTGTTACACCTCTGTGAAAGCATTAATGAAATCAAGAAAATAAAAAAATACATGTCTTCAAACCAGTGCATATCTTTTGGGCAAGTATATTAAGTTCTTATTAATTCCCCCATTTACAGCAGACTCTACTATAGGGCAACTGAAACTGGTCGTGCCAAGTTCAATTTGAAACTTCTACTAGACTTAAATTTTTAAAAGACCAACCAACTAACCAAGATTTTAAGGACTGAGCTGAAGACCACAGTTTATCAAGGATATTTTAGCAATATAAAACCTTCAGATCTACTTCTGGTTAAAATAAATAGCATGTTGATGGTTCTGAATAAGTCCACTTATCCACTCTATTGCAGAGGACACATCACAAAAACAGCAGAAGGAGAGAAAAGATTAAAACCCTAGAAATCTTGTACACAGGGTTTTAAATGATGCACTACATTTAGAAAAGAGTACAGGTTTTTCATGAAAACTTTTGTGAGTTGAAAGCAACATTTACATTCTAGCTATTTTATAAAGTCCTATTGAATGTTTCAATTTTTTTTTAAATTAAACACAGCAGAGATATTGTTTGGAGCCCAGGGTAAGTTAAAGTATATCCATGCTTCTCTAAATTTTGTATGCACTGCCACCTAGAGGTTACAAATCAAAGCGTAAGCATTTTTAAGGAAAAAAATCAGGAGACTTGCCTATAACTGGAGTGAGACAAGATTGCCAGAGATCCACATATTTGGGGCATGCATGTGCACCCCACATTTACCACCAGAATTTTCTAGAGGGTTCTGGCCATGAAGGTCACATGTATGCTTCCTCACTGTTTCAAGCTCCTAGGCCCAAAGCCTCAGCCCTGTCCCTCCAATCCTTCCACTACCTAGACTCCACAGAAATAAAAACACAGCATGGGTCCTACAGATCTGTGAAGACAATCATGCAAAGAACTTCATTCACAGATGGGTAGCCTGTTTTCCTTCATTCAGTACTGTCTTCACAGACCCACACTTGGAGATTGGCGAGCAGTAATACTGGCCCTGATGAGGACATAACTAAATCAAAATATAACGAGTCTTTCAAATTCATTAACAAAACTAGAAGACATATATAGAGGTTAATGCTTCTTAGTTATGGAGAGAGCTCCAGATAGCAGCTCTATTATCTATTATAGGGATGTTTCTGAGACAAAATATGGTAGTTGCCTTAAAGCTAGTAGAATATGCCCTAAACCCCTTGAGAGTGAAGATCCAGTGCAAGATCATGGTAAGTTTGGAAACAATGTGATAATACTGTGTGTCTATCTTCACCAAAACAGTTAGGTCAAGCTACAGAGTTCAAGCTAACATAGTTCATGTCAGAGCTGCCACACTGTGGCATAATACCTGAGCTACACAGAGTGATTGGACAGGCATCTAACAAGTTGTGCTAACTCAAGCTTGTAGCCTGTAGCTGCATCCCCAATGCATTACTAGCTCAAGCCTCAGCATTATATGAGCTTCACAACCAATACCCTCTGAGGGTATGTTTTCATTGCAGCCAGTAGTAAGCCTCCCAGCCAGGGTAGACCTATGTTAGTGGTGTCTGAGCTAGCACACTAAAAATAGCACTGTTGACATCACAGCTCCAGCAGCAACTTGGGCTACCCTCTTGAGCTCAGACTCAGGGAGTCAAGTGGACTTGAGAGCCCAAGCCACAACATTTATACTACTATTTTTAGTGTGCCAACTCAAGCTCCAGTAGTTTCAGTCTATTTATCCACACTGGGAGGTTTGTTTCTAGCTGCAGCGTAAACATACCCTGATGGGTCAGCAAGCCTGAGTTTAAAGCACCACTCACCTTGAGCTAGAGATTTTGTGTGTGGATGTGAATTGGGTTAGGAATAACATTAGAGATATATCTTGAGCTACACTGCAGCAAAGACAAGCCCTATGTAAGTAATAATTTGAACTCTGGATGACCCCCATAGGCTACAAACAACCTGGGGAACTCAGAATGGGTTTTTAAAGGAGGGTGCCCTTGGCTCCAGGAAAAGAAGGATTTAATTTTGCAACAGTATAAATTTACAAAAAAGTCAACTGCTAAATATATTAACTTCATTGAGAACGACCACAAAACTAGAAATAATGAAAGAAAAACAGACAGCCATCTGAAATCTGCAGGAAGACGCTACAGAGGTTTCAAATAGATGTAAATGTTACTGAAAAAACCACGGGACAGGATGGGTACATAGCTCCTTACATAGCTTTGGGTCTGAATGATCATTACCTATTGAACACACGAGGCAACTCACAGGCAAAAGCATTTTAGAAGGTTCTGATAAAGATATAGGATGTCCTTGATGCACTCGATCATGGATTTGTATAGGTAACAGTACTCAAACTATTCCTTGCTTTTAACAGAAGATGAACTAGGAAACCGTGTTTCATTCTATTTCTTCACTATTGCCAAAAAAGTTTCTCATCTTTACAAAAGAAAGTTGTTGTGGGTATTATTTTATAAACATAGCTTTCTGTAAGTTACTTTTCAACACATATAAGCTACATTATTGCAGTAAAATACAAACATCAATTGAAGCTTTATTTGCACCAAATAGTACTTGGCATTATTCTAAATGTTGGTAGATAAATCTAACAAAGTTACTTGTTGTGTTTTATCTTCTATAAGTAATTCATACTTACAACGGTTCTTCCCTCTCAGTTCTCTTACTGACATGTAGATCTTCCTGTTCCTTCATTTTATCTACAGCTTGTGCTTGCTTTTCAATCTCATTAAAACTCTTGCTGCTCACTTTCTGAGCTCCCAAGCCACCTTTTTTGGCACCAAGCTTTATTTTAAAAAGAAAAAAAAAAAAAAAGAAAGGCTTTATCTCTATAGGCTTCAGAGTAGCAGCCGTGTTAGTCTGTATCCGCAAAAAGAACAAGAGTACTTGTGGCACCTTAGAGACTGCGCCACAAGTACTCCTGTTCTTTTTATCTCTATAGGTAAATATATTAACTGTCCTATGGTTTAGTATTTTTTTGAAAGAAGAATCAAGCACTGTACCTGATTCCACAGCATCTGGTATCAGTAATAAAAATTCAGAGTGGAGACCATACAGCAATATGTTCCTAGATGCAGCTCTCGGCCTCCATTAGAAAGCTTTTGATATTCAGGAACTTATTTAGTCTTCCAAACAGCAATTACAGCCTGATGAACCTCCTGCAGTTTGTCAGACCTTGTTACTATTCTGATAACTTCTGTACTGAATACTATATAATATAAAGGAGCATCAACTGCTATTGGGATAGGAGCCTAACTGCAATTTCGTATTTCTCATATGTTTAATTTCTCAACCTTAACATTACATTAACGTTAGTTTCTGCATTAAATTTATCTATATCCATTAAAAAAATCTCAAAGTACACAGGACAGAAGGCTTTTTATTTTGGGGGGAAGGAGGGTGAGCACAGAGAAGGTAATGCTATTTTTAACATAAAAATACTGTCATAAAAAGTCTTAGGCCCTGCTCCTCTAATTCACTTAATGCAGAATGTACCTACAAGCCAAAGCACAGCTCCACTGGCTTCAATGGCAGCGCACCTGCATACAGTGATTTGCAGAATTGGGGGCAAATGTGAAATGTAATTGAATCCGTGAACATGATAAAAATATATACAAAGTAAATTCTGCTCTCGGGTACGTATACAAAATGTCTACTTAATTCAGTTAATTGCATATATATATCCAGATTCACTAAGTGCTCAGTATTATCATATGAAATCAGAAAATGACTTACAGATGATAAAGTACTCCACCCCACAATACTACTACTACTACTACTACTAAACATTTAAACAAATGCAGCCGAACAAGAGAGTTTAGAAAAATATTTTGTTTATAAGATTGTTAGATATTTTGTCATAGTTCAGATTTTCTAATTTGTTTTAGTGATGCATATCGTTGCTGATACAAAACAGTCAAGATGTCTCAGGATGGATGGCTATCAGCCAGGATGAGCAGGAATGGTGTCCCTAGCCTCTGTTTGCCAAAAGCTGGGATTGGGTCACAGGGCATGGATCACTTTATGATAACCTGTCTGTTCATTCCCTCTGGGGCACCTGCCATTGGCCACTGTCAGAGGAAAGGATACTGGGCTTAATGGACCTTTGGTCTGACCCAGTATGGCCATTCTTATGTTCTTAAAGTCATTGCATGAAACACTTAGATAAAAAAAATCTGTATTGCAGTTTAAATTCTACAGAATGATATGGGGCAAAATATATATTACAAACTTACCCCCTTTTTAGCTTGATTTGGCTTCTTTTTCATAATGGAGGTGCCCTCTGTAAAGATTAACAACCATTACTTTGGCATATAACTTTACATTTATCCAATACTTGCAGATGCAGATTTCCACAATTTAAGTCTTAAATTACAAGTTTTGCAGATTATTCTGCTGCTTTAGAACACTGCAGTTTCTACATGAAGAAATTTAGAAATTAGCTGTATTACTATACTTTAATGTTTTATGTATCTTGTTTTCCTGTTTGTTACTGTTTACAATTTATGGCTAAATTTTCCAACATGGGCGCCTAAAATTGGACTCCTAAATAGGAACAAAGGATTTGTCAAACTGGATCAGAATGAAGATTCACCTAGTTCAGTACCTTGTCTCTAACAGTGGCTAAACATATATAACTCCTGTGGACACCATTGGATTTTGTGGATGCTCAACCTTCCTGAAAATTAGGTGATTTATAATCTATATTTAAACATTTACTTTTTTAGAGTGCTAATTTAATTGTTTTTATTTAAGTGCATAAATATCGATTTAGGAATCTAACTTTAGGCACCTAAGGTTTGAAAAGTTCAACTGTAGTGTATAATGCTAAATTTTGAGGTGTGGAAATGAAGTGAAGTTATTTTGCATAATGTCTATCAAAATCCCTAAAATGTAAATTTTTGTTAATATGACTTTAATAAAGCAGTGAAGAAAATTTTGTACTCTTTCACAATGACAGACACATTAAGCCAAAGCATACAACTTTCATAATAGGAATTTTAAAATTATTCTCACTATAATAATCCATAATGGCCAATGAATGTTTGTGTATACTGTGGAATTAGTTTAAGCTCTAAATTGGTTGGAAACCATCTTACATGACAGAGAATTACAGGCAACAGGTGGTCGTGCAATGTTCAATATAACTGTAAAAGCATTCAGTTAATTTTTGTGGCACATATTCCTTGAAATACACCTCTACCCTGATAGAATGCGACCAGATATAACACGAATTCGGATATAATGTGGTAAAGCAGCAGGGAGCCCGTGGCCCTTTAAAGCGTCACCCAAGCCCCGCTGCTTTACTGCACTGTATCCGAATTCATGTGGAGTCCCGAGCCCTTTAAATCACCACTGGAGCTCCGGCAGCCGAGCTTGGCCACTGCGGGGAGCCTCAGACCCTTTAAATCCCCACTTGAGTCCGGCTGCCAGAGCTCCAGCGGTGATTTAAAGGGCCTGGGGCTCTCCACAGTGGCTGGAGCACCAGGCCCTTTAAATCACTACCGGGGAAGCTGGTCCAGTCCAGCATGGCGTACCGGCTCTTGCTCGTACACCGTATGGGACCAACCCAATATAATGCAGTCTCACCTATAAGGCGGTGAGATTTTTTAGCTCCCAAGGATCGCATTATATCAGGGTAGAGGTATATGCAAAACATGTACCCTAAGGCATACTATTCTTCCTTAAAACCTAATTAAGTACTAACAAATAATTTGTAAGTACAAACTGAAACTCACACTTTGAGCCAAGACTTTAAATCTCATATAATAATAGTACCTTCACAATAACTTGCATTTACTATAAGGACATTGTAGCTGGAGGTGTAATCTGCAGCTTGTGTAGATATTGGAAACTCTAGGTATGTGCTTGGACCAGCTAGCCTGTCCTGCTGCTCATGCAGCCATGGCTATGCTCCTATTTTTAGTGCACTAGTTCAATCAGAACTAATGCAGGTTATGTTCAGCCGAGCTGGAAATTGTATCTCTAGCTCCAGTTATATGTACCCAAAGAGATTTTACTTTTGGAAGGTGTGCCACGTTTTATGACATATTGCTGTTTCAATGTTTTATTAGTTACATATATATCTCCAGCTCCAAATAATGCTGTGAAGATTCGTTTAATGAAGTTATTTTTGTCTAGTATTTTTCTGTGTATAAATCTGCAGCAGAATCTGCACCTCTCAATAATGAGGACACTCAGATATATTTGGATGGGAGGATGAATCTGACTTTCCTATACTCTAGACTAATTTCCAATTCATAAACAAACCCAACTGTAAAAAAAAAACAAAAAAAAACAAAAAAACCAACCAAATACTAGCCTGGATCATCCCTTCCTGTAGGGGATGGGTGGGAAGGGGGTACGGTTTCTGCTGGACGGATAAGTCACAGGAACAACTCCTGCAAACGTGGCAGATTCAGTGTCCACAAGAGCCAGTCCAGCCACACAAAACCTAGTGCCTCTGCACTAGCTCAAGCCTCCAGCCTCCTCTTCTCTCTCCCTCTGGCAGCCTGGTCTGTATTATCTTTTTTGCCTAAGCTACATGAGGCCAGACAATGTGTATGCCTCTGGTAGGGTCCCATTCTTCCCCAGCCCTCTTAGAATACACTCTTCCAACATGCACCCCGGAAATGCAGGGAGGGAGGAAGGGAGGGAGGGAGAGAGAGAGACAACAAAGGCTTGGTCTACACTACGTGTTTAAACCGATTTTAGCAGTGTTAAACCAATTTAACGCTGTACCCGTCCACACTACGAGGCCCTTTATAGCGATATAAAGGGCTCTTTAAATCGGTTTCTGTACTCCTCCCCGACGAGAGGAGTAGCGCTAAAATCGGTATTACCATATCGGATTAGGGTTAGTGTGGCCGCAATTCGACAGTATTGGCCTCCCAGCAGTATCCCACAGTGCACCACTGTGACCGCTCTGGACAGCGATCTCAGCTCGGATGCAGTGGCCAGGTAAACAGGAAAAGCTCCGTGAAATTTTGATTTTCATTTCCTGTTTGCCCAGCGTGGAGCTCTCATTAGCACGGGTGGCAATGCAGTCCCAAATCCAAAAAGAGCTCCAGCATGGACCGCACGGGAGATACTGGATCTGATCGCTGTATGGGGAAACAAATCTGTTCTATCAAAGCTCCATTACAGAAGACGAAATGCCAAAGCGTTTGAAAAAAAAAAAATCTACAGGCTACACAGTGCTGCGTGACAAGTGTAACGGGAAGCCAGAGACTCAAATTGATGCTCATGGAGGGAGGGAGGGGGTACTGAGGACTCCAGCTATCCCACAGTCCCCAGCAGTCTCCGAAAAGTATTTGCATTCTTGGCTGAGCTCCCAGTGCCTGTAGGTTCAAACACATTGTCCGGCGTGGTTCAGGGAATAGCTCGTCAATTTACTCCCCTCCCCGCCACGTGAAAGAAAAGGGAAGGAAATCATTCCTTGACTTCTTTCAATGTCACCCTATGTCTACTGAATGCTGCTGGTAGACGCGATGCTGCAGCAGTGAAGAGCAATATCTACTCCTCTCCCCTGCCCGGTGGCAGACGGTGCAGTAGGACTGGTAGCCGTCCTTGTTATCAACCCATGAGTGCTCCTGGCTGGCTTCAGGTGAGCCTGGCCGGGGGTGCCTGGGTGAAAATAGGAATTATTCTCGGTCATTCCCAGTAGATGGTACAGAACGGCTGGTAACCGTCCTCATCATAGCAACTGGGGGCTGAGCTCCATCAGCCCCCTCCCTTTCCTGTGTAAAGAAAAGATTCTGTCCTGCCTTGACTGTCATAGCACCGGGAGGCTGCCTCCCCCTCATTTTATCTCACTAACAAGTCATTGTTTCTTATTCCTGCATTCTTTATAACTTCATGACACAAATGGGGGGGACACTGCCATGGTAGCCCAGGAAGGTTGGGGGAGGAGGGAAGCAACAGGTGGGGTTGTTGCAGGGGCACCCCCCGTGAATGGCATGCAGCTCATCATTTCTGCGGGATCTGGCATGAAGCAGCTGTGCTCTCTGATACACTGGTTCTCTAGCACACTTGCCTCATATTCTAGGTAGGACTGACTCTATTTTTAGAAACCATAAAGGAGGGATTGACTCGGGGAGTCATTCCCATTTTTGCCTTTGCGCCCCCGGCCAACCTCAGCCAGGGGCACCCATGATAGCAGCAGACAGTACAGAACGACAGATAACCGTCATCTCATTGCCAATTTACACCAGCAGCAGATGGTACAGAACGACTGATAACCGTCTCTGCTATCATGCAAAAGCAAATGAATGCTGCTGTGTAGTGCTGGAGTATCGCCTCTGTCAGCAGCATCCAGTACACATACGGTGACAGTAAAAGAAAAAAAAGCTGAACGGGCTCCATGGTTGCCGTGCTATGGCGTCCGCCAGGGCAATCCAGGGAAAAAGGGCGCAAAATGATTGTCTGCCGTTGCTTTCCCGGAGGAAGGAATGACTGACGACATTTACCCAGAACCACCCACGACAATGATTTTGTCCCATCAGCCACTGGGCTCTCAACCCAGAATTCTAAGGGGCGGGGGAGACTGCAGGAACTATGGGATAGCTACAGAATAGCTACCCACAGTGCAACGCTCCGGAAATCGACGTTAGCCTCAGACCATGGACGCACACTGCCGAATTAATGTGCTTAGTGTGGCCGCATGCACTTGACTTTATACAATCAGTTTTATAAAACCGGTTTATGTAAAATTGGAATAGTCCTGTAGTGTAGACATACCCAAAGACCTGTGTATGGAGAGTCCTCTCCGTGGATAAACCTAGGAGGAATGATTTGGGCTGGAATTTGCTTGAGTCACTTGCTCCTGTACTACAACTTTCCATTGCAATACATGTTTTCTGTAAACATGTACTGAAAGCAACTTTCTATTTCAAGATGGTCCATTTCAACTAGTAACTTTTCTGTTATTACTGACTTATTTAGCTTTTAAATTCCTTGGTACAGGGACTGTGTCTTTATGTTTGTGAAGTGCAATGTAAATCTAGTATTAAAATTTTTTATATAATAATAATTGGTCTACTCTTGACATCAGAATGCCATTTTCAGTCAGCATGAAAGGACAGACACTCGCCCCTATGTAAATACCATCATTTTTATAATGAGATACTAAAATAATCATAAAGACTATAATATATTTCTGGGAATATTTTCTTTCATTTCTGGAAAACTGAATTTCTTATGTTTACCTCAAGTAGTTAACCTACAACTATTTAATTTATGCTGTAAGATACAGCTCTGCAATGTTGCTTAAATTATGAAGGCGACATGCTAAAAATGTGTATTATTAATTTTTCTGCAATAAATTAGAAAATGATTTTAAACTAAAAATTATTGCTGGAAAGAGAGCAAAATTATGTTTAAGACAGACAGACAAGCCTATTAGTGAAACACATGTTTGCTTAATGTAACTAGCAGGCCATGAATTACAGCACAATGCTCTATTCCACCTGTGTGCTTAAGTGTGGAACCTGAAGCAGCCCAACAGGAGGTCTAAAACATTAATGATCACCTTTGTTAGGTGCGATGCCTGCAGCATTTAAATTCAGCAACTCGGCTAAAATGAGAAATAAAAACAAAGAGCACTGAGTAAAAATCATTTTTTAAGTGTCATACATTGCTTAACAGAAACAGCTGTATTAACATATTATATTACAAGTTAACCTGTTTCATTTAGCCCATGTGTATAAATATTAAAATAAGACTTGCACATTTCTTCCCAACCCAACATTTTCTTTAACAATGTATAGTGGAGTAAAATATATTGTTCATCTATCTGTTTAGGACCATTACCTAATGCAGCTTTTGGTGAGACACTAAGGCAATCAACACTTGGTCCATGGTCTGGCTCACCTAAAAATGTAAACGTTATTGAGAACAAACAGAAGTATGTTTATTAGGATGTTTTGAACAGCTCACATATTCAGAAAAGGTTGTTTTTTTTGTTTGTTTTTTTTAAATCTAAAGAACTTCCCTGCCCACAATCTTAAACCTGGTTCTCCCTTCATTTCCCTGTAATTTTCTGTATTTGCACAAAGGCATGACAGTGCTTGATGCATAGTTAAAATTATATGCCTCCTGTAGTACCATTACCAGTGACCCAGAAAAAAGCAGGTAGAAGGGCATTTTAGTGATATTCAGATAATTTCTATGTAATTGTAACTGCTCAAAATTCCAGTGCTGGTCTTGGGCTACAAAACCTGAGAACTAGAAGCTTGAAATATGTTTGGAAGATACAGAAGTAAAAATTAGCAAATTCCAGGGACCAGAGGTTGAAAATTTTGGCTTATGTGTGTTATTTAAAAGGATGTAACCAAATATGTGAAAAACAGAATGATACAAGGGGGGGAAATACATTTGAACAGAATTGGTTTTTAAAACCTATTTAAAACTGGTTCAAGTTAACATGTTTTCCTTGACAAGCAGGACATGGCATACCTATCCCTACCCTGTTTACAGCTCTTAGTAGGAAATCAAAAAATATAATGGCTGGTTCACATAGATGAGACAAACTGAGTTAGCCTGAGCCACTTCTAAATCTTCTTTAAAGCCAGTTCTGCTAGCAAGGTTTAGCTTTCAATATATATAAATAGGGTTTAAGTCTCTGGCTGAGCTACAGGTCATTGTCTGCATTCTTAAAATACATAATTCACATTTTTAGTGTTACAGAAAAAAATCAATACACTTTTTGTTTACATAAGCAGAATAGTTTTCATGAGTTCACATACAAAACTATAATGGAAAAAAAATCAATGTTACTATTAACATTCTTATCCATATATTTCACTAAGCACATGTGAAATTAAAATAAAATAAAATTAAGCTGCTACTTGATTTATGAGAAAAAGCTCTCGAGTAACCTAGCAACACCAAATTTTAATCTATTAGTAACCTATGAACTGCTAACTAATAATAAAATATCTTTAAAAGTTTAAATACATTATTGAAATAACTTTCTGGTGTAAGACTTGCATTATGTTTTCAGTTATGTGACCAAGTCTAATGGATCATTCAAAGAGTAAAATCTGGCCCAAAGGGTTTCATATTAAATTTAAGTGTCTCTAACAAAACATGCAGTACTGTACAGCACGGCATGAGCCCTCTACACAGTGTTCCCTACTTACCCAAAGGCTTCTTAAATTATTGCCAGCAGAACACAATTACATGGTGCATAGCTGTTACTGTTATAATAAGTAGCATTGAAAACTAAAATCAACACAGAGGTGAATTTAGTTTATTGTTAATGGAGGGAGGATGAAACATACCTTCATTAGATTCTGGAATGATTTCTGAAGACCCCTCCTTTTGAAAAACTGGCTCCTGTTCTGATGATGCCCATTCTGTGCTACTCACCTGCAACAGGAAAAGGAAGTTACTAAATAAAAATGTACAGAAAATAAAATGCATTAAGTAAAATACAAATAGTATCTGCATTGACTAAGTAAGGCAGTGACTGATCTTAGCATTTTCAGTGTGACACATTTTGGGATAACTTGTATTTAATTTCTCATATCATAGTTACAGTTTTTGTTTTAAAAATTGCCCTCAATTAGTAATGACCTTTTTCTTGTTAAATAGGTACAACCATAATATGCAAACCACATAAGGGAGTAATTACATTTACACAAAACAGCTGCTTGTAACAAAGATACATACTAATGGCCTTATTTTTCCATAAGGTGCTGAGCATCTGCAATCTCCCATTTATTTCAAAGGGCTGGGGGGGGTCTTCAGCATTTAAAGATTAGGGTATAATTGTTTTATTATATTTTACAGTATTTCTGTAGTTATTCCACACTGGTTATTCCAGTTCGATCCAGATGATATGCTACAGAAAAGCTGGACAGTTTATTTACTGCTCTACCCACAAACTCTTCCCTTCTCTGTAGTCTTGCATCTCGAACTCTCTTAATGTTTCATTTTGGACATCGAGCTGCCATCTCATTTTTCCCTGGCAAACCTTCTCTTCTTCTTCTTGATAGAAAATTTCACTATCCTGCCTACCAGCCAGGCTTGCAACTTTGGCATAATTTATTATGCACTCTCCCTACAACACACCTGTCACTAACTCCTGCTTGTTCTTCCTTTACAACTCAGATTAATGCTTTCCTACAACCCTATTGTCAAAATCATTGTAATGCCCTGATTATCTCTCGCAAGGACTACTACCAACCTGCTCCTCTCTGGAGTCTCTCCTTTACAGGCCATCCAAAAACTTGCTGTGAAAACTCTCTCTTTCTCCTGTTCAGACCATGTCACTTCACTATTTAAATTATTCTACTGACTTCCATGTCAAGTTCCAGGTTCTGATCCTAAGCTTCAAGGATCTGTACAACTCTACTCCCATCTACAACTCTACTTCACCATTTTCATTTCTTGCTCTCTTCTTTGGTTCTGCCCATGTATTCATTAGCCCCTTTCTCCCACTCTTGTTTTCACATCATCTTCCACGATACCTTTTATGCTTAGAAGTTTTCCACTTATTTTGCAGTCACAAGAAAGATGTGTCTTGTCACTAAGATACTGATTCGGAATTCAGGATAGCTAGGTTCAATTCTTGGTTTTCCCACAGAATATCTGGGTGATGTTGGGAAAGCAACTTAAACTCTGTGCCCTAGTTCTCCATCTATAAAATGAGGATATACTTCCCTACCTCACAGAGATATTACAAGGATAAATGTATTAATGTTTTTGAGACACTCAGATACAAATGGTGACACAGAACCACAAAATCATGCAGCCAGATAGGATTTGAATCCTGCCTTAAAAAATTTCTGTGAAGCCTTACAAATACAATAAGAATTAATTTAAAAAATAATTTCAAGTGAAAATTGAGAAAAAATGTAAAAATTGTTTTCCATTGAAACTGCACTCTAAGAGTGGTACTGCCCCATTACTAAGGTTACGATTTAGTCATGGATATTTTTAGTAAAAGTCATGGACACGTAGCAGTCAATAAACAAAAAATTACTGCCCGGGGCCACGGGCTGCGGCTGCTCTGGCCAGCCACCCAGGAACCGCTGCCCAGGGCTGTGGCTGCTCCAGCCGGCTGCCCAGGGACCACTGCTGGGGCCATCACAGCAGTGACTGGTATGGCTGTTCACGGGGGGTGGGGGGGGTCACCTGAGCAGCTGGCCCCGGAGACAGGTGCTTGGGCAGCCCTGGGGTCAGCGACACTGGCCCCTACAGAAGCCACGGTGGTCACAGAATCCGCAACCTCCATGACAGACACAGAACCCTACCCGTTACTAACTGCTGACATCTCCCTCTCCTTAAACTCTCCAAAAAATTATACCCACTGTAGTCTTGTCACTTTCACTGTAGTCTTGTCATTTTCAAAGTAATTTAGCTAGAAAGCACCTGAAGATAATTTTTTATTTGCCCTAAAAGCACTGTGCATGCTGTTATACTATAACAACTTTAATATCAATGTTAGTAAACTGACAAGGAATGGGCATTTTGCATATCAAGGGCTACAGAAGTACAGAATCACAGAAATATAGGACTGGAAGATACCTTGACAGATCATCTAGTCCAGTCCCCTGCACTAACCTATTCTTAAAAACCTCCAATGACGGAGATTTCACAACCTCACTAAGTAATTTGTTCCAGTGCCCTTACAGTTTGGAATTGTTTCCTAATGTCTAACCTAAATCTCCTCCGCTGCAAGTTAAGCCCATTACTTCTTATCCTGTCCTCAGTGGATAAGGAGAACTTATCACCCTCCTCTTAATAACCAACTTCTATGTATTTGAAGACTGCTACCACATTCCCCCCACTCAGTCTTCTCTTCTCCAAACAAAACAAAACAAATTGTTTTCAATCTTTCCTCGTACATCATGTTGTCTAGAACAGGGGTTCTCAAACTGGGGGTCAGGACCCCGCAGGGGGCCAACAAGGTTATTACATGGGGGGACGTAAGCTGTCAACCTCCACCCCAAACCCCGCTCTGCCTCCAGCATTTATAACGGTGTTAAATATATTAAAAAATGTGTTTTTAATTTATAAGGGGGGGGGGTCACACTCAGAGACTTGCTATGTGAAAGGGTCACCAAAAAAAAAGTTTGAGAGCCACTGGTCTAGACCTTTAATCATTCTTGTTGCTCTTATCTGGACTTTCTCCAAATTTGTCAACATCTTTCCCAAAGCGTGGTGCCCAGAGCGGGAGTAACACTCCAGTTGAGGTCTTATCAGGGCTGAGAGGAGTGAAAGAATTACTTCTCGGGTCTTGCTTACAACACTTCTGCTAATACGTCCCAGAATGATGTTAGCTTTTTTTTTTGCAACAGTATTACATTGTTGACTCATACTTAGTTTGTGATTCACTATAAACTCATTTCTGCCTTTCGTAGCCAGTCATTTCCCATTTTGTATTTGTGCAATTAATTATTCCTTCCTAAGTATAGTACTTTGCATTTGTCCTTATTGAATTTAAGCCTATTTATTTCAGATCATTTCTCCAGTTTGTCAAGATCATTTTGAATTCTAATCCTGTCCTCCAAAATGCTTGCAACCCCTCCCAGCTTGGTATCCTCTGCAAACTTTATAAGTGTACTCTCTATGCCATTATCCAAATCATTTTTGAAGATATTGAATAGAACCAAACCCAGAATAGATCTCTGCAGGACCCCACTCAATATGACCTTCCAGCTTGACTGTGAACCATTGATAACTGCTCTCTGAATATGCTTTTCCAACCACCTTATAGAAGGTTCATCTAGGCTACATTTTTCTAATTTGTTTATGAGAAGGTCATGTAAGACAATATCAAAAACCTTGCTAAAGTTGAGATATCACATTGCTTCCTCTTACCCTACCCACAAGGTTTGTTACCCTGTCAAAAATGATATTAGGTTGGTCTGATATGATTTGTTCTGACAAATCCATGTTGACTGTTACTTATCTTATTTACTTCTAGGTGCTTATAAACTCGTTATTTGCTCCACAATCTTTCCATATAGAAGTCAAGCTGATGTCTATAATTTCCTGGTTCATCCTTATTATCCTTTTTATAGCTAGGTACTATATTTTCCCCTTTCCAGTCCTCTGGGATCTCTCTGATCTTCTACAAGTTCTCAAAGATAACCACCGATGGCTCAGAGTTCTCTCAGCCAAATCCTTAAGTATTCTAGGATGTATTTCATCAGGCCCTGCCGAACATGAACACATCTAACTTGTTTGAATTATTTTTAAGTTGTTCTTTTCCTGTTTTAGCCTCAGATCCTACCTCATTTACACTGATATTTGCTATGGTACTCATCCTGTCACTGCTAATTTTTCTGGGGAAAACTGAAACTGACCATTGCTGTGTTTCTCTTATCGTCTTTCTCTCCCCATTGAGAAATACGCTGGAACATTCTGAAAGGTTCTTTGTCTCTTTGGGCATTCTATTATGGCAATACGTTGCTTGTAATAATATCAAGCTACTACAAATTTAAGATCATAGTTGCTAAAACTGCTTTCTAATCCAGGCATCTGGATTTTTCTAACAGATTTATTTGGGCATAAGCTTTCGTGGGTAAAAAACCTCACTTCTTCACATGTGGGTTTTTTACCCATGAAAGTTTATGCCCAAATAAATCTGTTAGTTTTTAAGGTGCTACCGGACTCCTTGTTGCTTTTGTGGATACAGACTAACTTGGCTACCCCCGATACTGGATTTTTCTGTTACCATACTCCCCAGGCTACTGAAGCTTTAACAATTGAACTAAATGTTGCCTCTACCACTTCCATGTGAAATTGTAGAAAGGTGCACCAGGCACAGAGGAAGTGAGGCAGACTAAGTTTCAGCTGAAAAGGTGAACTAAAATTAAAAGAAGAGTGACAGCATGAAGTACAATACTTTAGCTCTTATAAAGATCAAATAAGTATTCTGGAGATTCTACTTTTTCAGGGAATTTTTCACTTACAAATTTTTGCTAGGAGCTATTGCGCCCTTATTGATTTACCATAAATTTATGGTAGATTTAATTAATTATGTTTTGATCTTGTCTGACAAATTTACTGTGACTAAAAGTACGGCATCTATGGATCACAAAATAAATAGGGAAGTAGCTTGAATCCAACTGTTGTCAGACGAGCATCCTTCCTATAAAAAAGTTGTGTTTCAGAGATTAGTGTCTAACTATCACAAAGTATTCATTTAATAACACTGAGACAATAAGCACTTGAAAAGACTAATGTAAGAATTATGTACAGTATATTCTATACCTTCAGAGAAGAATGTGATGCAAAAAAATCCTCCTCTTTTTGCTGGGGTGACAAAGGCGGAATTCCACAGCCGTCGATCCACAACTAGAAAAAAAAAAAAAACAAACATTTTATGATAAGAGCATCTGACGTTACATAAATATATTTAAAATTTCTTCCAAATACACCTCTACCTCAATATAACGCCGTTCTTGGGAGAAAAAAATCTTACCACATGATAGGTGAAACCGCATTATATCTAATTTGATTTCATCCGCAGAGGTGCATAGCAAGCCCCGCCCCCCCGGAGCGCTGCTTTAGCGCGTTATATCTGAATGCGTGTTATATCGGTTGGTGTTATATCAGGTAGAGGTGTATACAGGACAAAAATGAAATTTTTTTTTTAACTGAGACTTAAATTGATCTTAGACATATGGACAATATCAGATTCATGACACAGCCTTTTATCCCAAAGACAACACATTTCATTTTCCACATTGTCTCCTGTCCCACTCCAGTAACTGTCCAAAACCGGTTCTCTTTTCCCACCCATTAACTGAAGCAGCAGTGTTCTGAACCTTTTTAATAAAAAATAATAATTGAAAAAATGGTCTTTTAAGTGTTGATGTAGTGCAGGGATCAGCAACCTCTGGCACATGGCCTGCGAGGGGAAATCGGCGCGGGCTGAGGGATGTGCTGGCCGCCACTTCCTGCAGCTCCCATTCGCCAAGAGAGGTGAACGATGGCCAGTGGGAGAAGCGATCGGCTGAAGCTAGGGAGGTGGCAGGTAAACAAACCGACCCGGCCCGCCAGGGTACTTACCCTGGTGGGCCACGTGCCAAAGATTGCCAATCCCTGATGCAGTGCTTTCAAAACCTAAAGTGCTAATTATAATGGAATGAAAATGTAGCATTTGATTACGATTAACAAACATACTTTGAACTAAATAATAAAAATAGGTTTTACAGTTTCAACAATTTGATTCATATTCAAACACTCCTTACATCACATACCTATTATATTTGCCACACACTTCTGCATAATAATTATATGTACAATTTTAAACTGAATTCTTCAAAAGTTCAAAGATACATTGCTCTCCTGAAAGAATTCAGAATCCCCTAAAATTATTTATCATGGTGAAGGTGTGTCTACGCTATATGCAATTAAAAAAAGCCACTAAGTACCTTAAGTAGCAATCTAAGATGATTACAGGAAAGCATAAGGTAATGTTTTAAAAATAATTTTCAGGCTAGTTACCTGCTGACTTTCCCAGATAAATCCATGGGGAGGGAGGTTGTTACTGTTTTCTAAGCCCATTTGATTTTTAAATGAATCTTTCTTTTCCCACTGTGAAAAGCAGTTTCCCTCCAGACTGTTAAATTCTTCCTAGGAAAGATGCCTCATTGTGACCTTTGTGGGTAAAATGTTGTTTGAACCGTTTACAGCTCTGGAGCTCGAGCCGATAAGATAAAACCTTTTTTTTTTTTTTTTCAAATATCTCACAGCTATCTAGGTTTGTTTTTCCCCCTAATATTCCCATTCTGCATCAGAGTATAAGAATCAAAACACAAGACTGTTAGACGACAACTGGAAAAAGCCTTCCAAACTTTCTCAATATGGCTTAGCCCTACTTTGAAGGAATCCTCCTACTCACTCCCAAGAGTAAGAGGGTGACAAAGTTTCCATCACATTGAAGGGCTCAGTTGGCATGGTACTGATATTTAACTCCCCATTGATTTTGAAAGAAAGCTGAAGGCTTTCGGCACATTGCGGGACCTTGCAAGTCAGGACTTCAATCCTTTGCCTGCACCCTGAGACAACTGATCAGAAAGTCATTTCTCACGGTAGTTTGAATTTTGTGGACTAGAAAACTAACAAACTAGCAGTCTATTCCATAAAGGTCACAGAATAATAAGTCAGTAGTAACTTTACTTCTATACTAGCTTGAGCACGATTTGAGCTAGTGACCCAGAAAAAGAAAGTCCCCATATCATTACCAAACCCCAAAAGTATTTTTTTAAAGTATGCATTTCATCACCTTCGCTGACCATCCTTTGTGTACTATTTTCACCTGCTCTATTAACTGATAGAGGTTCAACTCCAGAAGAAGCAAAATACATACACTTTACAAAAAATAAATACTGACACTTTTTCCATTGAAGTTACACAAATTCATAAATGTGCTACTCCCTAACTACAATAATTGTAATTAAAAACAATTAAAAATTTACATATTTTAATGAAATCTGTAAGGTTTTTTCTAGCATTCAGATGAGTACTACTGTGTTAATAGTTATGATTAACCCAAAATTGCGTGACAGTACTAGCTCACACTTGACTTTCTTAGCATTTCCCTCCCTCCCCAACTAACAAGATTAGTTTCACTATTTCATCTCCTAGCCCCACAGATTCACTGCAGTTTGTATTTACTTAGCTACAAAAACAAACTCCACTCTATGTTACATTTTGGCTACTGTTTAAAAATGTAAAATTACTTTGGAGCCAGGAAATCATTCATTTTAATATAAAAGAATTGATCTAATGCATTACTTACATCAGTACCATGTTTCCTTGTTGCTTGTGTTGCAAGATATTTAATCTTTTCCCTGTAAAGTTGCGCACCACGACTATTGTACTTCGCATTGGTATCATTTGTTGTGCACCCATGTTGTTGGAAAAATGCAGACTATAAAAATAAACAAAAACATGCATATTATGAGAATAGAATTAAACATTTGTGGGGGTAGAACAAGGCAATTTTAAATGGTTAGATGCCAAATAATTTTATTTTAAAAATTACTAAAAAATTATATAATTTATTGGACCAGCTTCTGTTGGTAAAAGAGACAACAGAATTTGGTCCAATAAAAGATATTACCTCAACTTCTTTGATTCTCTAATATCTTGGGACCAACACGGCTACATCATCACTACATACAAAAATATTTAGTCCAAAGAAACAAGAAATTATAGGCCAGCTCTCATTACTTTCTTCTTTTACTGCCAAATCATGGAAATCCAAAAATCAAAACACAGAATTATTGATAGTCTATTCATGAGATTATCTATGGGGATGTGACTCTATTTTAGACATAAGATTTATAAAAGAACCCCTACAGGACACCATGATTAAAAACCAAGGAAAATAATCAGTTATTAACCATGGCTATTTTATTATTAAAAAATGGAAAAGAAAATATTAAACAAAACAACCCAAATGACCAGAGATTGTAATTGAAGTAACCAATTTCTCTATGCCTCTCTGTAGAGAGCTTTTAGCAGAGATGACAGCTTTGACAATGCCATCTGTGGGTCATTCTTCATTTTGCCCTGGTCCACACTACAGGGTTAGGTCAAATTTAGCCGTGTTAGGTCGATTTTATAATGAATACAAAAGCAACCCCATTCCGTCGACCTAAAGGGCTCTTAAAATCGACTTCTGTACTCCTCCACGGCGAAAGAAGTAGCGCTAAAACTGACCTTGCTGGGTCGAATTTCTGGTAGTGCAGACGCAAATCAACATTTTTGGCCTCTGGGAGCTATCCCAGAGTGCTCCAATGTGATCGCTCTGGACAACACTTTCAACTCTAATGCACTAGCCAGGTACACAGGAAAAGCCCCAGGAACTTTTGAATTTTATTTCCTGTTTGGTCAGTGTGGAGAGCTGAGCAGCACAGGTGATCATGCAGTCCCCCCAGAATCGCAAACGAGCTCCAGCATGGAGTGAATGGGAGACACTGGATCTGATTGCTGTATAGGGAGAAGAATCTCTGCAGGCAGAACTCCGATCAAAAAGAAGAAATGCTAATATATTTGCCAAAATCGCACAGGGCATGTTGGAGAGAGGCTACAACAGGGACACAGCAGTGCCAAGTAAAAGTCAAGGAGTTCAGGCAAGCCTACCAAAAGACAAAAGGAGGCAAATGGTCACTCTGGGTCAGAGCCCCATATTGCTGCTTCTATGATCAGCTGCATGGCATTGAGGGGGGGAGGGGCTACCACTACCCCACCACTGTCCTGCAAGGGGGGAGTCTCACGCAACACAAAGGAGGATTTTTTGGATGATGATGAGGAGGACAATGTGCAGCAGGCAAGTGGTGAATCCGTTCTCCCCGGTAGCCAGGACCTTTTCATCACCCTGGAGCCAATACCCTCCCAAGTCAGGATCCCTGACCCTGAAGGCAGAGAAGTCACCTCTAGTGAGTGCACATTTGTAACTACAGTACAGGGTTTAAAAGCAATAGTGCTTAATGTCTCATTTGCCCTGAAGACCTGGGATGCATTCATAGCCAGTACAGCTACTGGAAAAGTCTGTTAACGTGTCTGGGGATGGAGCAGGAATCCTCCAGGGACATCTCCATGAAGCTCTCCTAGACAGGGCCAGCTTTAGGCTGATTCGCCCGATTCCTGGGAATCAGGCCCCGCGCCTAAGAGGGCCCGGCGCTTTAGGCGCCTTTTAAATTTTTTTACTTACCCTGGCTGCGGTCTGCTCCGGGGTCTTCCATGGCCCCGCTCCCCTGACCAAAGGGCCGGCGGGAGCGTGGCTGCCCCACAGCCCCGCTCTCTCAGCTGGAGCTCTGACCAGAGCGCGGCAAGCCCCGCGGCCCCGGCTGGAGCGCGGCAAGCCCTGCGGCCCCGGCTGGAGCTCTGGCCGGAGCGCGGCAAGCCCCGTGGCCCCGGCTGGAGCTCTGGGCTCTTTAAATAGCCCCAAAGCCCTGGAGTAGCAGGGGGCTCTGGGGGCTATTTAAAGGGCCAGGGCTCCAGCTGCCTCTGCTACTCTGGTCCTTTAAATAGCCGCCGGAGCCCCGTCGCCCACATGCATTCCCCAGGGCTCCCACGGCTATTCAAAAGGTCCGGGGCGGGGAAGAAGCAGGGGAGCCCCGGGCCTTTTAAATAGCCCCCAGAGCCCTGGGATAGCGGGGGGCTTGGGGGCTTTTTAAAGGGCCGGGGCTCCAGCTGCCTCTGCTGCACCCCCTGCCCTGCCCGCACCAGCCCTGCCCCCTGCAGCCAGCTCTGCACCCCCTGCCCCTGTCTCCAGCCAACCCCTGCTGCACCCCCCTGCCTGAAGCCAGCCAGTCCCATACTCCTGTCTCCAGCCCTGCCAACTCCCTGCTGCACCCCCCTGCGGCCCTGCCTGAAGCCAGCTCGCCCTACACTCCCTTGTCTCCAGCCAGCCCCGCACCCCTTGCCCTGCCTGCAGCCAGACCCTACCTCCAGTCAGCCCCTGCCCTGCCTTGAACCAGCCCCATGTCCCCTGCTGCCCTGCAGTTCCCAGGCCAGTAACCTGCACACCTGCTTCAATGAGGGGGGCAGGAAGCAGCGGGGACCCACACATGTGCACACCCCCAGGGAGTGGCGGGGACCCACACATGTGAAACAGCAGTCATTAATAACCAATCAACAGCATATATGATGCAATGTACATAATATACAATTTTATTATTTATATAGTTATGGAAAGAAAATAATACATGGAAGAAATGGAAGGCTTTTTTTTTCCCCCACTTTTTTCTTTTTAAGTCATCCCTGCCAGGGCCCCGTCGAAAGTATTCAAATTGGGCCCCGCACTTTCTAAAGCCGGCCCTGCTCCTAGAGGTACTCTGAAAGCCTTTGCAGAAGGTTTCTGGGGAGGGCTGCCTTATTTCATCCTCCATGGTAGAACATTTTACCATGCCAAGCCAGTAGCAAGTAGTCTGGAATCATTGCAGTACAAAGCATGGCAGCAAATGGTCCTGGGCTTTGGTTGCATTCAAGCAACATTCGGTCTATATCTTTCTGTGTTAGCCTCAGTAGAGTGATATCACTCATGGTCACCTGGTTGAAATACGGGAAATTTTGTAAGGGAACAGTAAAAGGACCGTGTTCATGCTGGGCTGTTTGTACTTGGCTAAAAGGGATCATCCCTGAGAATAGCCACACGGCAGGGGAAGGGGCAAGGGCTCATCCCAAATAGCCACACAAAGGGGTGGGGGGAGGTGTGTGCTGCACATCCACCTGAAAACCACAGCCCCTCCTTTTAAATGGCAAACCCAACCGGCATTGCTTGCTATGGGAAAGGAGGGTGCTGCAGTTTGAAAACATTTCCACATGTTATGAAGGTGTTAGAAGCCAAACCTACGTACCCTTTGGTTTACCATGGCTGCCTGGAAACCGAATTATGTTGCCCAACCGTGTGTGATGTGTCATCATACCGGCACACGTTCAATATAAAAAGGCAAAATGCGAACTCGTACCTAAAGCACATGTGCTGTCTGCTGTGAATTGCTTCATTCATTGTGAAAGTGTCTCCCTTTTGTTCTCAGAAATGCATCTTAAATTTTACTCTCCCTTTTTATCTCCCCGCAGGTGCAAATGTTTCTATGCTTCCCCTATCATCTCCGTCCCTGAGGTTATCGCAGATTAGAAGGTGAAAAAAAACCACACTCGTGATGACATGTTTTCCGAGCTCATGCAGTCCTCCCGCACTGATAGGGCACAGCTGAATGCACGGAGGCAATCAGTGGCAGAGTCTAGGAAAGCATTAAGTGAGCGCGATGAGAAGAGGCAGGATGCAATGCTGAGGCTAATGGGGGAGCAAACGGACATGCTCAGGCATCTGGTGGAGCTGCAGAAAACCAACAAGAGCACAGACCACCGCTGCAACCACTGTACAACTGCCTGCCCGCCTCCCCAAGTTCCATATCCTCCTCACCTAGATGCCCAAGAATGCAGGGGCGGAGGTTCCGGGCACCCAGACACTCCACTTCAGAGGATGGCCCAAGCAACAGAAGGTTGTCATTCAAACAGTTTTGATTTGTAGTGTGGCTACAATAAACAATGTGGCCTTGTCCTTCCCTCTTCCCCCAGGCTACCTTATCAGTTATCTCCTTTAAAAAAAAAAAAAAAAAAAAAAAAAAGGAATAAAGAAAGAATGCATGGTTTAAAAACAATAGTGACTTTATTTCCTTTGCCAGCTGTGATCGAAGGGAGGTGGGTGGTTGTCTTACACGGAATTAAATTCGACAAAGGGGGCAGGTTTGCATCAAGGAGAAACACACAACTGTCACACCATAGCCTGGCAAGTCATGAAATTGGTTTTCAAAGCCTCTCTGATGTGCAGTGCACCTACCTGTGCTCTTTTAATCACTCTGGCGTCTGGCTGTTCAAAACTGGCAGCCAGGCGCTTTGCCTCAACCTCCCACCCTGCCATAAATGTTTCCACCTTACTCTCACAGATTTTATGGAGCACACAACAAGCAGTAATAACAATGGGAATATTGGTTGTACTGAGGCCTAACCTAGTCAGCAAACAGCACTAGCGAGCTTTTAAATGTCCAAAGGCACATTCTACCACCATTCTGCACTTGCTCACCCTATAGTTGAACTGCTCCTTACTACCGTCCAGGTTGCCTGTGTATGGCTTCATGAGCCATGGGAGCAGGGGGTAGGCTAGGTCTCCAAGGATAACTATTGGCATTTCAACATCTCCCACAGTAATTTTCTAGTCTAGGAAGTAAGTTCCTTCTTGCAGCTGCTTAAACAGCTCAGAGTTTCTAAAGATGCGAGCGTCATGCACCTTTCCCGGCCATCCCACGTTGATGTCAGTGAAACGTCCCTTGTGATTCACTAGTGCTTGCAGCACCAATGAGAAGTACCTCTTGCGGTTTATGTACTGGTTGGCCAGGTGGTCTGGTGCCAAGACAGGTCTATCCATCTATCACCCCACCAGACTTAGGGAAACCACTGCAGCAAAGCCATCCACTATGACCTGCACATTTCCCAGGGTCACCACCCTTGATAGCAGAAAGTCAGTGATTGCACTGGCGACTTGAATCACAGCAGTCCCCACAGTAGATATGCCCACACCAAACTGATTCCCAACTGACCAGTAGCAGCCAGGCGTTGCAAGCTTGCGCAGGGCTATTGCCACTCGCTTCTCAGCTGTCAGGGCAGCTCTCATCTTGGTATTCCTGAGCTTCAGGGTGGGGGGAAACAACTCAGAGTTACAGAAAAGTGGCTTTACGCATGCAAAAGTTTCGCAGCCACTGGGAATCATCCCATACCTGCAACACTATGCGGTCCCACCAGTTTGTGCTTGTTTGCCAGGCCCAGAATCAGCATTCCACGGTATCAACCAGCCCCACTGCCGCCATGACGTCCCAATTGCCACATCCCATGCTTTCAGGAACATCTTTGTCCATGTCCTCCTCACAATTGTCCTCATGCTGCCATCTCTTAGCCAGGTTCTGCACATATTGCAATATAATGTGCAAGGTGTTTACAATGCTCACAACAGCAGCGGTGAGCTGAGCGGGCTCCATGCTTGCCGTGCTATGGCGTCTGCATGGGCAACCCAGGAAAAAAGGCACAAAATGATTGTCTGCAGCTGCTTTCATGGAGGGTGGCAGGGGATAATGATGACGTACACAAAACGACTTGCAACAATGTTTTTGCCTCATCAGGTATTGGGAGATTATCCCGGAATTCCAATGGGCAGTGGAGACTGCAGGAACTGTGGGATAGTTTCCCACAGTGCACTGCTCCATGAGTCAATGCTAGCCACGGTAGCAAGGACGCACTCCACCGACTTAATGCACTTAGTGGGGACATACACAATCGATTGTATAAAATCAATTTCTAAAACTCGACTTCTATAAAATCGACCTAATTTCATAGTGTAGACATACCCTTGGTTAATTAAGACCAAGGAATATTGTTTCCCAAAATTATTGCGAAGCCAGGCTTAGTATCTTGGATACTTAACAACTATTTGCATATGGACATAATTAGTTTAAAGGCAGGTGAAATTTGTCTCTGTTTTATTAATAGCTAGCAAGCTTATAGATGGGCAAAGCAAACACTCTCAGTTAAATCCTATGTAAGAAATATTGAAATTTGTTACTTAGTTACTTTAAGCACCTGTCTTGAGACAGGTCAATTATAAATATTAAAAATCTCAAATCCAGTTAAATCCTACTATTTCTCTGTTTACCAATGTTAGGCCGGTCTCTCTCTCCAGAAATATATGGTCTAACCATTAGATGGTTACCAGGAGAAAATGTTAGTATCTTCAGTTACCACAGCATTTCCATATCCCAATAAAATCATTACAAGAATTTCCAATACAATCCCTTCATGGTGTCTTTGTTACCATCTCACCAACCCATATTGAAGTCTTGGGTAGGTTTTCCTTGGGTATGGTTTCTTCTTGAGTCTTTTCTGTTCTTAGCTATCTGTAGTAGCAGCTTGCTTGTAGAGATGGATAGAATGCTTGCTGTTTAATGATGGTACCAGTATGTGTGAGATGGAGGAGGTGCTCACTTCACAGTTTTACACCCTTTCCTTCCTATTTTCACGAAAATTATAGGAAAATCTCTCTTTCATGCATGTTTAGATTCCAAGTTGGTTGCTGTCATTCTTTCACTGGCTCAGTACTTTCCTGAGTTGTCCTTAAGAGCCTCTTCATCTAATGAAGATGTAGTTTGTTAATGATATATGCATTACAATTATAATTCTTTCTTGACAGTTATATCTCTTGTCTTTGGGGCAGAAGGGTATCACAACACCTTTGACGTTAGAGTTTTAACTTTTCCTTTTTGTTGAATTCATTTTCTGAAGCTAGCACTTCAATTTTATTAGAGTTCAACAGAAAGTAAAATGCTTTCAGAAAGTCCAAACACACTTGTTCTTCTATATTAAAGTTTTTTGTTTCAAAACAGTCTTTTAAAATCAGTAATTATTTATGTAAAGTCTTTCTAAGAGTTATTTAAATAAGTTGTTGATTCTTTATAACAATTTTTGGAGAGATATTTATTCTTGTCTTCCCTGGGTCACATGAGGGAGTTGCTTGAGCATTACCAGTAATTAATTAATTCCCTGTTAATATAAACATTCTATTCTTAAATGATTTCTTACATTAGTAACTACTTTAGTAAAATCATTAATTCTATGTTGATATATAAAGCATGTTACAGTTTATAGCAATGATATTAGGAAATTACACTATACTCTAGTTAAAATACTTGCAAATATGCCAAACTAAACGATCTGCCACTGCAACATTTAAGAAATAAACATAGGTCTGATCTACACTACACAGTTAGATCAACGTAAGCTTCCTTATGTCGGTGTCTACACTACCAGGTCCCTTCCGCCAACATAACTCGCCTGCTACGTCGACTTAATTACTTCACCTCCACGAGAGGTGTAGCGCTTAATTCAACATAGGTCGACGTGGTGGCAATGCAGGCACTGCGTTGCTTACGCTGACTTAACTGGTGTTAGGATATAGATATTCAGGCCGGTCTGCAAAGGCCTATACTTTAAGAATTTAGGTGTATTCTTATCACTTAGCTAGTTATAGAGGTATAAAAGAAAGAATCAAAATCACTGTCTGTGGAATGGCTTTCTCTTACTGTGACAGGCTAAGGCCTTCAGCTAAGATGTAGTTAGGCAGCCATAAGCTGGGAAGTGTATGGTCACATCTTCACATTCCAAACTAGTCACATTGAAATAAGGTGCTATTGGGCTATTAGGAATACAATCCTGCCCTGACATTTCTATCACCTCCAGAGAAACGGAAGAGCCTAGAAGACAGCATCCTGTCTGGCAAGAACTCACTAAGCAATAGACATAGCTGGTAAACCCTTATGTCTGTATAGCTGTAGTTGTGAAATCCTCACTTCTGTATTGTTTTGCATGTTTATTTGTATGGCCTCTGTCTGGTTCTGTGATTGTTTCTGTCTATAATTAATTTTGTTGGGTGTAAACCAATTAAGGTGGTGGGGTATAATTGATTAAATAACCATGTTACAATATGTTAGGATTGGTTAGTTAAATTTCAGTAAAATGATTGGTTAAGGAATAGCTAAGCAAAACTCAGGTTTTACTATATAGTCTGCAGTCAATCAGGAAGTCGGGGGGGACCAGGGATGGGGGAATTAAAATCATGTCTTGCAAAAGGGGAAAATGGAACAGGGGATGGGAACAGGAACAGGGACACAGGCAAGGCTCTGTGGTGTCAGAGCTCGGAAGGGGGACACTAAGGAAAGAAACTGGAATCATGCTTGCTGGAAGTTCACCCCAATAAACACTGAATTGTTTGCGCCTTTGGACTTCGGGTATTGTTGCTCTCTGTTCATGCGAGAAGGACCAGGGAAGTGAGAGGGTGAAGGAATAAGCCCCCTAACAACTGGCGTACGGTAGATGTCCAACAGTGCTCCGCTGTGACCACCCTAGTCACCATTCTCAACTCTGCTGCCTACAGTCAGGTACATAGAAAACAGTCTCTCCCCTGTTAAAGGACCGTGAACTTTTGAATTTCCATTTCTTGTTTGTTCGGCATAGAGCGCCCACTTGCACAGCTGACCATGCCGGCTCTACACTGGAGTACATAGGAGGTAGTGGATCTTCTGGGTCTGCGGGGAGAAGAGGATGTACAGGTATAGCTCCAGTTCTGCGACAGAAATGTATACATATACGAGCAGATCGCTCAGGACATGGGGGAGAAGGGCTATACCAGGAACATGCAGTGTCACATGAAAATCAAGGAATTGCAGCAGGCATATCAGAAGGTAAGGGAGGTGAACCGTCACTCTGGTGCAGCACTGCAGACATGCCATTTTTACACAGAGCTGCATGCTATTCTCAGCAGCAACCACAGCACGATACCCAAGAGCAGTATCGATACCTCTGAGGAGTCGGAGTCCAGGGCCACTGCAGGCAATACTGAGGAGTAGGTCTTTGACAAGGAAGAGGAGGAGGAGAATGGGAGAAAGGCAAGCAGGGGATCCATTGTCCCAAAGAGCCAGGAGCCGTTTTTAACCCTGGAGCAGTGCAGCCAGTCACAGAACAGCAGCATGGACAAGCATGATGCCAGAGAAGGAACCTCTGGTGCATATGCAATTCCAATTAATATGTTGGGGTCACATGCTCTCATATGCTATTTTTTAATTTAAAAACTAGTTGAGGTAGAGTGGTTATAGCTTTCCAGTGACTGTACCGGCTATGCAGAGGGTACTCTCAAAAAATGATTATTTACGTACACAGGGATGTCCAAAGAATCCTTCAAAGAGATCTCCAGGAAACTTTCATGGAAGTGCACTGCAATCCATTGTAGAAGGTTTCTGCAGAGGGCTGCCTTATTCCTTCCACTGCAGTAGGACACTTTCCCACACCACTCCAATATTAATCCATCTGGCATCATCACAGTACACAGCATAGTAGCATAAGGACCTGGTCTGTAACCGACACTTTCAGTAACTGTTCCATTGCTGCCTCTGTTAACCTCAGAAGCGTGATATTAGCTAGAGTCACCTATGGGAGATGGTGGTAGTTTTCATTTTAAATTGCTTGAACCGCAAACAGTTGTGCCTGTGGGGCCCCCTTGTGATTTTCTGCCCCTTCACCAACGCTTTACAACACATGGCTGTAATTTGTGTGGCAGGAGTCGGCACTGACAGTCAGCTGCAGCGGCATAGGAGGCGGCGAACAGAGCGGCTAACAGGGGAGTTTCAGTGGGAGTGCTGTTGGAGGAGCAGGTTTTTGTGGTTTTTGTAGTTTGTGGTGTTTGTGTGTGAGTGAGTGTGTGTGCAGGCTGCTAGGGGCTGTGTGCTGAGAGCGAGGCTGAGCCCTGAGTTGGGGGCGGGGCTTACCTGATTAGGGGTCCTATATAAGGAGCCAGGCACTCAGGCAGCGGCACAGTCAGCTGCGGCGAACAGAGCGGCTAACAGGGGAGTTTCAGTGGGAGTGCTGTTGGAGGAGCAGGTTTTTGTGGTTTTTGTAGTTTGTGGTGTTTGTGTGTGAGTGAGTGTGTGTGCAGGCTGCTAGGGGCTGTGTGCTGAGAGCGAGGCTGAGCCCTGAGTTGGGGGCGGGGCTTACCTGATTAGGGGTCCTATATAAGGAGCCAGGCACTCAGGCAGCGGCACAGTCAGCTGCGGCGAACAGAGCGGCTAACAGGGGAGTTTCAGTGGGAGTGCTGTTGGAGGAGCAGGTTTTTGTGGTTTTGTAGTTTGTGGTGTTTGTGTGTGAGTGAGTGTGTGTGCAGGCTGCTAGGGGCTGTGTGCTGAGAGCGAGGCTGAGCCCTGAGTTGGGGGCGGGGCTTACCTGATTAGGGGTCCTATATAAGGAGCCAGGCACTCAGGCAGCGGCACAGTCAGCTGCGGCGAACAGAGCGGCTAACAGGGGAGTTTCAGTGGGAGTTTCCAGGGGGAGGTTGCAGGGGAGAGGAACCAGGAAGGCAGACCAGGGAAGAGGCAGCCCTGCGCTGGTCGGTGGCCTGCGGTGCGGTGTGAGGCGTGGATTGCCAGGCACAGAGTTGCACCGCTACGATGGAGGCAGAGGCAGCAGGTGCAGACACACTGAGGATGACTGGGTGCGGCAGCTGCGGCATGTACATGGTCCTAGAAGGAGCACCTGAAAGGAGTTTCATCTGCATGAAGTGTCGTCTGATAGAGCTGCTGGAGGAAAAGGTAAGGGGACTGGAGATGCAAGTGGAAACTCTGGCTGAGTTTAGAAGGGGATTTGAGCAGATGATGGAACACAGACTTGATGAGGCACAGGGGACAAGCTCAGGCGAGCGGACAAAAGCAGGACCTAAGGATTCTGAGGAGGGACTGCTGGGTGAGGAAAGTGGACGGTGGAAGCATGTCACTAGGAGAACCAGACAAAGGATAAGACGGGCCAGCGATGGACAAATAGAACTCAGGAATAGGTTTGCTGAGTTGGGAAATGAAGATGGAACACAGCGGGCTGCTGAAGGAGTTACGGCAAGGAAGAAGAGGCAAGCAGCTAGTCCTGCAGATGGAGGGGAGCAGTCAGTGGAGGCGACATCAAGTACGAGCCCTAGGAGGATTGTGAGGTCGAATACAAATCAGGAGGAATCACGGCCAGCTGCTGTGGGGGATAGACCGGAGAATCGCATGGTCACCAGGAAAAGGCAAGTCTACGTGATTGGAGACTCTCTACTGAGAAGAGTAGACAGGCCTGTAACTAAACCGGATCGGGAGAACAGAAGAGTGTGCTGTCTGCCGGGGGCTAAGATACAGGATGTGGACTTGAGCCTGAATACGATCTTAGCGGGAGCGGGAAAAAATCCATTGATTATCCTTCATGTGGGAACGAACGATACAGCTAGTTACTCACTGGACAGTATCAAGGAGGACTATTTCAGACTGGGGAAGAGGCTTAAAGACATCGAGGCTCAGGTGATCTTCAGTGGGATTCTGCCGGTTCCTAGAGCGGGGCGACGAAGGAGGGACAAGATTATGGCGATCAACAGATGGCTCAGGGAGTGGTGTTATAAGGAGGGCTTTGGGATGTACGGTCACTGGGACGCATTTACGGATAGACGACTGTTTGCTCAGGATGGACTTCATCTCAGCAAGGAGGGAAATAGGATTCTAGGATGGAGGCTCGCCGACCTCATCAAGAGGGCTTTAAACTAGAAAGTTGGGGGAGATGGTTGGGAAATGTTCGGGAGATCTCCACACCAGAACATAACCTGGAGAGGGAAGTAAACAAAGTGAGCGGGGATACCCTTGTGGCCCCAAGATTTGATCCAAGGAGGAATAGTGGAGTAGAAACCAGAGTAACGGGTGATGCTGGTGGCAGACAGTTTGTGCACGACGGGGGAAAGAATGTCACTGACGCCAAACGCCGAAAATTAAAAGGTTTGTACACTAATGCGAGGAGCCTAGGTAACAAGATGGAGGAACTGGAGTTACTCGTGCAGGAAGTCAAGCCGGATATTATAGGGATTACCGAAACCTGGTGGAATAGTACTCATGACTGGAGCACGGGTATTGAAGGCTATGTGCTGTTCAGAAAAGACAGGAAGAAAGGCAAAGGGGGGGGAGTAGCCTTGTACATCAATGATGAAATTAAATGTAGCGAAATAAGATGCGATGGAATGGATAACACGGAGTCCGTCTGGGCAAAAATCACGCTGGGTAAAAAAGCAACTAGAGCTTCCCCTGAGATTGTAGCACACCCCAAGCACTGACCGCCGGGATCGGATTGGGATATGGATAGAGACCTCTTTAATGTCTTTAATGAAGTAAACACAAAGGGGAAATGTGTGATTATGGGGGACTTCAACTTCCCGGACATAGACTGGAGGACGAGTACTTGCACGAATAATAGGGGTCGGATTTTTCTGGATGTGATAGCGGATGGATTTCTTCATCAAGTAGTGAAGCACCTACGAGAGGGGATGCCATTCTAGACTTGGTGTTGGTGAGCAGTGAGGACCTCGTAGAAGAAATGGTGGTAGGGGACAACCTTGGTTCGAGTGATCATGAGCTGATTCAGTTCAAACTAGATGGAAGGATAAACAAATGTAGATCTGCGATTAGGGTTTTTGACTTCTCGAGGGCTAATTTTAAAGAGTTAAGGAAATTAGTTAGGGAAGTGGATTGGACGGAGGAATTAGTGGATTTAAATGTGGAGGAGGCCTGGAATTACTTTAAGTCACAGCTGCGGAGACTGTCGGAAGCCTGCATCCCGAGAAAGGGGAAAAGAACCATGGGCAGGAGTTGCAGGCCAAACTGGATGAGCAAGCAACTCAGAGAGGGGATTAGACAAAAGCAGAAAGCTTACAGGGAGTGGAAGGAAGGCAGGATCAGTAAAGAAAGCTACCTTGCTGAAGTCAGAACATGTAGGGATAAAGTGAGGAAGGCTAAAAGCCGCATTGAACTGGAACTTGCGAAGGGAATCAAAACCAATAGTAAAAGGTTCTACAGCCACATAAATAAGAAGAAAACAAAGAAAGAAGAAGTGGGGCCGCTATACACTGAGGATGGAATGGAGGTTAAGGATAACCTAGGCATGGCCCAACATCTAAACAAGTACTTTGCCTCGGTTTTTAATAAGACTAGTGAGGAACCTTGCGATGATGGAGGGATGATAAACGGGAATGTGGATATGGAAGTGGATATTACTGCAACTGAGGTAGAGGCCGTACATGAACAGCTTGATGGGTCGAAGTCGGAGGGCCCGGACAATCTCCACCCGAGGATATTAAAGGAACTGGCGCGTGAAATTGCGAGCCCGTTAGTGAGAATTTTTAAGCAATCGATAATCTCGGGTGTTGTGCCGTATGACTGGAGGATTGCTAATGTAGTTCCTATTTTTAAGAAAGGGAAAAAGAGTGATCCGGGTAATTATAGGCCTGTTAGCTTGACGTCTGTAGTATGTAAGGTCTTGGAAAAAATTTTAAGGGAGAAAGTAGTTAAGGACATAGAGGTCAATGGTAATTGGGACGAACTGCAACACGGATTTACTAAAGGTAGATCGTGCCAAACCAATCTGATCTCCTTCTTTGAGAAGGTGACGGATTACTTAGATAAAGGAAATGCGGTAGATATAATTTACCTAGATTTCAGTAAGGCGTTCGACACGGTTCCGCACGGGGAGCTGTTAGTTAAATTGGAAAAGCTGGGAGTGAATATGAAAGTTGTAAGGTGGATAAGGAACTGGTTAAAGGGGAGACTCCAGAGGGTCGTGTTGAAAGGTGAACTGTCGGACTGGAAGGAGGTCACCAGTGGAGTCCCTCAAGGATCGGTCTTGGGACCGATCTTATTTAACCTTTTTATTACTGACCTTGGCACAAAGAGCGGGAATGTGCTAATAAAGTTCGCGGATGACACGAAGCTGGGGGGTATTGCTAACACGGAGAAGGACAGGGATACTATTCAAGAAGATCTGAACCACCTTGTAAACTGGAGTAATAGAAATAGGATGAAATACAATAGTGAAAAGTGCAAGGTCATGCATTTAGGAATTAATAATAAGAATTTTGGATATACGTTGGGGGCGCATCAGTTGGAAGCGACGGAGGAGGAGAAGGACCTTGGGGTACTGGTTGATAGCAGGATGACTATGAGTCGCCAATGTGATACGGCTGTTAAAAAGCAAATGCGATTTTGGGATGCATCAGGCGGGGTATTTCCTGCAAGGATAAGGAGGTGTTAGTACCGTTGTATACGGCGTTGGTGAGACCCCATCTGGAATACTGTGTGCAGTTCTGGTGTCCCATGTTCAAGAAGGATGAATTCAAACTGGAACAGGTTCAGAGACGGGCTACGAGGATGATCCGAGGAATGGAAAAACTGCCTTATGAAAGGAGACTCAAAGAGCTTGGCTTGTTTAGCCTGGCCAAAAGAAGGCTGAGGGGGGATATGCTCGCCCTATATAAATATATCAAGGGGGTTAACGTTAGGGAGGGAGAGGAATTATTTAAGTTTAGTACTAATGTAGCCACGAGGACGAATGGGTATAAACTGGATATTAGGAAGTTTAGACTTGAAATTAGACGAAGGTTTCTGACCATTAGGGGAGTGAAGTTCTGGAATAGTCTTCCGAGGGAAGTAGTAGGGGCAAAAGACTTTCCTGGCTTTAAGACAAAGCTTGATAAGTATATGGAGGGGATGTTATGATAGGATCGTCAATTTGGGCAATTGATCTTGAATTACCACCAGACAGGTCTGCTCAATGGTCTGCGGGGAGATGTTGCATGCGATGGGTACTGAGTTGCTGCGGAGAACTCCTTCTTGGGTGCTGGCTGGTGACTCTTGCCCACATGCTCAGGTTTAGCTGATCGCCATATTTGGGGTCGGGAAGGAATTTTCCTCCAGGGCGGATTGGCAGGTGCCCTGGAGGTTTTTCGCCTTCCCCTGCAGCGTGGGGCACGGGTCGCTTGCTGGTGGTGTCTCTGCAGCTTGAGGTCTTCAAACCATTTTTGAGGATTTCAATAACTCGGTCCTGGGATAGGGGTTGTATAAAATTGGATGGGTGGGGTTCTGTGGCCTGCCTTGTGCAGGAGGTCAGACTAGATGATCAGATTGGTCCCTTCTGACCTATGAGTCTATGAGTCTATGAGAAACTGCAAGCCTCAGGTGCTGGAAAGCAGCAGCAGCAACGGGGGGAGTGGTGGGGGAAGGAAAATGTTGTGGTGGCCACCCGCCACTGCAAACACACACACTCATGCTGCCTCTGCCAAGGCATGCAGTTTGGCAGAGGGAACACTGGTATTCAACCTCCATACAATGCCCATGTTACAAAGGGGAGGTGGCACCTCTGGTCCCACCATGGGTTTGCCCACCCAATGCTGCAGATGGTGCAGTGCCCCTACCTGCAGGCCACATTCACCATGGCTGAGACAGCAAAACAGTTCAATTAGTACTTTGTAGAAATGAAAATGTTCAGCTTTACACTTGTGTGGATTCAGGGAAGTGATTTTTATATAGCAACTCCGCACTAGATCCTAGGTCTGCAAGAACCGTGTTTCTGCTCTGATTTGCATGGTTTACAGTTGAAAGTTTGGCATTCAGCTCTTCCTCCATACTGGCAGAGAGGCTCTCCCAGATAAGATGAAGGCAAAAGAGGATGCGTGATGACATGTTTAATGACATAATGAAAGCCTCTGGGACAGTGGACACTGAGCAAAGGACGTGGAGTATTGCACGCTCTGAAAATCTGGACACAGACATTACGAGCAGGAGAGCAGCCCATGAGAATGAGTGTGGCACTCAGCAGGAGATGGCTGGGTATTCTGTAGAAACAGATAGACATGCAGAGGCATCTTGTTGACCTTCAAGAGAAACACCTGGAGTCTTGACTCCCTCTGCAGTCCCTGAAGAATAGCATTCCAACATCCCTATACTCCCCGTTTCGACCTTACACAGATTTCAGTAGGTGAGGGGTGCCAATGCAATATCCCTTCCGCTCAACTGCAGAAGAGGGTGCCAAGAATAACAGCCACACATACACTGGTGTATGATAGGCAAGGCCGCTGAGCTTTTAAAGATAAGATTAACGTTTTCCCTCTCCCAATTTTGTTCCACCATCTTTCCAAGATTTAACTCTTTGTCAGATCTTTCAATATCTATATGTGACAATCAGTGACTAACCCTCTTGCAGTAAACTAAGAGGGGAGATGTGACGCTCTGTACCTCAGGGGAACACCCATTTTCATCCTTGTAAAATGATTTTGTGGTATCCAGTGTCACCAATGGTCCCTGCTTGCAGCTTTCTGAACAGACCTGTGTTCTTCAAGATGCATACATCATGCACCTTCCTGGATCATCCCATGCTGAAGTCGGTAAAATGCCCCCAGCGATCCACCAGCACTTGCAATGCCACAGAAAAGCATCTCTTTCTGTTTATGTACTCTCTGGCAAGGTGATCTGGTGCCCAGATAGGGATGTGTGTGCCATCTATCGCCCAACAGTAGTTATGGAACCCCACTGCAGCAAAACCATCCACTATGTTCTGCACATTGCCAGGAGTCACTATCGTTCTTAGCAGACGGTGATTAATGGCCCTACATACTTGGATCACCGCAACAGATTTCCCAATTCCAAACTGATTTCCCACTGACTGGCATTGCAAGCTTCCACATAGCAATCATCACTGACTTCTCCACCATCAGAGAAGGCCTTATTGTAGTGTTGCTGCACTGCAGGGCTGGGGAAAGCTCTGCACACAATTCCTTGAAAGTGGCCTTGTGCATATGAAAGTTCTGCAGCCACTGCTCATCATCCCATACCTGCATAATGATGCGATCCCATCAATCAGTGCCTGTTTTTTGGGACTAGAACCTGTACTCCACTGTGCTGAGCCGCTGCATGACTGCCAACAGCAACCGGGAATTGTTTCATTCCATGGCTTCCCTCGGAGCTATTTGAAGGACACTGCCATGTTCCACGCGGCAGATCTCATGGCTCTGGAAAAACCACAGGATAAGGCACGTGGTGTTTGCAATGCTCACCACAATAGTGCACAGCTGAGTGGTGTCCATGCTTCTCTGCATATGGCATATGCATGGCTAGACCAGCTTTTTGCAAAAAAGGCATGAAATATTACTGACTGCAGATGAAATCAGGGGAGAGAGAAAACTGCTTTATGGAACCTTAAAGTTATGTTTCCAGTGACCCCTGTGAAATGTTTTAGTCTCATATGGCACTGCAAACCCTCCCCAAAACTCCCCTGTGGCAAACTGCACTGTGGGATAGCTACCCACAATGCATTGCTCTCTGTATCGATGCAAGTACTGCTACTGAGGACGCACTTCACTGACAGAGTGTGGTGTGGACATGCACAACCAACTTAAGTCGACATCCCACCGCGCAGTAATTAAGTCTGTAGTGTAGACATACCCACAGGTTTAAATCATTTTCAACTACACATGATTTTTCCTAGAGACTTTTCTGAATGAAGTTTTTAGACTAATTATAAAATTTCAAAAAGGAAATTTTCGGAATTCTTTGTGTAGGTTTACTTTAGACATTTTTGCTGCTGTTCTGGGGTTTGTTTGTTTGTTTTGGACAGCTGGAAGGGGGGTGAAAAAGATCACTTACATTTACTGATCTGATAACACAATCCTACATTCCTTTTTACAATTAGGTATTTTCCTAAAACGTTAATTTTTTACATAGTTGGTTTTCTTGAAATAAGAATTACATTTGTACCAAGCTGGTATGTTATACAAAGGGAGGTTTCTTGGTCTAGATAAGACACACTTTTGGTTTGTCTGTCTCCGGGGTTACAAAAAGCAGAAACCTCCTGGAATTCCTTTAACCATCCTGAACATGTTATAATATAACTAACTAACTAAAACAAACAGGTGTTATATTTTTGAGCATTTTGATAACTAACTAACTAAAACAAACAGGTGTTATATTTTTGAGCATTTTGGCTATAACCTACTTGTAACCATATCTTTATATTCACTAAGGATACAAACAAGTTTTAATAAGATAAAAAGTTATGATAATATATTAATATCAGTTTTGCATTAATAATAAGGTCTGTCCAACACACACTAATTAATTTAAACAGTTTTAACATTAAAGGTTCTCTGATTGCAGCAAGACAATCTGAACCACTGCTGAAATCTGGTCTCTTTTTCCTGGTCTTGTTCCAGAACAAAAAAAAGACTAGTCCACTAAACTAGCTGTGCAACAGTGCAAAATCTATGAAACACTATGACAACTAAAAACATGCTAACAGGAGATTTTAATTTAAAAAAATATTCAGAAAACCTCTTCATGCATGTTGCGAAGAACACTAGTCCTGCAAGTAAGTATGGAAAGGAAGGAACTGAGGAAGCTGGGGACCAGACAGTCTCTTACAACCATGACTCTGAATGTTCTTGACTATACAGGACACTCATTTCCAATAGGCACTGCTCTTCCTCATGCTCTCCAGCCAAGTCGAACTTATCACCATACGTGGGAATATGCAAAATCTACTTCAACAAACATATTTGATTACAGAATATCTTACTAAAATAAAAGCTTAAAGGAAAGAAAAAATCTTTATATTCAGACTTCATGAATGGTGATGGTGGAATTCTTCTAATATGAAAACTAATCTATCAACCTATGTAAATTACAGTGGTGCATTCCAAAACTGCTTGAAAGATCTAGGTCTGGTGAATCTGAAGCTTTGACACTTTCTTCAGAGCACAGTTATGGATGATAAATAATGCAATATTAGTAACACATAGAAATGCTTGCCAACCTACTACAGTAACTCCTCAACTAATGTCCTTCTGCTTAACATTGTTTCAAAGTTATGTCACTGCTCATTTATGGAACATGCTTGTTTAAAGTTGTGCAATGCTCCCTTATAACATTGTTTGGCTGCCTGATCTGTCCACTGCTTGTAAGATTCCGTGGAAAAGCAGCGACTTACAAGGGAACATTGCACAAGTTCCTCTTCTCCACCTCCTTCCCCTCCCCCACAGCGCTTACCTGACTGCCAAACAGTTGTTTGGCGGTGCATTGGACTTTCTGGGAGGGAGGGAGGAGGTGGCACGGGGAAGTGCTGCATCTCCACTCCTCCCCCTCCCTCCCAGAAAGTCCTAAGCATGAAGTGCTGGAAGAGAGGGGCAGGAGTGGGGATGCACTGTGTCTCCGCTCCTCCCACTCCTTCCCAGAAAGTCCTAAGCACCGCCAAACAGCTGTTTGAAGGAGGGGAAGGGGAAGGAGCCGGGATGCGGCGTGCTCCATAGAGGAGGTGGAGTAGGGGTGGAAAGAGGTGGGCCTGGAGTGGAGTGGGGATGGGAAGAGGCAGGCCTGGAGCATCCCCCTGCAAAGTTGGCACCTGTTCTTCTCCAGGGAAGCTGCCACTGCAGCGGTGCTTCTTAGCGTCCTTGCCTGCAGCGGGCTGTGCCTGTGTAGGGTAAGCCAGGGGCACTTCCCAACCACAGTACAGTACTGTATAGTATGCAATGCCTTTTGTCTGCCCCCCAAAAATGTCCCTGGAACCTAACCCCTCCCGCCCCCGGAATTTACATTAAATCTTACGGTAAAACTGGATTCGTTTAATATTGTTTTACTTAAAGTAGCATTTTTCAAGAACATAACTACAACATTAATTGAGGTGCTACTGTATCACTGAAGGCTGGATACATAGTGTAACAGTTTCTAGAAAGGCTAACCAATCCAGCGACTGTGCTTCAATCTTAACTGTAATAGGCTCTAAGCCCAAGATTTTCAAAACTGCCTAAAGTTAGACTCCTAAATACATATTTAAATGTCCAAATAAACTGCCAGTGACTTTAATGGAAACTTCTGGGTGCTCAGCACTTTGAAAAACCTGGCCACTTACTCAGGCCTCTAAATATACAGTTACAAGCGTGACTTTAGGCACACAGTTTTGAAAATCTCAGCCTTAGTTACAAGAGAAAGCTATTCTGGGAAGAAGAAGAACCTCAGAAGACTATACTGATTTTCTAACTACCTTAGATATTTCTAGGGCACTAATCACTGTGGTAGCTGAGGTTCAAGATTAAATTGCAACTACAGTAAAGAAATAGCAAAAATTAATAAAATTCTGAAACAGGAGTTAGCAAAAAACAAAACAAACTAACTTTATATGAAATATATGACAATGCAATTTAACAGAATTTGGGTGCAGCTATTACAGAAACCAAGTTACCTGGGAAATTTTTAGTTCATTAGCTACGGTATCACAAATTTCAAACAGTAACTCATATTAGATAATGAATTTACAAGGGCCCCGTTGATACCAACTGAATTGCATACAAGAACTCTTATGATTGTGTATTAGATGACAAAACACAAATTTGAAAAGATATGTTCTAATATTTTCCCTTTGCCATATCTGTATTCATTTCACTTTAAAAACTGAGCTTTGGCCAACAAAAATAAAGCACATAGAAGAAAAAGTAAAAACTAACCTAATTATTTTGGGTATTTGCCATTTCTTTAAAAAAAAAATCTGCATTTTTGTTTTTTTTCCCCTTAGAATATTAGGATAGAAAATAACCAATAACATTTCACGCTATCACTTGTGTAATCTTTCAGCACAGCTGATTCTTCCTTTCACTAAGGCAAAAACATATGGAAAATTCAAAGTAACTTATTGTATTTTGCTAGAATTCTAAGAGACACATTTATTGATCTTATGCCTTTGAAGTCTGTGCAAATCTCTTGAAACAGCACACATATTGTCATGACCCCATTTCCATATAAATTAGTTTCTTCCCAACAGGATGTATAAAGTTTTAGGAGTGCAGCAGTTAATTCATTATTTTAACTTGAAACACACAAAAAATACACAAATATTCTAGGGGGCTGTGGAGTTAACTCCTTCATCCCTGAATTCTTCACTAACACATGAAATGAGCAATGAAGCTAAGTGTGGAGCTGTAAAACATGATAAGCAAATACTTGAAATAAGAAAAATCTTTCTAAGATATACTTACGGCATTAGCATTTCCTCCTATTTGCATGCATCTCAACTGAAACCAAGACCAGTTGGAATCCAATTCCGTAGATCTAAGCAGAGGAAACATTTTAAATGTTACTTTCAAAAACAATTGTAAATACATCTTTTAAAAGTTGTTTTAAGAAAAACTAGCCATTTGTAATAAATATTACAGTTCAAAACTTGTATTACTATAAACAAAATCCCTACACTAACTCAAGGCACGTCTACACTACAAACTTAAGTTCACATACAGCCACTGCAGTAATTATTGCAGTTTTTCATGTTCACATTACCCTCCTTCTGTCAGTGATGTGCGTCCTCATCAGGAGTGCTTGCACCGACTTCAGAGGGGAAATGGAGTTATTATGTTGGTGTACTATGGAATAACTTGTAGGCATGGGGATCCTGTACTGTTTTACTGAGGACAAAATTAAAGGGTCTACTCAGGACAGTCCCAAGAATCGAAGTACCTT
This sequence comes from Gopherus flavomarginatus, assembly GCF_025201925.1. Taxonomy (NCBI): domain Eukaryota; kingdom Metazoa; phylum Chordata; order Testudines; family Testudinidae; genus Gopherus; species Gopherus flavomarginatus. The sequence continues at coordinate 130,174,268 of NC_066617.1, forward strand.
TTGGGCTGTCCATAAAACTCATGCATAGCCTTAGATAAGGCAGGGTTAGCAAAGAATTTCTCCCAGGACTCTAATTAACTGTTCAGTGTCTAAGGTCTGGTCTACACTAGAAAATATTTAATAGCATAGCTGCACCTGCAAACTCCCCTAGTGTAGGATGCAGCTTCTACAGGCAAAAGAGTGCTCTTGCTAGCATAGCTTAAACCAGTTGCCTGAACGAAATAACCTATATCACTAAGAGAACTTTTTTGCTCCTATAATTGCATCTACACAAAGGCTTTAGCTGGAATAAAAATGTTGTTTAAAATGAAGAAAACCCACACTTCTAACCACTTTTATTATATCAGCAAAAGTTTTAAAGTGTAGACCTAGGCTATGTGAATAGGGAAAGCTCCATTAGGCTTCTGTCTGGGTTTAAAGTCTTTCCAATTACAAAAATCAAAAAAGAAAATGAAAACTGCAGGCAATATGGTGGAGGCCTTGAGACAATACAACTCCCTTTCCAAATATTTACATTTGTGACTACGTATGAGAATATAACACTTTGACAATCTCATTCCTGCAAAGACAATCACCTAGTTTTTGTGAAGGTTCCTTCAATATTCAAAGGCAGGGAAAATTACACCTGTTACCAATTTTCCACATTTTTCATTTTATCAGGGAAAGCAAGTTATCATCTCACCTGCTACCACAATGAAGAGACTATGGTGCCATATTTCACTATCACAGGTTTAAAGAACAGAGGCATACCGTCCTTTTAAATATTTCTGATGCATGTACCCATGAAAGAATACTCAGTACCTTGTAACACAAAGCTAAAGATGACAAACAATCTCTATGCAAAGCTGCAGAAATCTGGCTCAACCCTGATATAGAAGAACCATAAAGATTAGAAAATTAAGTTCAGTTTCATGCCTGTTCAAATCTTCATCTTCTGCAAGGAAGTTTGAACAACGCTGCCAACAAGGAACTTAATTATCTTTGTACCACAGCTCGTGCAAAGTGAACACATGCACAATAGGAACTCTACTGAGACTCTCTCCTATCTCATTTATCTAGTTCCCAAATACACAGCAGATGGATGTGAACCAGTAACTTAGGGCTGGTCTACACTAGGGGAGGGGATCGATTTAAGATACGCAACTTCAGCTACGTGAATAACATAGCTGAAGTCGAAGTATCTTAGATCGAATTACCTACCGTCCCCATGGCGCGGGATCGACATCCGCAGTTCCCTCGTCAACTCCGCTACCGCCACTCGCTCCGGTGCAGTTCCGGAGTCGACAGGAGCGCGTTCGGGGATCGATATATCGCGTCTAGATGAGACGTGATATATCGATCCCCAAGAAATCGATTGCTACCCGAAGATACGGCGGGTAGTGAAGACGTAGCCTTAGAATGAAAAGCTCATTCCCTCATTAATAAGTGTCCACAATAAAAGCCTCTGAAGAATCACATAATGTCGTGACAGAAACACTGGAAACAAATCTTACCACTTATTTAGCATAGAATCATGCTAACTACTTACCGAATGAAACTCAAGTGAACACCAAGTGATCGATGGGTCCCTGAGCAATCAATACAAAGAAAAACACCGTATGTTATGCTTGACCAGCTAGGATTTTTGGCTCCACAGTCAAAACACACCTAAAAAAAGATAAAATTAACAAATAAATTAATCAATTCCCACTAGAAGATACTTTTTGACTAATACCTAATACTTTTTGACAATGGAATGGAGGGAGGGGACCCTGGGAAAACAAAGAACTCCTGGCATGGTGGGAAAGGAGGGAAATATGGAGGCACACACAGTCCTTAGCATAGGGGGAATGTGGAGGCACAAAAAGCTCTTGGCATTATGGCAGGGGGAAATGAGACACAGGGAAAACACAGCGCCCTTGGCATAGTGGGAAAGGAGGTAATGAGGGGGCTGACATAGACCCTGGCTTTGGGGGAGGAGGATTGCAGGGAGTTCCTGAAACAGAGGGACTAGCACACAGGAAGTTTGTGGTAGGAATAAATGGAGGAACGCAAAAAGCCCCTGATGTGTGCAATGCTCTCAGCCTACAGAAGCGACAACATTTACAGATCTTTTTCCTTTAAAACATTTACTGCAAATAGACTAAAGTCCTAATCTACACTTAAAAATTAGGACTGACCTAGCTATGTTGCTCAGGGCTGTGAAAAATTTCATACCCTGAGTGCCAAAGTTAGGTCAACCTAAGCCCTGCTGTAGAAGCAACTAACTAGACAGAAAGAACAGGAGTACTTGTGGCATCTTAGAGACTAACTAAATAAATTTGTTACAGATTAACACGCTGCTACTCTGAAACCTGTAACTAGACAGAGGAATTCTTCCCTCAACCTAGCTACAGTACTGCTTCTCAGAGAGACAGATTAACTACATCAGTGTAAAAATCCCTTCTGTTGATATAGAACTGTCTACTCTACAGCACTACAGCAGCACAGCTGCAGCACTGTACCTGTTCTGCTGCAGAGGCTGTAGTGCAGTGGTCCCCAAAGTGGTGCCCGCCGGGGCATTTATGTGCACCCATCTAGTGCCCAGCAAGGGAGAGAAGCCCCGCATCTGCCAGGGACAGAGAACTCCAGGGCTGCAGGCGCCGGTGTTCTCGGTCCCTGGCAGGCGTGGGGCCGCGGCTTAAGCTGGAGAGAAGACACAGCCCCGTGCCTGCTGGGGACAGAGAACTCTTGGACTGCGGGTGCCACCGTTCTCTGTCCCTGGCAGGCGCGAGGCCCACCTACTGCCCAGCAGGGGAGAGAAGCCGGGCCCCGGGCCCGCTGGGGACAGAGTACTCCGGGGCTGCAGGCTGCGGGCGCCAGTGTCCTCTGTCCTCCCGGCTTCTCTCTGCGCTGCCCAGAACTGGCACCAAAAAAAAAAAAACCAAAAACCAAAAAACAAAACAAAAAAACCCCACTCTGACTCTGCAGAATGGCGCCCTGTAGCATGTGCTGCCCCAGGCACATGCTTGTTCCACTGGTGCCTGGAGTCGGTCTTGTATGCGATTAATTGCTGGCGACCGCCACACTCTTCTGAAAACATGAATGTGCTACTGGCCACAAAAAGGTTGGGGACCACTGCTGTAGTGTATACATGCCCTTAATTATACCACATTATAAAAAAATCTTGCTATTAGCACAGACTTAATGTCCAAAACTCATCCTCTCTTTCTTTTTTTAATAATCCAAAATTATAATAAAAATTATTTCAAACATGAGCCTGGTCTCTTCTGCCCCCCCCCCCCAATTTCTTCTAACTGAAAGAAAGAAAGTGTTCATACTCTTGGACTGAAGCTAATAAGACCAGCCTGCTTTTTTCTAAACATGAGAAACCAGAATACACTTACAGTCTATTCTGGGTCCTTGACTCCAACAATCTACCCCAGTGAACATAGGAGAAAAATATCTGAATGTTAGGAAGCGGTTATATTTAAACAACAAAGTGTTTAAAACGTTCAACATAAGTAGTCCAAAATATTGCATTTTTCTATGCGGATTTATAAACATTTGTTCTCTTATAGCTTTCTTGATTACATCATCTTAAAACTGATTGCATCATCTTGTAAATTTGACTGCCACAGTGCAGTGAAGTTCAATATCTTTGCTGGTGCAGAATCTAGCTCTAAATGAACTGGCTATTTTACTGTGTCGTCTGTGAAAATTCACAGTATGAAATCACGTATCATTTATAAATAGTTGGGTATACAGAAACAATGTATATACTACTTTGTGAAGTCTACTATTTTGTAGACACTGCATCTTAGGTATTAAGCACTGTGCACACCACCGTTGTTGCAGAAGTAGAATCGTCCACCTTATTAAAATAATATTTACATTCATTTTACTCAGCATTCTGAACTCTTTTTTATTCTCAACTTGCATGAACTGTGACAGGAAATTAATATAAATTTTAATTAGAACTAGCATTTCTGAAATAGTTTGTGAAATCATTTCCACCTAAAAACAGAGCAGGGGTATTCCCCATACTGTTTTAGGTGCAAACATTTGTCAACACCAGCAAGGAAAGCAGAACACTAATCCTAAATTCTAGCAGGTAATTAAAGCAGAAAATCATTCTCTGTTACTTTATTTCAAATTTTGCTTGTAATACTGTTTCTACTGCATTGATTTTGGATATTAAAATTTTTTTTAAAGGAAGCTTCATCAGCTTAATAGTCATTTCTGAAAAATCAAGCATCAGCTAATCGGCGTGTTTGCACCAGAGAACAGATAACTTAGATAACTATTTAGCGTCTTGCAACATGCATTTATTAAACCAGTACTCACAAAGTACCATTTCTGTATATATAATGATATATACCACTACCAGATATAGAAATACACTAAATGTAGCCCTAAGAGATTTTGGTGAGTGTGGCACTTAAGGAGCGGGGCAGATTAACTGAATCCAGCACTGACCCCTTTGAGTAATGTCCTCTCTAGATATATTAATTTTAAAAGAATACAATGAACTTATTTATCCATACTGTTTAGTTTGATATATAATCTATTTTGACTGTTACAGAACTTGCTCAGGCAATTAATTATTCTGCTCTTTTAGTGAAGCACTGTCAGTGGGTACTGTACTATACACAAAAATAAAGACAGCCCATGCCCTGAAACACTTACAGTTTAAAGAGATTAGTTATCCCCTAATTTATAGCATTGAACAATGACACAAAAAATGACAACATGAACACCAGCTGCTTTGATGTTTTTATAATTTTTGAAAGGTCAGTAAATTAAGTCATATACTTAGCTGAAAGGATTACTTAATTATAAAAAAATTTAAGTAAATAAGATTTAGGTCTACACTAGAAATCTTACAATGGAACAGCTGTACCAATGCAGCTGCGCCACTAAGATCTCTCGTGTAGCCGCTCTATGTCGAAAAGAGAGAGCTCTCCCGTCAACATAATTAAACCACCCCCAAAGAGTGGCGATGGCTATTCGCATTATGCTCACTACCACTTATGCAGACAAAATTTATGTTGCTCAGGGGAGTGTTTTTTCACACCCCTGAGCGACAGAAGTGGTAGTGCAGATATGGCCTTACTAACTGAAGATAAAGGGTACTAGTGAAAAGTTCTAAGACTACAAAGAAACCTATCAAATAGCTATCCTTTTTGGCAAAAGGGGAAAGAAAATTTTCAGTTCTGTCACCTCAGCATAGACACAACCATAAAACAGGTAGCAAGTCAGACCCGACCCCAGGAGACTAGGGCCAGGTATATACTACAATTTTTTGGCAGCATAGCTGTGTTAGTTAGGGGAATGATAATGATCTGTGAACATAACTGTCAGCAAAAGCATCTAGTGTAGATGCAGTTTTGACCAATACAGCTTATTTTGCTTAGGGGTGGGAGGGCTGTAATAAACTGTGCCAACAATAACCAAGTTCTTCTCAAATTGTGTATTTTAACATTTACAGCAGCAGTACAGCCAAAGGACATTAGTAAAAAATATGAGAATACACAGCTTTTCCAAGTCTTGCACTTCCTCCTCATGTCAGCAAAAAATGAACATGAAAGAAAGCATGGAAAGCCGGGGGGTGGGGGAAGAGGGGGTAAGGAAATGCCTAGAAAAAGAGGACACAGGACAAGTTGTAACAAAAAAATAAAAATTAAATGAACAAAAATATATTACCTTTGAAGACAAACATTATTCACTTCAACATACACATGCACACACACACACGCACACAAAGATACAAGAAAGTTGTTTGGGACAATGAATTGTCATTCTTCTTCCCCTCTCCCTCTTCTTCTCTCTGTCTTTGGAAGTAAATAAGATGCAATGTATGTCTTCCTGCAAAATTCACTTGAGTTAAGGACACTTGAGATAATCCTCCTGAGTTAGCTAAACTTGAGTAACTGAAGCCATACTAAGAACAGGAGTACTTATGGCACCTTACAGACTAACATTTATTTCAGCATAAACTGACCCATAGAAGGTGTGAGGAGAACTTAACATAGGGAAATAGAATCAATTAGTGTAATGACCCAACCATTCCCAGTCTCTGTTTAAACCTAAGTTAATTGTATCTAATTTGCATATTAATTCGAGTTCAACAGTCTCTCTTTGGAGTCTGTTTTTTTGTTGCAAAACTGCCACCTTCAAGTCTGTCATTGAGTGGTTACAGAGGTTGAAGTGTCCTCCCATTGGTTTTTGAATTTTATGATTCCTGATGTCAGATTTGTGTCCATTTATTCTTTTGCGTAGAGACTGTCCGGTTTGGCAAATGTACACGGCAGAGGGGCATTGCTGGCACATGATGGCATATATCAAGTTGGCAGATGAAAATATGCATTCTATTTCCCTATGTTAAGTTCTCCTCACACCTTCTATGGGTCATCTCAATTATCACTTCAAAGGTTTCCTTTTTCTCCTGCTGACAATAGCTCATCTCAATTGATTGGACTCTTACAGCTGGTATGCATACTTTCACCTTTTCATGTTCTCTGTATGTATAAATATCTCCTGCCTGTGTGTTCCATTCTATGCATCTGAAGAAGTGAGCTGTAGTCCATGAAAGCTTATGCTGAAATAAATCTGTTAGTCTCTAAGGGTATGTCTACACTACGGGATTATTCCGATTTTACATAAACTGGTTTTATAAAACAGATTGTATAAAGTCGAGCGCATGCGGCCACACTAAGCACATTAATTCGGCGGTGTGCGTCCATGGTCCGAGGCTAGCGTCGATTTCCGGAGCGTTGCACTGTGGGTAGCTATTCCGTAGCTATCCCATAGTTCCCGCAGTCTCCCCTGCCCCTTAGAATTCTGGGTTGAGAGCCCAGTGGCTGCTGGGGCAAAAATCATTGTCATGGGTGGTTCTGGGTAAATATCGTCAGTCATTCTTTCCTCTGGGAAAGCAATGACAGACAATCATTTTGCACCCTTTTTCCCTGGAGTGCCCTGGCAGACGCCATAGCACGGCAACCATGGAGCCCGTTCAGGTTTGGGTTTTTTTTTTTTTTTTTTTTTTGTTTTTTGTTTTTTTTACAGTCACCGTATGTGTACTGGATGCCGCGGACAGAGGTGATACTCCAGCACTACACAGCAGCATTCATTTGCTTTTGCATGATAGCAGAGACGGTTACCAGTCGCTCTGTACCGTCTGCTGCTGGTGTAAATTGGCAATAAGATGATGGTTATCTGTCCTTCTGTACTGTCTGCTGCTATCATGGGTGCCTCGGCTGAGATCGGCCGGGGGCGCAAAGGCAAAACTGGGAATGACTCCCTAAGTCAATCCCTCCTTTATGGTTTCTAAAAACAGAGTCAGTCCTGCCTAGAATATGGGCAAGTGTACTAGAGAACCAGTGTATCAGAGAGCACAGCTGCTCCGTGTCAGATCCCGCAGAAATGATGAGCTACATGCCATTCGCGGGGGGTGCCTCTGCAACAACCCCACCCGTTGCTTCCCTCCTCCCCCAACCTTCCTGGGCTACCGTGGCAGTGTCCCCCCCATTTGTGTCATGAAGTTATAAAGAATGCAGGAATAAGAAACAATGACTTGTTAGTGAGATAAAATGAGGGGGAGGCAGCCTCCCGGTGCTATGACAGTCAAGGCAGGACATTAAGTCGTGCGGGGGAGAGGAGCCCAGCATGCTGCTGCTATGACAGTCCAGGCAGGACAGAATCTTTTCTTTACACAGGAAAGGGAGGGGGCTGATGGAGTTCAGCCCTGAGTTGCTATGATGAGGATGGTTACCAGCTGTTCTGTACCATCTATTGGGAATGACCAAGAATCATTCCTATTTTCACTCAGGCGTCCCTGGCCAGGCTCACCTGAAGCCAGCCAGGAGCACTCATGGGTTGATAACAAGGACGGCTACCAGTCCTACTACACCGTCTGCCACCGGGCAGGGGAGAGGAGTGGATACTGCTCTTCACTGCTGCAGCATCGCGTCTACCAGCAGCATTCAGTAGACATAGGGTGACATTGAAAGAAGTCAAGGAATGATTTCTTTCCCTTTTCTTTCACATGGGGGGAGGGGAGTAAATTGATGAGCTATTCCCTGAACCACGCCGGACAATGTGTTTGAACCTACAGGCATTAGGAGCTCAGCCAAGAATGCAAATACTTTTCGGAGACTGCTGGGGACTGTGGGATAGCTGGAGTCCTCAGTACGCCATCCCTCCCTCCATGAGCATCCATTTGAGTCTCTGGCTTCCCATTACGCTTGTCACGCAGCATTGTGTAGTCTGTAGATTTTTTTTTTCAAACGCTTTAGTATTTCGTCTTCTGTAATGGAGCTTTGATAGAACAGATTTGTTTCCCCATACAGCGATCAGATCCAGTATCTCCCGTACAGTCCATGCTGGAGCTCTTTTTGGATTTGAGACTGCATTGCCCCTCGTGCTGATGAGAGCTCCACGCTGGGCAAACAGGAAATGAAATTCAAAAGTTCACGGGGCTTTTCCTGTTTACCTGGCCACTGCATCCGAGCTGAGATTGCTGTCCAGAGCGGTCACAGTGGTGCACTGTGGGATATCGCCCGGAGGCCAAAACTGTCGATTTGCGGCCACACTAACCCTAATCCGATATGGTAATACCGATTTTAGCGCTACTCCTCTCGTCGGGGAGGAGTACAGAAACCGATTTAAAGAGCCCTTTATATCGCTATAAAGGGCCTCGTAGTGTGGACGGGTACAGCGTTAAATCAGTTTAACGGTGCTAAAATCGGTTTAAACGCTTAGTGTAGACCAAGCCTAAGGTGCCACAAATACTCCTGTTCTTTTTGCGGATACAGACTAACACGGCTGCTACTCTGAAGCCATACTGGGAAAGAACAAGTCAGCTGCTGCCCTCACTTTTGTGTGGCCCTAATACTTCTACAGGCAGATTTTTTAGAAGTTCTTTGCACCAAAGTAAGCTGAGCTGCTCCATAAATTATTTCTCAATGGATTGAATTAGAACTTGTTTGTCCTTTCTGGGCACATGGGGGAAACTGAGGGTAGGCATTGGAGGACAAGCTGCATTTGAGTGGAACTAATCTGCATCCACATGACAGAATAGTTGTGTTAGAAGCTAACAAATTGTGCTAATTCAAGCTTTAATCTATGCCTGACAGATCAGCCAACCTGAGTTAAAAGCACCACTATATTCAAGTTGAGGAAGTGTGTGGGGATGGGACTTGAGTTATGGGGCAAAGCAGCGAAGACAGGGCTTCATGTTCCTCACTGCATACCTGTTAGGGTGAGAATTAGGCTAAAATGCTGGACCAGACAGGCCTCAACACGTTACTACTGTTTCTCATATAAGATCAGAATATTAGGCACTTATAAACAGTAACAAGATAGAAACCGTGCCACAGACAATTCCAGGATACATATATATTTAATTTTCACTGTCTATTTCAGTGGGGCTGTGCCCCAGAAGCAGCCAGCAGCGGGTCCAGCTTCTAGGCCAGGGGGCCATGGGGCTCCGCACGCTGTTCCTGGTCTGAGCACTAGCTCCGCACTCCCATTGGCCGGTTATGGGAGCTTGGGGGGTGGGGGGAAGTGCATGTGGGTGAGAGCTGCGTCGAGGTGTGCAAGCGGCTCCATGCAGCTCTCGCCCACAGGCTCTAGAAGCCAGACCTGCTGCTGGCCGCTTCTGGGGCACAGTGCAGTCTGCGGTGCCAGGGCAGGCAGGAAGCCTGCCTCTGCACCCCGGCTATGCTGCTGACCACGTCTCAATCCCCTGCCCCAGTCCTGAGCCGCCCCAAACCCGGAACCCCTTTCTGCATCCCAAACTCCTCATCCCTGGCTGCACCCCTAGCCCAGAGCCCTGACCCCCCTCCTGCACCCCAACCCTCTACTGAAGCCCTGAGCCCCTTGCTGCACCCTAAACCCCTCATCTCTGGCTCTACCCTGCACCCCAACCCTGTGCCCTAGCCTTGAGCCCCTCTCACTCCCCAAACCCCTCATCCCCAGCTCCGCTGGGTCGCACGCATCAACAATTTTCTTCAGCTGGGTCCACAGGAAAAAAGTTTGAATAACTACTGGTCTATTTTGGTAGGGCCAAAGCACAAAACAATTCTTGATGAGAAAATCGTGAAGAATATTCTGAGATTATACTACAAATCATGCATCTTTCATATTTGGATTTTTCCTTTCATCAGGTGTGAAAGAGTGCCAATGAAATTAGTTTTCATAGTTTTGAAGGGGTTCTTAGTGAATAAAGTTTTCTTCTTAGTTTATAAAAGCTAATTGAACATCTTAGTGCCAAGGCAACAACAAAATCAAGCAGTGCTTCAGAACACTAAGGAAAAAAAGTGCCGATTGGACAATGGTCCAAGTAATTTTAAATAAGACAACAGCACAATTTATGAACTACAAAAAGAATGATGCTGCTTTTAATTTCAAGTAGTTTCAGGAAAGAGACAAGATGTTAAATCCACTGCGGTCTAACCATAGCTTCTGTTCTGAAACTTTCTTTGCTTCCATTCCTCAGCTGTAAAACAGGGATGATGCTACTTACCCACCTCACACAGGGACTGAGAGGGTTCATTTGTGTTTATCCTGAATATGGGAAGCTCTACCTATAAAGTAACAGCCGTTTGAAGTAGGGGAAGGTTGGGGTTCAAAAGATTATGGCACCCTGCTCCCCATACTCACCTCTCCAAGGCTGCACATTGGTTTCCCTAGGAGAGGCAATACTCCTCGGTGATAAATTGGATTGAAAACGTAACAATGGAGCCTGTATTGCCTGCTCCTTCCCAAAAAAAGAGAGATGGGGGAAAAGGATGCAGGCCAGATCCCAAGTTTCCTCACACTGGAGGCAGGAGGGGGGAGTAGGGGCAGTGAAGCAGGGGGAGGCTGTGACAAAAGCCCTGCTGGGGTGAGTCACTCAGGGGAGGTTTGTGCACGGGGGAGAGAAGGGTGTCACAGACCTAGCAATAATAGTAATTACAGGCGGAATGAGATGGGTGTCTTCTGGACATACACTGAGCTCAGTCACACTATCAAGTCCTAGCATTTAAGGTCAAAAGGGACCACCAGATCATCTAAGGCCAAAAGGGACCACTTGTATATCACAGGTCACCAGCACCACCCAGTGTCTGCACACTTAAATACAACCAAAATTAGACCAAAGTATTACTGCCTGCAGTAGACTATTAGGTGCCACAGGGAGAGATTAGGAGGGACAAAGGTGCACCAGTGCCAGAGGGCTCTGCAAGGACAGGGAAATGAGACAAATCCAGATAATCCTGGCAAGTGACCTGCATCCTATGCTGCAGAGGAAGGTAAAAAAAGAACTCCAAGGTCAACTGCCAAGCTAACCTAGGGGGAAATTCCTTCCTGACCCCACGTGGTAATCACTTAGACCAGGGTTTGGCAACCTTTCAGAAGTGGTGTGCAGAATCTTCATTTATTCACTCTAATTTAAGGTTTCGCGTGCCAGTAATATATTTTAAAGTTTTTGGAAGGTCTCTTTCTATAAATCTATAATATATAACTAAACTATTGCTGTATGTAAAGTAAATAAGGTTTTTAAAAAGTTCAAGAAGCTTCATTTAAAATTAAATTAAAATGCAGAGCCCCTCAGACCAGTGGCCAGGACCTGGTCAGTATGAGCGCACTGAAAATCAGCTTGTGTGCTGCCTTTGGCACACATGCCATAGGTTGCCGACCCCTGACTTAGACCTTAAGCAAGTAAGAACCAGCCAGCCAAGAACCTGAGTGAGGGAGAAAAAGAATGAGAGCATGCTCGGTGCCACCTCAGCGCTCTGATCCTCCCAGTCTAATGTCCCATCTGCAGCTGTGGCCATCCCTGATCCTTCAGAGGAAGGAGATTAAAAATATATGTACATTAGAACCTCAGAGTTACAAACCAGAGTTATGAACTGACCAGTCAACCACACACCTCATTTGAACCGCAACTACACAATCAGGAGGCAGCAGCAGAGACCAAAAATAAAGCTAATACGTACAGTTTTAAATGTACACTACCAAAAAAAAAATAAAGGGAATGTTTAAAAAATAGACCAAAGCTGTATTAAGTCAATATTCATTTGTAAACTTTTGAGAGAATGACCACAACATTTTGTTACAAACATTTCAGAGTAAGGAACAAGCTCCATTCCCGAAGTATTTGTAACTCTGAGGTGCTACTGTACATACGCACACATTAAATTGGGGGAGGCCAGGAATATCTCCCTTTTTGACACTGACCAGAGGCTGACCGAAACCTTGAAGCATGAGGTTTAGGAATATGACACAAACCAGAAGTGAAGCCTCCCCTGCCCTCATCAGAAGCAACCCCACCACACAATCCAATTGATTATTGTCCAGCTCTCACTTAAAACTAACCCAATTGTCTGCTCCCCACTACTCTCTTCAGAAGGCTGTTCCAGAACTTCACTCCTCCCCCTTTTTTAACGTCCAACCTGAATTTCTTCACGGCTAGTTTACACTCATCTGTTCTTGTGCCAACATCATCCTTTAGCTCACACAGCTCTTCCCCCTCCCTAGTGTTTCCCCCGTAGAGAGCAACCATAGGCCCCCCACCCCCGCTCTCAGACTAAACAAAAGGTTGTTCCCCCGTTGTGACAGGACCCCCCCCCCCGCTGTTCTGGTAGGGGCTGCCCATGGCAGGTAGGGGGAGGTACTGGTGGGTCCCTGGACCCTCCCATGGCTCCCTTGGCGCGTGAGCCCTAGGCGGGAGAGTGGCCCCCCCAGGATCCTATTGGCCAGTCACAGTGGGGGAGGGGGGGGATCCGCTGGCACCGCCCCCTCCCGCTCCCAACAGTGCGACGTGTCACTAACAAAGTTCGGCTCCCCCCGCCCAACCGCGGCCCCGTTACCTTGTTGGTGGGGGCGGCGCGGAGCCGCTTGAAGATGGCGACAATGTCCTGTTTGCGGGGCTCGCACATGGCCGCGCCGCGCAGGGGGCCGCTCTCGGCGGCGGCCACCGGGCAGGGGAGCGAAGGACCCGGCCGCCCTCACACACACACACACGCACCCGCAGCACAGAGGGGTGGGGCGTGCGCTGAACAGGCCGTCCCACGAGGGGCGCGGCGGTGGGCGGGAATCCGCCGTTCGCCTTCCTGTTCGGTCGGGGTCGGGAGTTGCTCGCGCGCCTCGCCCTGTTCCAAGCTCCCGTTAACCGCCGCTTGGCCCCGCGGCCGAGCCAGGGGCTCCGGGCTACAGCGCGAGACTGTGGGTCACAGGGCGATGAGCCGCCGCCCCCCGTCGTGTTTCCCGAGGGCTTTACAGCCGCTCCTGGCCGCTGCGCCCCGCCCAGGCCCGAGCCAGGCGTAGCAGCGCTCGGAGCGGGAGGCCGGGCGTCAGGAGCCCGCCCCGCAGCCGCTGACTGTGGTTGGGCAAGTCACGTCACCCCAGCCTGCCTCCGTTTGCCCCTCGCCAGCGTCTAGTCCCGCTGTAGCTCAGCGTTACGGGGCCATTGCAAAGCGGCGGTCGCGCTCCGCAGAGCCTCCCGCAGCCCGCGCCCCCCGGGGAAGGAGTCGCTGTCTGCCTGCCAGGAAACGCCCGTGTCACCGTGCACCCACCGACCTCCTGGAAAAACTTTCTCATCATCAGACTTGACAGCTGGACAAAGGCAAAATGCTGGTTGAGACGAGTAGGGTTTGATTTGGGGCTATTTACTTTGTATATTTTACATAACGGTGGTTCTGTGTCTTCCCCCCCCCCACCCCTAATTTCCCACAACTATGAAAAAATTAAATTGGTCAAAATGATTTTAAAAATTGAGTTCTGCCCAGCCTGATCACCTGTGATGGCTCAGTTGAAGAGGTCCCAAACAGCAGAGGCAGTGCGATAAAGCTGATGCTGCTCAGAAAGGGAATAGTACCAGCAGGGCCAGTGTAACAACTAGGCGACTGCCTGGGGTGCCAAGATTTGGGGGCACCAAAAATCGGTGTCTAAAAATTGTTTTTACACTATTGCTTAGGGGCTGGTACCTGTCAGGCTCCAGCGCTCGGGCTGCACCAGCAGCCTCTTCATCTCTGAGTCTCCCCCGCTTGCCCGGGGGGCCATTCCTCTCAGGCTCCTTGGCTGCTGTAGCCGCCTGGGAGGACGCAGGCAGGGGATGCCACGGTGGAGGAGATGCAAGGGGCCGGGCTCAGCTGGGGCCCACACCTCCCAGCCGAGAGCTGCAGGAACTAGGCGCCACTCTGGGGGAGCCAGGCAGCCCGAGTCCAGGGCAGCAGCAGCCTCCGTGGCAGCAGGGGCAGGCAGGGAGTGTAGCCCACCATGGGGCAGGAAAGGAGGCGCTGCTGCTGCTGTTCCCCCCCCTCCTACAGCTGTCCTTGGCCCTGCACAGCAGGGCCTCTCCTGCCCCATGGCGGGCTACACTCCCCATCTGCCTGTGCTCCCCCGGAGGCTGCTGCCGCCCTGGGCTCGAGCCAAGCGGTGTCCAGTTCCTGCTGCTCTCGGCCAGCAGGTGCGGGGCCCTAGCCGAGCTCGGCCCCTTGCATCTTCTCCGCGGTGGCGCCCTCCACCCGCGTTCTCCTGGGTAGCCGCAGCAGCCGGGGAGCCTGAGAGGAGGAGTGGGCCCCGGGCAAGCAGGGGAGACTCCGAGGTGAAGAGGCTGCTGGCCCTGGTGCAGTGGGAGCACTGGAGACTGACAGGTACCTGCCCCTACCTCATCCTGACAGTGCCTGCCCCCCCCCCCCGCCCAGTAAGTGTTACTTGCCCCACCTCAAGCTCACTGCGACACCAGCACCCCTTGGCAAAGGGCCCCCTTATCTTCACAAACAGCTGTTAGCACAGGCCTGACAAACTCACTGCACCCCACACTTGTCTTACAGAGCACTTACCCACAAAGCGGAACATGGAAGGGATCTACACGAGGTTGGTAACTTGTCAAGAGTGAGAATCTTTGTGAGATGTGTGCATTTGTAATATTGAAGGAATAATGTATTTACCTTAAAAGTCTGCTTTATAGACTTGGAGTAGAAATTAGTCACCAGGGGATAATGGGCCTTTGGGGCAAGGGGGATTTATCACCTTGCCGAACCTGACTGGTGATGCAATGCAAGGCTCAATTGTTTAGCTGATTACCAGGACCAGTGCAAGGCCAGATTAATTTTTTCTGGGCCCGGTGCCAAACTTATTTGTGGGCCCTCCTGGGGAATGATTGTAAAAGGGTCTGGGGGCAAAAGCACAGTGGGGCAGGAGCTAAGGTTGGTCCTGGAGCAAGGGAGGGGGTCAGGGGTAAACTGCAAGCGCAGCAGGGCTGGGGAGGGGATAAACAGGATCCCACCGCAGCCCACATAGAGCAGGTACATACCTGGTTCTAGCCTAGGGGTGGGCAAACTTTTTGGCCTGAGGGCTGCATTTGGGTATGGAAATTATATAGCGGGCAATGAACGTTCACAAAATTAACAATTCAGAGATATTCGAATAAACTATTTAATAAAGATACATTTTAGTGGAAATAAACAAAACCTTACTTACCAATATAAATATACCATCAAAACAATGGATTACCATAATTAAACCAAACTTAACCCTTTTCCATGCCCCCTCTGATTAATGTGAACAATGCAGCTGATCACCCTTTTTTAAAATGGCTTCAAAGTCCACAATATGGAGCTGAGATGCTGGTCAGCTAACTGGAATCTGTAGCGAGATTTGTTGTAATTCAGCAAGGAAAATGAACAAAACAAAGATTTTCTTGCAGATATTGGGAACTTTGTTTCACTCAAGGAGGCATAAAACTCATCCAGTTTTTCTGAATTGTACTTTTCCTTCAAAGTGGAATTGCACTGGAGATCAATGAGCTCCAGTTGTAATTTTTGTGGGGCTTTCTTGTAGTCAAGTGACAGTGGGCATGACACCAGCTCCAGTGTCTTCTCTATTTTCTCAAAGACAAATCGATGAGAAAATTCTCCGTTCAAGTCACTCAAAATTTTGCTGTACTTTTCTCTCTGCTCTGGTGGCACTTCCGAGTATTTCAGTATTGGAAAGTGAGCAAACACTTTTTCCTTAATTTGTTTTGAAAACAAGACTAACTTGGCTTTGAAAGCTGTCAGACAAGAATATAATTTGTGTACAAACATTCTTTCCTTGCAGGTTTACATTAAGTTCATATCAATGTGCCAAGATATCCACACCAAAAGCGAGGTCGCACACCCAGTTTGAATTCTTCAATTCAGGGAAATCATTTTCTTTCCCCTGCGTCTCCAGATAAGTGCGAATTTCACTCTGAGCTCCCACACTCACTGCATTACCTTTCCTAGGCTGAGCCAGCGGACATTTGTATGATAAAGTAAGTCCTGGTGTTCAGCATCAGTGTCTTCAAGAAGGGAAATGAATTGCTGATGATTAAGTCCCCTCGCTCTTATGTAGTTCACTCTCTTCACTACTGTGAGAACACCACAATTCATGTCAGGAACATTTTTGCAGAGGGCCTCCTGACGTATAATACAATGCAGAAAAATCATCTCTTTATCAGGGTCATCCTCTTTTACTTTGTCCTGTATTCTTTTTAAAAGTCCTAAGTTTTTCCCAGTTAAATTTGGTGATCCACCTGTGGTTACATTTGCCAGTTTACTTCAGGGGAGCTTCAGATGTTCAAGGCACCTAGACACCCTCTTGTGTAAGTCTGATCCCTTAGTAGTGCCTTTCATTGATTATAATTCCTCTGTGATTTCAAATTTGTCAATTCCTCTGACAAAAATCAGTAACTGTGCTATGTCCTTAATGTCAGTGCTGTCATCGAGAGCTAATGAAAACAATGTAAAGCCCTGTGCGTTCTTGTTCAACTCAGAAACCAAATGTACATTAATCACTTCTACACGGCGAGTAACAGTTCTTCACGACAAACTAATATTCTCAAATTTGATTTGGTATTCCAGGCACAGCATGCCAGAAACATCAACCATGCATTCCTTCAAGAACTCCCCTTCAGCAAAAGGCTTATTTTCTTTAGTGATTTTAAACACCAGAATATAACTTGCCTTTATAGTGGCTTCCTGAACTGCAGCTTGTCACACAAATATTTTGCTGAGTTTTTGAGTTCATGGTGAGTGTCTCAGCTTTTCTTTCCCTTTCCTCAGTTGTTAGCTGCCATAATTAGGATGTTTCATTGAAAAATGGCAATTCAAATTGTACTCCTCGAATACCCCGATGCTCTCCTGACAAATCAGGTGTACAGCCTTCGAGTTCATGTTTGTGAAAAAATATTTTGCATTCCGTTCTTTGTTGAAAACCCAACACTCGCTGTCCACTCATTTTTGAAAGGGAAAAGAAAATCCTAACTGCTGCCCTCATTTCAAACTGCTGGTTTACAAGATGGCGCACACACTGAAAAAACTGGGCCTTCTCTCTAGCCTGCATTTGTCAGGCGTCAGTGCCCCTGACAATTTTGAGCCATGGCACTCTATCCCAGAACCCATGTGGACAAGAAGAGGCAGGTGTAAACTCACCTGTAACTTTATGCCCCAGCCTCCCCCGGAAAATGTCCTTACTGTTGTACTTTGAGATCTATTTGCACTGTTGTGTTCGTTAAAAGTTTGTATGTAATAAGGGATATTACCAGGGTGTGGTGAGAGGACTCATGAGGTGTGGTGCATGGGGTGCTCCAGAGGGTGGTACCAGGGACTCTTAGGGGCCCTGCAGGCAGTGTGACACCAAGGCAGTTGTGCCACATGCAGAGGCACCGGAGCTAGGACAGGAGCAGCTGAGGCCGCAGGGCAGTTTCCCTCCACTCGAGGCTCTCAAGGGTAGGGCTATAGGAAACTGGGAGGGGATTTGGCATCCTACTTCATAGGGATAGTGAAGTCACTCCTGCACAATGTGACGTTTTGCGTGCCAGAAGAATCTTCCCGAAAGATGGTGCTCAAAATGAACTGCTCATCATTGAGGCAGGGGCAGTGTTTTCCCAGGAATTGAAATTACGGAGGGTATTCGAATTTGTACTGTACATGAGTATCACAGATTATTAGTGTTGGAAGGGACCTCAGGAGATCATCTAGTCCAACCTCCTGCTCAAAGCAGGGCCAATCCCCAAATAGTCCCCTCAGGGATTGAACTCACAACGGGGGGTGGGGTCAGGGCCGATGACAGGTGAAACTGTGAGGGTGAAGGTGGGGCTGTAAGGCACCATAGTAAAAACTGAAAAATGTTTCATGCCCATTTTACTAGATTTAACTCATGTTTTAAAATCACCACACAAATTAAAGTTGGCTACTCAAGGCTTCTATGAAGCACTACATCTACATCCTTCTTGCTTACTTGTTATAATTTTGCACAGTTCTGTTAATGAACTTCTTGAATGCAAGGTGTTCATCTTTGGTGGCTTCTCGTGTGTCCGGTACTTCCATTCCTTCTTCAATTGATATGCTCATTATTTCATTCACATGATCAGGCAGAAAGCGACTTCTTTCAGAACACAAAATTCTATTAAATGATGAAAAAGAACACTCAGCTGTAGCTGTTGTGATTGGGGGTAGCAAGAGATGAATTCCTACTTCTTTCATCCCAGGAAACATAGCACAAAGATCGGGTCAAGCCACTAGTGATGTTAAAAAAGAAGTTGAAGTCAAATCTTCATTCATTCATCCTATGATATTCCACTGTGTTCAAATTCTATTCTGTCCTGAGCACATGGCAGCCCCATTGCTGGTAGTGCCTCACTCCACTCAACTGGCAGTGTTTTATAGGACAGGGATCTGTAAAAGCTACGTAGAGGTCGATAGAATCTAGAAGTCGCTGTTGTAGATTTTTAAGAATCAAGTCTATGTAATTTTTCAGTTGTCTTAACAACACTTCTTGTCCTCTTCACTTAAGGATTCAATATAAATGCCTTCATTAGTCAACCTCTGGACTGAAGTCTTTGCTTCTTCCAGTACTTTTTAAATGGATAGCTCTCTGACTGATCTAAATGTAGTTTCTGTTGCTGGACAAAGATCTCCGACTGTTGTAGCAGATACCTGGATGGCATAGTGTAATGACCCAAGTGGTTTCAAGAGTAGACTTACAAGAGAGAGAATGGCAGTAGTCTTCTTTCAACGTAGTAGCAAAAGTAATCCACCAGCCTCACTACTTAGATCCATCCCATCTTGGTAGATACTTTCCAAAGCCAGTAATAATGGCTGGGGTAATTGTAAGACGACAGCCAAGGACCGCTTGTGAGAAAGCCAGCGGGTTTTCCCAGGTTGGACTAATTTGAACTTCAGTCCCAGTGTATCTTCTATATTTTCCAAGAAATTCAGTCTTTTTGAACTCTTGCTGAAAAAAAGAATATAATGAAGACATTACATTTATAGCTTTTTAAATATCCTTTCAAGAGTCTGCAGCTCATACTAGTGCTAGTTGGAGTAGATGGCCTCTGCAGTGTGTATAGGAGAGATTAGGGTTACACTTTTTTCCAGCTGCTCACTGTTCGCTGTGGCCACTGTTGTTCATTGTGCCACCGTTCACTCCATCACTCTGTTACCAATGACCCTGCACCGTCACCTTCTGCTGCCACCTGCCACTGTGACCTCTGGGAGTTGGTCTTTTGATGTTCCATCCAGCTCTCAGTGATTTCAGCTGAGCTCTCAATGAGGGAACCTCGCTGCTAGTGCAGGCTGGGCTGTCTCTTCCAAACTGTCCCACAGCAGGACTAAGCACTTAGACCTGATTATCAGTGATTTCAGCTGTAGTGGTCACTTAAACCAAAAGACTATCTATGGAGCCTAATCAGCTCTGTATTTAAACAATGGAGAGGGGAAGGTCAAATAGTACTTGTGACTCAGGCAGACCATCAGGCAAAACACCTGTCCCCATCCTCTCTCTTGATGCCCTCAATCAGCACAGGCTAAGTACAGTTCTACTGCCCTTTATTCATACAATAAGAATAACAACATTACATTACCCCCCGCATTCAAGTGATTTGTAACCCAACCTCAGCCAAAATCTACCACTTGGGCAACACAGCTCTGTTTGCTGGCTACTTAGGTGTCAATGTAAATACAATCTGGTCCTGAAGCCTCTCTCTCAGCTCATCACTAGCTGTCAGGGAGAACACATTTAGACTTTGCTTACAAATCATCATTTGAAATAATTAGGTTGGCCAACATCACCAAAATGAACGCACTGACATTGTCATTAAAAAAACAGCTATATAAGGAAGTTAGTCTATGTTCATATTTTTCAAATCTATTATACTTTTTCAGATACAGGTATCCTATCATACACTATATATGCTTTTAAAGTATGTATTCATGTTTCAATTTCAATTCAAATTTCCAAACAATCACTAAATTGGCAGCGATGCATGTAACTTTCACAAAACTGGGGGAGGGAGGTGTTGGGGAAATTCAGGGGGGGTGTATACCCCCCCCAGCGGAGGGTCTAGGGAAATCCCTGGGAGGGGGCTGGGAGCGCTGGGTGGAGTGTGGCAAGCCCCTGTCCCGCTCCCCCTGCAGGAGCATGGCAAGTCCCCAGTACCGCTCCCCTAACTGGAGCACCGGGTAGAGCGCAGCAAGCCCCCAGTCCTGCTCCCCTGTTCCATTCCCCCAGCTGGAGCACCAGGCTGAGTGCGGTAAACCCCCAGCCACGCTTCCCCGGCCGGAACTCAAGGGCCGGATATAAACGTCCCATGGGCTGTAGTTGACCCACCCCTGTTCTAGCCCATTCTCTTCATCTCTCTCTACACTAAGCTGTCCCCTCCTCCCGCAGCAGCAGGACAACTTCTCTTCCATCCCTCTGGGGTGGGTGTTGGGAGTGGGAGGAGTTGAGCCTAATGTGGTTACTCCTAAATGGGACTTTTAGTTTCCAATCAGCACTGCTAACCGGACACTCAGGTCTCATTTTCTACTGGAGTTTCCAGTCTAAAACTGGATACTTGGCAACAGGGCTGCCAGAAAAGCTGAGGGTGGGGGGGGGGCAGCAAGCAATCATTTTTAAACACGGAGGGGGGAAGGAAGTGCTGGGTGGGCTAGGGAGTGGAGAGGAGCTAGTGGGCAGGGCCATGTCTGCTGTACTGCCCTGGTAGGCTGGAGACTGTAGGGATCAGCTGACACAGTATCCCCAGCCCAGGTGATGGGACGCAGTGGTGGATTTAGAGTTAGTGGGGCCCCCCGGCCCTGTGCTCAACTTCATTTTTGGGACCCCTCCTTGGAACCCAGCCAAGAAAAAGAACACCCCACCCCCGTTTTTCTCTCTTTTTTCTTCATCCTCCTCCTATAAGTAATAGCAAGTAAATGAAAATAAAGTGAAGTACCTTGATTGTTCTTGAGTCTAACTTATTTTTCCACAGACCACTTGAAAATCGTGGAGGGTCTCGCTGGACCACTTAATGATCTTTCCAAATATTGTTTGTACCGTTAGCTAACTATTGTAAAGCACTTTGGATAAGAGCACTTCATTAAAAAAAAGTAAAAAAAGTTGCGGTGCGGGGTCTGGCCAGGAGCTAGGGTGAGGAAGGGGGCTCAGTGTTGGGGCAGGAGGTTGGGGTGTGGAGCGCTTACCTGGGGCAGCTCCTGTTTGGTGCAAGAGGTGCAGGTGGGGTGCAAGAGCTCCTGTCTGGTGCTCAGGGTGGGGTGAGGAGGGGGTGCAGGAGTCAGGGCAAGGGACTGGGGAGGTGTGTGAGGAGGGTTCCGGGGTCAGGGTCCTCCTTGTTACAAAACAAAAGTATTTGGTGCAATCTCATCAATCTCATCCATTCCAATGGTGCCTTTCCCACTCCTGCTCCTGCCTGCAGCAATCAGCTGGCTTGTGGCATTCAGGCGGGAGGGTGGAGGAGCGAGGACTTGGTGCGCAGACTCCCACTCCCTCCCCTGCCTCCTGAATGCCGTAAACCAGCTGATTACCACTGGCAGGAGGCAGCGGAGGGAGTAGAGAGCCTGCGCGCTGAGTCCTCGCTCCTCCCCCTCCCTCCTGAACGCTGCAAGCCAACTGATTGCTGCGGGCAGGAGGCAGGGGAGGGAGGAGCAAGGATGCTGAGTGCAGAGTAAAGGGGGAGGAGGTGGGGGGAAGCAAAGGCAGGTTAAGGGTGGGGGCTTGGATGAAGGGGTTGCATAGGCGGGCTGAGGGTTGAGCCCCCCACCCCCGCTTCTTGCAGAGTAGGGAAAGCTGCTGCTGCACAATGTGCTTCTTCTAGCCTACAGGACCTTCAGCCTCCTTGCCTGCCTCATTGTCTCCAGTGCCAGTGGGCTGTGCCTGTATGGGATAAGGTGGGGGCACCTCCCAACTATAGTACTGTACGGCAAAAAAATTTCCCTGGAACCTAACCCCCCCCCATTTACCCCATTTCTTATGGGGAAATTGGATTTGCTTAACATCGTTTCACTTAAAGTCACACTTTTTAGGAACATAACTACGTTAAGTGAGGAGTTACTGTACAGGGAAGATCTCATGGTGGGAGGAAACCCTTATGGGTTGCAATGTGGCCACTTTTAGGGCATTGGACCCCAACTTCTTCCAGTGTTGAATGACCCAAAACTGATCAGTTCAACATTAAACTGCATCTCCTTATCGTGCCACATTGGCTGATGGGAGTTGTAGTTTGGGTACTTGGTGCCCCCACTCTCTTCTATGGACCAGGCTCCCTGACTGGGCTACATCTCCCATAATGCAGCACCTAAGTTGGTCAGAAGGAGACCACATTTCATCATGGACAATATAGTCTGGCCAGGAAGCCTAGCTCATAGGAAGGACTGGGGGCATGAGCTGCCAAACAACAACTCCCCTGAGGCAATACAACACCATAGGAAAACAACACCTAGCTCTTCAATAGCACTTTTCATCCATAGATCTTAAAAGGCCGTCAGTATCATTATCCCCGTTGTACAGTTTAATGTTGAACTGACTTGAAACCAAACATCGTGGGTCAGTATAAAAAACCCAAAATATTTCGATTACAATCGAACTAAACAAAACAAAACAATTTGGTTTTCCCAATGGCAAATGTGGATTCTTCTTCCAGTCATTGCACATGTCCATTCAACCTCAGGTGCATGTGCACCCAGTGCACCAGAGTTGGAGATTTTTCCCTTAGTGGTATCCATTGGGGCACCTGCTGCTTTGTGCTGCTATACAATGGTATAAAGGGAGGAGTCTCCCCTGATCCCAATCACTTTCTTCTTACTGCCCATGTTTGGCAGTCGGAGCACATTAGCTTGCTTCAGCAAGTTTCCCCTTTCAGTTAAATTGTTTTTTCTCTTGTATATAGTTTTGTACTTGTTCAGAGTTAGCTAAGTGTAAGTTTAATTTCTTAGTTGTTTTCAGCAGTTAGTGGAGTATTGGTTCCTGCTTGTTCTAGGTGCCAATACCTGGTATTTGGGAATGCTTCTGTCTTTGAGCTTTCAGTTTTGCATAGGATGCAGAAAATTCATGCTGGCCAGTGATCCTCATTCTGTCTGTCAAAAGTGCCTCGGTGAGGATCATTTCTGGGAGAGGTGTCAGATCTGTAGGGACTTTAATCCCCAAACTAAAAGAGAGGGAGATGAAGCTCCATCACCGTCTGATGGAAGCAGTCCTGTGTCCACCTCCAAAGCCTCCCTGTTTGGGGCAGGCCCTGAGCACTTCTAGTTGAGTCCTTTGAAGCACCCTGCCAACGTTGTCTCCTCAGTACTGGAGAAGTAGAGCAGCACCAAGATTCAGTAATGTCTGGAGGGGCACTTCACTTGCTACAGTGCCACTGTTGCCTCTAACTCAGCGGTTCTCAAACTGTGGGGTGGGACTGAAAAGTGGGTCATGACCACATTTTAATGGGGTTGCCAAGACCAGCGTTAGACATGCAGGGTCCCAAAGCCGAAGACAAAGCTGAGCCCCACTGCCCGGGACTGCCCGCCTCCCAGCTGCCCCCAGTTCATATAGTAATTTTTGTTGTCAGAAGGGGGTCGCAGTGCAATGAAATTTGAGAACTGCTGGTCTAACTCATGGTAGGTAGTGGGCTTGACTTTCTGCTGCCAATTAATGCTTGTTGCGAGGCAACTCAGCACTAAATTTGTCCATTCACCTTTGAGAAAACAGTAGGCAGACAAAAGCAACAGCAAAAAGAGATCAAACATGAGTGCCAGAATAACTAGCAACTCACGGCCCCACCAAGGGGAAGACAACAAGCCTGTTTCCTCAGTAGACTTCAGACTGTTTGAGCCCTATGGAGCTTTGGATCTCTCCAACGACATATCAAGCCCAAAGGAGCCTTGACTCCTAGCAAGAACAAGCATACACAACACTAGCAGGTGAACTGCCAGAAGTCAGCACATTAAGGACCTGCTCCACTATAGCAACTGAGTCATAGAAGCTTACTTAGGTTCCAGAACCAGAGGAGGGGCTACTCCCAAGTCCAAAGAGGAGATAAGTTTAAAAAAAGAAAGTACCATTTCTAACAACTCTTGAATAATGCATTAGCCATTTCATTGCCATCTCTGAGCTCAAAGGCAGAATCTGTGACTCTTAGATTGATCACTAGGTATGATTATTTTAGACATGTTCAGCAAGTCCCCTGATGTTTTGACATGAACATACATTGACTGCTATTAGGTCTGCCAAAGAAGAAAAGTTTGAAAGAGAAGGCGCCCCTGGCCAAGAGCTCTATTTCAGAAGTGAGTCAGGAAGATTAAAGAAAAGGATTGTATGGCCTGAAAACTAACTTCACCACCTAAAAAATAAATAAATAAATAAAGGAGGCAGCAGCAGCCAGCAGAGAAGAGGAAACCCTACTATCAGGAGTCCAACTTGCAGCAGGTTCAGAGCTGCTGATAGTAGAAGGTTTTTTTCTCTTCTCAGCCCCTCTTCCCTCTCCTCCCCTTTGTCCGTAATATTTTATTGTATTATATAGCTAATACAAACGCTGGTTTTTGAAGGAACCTAAAATTCATGTAATATAAGAGTTTCAGTGTAAAAACAGATACACTGATGACTCAGGGAGATTTCCCATTAGTGTTAGAGAAGACCTAATAACTGTAGTCATAAAACTAGTTTCACTTTGCTTTGCCAATGTCATGAAAAAAGAACTTACTTAGGATGAAAAGATATCAATATGGTACTAGTCCAGCTTCTGGCTTTAAAGCAAAAGTAGTTTTACTATGTTAACCCTACTAATATTTCATAAGCATCTTAGCTAAGAGAGCATATCAGTGTAAATGTTTACTAAAGGTACATCTACACTTCACATTTCTTTCAACAGCATTTAGAACACATACACGCATACCCCCCACCCCCAACATAGGTATCAATAGAAGTGTAGATCGTGAGGCATGGCATAGGCGAGTAAAGACATGCCTGAAGGGTGTGAGTATGTACCCAAGTACATATCCTATATGACTAATCACCAAAGCTGTGCCTCCCCATCTACACTGCTGCAAAGAGTGTGATGAACTTGAAACCACGGGGAAACCTTTGAATGGGGTTTTGAAGGACTGCTTCTGCCAGAGCCCATGTTAAATGATCATTGTAAATACCTGTTAAAATTTATAACTAATCTCCTAATGCACATCAAGTCTCATCTAGTTTTAAAATTTTAAATGTGGTTTTAAAAGTTAAACATAGTAACAACCAAACATTTTTCTAGTGTTCAGAGTACCCATAGTTGCGATATATAAATTTCAAAACACTGAAGATAGAGCACAGAGTCTTAGGACAAAATAGTTTCCTGACATAGTTCAGGATTTTGAAAGGAGCAGGTGTTAAGGGGGCTGGGGATAAAAAAAAAAAATCTACAAAAGAACTGAGAGTTCTACCTTCATCTCCGTTTTAGGGATTGTTAATTTAGCGCTGTAGAAGTAAACCATACTGCATACACCTCATGAGAAGTGGTCAGATCAAATTTCTCAATATTGATCTATCAATACATCTCAGTCTTCGCTCTCAATATCTTGCTATACTCTTAAACAGAGATGCATAGTTGACAGTTTTTTGTACCAGGTTGACAAAGGTCTACTAAAAAACAAAAATGAGATCAAATTCATTGCCATTTGAGTTAGTGGGATTGGATTTCCCACTCAGCAGCACTGCATAGCTGGAGCGTAACAAAGGAGTCCAAAGTATTTGAAAATAGGACTTGCTTGTTAAATCTCTATTGCCAATACCAACATAATTTTCTGACAAGCAATTGTCACCCTGGAAAGTTTTTATAGAAAGGAAATTTGTCATTTTTCTTCCAGCACATTCATTTTTCTGACATCTTTAAGCAGATACCATGAAAGCTTTTTAGTGAAAGGCAGAAAGATCTTGTGTAATGTATTGTTTGAATCTTGAAGTGTTCAACTAACTTCATTAAACACACACACCCCTTGACGGAAAACAGCATTAGACATCACCTGTGCTGTAGACAGATGTGACATTACGCTCCATATTCTTTATGGAAATATGCTTATGATATAGATGACATAACTGAGGTGTACTTTATGCAAGATGACTCATGTACAGTATCATTGGAAAGGTTATGATTTACTGAATGTGTTTATCCAGTTTGTATGCATGTATCATTTTTGTATCTGAAGCTGATAATATTGACCATGTTTCTGTATTTCAAATGTGCTACGCTGGATGAGGCCAAATAATGGTAGTGGCTTATTGAAGAAATGCACACAAGGTTTACCCCAGGAACTGCGAGATAGGTCTACACAATGGGAGCGGTTTGACACAGGTCAGATAGCTCTATACAATGAGAGCTGTTTGACCCAGGTCACAGCAAAAAAGCTTTCAGGCAAGTTATAAGATATAAGGGGAAGATATAAAAGAAGGACAATGACAACACCAGACCTGAGGAACAAAGGCTGAACTGTGAGAAGTGATGGTCCCAAGCTAGAAACTTTAGCCTGTGTATGAAAACCTGGGAAAGCCAAGACAACTTATGCCTTAAAATCTGCCAGCCTGTTTATCACACAGGG
This sequence comes from Gopherus flavomarginatus, assembly GCF_025201925.1. Taxonomy (NCBI): domain Eukaryota; kingdom Metazoa; phylum Chordata; order Testudines; family Testudinidae; genus Gopherus; species Gopherus flavomarginatus. The sequence continues at coordinate 130,201,066 of NC_066617.1, forward strand.
TGAGAATTTGCTAGTTTGTATCCTATCTGTCTAGTGTGTCAAGCTTAGTTTGCATGTTTTGTTTATTTACTAAGGTAATCTGCTTTGTTCATTTGCTATCCCTTTAGCCACTTGAAATCTACCTTTTGTAGTTAATAAACTTATTATTAAACTCAGTTAATGTAATATCTAATGGAGGGGAGAAGTCATGCACACCTCTCTTCACATTGAGGAAGAAGGCAGTTTTTTATGAGCTTGCGCTGTGCAGATTTTTCTGTACAGTGCAAGACAGTATTGTTTTGGGTTTCTCTCCCAAAAGGGGTGTGCACGTGAGTGCTGGGGCTGTAGACAGTTGTAGATAGACTGAAGCAATATTTCACCCTCTCCCCTTCTACAAATGTTTCATTACAAGCTTTTGCCAATACAGTCTAAATCTGGTGCCATGCTTCCTTCTTTAGGAAGGAGACAGGCGTCTGTTCACATCATACACTAGTTTATGGATTTCATAGACTCAATGCAATTTTGGTTATTCATCTCAAGTTGCAGTGAAATGCATAGAATATTTGCTTCACAGCTAAATTTTCATTTTCCACTAGGAAGTAAGAGGTTCATTGTGTATATTTAAGAGATTAACAGATTTTATTAATTTTCTAAAATATTTTAGAATACAGAGACCAAGACCCCAAATTCTTGACAGTTTTTGTTTAGTCTTTATATTGTGAATGAGCAAATATGCTGGTAAATTTTTAGGACGGACACATACATACATCCACTACCTAAACCTGTACATTTCAACTCATTAGAAATGTTGACTAAATATATCTCTATGATCTCAAAAAGCAAATAGTATAGCTAAAGAACACCTATGTTGTTTTAATTACATGAAAATAGATTTCTTAATTTGATTACAGTGTAGCTTCCTAACATGGCATTTTGACTCACCTGATAAGATTTAGATTATTTTTAAAGACAAAAACCTGCTAGAACATGTATAACCCAGCTGTTAAATGTCACAAATGTATACTGTTTGACACTGTTACATATGACTGAGTTGTAGCTGCAAACAAGATGTAGAAGACTTGACAGTGTTCTGCTACAATAATCCACATAGGGACTACTAAAGCTAGTTTATATTTGGATCCACAATTTACCAACCAATACAGATTTAGAATATACTGTTGTATTTACTATATTTCTGAGAATCTGAATCACAGAATCCTTGCTCTGTGATACAGCACAACTAATAGGGAATAACAACAATGCAGATTTAAATAGGCCTATAATTTAAGCTTTCAAGCAGAGTCTAAATCTAATCAACAGAAGGCTCGCAAAATTAACAGTAGACATGCTCTTTAAATTTTTTTGAATATCAGATTATATATACATATACACAACATAAAGAGCCTCTTAATAAAAAGCAATTTAGTCTATTTTAAAGACTCCTTTGCTTGAAAATTAGTCTTCATACATGTTTAACCTTCCAAATCACTGATAAAATCATTAATAATTTATAGAGGGTAAACTGCTCAGCAAGAGTATAATTGAAATAGTTTTAAATATTCTATGTTATTTTTGCTTTTAGAATGCAATTTACGATCTATTTGGGAAACTCACATTTAAACGTCAAAATGCATAAATAGCATTCACAATAGAAACCCAACCATAATATATGCAGATATATCTGCTACAAAACAATCTTCTGTAACAGACATTTATTAAATACAATACTTGTTTTACAACTTTAATCCATGATGACAGCATGGAAAGATTAACATTACAACATGGAAAGTTCTCATTCACTTGACTGGTGAATCAATCGGTCATAATTTAAGTATTAATTGAAAAATCCAAGCATTTAAAAAAAAGGTGCTTGCCTACACAGGATTTAAATAAAAAAATACTGCATCTTTCAGACATTGCTAAGAACAAACAGAAAATCAATGACAATAGTCTTAAAAATTCAAGTTGAAAATTACTGAAGGTCACTTAAAACAATTGATTAACTGAAAATCAGGATAAGCCAAACACCCAGCATGGATTAGGGCACCAGAATAGAAAATGCAAAAAACATAGCAATACAGAATAGACAGGAAAGAAGCTAAAGAGGAATTTCCTTGTTGTACTATATTTTTCAACCCGACCCTTTTGTCTTCCATTGTGTACAAATTACAATTTTGTTTTCAAATTGCCAAATCTAGCTTTTGTCTCTAAATCACCACAAAGTCAATATCAATCCATCATTCCCTTGCATTAAAAAGAACTATATACATTCTATACATCATTCAGTTCCCCTCATTGTGAGCAACGTATTCGGTACTGGCTTTCAAAGTTATTATAGTACTTCCAGAATCACTTAATCCTTTGTCACTGGATTGCTTCTACGTAGTTTGCTGGGTATAAGCCAACTTGTCCATTATCCAGACGTCCTTTGCACCAACCTTGCTCATCTTCATCCTCCGTTTTAGTTAGCTCATCCCCTGCAAAATAAATTTCACACTGACAACCACCACCACTTTGGTAATAAGAGAAAATAACATAGCATCAACTATTCTAGATACCTACCCTTCTTCCTTACCCACCCCCACCATAAATGCTTCCTAACTCTACTCTTTACCATCACTTTGATTTTAGCAAAAAATATCCCATTTTATAAACATTCACATATGATATGAAGCACTTTAAGATACTTGGATGATAGGAGTTTTATAGAAGTGAAGTATTATAATGCTGACATTTCGAAAAGTTAACACTTTGCTTTACCAAAAATGAAAATACAATTTTAAGAATTACATAAATTAGTATTAACTCCCTACCTTTCTAGAGAGTATGGATGGAAAAGGCTAATTTTGGGAAGCATAACTACCTCTACCAGGTCAAAAAATGACACTTTTTTTACACTAATGAGATTTACAGCCATGTAAATGTACACAATTTTCCCCTATACATAAAAAATTGCTACAAAGGCATGTAAGCAAAAAGCTACAAGATTTAGCAAAATGTGCTAAGACATGTTCTTTCTTTAAAATATACTGGTAGGTTACTGGTATACCTACTGGATATATTGTGAAGAAAATAAATATCTTCTACCCTACGTTATTTTTTGTTACATTCTTCTTTAAACAAACATAATGGACGTTGGGATTTAATTTTTGGTGTTGTGGTCCCAGATTCACAGTTAGAAGTTGATACATGGCTGTGACATCGCCTCAAGAAACTTCTGTTTCAAATGCTCAGTATAACATAAGTCTCACTCATTCTAATACTGTTGCACAAAACCTGTAATTCCTTATGGTAGCCATTCTATACCCCACCCCTCAGCTCCATCGGACTGAGCCAGCAGCACAGCCAGGGCCGGTCCCAGGGTGGTGATCTCTCTTGCTCTTTGAGAGTGGTGGCTATCAGCCAGGATAGAGGGGAAGTGGGTCCTGCCTGGGACAGGCTCCTTCAGGACCCACTTGCCTGGAAGGGCCCAGCCAAGCCCCCTATGCTCTCCCCCCCCGCCCCACTGGCTAAGACTGGCTCAGCCTCTGCACCAGTCCCATGCAGTTTGGCCCTGGAGAGGCAGGTGGGGCCCTGCAAGTGGCACACAGGAGAGACCACTCACAGCTGGAGCCACACTGGGAAACAGGGCAGACACCTGGGACGTGTCTCCCAAGAGCCTGTCTGTGCCCACCAGCCCTGCAGCCAGCAGCACTGCCCAGACCACATGGCAGAGCTGGCTGCTGGGCAGTGAGCCCTCTACAGGCAAGCGGGACCTGCTGCTTGAGAGCCTCTCATACAGCAAGGCCTGGGCACTTGACTGCCCTGGGAGAGGGGCCAGACCTGGATGGATTAGATGGGTCCGTAATGGGCCCCTTCCAAGTGTAAACCCAGGACTGATGTAAATGATATATTAAACTATAATATGGACTTATTTAAACATCTTTCCTATATGGATATTTAAGTGTCTACAAACAGGTTGTCTAGGTCTCTTTTAATGTAGGTAAGCACTAGCCACATTAAGGATTATTTTCTTCTGAGAACAGCAGAGCTAAATAGTTTAACCAAAATCACACAGCTAGGATCAGAACCCAGAATGCCTGACTCCAAGGTAACCACTACATCCCAGTACATAAACATTGCTTCATTTTCCTGTAGACAGGCTCTACTGTGCTAATCCCTTGGAATATAGCATCTATCACTTGTCTGACATATTACTTGCTGTATTCCAAAGGGATTAGAACAACTCCATGTTGGCTGGGTAAGCAGGAGGAGGGCAGAAGTTGCCACAATCCACTGTGGATGAATAGCAATTTTTGGCTCCTGTTGATTCCAGGGAGGAATAAATAAGAGCTTGGTCTGTCTTGCTACTGCTGTTCCCTTATCAGGACGGAGTTTAAAGCAAACCAGAACACTACTCACCTTTTCGGTAGCCCCAATTTGTTTGAAAATATTGAGATATGATTATGTGATCAGAGAGAGCCTTTTTCTACAGATAAATGGAAAACTGGGACAAAATGAAACACGGGTTTATCAAAGGTAAGTTGTGCCAGACTAGCCTGATATCTACCTTTGAAAATATATCTAGCTTTTTAGACAAGGGAAATGCAGTAGATGTAATCTGGACGTCAGTAAAACTTTTGATATGGAACAACATGGTAAATTATTAATTAAACTGGCAAAGAATGGGATTAATACAAGCACAGTAAAGTGGATGAAACAATGGTTAAAGAAGAGATGACAATAGGTTGCGCGGAATGCAGAACTGTTGGGCTGAAGGGAAGTTACTAGTGGAGTGCCTCCAGGAGTGACCTTGGGACTGATGTCATTTAGTATTTTCATTAAGGACTTTGGCACAGAAAGTACGTGTGCTTAAGAAATCCGCTGATGACACAAACTTAGGATGCACTGTCTATAAAGATGTGCAAGGTCATGCACTTAGGATTAATAAAAGACGGTTACTCACCTTTGTAACTGTTGTTCTTCGAGATGTGTTGCTCATATCCATTCCAGTTAGTTGTGCGCGTGCCGCGTGCACATTCGTTGGAAGATTTTTACCCTAGCAACACTCGGTGGGTCGGCTGGGCGCCCCTTGGAGTGGCGCCGCCATGGCGCCGGATATATACCCCTGCCGACCCAACCGCCCCTCAGTTCCTTCTTGCCGGCTACTCCGACAGTGGGGAAGAAGGGCGGGTTTGGAAAGCATATCAGCAACACATCTCGAAGAACAACAGTTACAAAGGTGAGTAACCATCTTTTCTTCTTCGAGTGATTGCTCATATCCATTCCAGTTAGGTGATTCCCAAGCCTTACCCAGGCGGTAGGGTCGGAGTGAGATGTGGCAGAATGCAAAACTGCTGAGCCAAAGGCTGCATCATCTCTTGACTGTTGAACCAGAGCATAATGCGAAGCAAAGGTATGGACTGAGGACCAGGTAGCTGTGCGACATATCTCCTGGATAGGTACATGAGCCAGGAAGGCGGCAGATGAAGCCTGAGCTCTGGTAGAATGCACAGTGATGTGGCTTGGGGAAATATGAGCCAAATCATAACAAGTGTGGATGCATGCCGTCACCCATATGAGATCCTCTGAGAGGAAACAGGTAGGCCTTTCATTCAGTCTGCTACCGCGACAAAGAGTTGGGGCGTTTTATGAAACGGTTTTGTCCGCTCAATATAAAATCCGACTGCTCTATGGACGTCCAGGGAGTGCAATTGTTGCTCCCGTCGCGTTGAGTGTGGCTTCGGGAAGAAGACTGGGAGAAAGATGTCCTGGTTAACATGAAAGGCTGAAACCACCTTAGGGAGGAAAGCCGGGTGTGGTCGCAACTGCACCTTGTCTTTGTGGAACACAGTGTACGGCGGATCCACCGTAAGAGCCCTAAGCTCAGAGACTCGTCTGGCCGATGTAATGGCTACGAGGAAAGCTGTCTTCCAAGACAGGTATAGTAGCGAGCAGGTTGCTAACGGCTCGAATGGGGGAGACATAAGTCTGGTTAAAACTAGGCTGAGGTCCCAGGTCAGGGCTGGGTGGCGTACTTGAGGGTATAAGTGCTCCAAGCCCTTGAGGAACCTCGAAACCATAGGGTGTGAGAACACAGAACGACCACCTTCGCCTGGGTGAAAGGTAGAGATGGCTGCCAAGTGTACCCTCAGTGATGATACTGCTAGGCCCTGCTGTTTGAGAGACCAGAGGTAGTCCAAAATAGAGGGGATCGGGACCTCAGTGGGAGTAAGATTAAGCGTTTCGCACCAGCAGGAGAAACGCTTCCACTTGGCCAGGTACGTTGACCGGGTGGAAGGCTTCCTGCTACCCAAGAGAACTTGTCGTACTGATTCAGAGCAACATAAACTCTGACTGGTTTAGCCATGCAGCAGCGACGCCGAGAGGTGAAAAGCCTGCAGGTCCAGGTGGCGAAGCCTGCCATTGTCCTGAGTTATGAGGTCTGGGTGGAGTGGCAGGGTAATTGGGTTGGCTATCAACAGGTCGATTAACGTGGTGTACCAGTGCTGCCTGGGCCATGCTGGAGCGATCATGATGATGCACGCTCTGTCCCTGTGGAGTTTCAGCAGGACCTTGTGAACCAGCAGGAATGGTGGGAAGGCATAAAGGAGCTGGCTCTTCCACAGCATCAGGAAAGCGTCCGAGATCGATCCCGGGGAGAGACCTTGGAAGGAGCAGAACATCTGGCATTTCCTGTTCTCGCGGGAAGCGTACAGGTCTATGTGGGGAAATCCCCACGTCTGGAAAACAGAATGCATAACATCCGGGCAGATCCACCACTCCTGAGACAGGAAAGACCTGCTGAGTCGATCCGCCAGAGTGTTCCGAACGCCTGGGAGAAAGGACGCTACCAGATCTATCGAGTGAGCTATCCAAAAGTCCCAGAGTTGGATGGTCTCCTGACAAAGGGGAGGAGGACTGTGTCCCTCCCTGTTTATGTAGAACAGGGAGCCGTTGTGTTGTCTGTAAACACTGAGACACAACGGCCTCGCAACTGTTGCTGGAACGCCTGGCACTCCAGGCGAACTGCTCTCAGTTTTCAGACATTTATGTGTAATGCCAGCTCCTGAGAAGACCAAAGGCCTTGAGTACGAAGGTGACCGAGGTGAGCACCCCAGCCGAGAGATGACGCGTCTGTCATCAGGGACACTGACGGTTGGGGCAGATGGAACGGCATCCCTGCACACACCATGGAGGGAGTTAGCCACCATTCTAGGGAGCCTAGAGTGCTCAGGGGAATGGTGACTATCGTGTCTATTGGGTCCCTGCCCGGGTGGTATACCGAGTTGAGCCAAACTTGGAGAGGACGGAGACAGAGCCTGGCGTGTTTGGTTACAAACGTGCAGGCAGCCATGTGACCCAGGAGACCGAGACAAGTGCGAGCTGAGGTCGTCGGGAAATTCTGTAGACCTCGGATGATTGTTGCCATCGCCTGAAACGGCGGCTGTGGTAAGCAGGCTCTGGCTAGATTGGAGTCCAGGATAGCTCCTATGAAGTTTAACCTCTGTGAGGGAACCAGAGTGGATTTTTCTAAATTGATCCTCAGGCCTAGACGTGTGAATAGGTGCTTGACGATGCCCACATGCTGAGTGACTTGTGTCTCGGAGGCCCCTCGGATGAGCCAATCGTCCAGATACGGAAAAACGTGTATACAGAAAAACGTGTATCCAATGTCGGTGGAGGTAGACGGCGACTACGGCCATACACTTTGTAAATACCCTTGGGGCTGCAGAAAGGCCGAACGGCAGGACCATAAACTGGAAGTGCTGACGAATGGCTACAAAGCGGAGGTATCTCCTGTGCGGAGGAAAGATGGCGATGTGAAAGTACGCATCCTTCATATTGAGGGTGGCATACCAGTCTCCAGGATCCAAGGACGGGATAATGGTCCCCAGGGATACCATGAGGAACTTCAACTTTATCATAAACTGCTTGAGTCCTCACAGGTCTAGGATAGGTCTGAGACCCCTTCGACTTGGGGATCAGGAAATAACGGGAGTAAAACCCTTTGCCCCTTTCGTCCATCCGTACCTCCTCTATAGCTCCTATGGCGAGGAGCATCTGCACCTCTTGTAAGAGGAATTGCTCGTGAGAGGGGTCCCTGAAGAGGGACAGGGTTGGAGGGTGGGAGGGCAGGGTTGAAATAAATTGGAGATAGTACCCATCGTCCACCGTGCATAGGACCCAGCGATCTGAAGTTAACTGGGACCTCGCCGGGAGGAAGTAGGAGAGACGGTTGGAGAAGGGAGGAGAGGGATCCTGGCCTGTAACTGGTAGGCCGCCCTCGGGCGCACCTTCAAAAGTTCGTCTTTGGTCCCGGTGGTGGTTTCGAGGGACCTTGATTTTGGCCACCTTGGGGTCCTGACGGTCATCTGCGACCACCTCGGCCGCACCGCCTGCCAAAGTCCTGTCTTTGTCTAGGCACAGAGTATGGGCGGTGAGGCTGGGGACGGAAAGGCCTGCGTTGGGTCACCGACATATGCACGCCGAGAGAGAGTGCATTATGACCCTGTTGTCCTTCTGGCTTTGCAGCCTGGGGTCAGTCTTTTCCGAGAAGAGGCCTTTACCATCAAATGGTAAGTCCTGAATGGTATACTGCAGCTCCGGTGGGAGGTTTGAAACCTGAAGCCATGAGATGCGCCTCATGGCAACACCCAAGGCCAGAGTCCTGGTTGCTGAGTCTGCTGCATCCAACGAGGCCTGGAGGGAAGTTCTGGCCACCTTTTTCCCTTCCTCCAAGAGGGCAGCGAACTCTTGGCGGGAGTCTTGAGGGAGAAGCTCCGTAAACTTACCCACTGCCACCCAGGTGTTATAATTATAGCGGCTAAGCAAGGCTTGTTGATTTGCCACCCGGAGCGGTAGGCCCCTGCCAAGTACACCTCGCATAGCCTTCTTTGATTTTGAGGCTGGTGCCTGCTGGCCGTGGCATTCCCTCTCATTAACGGACTGGAAGACTAGTGAGCAGGGAGGAGGATGGACATACAAGTACTCGTACCCTTTAGAGGGCACCATATATTTACACTTGACTCCCCTGGCCGCAGGAGGGATAGAGGCTGGGGACTGCCATATAGTATCGGCATTCACCTGGATGGTCCGAATAAATAGTAGGGCCACTCTAGTGGGGGCATCTGCCGATAGAATGTCCACTACTGGGTCCTCCTCCACCTGGAGGTTCATATTGAGTGCTACCCTCCTTAGGAGGTCCTGATGGGCTCTCAGGTCGATTGGAGGAGGGCTCGAGGAGGATGTTCCTGCCACCGCCTCATCTATAGAAGAGGAAGAGGAGATGCTGGCGACGAGCGGGTCCTGTGTGGCCTGTTGCTCTTGGGCGACCTCCTGCTCCAGTGGAACCTGGGAGTCCAGTGGGTGAACTGGGGCTTCGTCCACGGCAGTCGGAGGGGGACGGCTAACCGTCGCCTCTGGCACTCGGTGCTCTGATGAGACAGAGCGGGACGGAACTACTGGTAGGCCTTGGGCCTGGTGGTATGCCCAAGGTGTCCAGAAAGACCACTGATGGGGTCCTTGGTCCTGGGCCTGGGTCTCTTGGAAGACTCTGGTGGGCACATGAGAAACGCGGTCCTGAGCGTAAGAGCTGTCTGTGTGGGAGGACACTGATGCGTGTCTGGATGGCCATGGAGGTGCTGAAAAGCCCTGGGCAGAGTCTCTGTCTCTAGTGGACCTTGCGCTACTCGGCACCAGGGACCAGTACCGGGAGGCATACCGGTACTGGGAACAAGATCGGGACCTGCGACCAGAGCAGTGCTGGGAGGTCGACTGAGATCTCGAGGCTCGAAGTCGAGAGCGGCTACGGGAGTCACGGTGCCTGGAGCGGTGCCAGGAGCTGGAACGGTGCCGAGAGTAGCGGGCCAGCGAACAGGATACCGACCAGTGCTGCAAGTACGACCAGTACCGAGGAGGAGAACGGTACCAGGACTGCAAGTGGCGTCGGGAGCGCTGACGGGACCTGGAACATCTGCGGGACCATGATCATGAACAGTGCCGCTCTGCTGTGCCGCAGAGGATGGTCTTATCAAGGCAGGCTTGCCGATAGACTGTATTACCCGCACCGGGTGCCGGGGGTTGAGGCAGCATCACCTCTGTCATGGCAATCAGATTCCTCACCGTTGAGAATGTCTCCGGCATGGATGGAATAGTAAACTCAACCACGGCTCGTGCCGGGGAGCTGACAGGCACCGGACTCAACGGCCCTCATGGGACTGGAATCGACGGTGCCAACGTCGTCGGTGCTGTGGCAGGTGTCGGTGCCAGGCGATACGACTTAGACGAGTTCTCTGGCTGTCGTGCAGGTGGCACGGAAGCAGCAGGAGTCTTAGGCTCTCTCGACCTCAGGGAGAGGGAGTGGTGCCGAGTCGACTTCAGTGCCGGCGACGGCCGGTGCCGAAAGGCCTTGGCAGTACCGGCGCGGTCCAGTGCCGAGGAGGTGCTTCTGCCCACCGATTGACCAGTGCTCGGTGCCGAAGGCGGAGGGGTAAGAGCCACCTCCATGAGGAGCTGCTTTAGCCGAAAGCCCCGCTCCTTTTTTGTTCTCGGCTTAAAAGCCTTGCAAATGCAACACTTATCTGTCAAGTGAGATTCCCCGAGGCACTTAAGGCAGGAATTGTGTGGATCTCCTGTCGGCATCAGCTTACTACAGGCCGAGCACGGTTTGAAACCCGGTGAACCGGCCATGGGCTCCGGCACCGGGTGCGGGGAAGGGGCTAATCCCCGAACCCCTCTTAACTATACACTAACTATGGACAACAAAAATTAACTATAACTATATACACAACAAAGTAACTAGAGAACTACAAGTAGCTAGGGAGGTGGAGGTCAGTAAAACCGCACTCCACTGTTCCAACGACTGACACGGGCGGTAAGAAGGAACTGAGGGGCGGTTGAGTTGGCAGGGGTATATATCCGGCGTCATGGCGGCACCACTCCAGGGGGCGCCCAGCCAATCCACCGAGTATTGCTAGGGTAAAAATCTTCCAACGAACATGCACACGGTGCGCGCACACCTAACTAGAATGGATATGAGCAAGCACTCGAAGAACAACAAAAATTCCTGCTGTAAGCTGGGGTCTCATTTGGAAATGCCAGAAGAGAAGACCTGGTTGAATTCGCTGATCACAGGATGACTATGAGCCACCACATGTCATGTGGCTATGAAAAAGACAACTGCAATCTTAGAGTGTCTCAGGTGAGATATTTCCAGTAGAGAATGGCGAAATATTAATGCCATTGTACAAGACACCAGTAGAACCTCATCTGGTTACCCATGTTCAGGAAAGATGAATTCAAATTGGAACAGGTGCAGAGAAGACTTACAAGGATGGATCAGGGGAATGGAGAACCTATGTTGTGAGATGAGACTAAGAGAGATTGTTTTATTTAGCCTAGCAAAAAAAAAGATTAAAAAGGAATACAACTGCTCTCTATAAATAAATCAGGGAGTTAATGCCAGAAAGGGAGATGGAGTATTTCAGGTAAAGGGTAATGTCAGTGCAAGAACAACGGGGTATAAACTGGCCATGAACAGATTTAGGTTGAAAATTAGAAGAAAGTTCCAAACCATCAGAGGAGTGAGGTTCTGGAAGAGCCTCCCAACAGGACTAGTGTGGGCCAACAACCTAAATAGTTTTAAGATGGAGCTTGAAAAGTTCAATGGGGTTATATGATGTAGTTGCCTATGATAGCTGGTAACTGGACTCTATAACCCAGGTGGTCTTTTCCAGTCCAACGTTTCTATTTTGAATATGTCTTAACAGCCTTAATTGAAACTGGGGACAAACAGTTTGAAACAGCAGCTCTGAAAACTTCCTATCTCCCTGAGAGGAGGGGGTTAACTAATGGCCACTAGTTAGCATCAATATTAACTATTTTATAGCTGCACATTTTAGCAAGAACAACCCAGCTATGTACTCATTGTATTCACTGTAGTTGAACATAATAAGATTTGATTAACTTGAAATTAGAAAAAACAGAAGCTTTCCAAATTTTTAACTTCATCTCATTCCTCCCATTTGTAACCTAATGCACCAAGTGAGCCATCAAAGAATGAATAAAGGGCCACACACAGGCACCGAGGGAAGAAGCAGACACTGAGGGAATGGGAAGAAAGATGGCCAAGTCTCATTTTTGCAAGCTGTAATTCTGCATCTTTTTTAGAAGCTGCTCACAAGTCAACAGCAATCATCTCAGGAATTCTGACTGAGCTGATTGTAAAAATACAGGCCTGGATGCCGCACCAGCTGTTGGTTTTTACAGCCTGAACTAGTAGCTCCGATACAGTTCAACCTGCCACCACCGAAGGCTACTGCTCTTAGGTTCTTCCTGCAGTGCTTCAAGCTCTCCACTCCTGTGCTGAACGAACAAGAAATCACCTTGCCAGGTTAGCACAGCTGCAGGAAATACCAGAAAAGAACCCCAGCCAGAGTCAGCAGCACCTCCAGCTTGCACCCATCTGCTTAAAGTGCTGCACTGTTAACCAAAGCAAGTGAGCCATTTGTCTGTGTGTGTGTTGGGGTGAAAGTGGACTAGAGCATGTCTCCCACACTGCAGTTCCCTGCAAGTTCAGCTACATTCTCCAACCTTCCTTTTGTTGCTGGGATGGGCTCATGGCTCAGGAGTGGACAGCAGTACCCCAGCAAGCACGGGAGACATCTGGAGAGAGTATACCCAAAGGATGACCTCAGAAGATAGAGCAGTGGTTCTCAAACTTCATTGCACTCCCTTCTGACAACAAAAATTACTACACGACGCCATGGAGGGCTGAAGCCGAAGCCTGAGGGCTTCAGCCTTGGGCGGCTGAACCCGAAGTCCAAGCCCCACTGCCCAGAGCAGAAGCCACTGGGCTTTGGCTTCAGCCCTGCACAGTGGGCCTTGGGCTTCAGCAAGTCTAGCAGTGGCCCTGGTGACCCCATTAAAAGGGGGTTATGATGCATTTGGGATAGAGGGTGACAGAGGAGGAGGAGGAGGATGGGGGAAAATTGTCTTTCCCAGCTAGGGGGAAGAGGAAGAAAACTTTCTTAGCCTGTGCACATATTTAATGTTAAATTTTTAACCTAAAAATGTGCACAGTGGGGAAGCAGGAAGGAAAAAGGGTACTTCCGGTTAGAGCTGTTTAAAAAGACAGAGCAAACTCCTCCCCTCCCGCCCCAAAACGTCATGATTCACACTCATCTTGTGATTATTTTTTTTTTAATTTTTTTTTTTTTTGGCAAAGTCTTGCGATTTTTGATTTTCAAGGGTTGGCGATACTAGGGGGACGACCAAGTAGTAGCAGCAGCTACCATCCCAATGAAGAAGAGATAATTAGTTTCACAATATCCCCCTTCACTTCAAGAAAGCTTCCTTCCTGGCAGCTAGTGCTCCCTGCACCTGCAAGGTATGAGAGGCACTGCTAACACTTCTAGGATGAAGAGATGTTTGTAGACAGGAAGATGGATCATTTGTAGATAAACCCTCTAGTGTAATGTGAGACTTGGTTTAGAGCTGAAATGTTGGTTGGTAAAAATCCCAGTTCTCACAGTACCCAGAAGAGGTGAGAAAGCCACATTCTTCTGGTACTTCCTCATGTTTCCCTTTCTGACAAACATTTTAAGTGAATGAAGTAAACTTACCAGCCTTAAAACTGAGTTCATCATGCTCTTGGCCCTCATAGTCATACAGTGCTCGTACTCTCACCTCCATGGCAGGGGAGGCATCTTCATCAAATGGGTTTGTATCTCCATTTGCATCAGTGGAAGAAAACGGATTGCTAGACTCTTCATCAGACCATTCTGTAGGGTAGCTTTGGTTTTTCTCAGAGCTGCTAACACTAAAAGCAATTTAAAATTGTAGTTTATTTTAAAACATTAACTGAGATTACATACACCAACACCATAATACTAGTCTTATCTAGTTAAGTATAAACTTAATGGTTTATACATCAGAGCTAATTTTTCAAAATTTTATATTTCTAGGGTAGTGTTTCTTAACATGTTTAAGTTGGTGACACTTTAAATAAAGTCAATTTTTTTTGCAACCCCTTATATTTACTATAAAAGAGTAAAAAGTGGTAAGTCTATATTATTTGTTTGTTGAGAGAGACAAAGAACACTTGACTTTGAAAGATGAGGGTGTGCAGAGGTAGTAGGGAGGCAAGATTTTCTTTGCTTCAGATTTAAAATTTTCAGTGCCTCTCAAGCACCTAATTGCTTTTTGTGACCTCCCACAGGTCACAATGCACCAGTTGAGAAACACTGTTCTAGAACAATACTTTTAGAGCCAGTAGTTTTTTATAGTTAAAGAAAAGGCAACTGTTAAGTGTGCACATGACATGCACATAATATGACACACCAGGACTGGTACAATGAAACAGGTAATTGAGACAGTATTAAGTGGAGAGAAAGTCTTAAAAGTGGACTTGTCCAGTGAGTGTACACACAGCAGAAAAGCTCCAGCAGTAGTTTCACAACAGATTGTCAGAGTTCACATATTTTAGGACAGTTAAATGAGAACAAAAGCAACTAGTAAGTTGTGTTACCAACTGCCAATAACCTCAGTATAGTTTCAAACCAGAGAAGATTAAGGCAACATACACAATCTCTGTTAGAAAAAGAAAAGTTAGGTTTACAATGTTGCTTATATGACTTCTCCTAAGAACTGCCATGCATTCTACAATATGGTGCCTTTGTAGAAACCCAAAATTGGAAACCTTGGATAGAGAAAGAGCAAGTGTGAAAACAATTTAAAAAACGTTCTTTCACCAACTTTTTGATTTTATTGTCCTCCTTTTCACTGACAGTACTCCCCGTATCATCTTCATCTTCAAAGGGATTGTAACTTGATTGTAATGACTGCACTGTATTACTCGGGACACTAAGATGGCTATTTGGGAGAGAAAAAGCATTAAGGTGACCCTATCAGCTCATGGATTCGTATGTATATTTAATTAGTGTCACACTAAAAAATGAGCTACCTAGCAGTTACCCTGCTCCAGTCAAGCACATTGGTTGGGTCCCTTAGAACAGTACAGGGGCCCTCAAAAAGCACTACACATAAATATTATACCCTTAAGTATAATACTTTTTTCCCTCTAAGCTGTGAAGGATTTGCAAAGGACTTAAAAGTCTCCAGATTTATCAAAAAGCTCAGTAGATCTCTCAGCGTAATTTGACTATTATAGTAATGAGCTGTCAAAGCAGACAATATATCTATTTAATATAG
Source organism: Gopherus flavomarginatus (assembly GCF_025201925.1). Taxonomy (NCBI): domain Eukaryota; kingdom Metazoa; phylum Chordata; order Testudines; family Testudinidae; genus Gopherus; species Gopherus flavomarginatus. The sequence goes on from NC_066617.1 coordinate 130,216,237, forward strand.
TCATTTGGAACGGACAGAACCCATTTTTTTACTTAAATTCACAAAAAGCCACCTAAGAGAAAGTTCAGTTTCAGTTAAAGTTTGGTTTCTTCCAATTCCAGGCTGAAGGACAGATAAAACTATGCTGACCACCACAAAAATAAGATAAAACCGAAGTATTCAATGAGCTTGCAGGCACACAAACCCTTTCAAAAAGCTGAAATTTAAGGACTTTTCTGTTTGCTCCCTATCCACAGAAATATTGCAAACCACCAAGTCCTGTTCTGAGACAAGAGAACCATAGTTCCTTTACCTAGGTGAGTAGTGAAATTTCTGACCTGTATCCACCTAATGTACTTCAAGATACCATTCTTTCATATTATTATTTCAGCCTTTGTCTCTCACGGACATAAAAAAAGTTCTACCTGCTATGCTTGGTATGCTGCGAAGCCTGATCTCCTGTCTGGTTGACACCAGTTAGAGTCACTCCATCTGAAGCCTTCTTCTTCTCTCTTCTACTGAGAGTACGATTGAAATCTGCAGACCACTCCTGCAAAATGAATGCAAAAGAAGCTAATGAGAGTTTAAGCTAATCAGCAGCATAATATCTAATGTTGAAATTAAGTTATACTAAGGCAGTTCATCAGTTGTGTATGCAATGAGAACAAAAAAGACTTTAAATATTTCAACTTTATTTTTAGATTTGTTCTCTTCTTTCCCTTGCCATCCACTCAGAGGGATCTATGCATCCCTGCTGGAGTCCTGAGGACATCCATACTTCTCCCAGCCTCTGAAACCAGGCCCAACACTATGAAAGCCACTCAGTATTTAACAGCTTTAACCTGAGGTGGTCACTTGAACTAAGACCAGGCGAAAGGCAGTTGGTGCAACTGATAATCATAGGTATATATAGGTAAGTTATAGTTTCTGTTCACTTAGTTGTTTTTGGCATATTTTGTTCAGCATACAAGTATTGATTCTATATAAAACTGTTAGTATTGGGGGCTCTCTAACCACTTAGCAGAAATCTCAGATTGTGAATAGGAAGTCACTGGAAAAAAAAGATTTCAAATATTTTTAGCTGTCTTAATATGATGTGATATTACGGCTGGAAACAAGAAGGAGCCAGCAAACTCTTTTCAAAGCACTAGTGGTTCACAGTAGAAAACTGCTAACATAAGAATACCCATACTGGGTCAGACCAAAAGGTCCATCTAGCCCAGTATCCTGTCTTCTGACAGTGGCCAATACCAGGTGCCCCAGAGGGAATGAACTGAGCAAGTAAGCATTAAGTGATCTGTCCTGTCTCTCATTCCCAGCTTCTAGCGAACAGAGGCTAGGGACACCATCCTTGCCCATCCTGGCTAATAGCCACTGATGGACCTATCCTCCACAAACTTATCTAGTTCATTTTTTAACCTTGTTATATACTCCTGAGGGCATTCTGAGCCAAAAAAATTAAATATTCTGCAACAAAGAAATAAAATATTCTGCCTACAATATTTTAAAATTCTGCATATTTTATTTGTCAAAATAACACAATAGAATCACACCATTTTCAATTATTTGCTGACAGGTATTTTGAAATAAATTACCAAAATAATTGAAAATGGTGTGATTCTATTGTGTTATTTTAACAATTAAAATATGCAGAACTTTAAATTTTTTGGTGCAGAATTCCCTCAAGAGTACCAGGTGCAATCTGGGTGCAGGCACCTCGATGGGGATATGGATGCAGGGGGGGGACCTGGATGCACAGGGGCTTGGTGCAGGGGGAATGGGACTCTGCAGGGAAGTCCAGATGAAGGTGGTTAGGATTCAGAGGGGAGGGGTGCAGCTGGTTGGGGCGGGCTCCTGACGCAGGAGTGAAGCTTGGCACAGTGGGGTTTGGGGGGCTCATGATACGGAGGAGGGCGTGTCCAGGTGCATGGGTGGGGGGAGGGGTCACAGTACAAGGAGCTGCTTCCCTGTCCGCCCAACCGCTGTGCATCCGGACCATCCCGCACACAACCCCCCAGCTGAGCCTCCCCTCCCCCAAGCCCCATGGTGCAGAGCATCCTGCAGCCAGAGGAAGGTTCTGGGGCTTGATCTGACCCAGCCCCGGCTGCTCAGTGCAAGGAAGAGGGAATGGGACTCATCTCCGTCCTCCCCCTACCCCCACCCCGCAGCTGGGACTAATGTCCCTGGGTGGCCAGGGCATCCCCAGACCACCTCCTCTCAGTGATTTACCTCTCCCCCCCCCCAGCTACCTGAACAGACGGGTCTGCACTGTGGCAGGTACTCTTTGCTTCCCCACAGAAACCATTTTCTGCAAGGAAGCCTGTGGAATCTGCCGGGGGGGGGGGGGGAGGGCATTTTTCTGCTGCGCCACAGTTGTGCAGAATTTCCCTGGAGTATGTTATAGTCTGGTACATACATTTTTCTTTTCCAATACCCTATATTTGACATATGTTTAACCTACAGTTTTACAGTAGACCTAATTCTTGTTTATTTTTTTCCCCTCACCTTGTCTGTTTCTAGTTCTAAAAACAGTTATAAAGCCCAGAGGTGCCAGGAGGGAAGGGAGTAGTCCCCCACAGGGGAAATATTGTGGAGGTTTCTGCCTCTGCATAAACTCACCTGGAAGGGTTGATGCGAGAAGGACGCAAGCGGTGGAGTAACAGCTATGGGGCCCAAGATCAGGACCTAGAGAGCCCAAACAGCTGTGGTGGGGATTTGGATCAGGCCAGGAAGCACGAAGCAGGATCCAGAAGGTTGAACAGCAGCCATAAGGCCCAGAATTGGGCTGGGGAGCAGAGAATGAAACCCAGAGAAGCTGGAATGGGCCAGGAAGCAGGTAAGAACCCACCCAGGATCCTCCTTCCCTGCATGGAGCCGCCTCCACAATCTTCAGTACCTCCCCTTCCTCTCTCCTCATTCACAGGGAGCTTCTACTCCCAACCCCCACAATGAAGAAGGGAGGGAAATTCACTGTGCCTTATCAAAACATGGTAGTGCATCAATTGAGAGGCATAAAGAAAAACCTTTAACTTTGATACATAAACAAAATAAGGCTTAGGAAGGTGGCAGCAGAATACCTTTTTTAATTCTCTCTAAAAAGTGAGAGCACCAAAATTCTCTTATGGTCAAGCTTATGGGTCTGCAAGGAAACAGCCATTGAAGGACCTATTGCTTATGTGAATAAATACAGCTGTTCTGCACAAACAGCATAAACATTAAAGCTTTGCGCCCTGGATATCAGCAAGGAAATTAAGAGTAAAGTGAACCACTGGCAATATCAGAAGCAATATGCTGATTTAATATTTGTGCCAACTGAAGGCTTACATTCTATCTCCCTGCCTCTAAAAATGCCAAACTCTCCCATGATGACTGTATCCATTTGCCACTAAGTCTAAAATTAAGGGAGAAACCACAGAAACAGACTCTACAGGTAGTACACAGAGTGCTCTTCCACTGCTACAGAACAGCCAGGCACTAGTAGTATACATAGCTTTCAAGGTTTCAGTTTAAAAGATAAGCAGCATGTCAAGAATGATCTGTGGAAAAGTCAACTTGTTAAACAAGTAAACTATTTTAGAAGTGACCTATTGCATGAAATGTGATGATTTTGTATTTCAGTGTAAGTCCTTAAGGTACAATTCCCTAATACAATACATTTGAGCTACTACTGCTAAAATCCATTATTTTATATCTAGAAAAAAATCAATAAGACTAAAGTTTGATCATGGAACTCCATGATTTTTGTGTGTTTAAGTATTTGTGTGTGTTTAAGTATTTATGTCTCGATATTTTGGAGCATTTAAAGGCATATAAGTAAGTAGTCAGGCATGAGTGAAGAGCTGAACACAACAGACAGCTGCAAAGTCAATCCTGAATTGCATGTTAATTCAAAGCAGGAACTGAGTGACAACACTGCAGCAATACAAAGGACAAAATGGACAGACTAGGGAAAACCTTGAATTCGCAAGGCATTCTATGGTTTCTTCTACATCCACCACACCTTTGGGTAAAATAAAATGGTTACCCACCTTTTTGTAACTGTTCTTCAAGATACGCTGCTCATGTCCATTCCATTGTAGGTGTGTGCACACCCATGGGCTCGATCAGAGATTTTTGCCTTAGCGGTATCCATAGGGCTGGCTGTGGCACCCTCTGGAGGGCTGCGCTATATCAGGCACCGCTGGCCCTGCGCTCTCTCAGTTTCTTCTTGCCGACAACTCCAGCAGAGGGGCAGGAGGACGGGTAATGGAATGGACATGAGCAACACACCTCGAAGAACAACAGTTACAAAAAGGTGAGTAGCCATTGTTTCTTCTTTGAGTGCTTGCTCATGTCCATTCCATTGTAGGTGACTCAAGCAGAATCCTCTGAGGTAGGCTTGGAGTTCACAGTCTTGCAAATTGGAGCACTGCTCTGCAAAAGCCATCATCATCTTGAGCTTGCTGGATCAGCGCATAATTCGATGAGAACATGTGGATGGATGACCAGGTTGCAGCCTGACAAATTTCTTGGATCGGCACCTGAGCGAGGAAGGCCGCCGATGATGCCTGCACCCCAGTCGAGTGAGCCGTCACAACAGCCAGTGGGGGCACCCTTTCCAGCTCATAACAGTAGCGGATGCAGGCCGTGATCCAAGACGAGATTATCTGGACAGACATTGGGCGACACTTCATCCTGTCTGCAACAGAAACAAACAACTGTGTTGCCCTATGGAACAGCTTGGTTCTATCTATGTACAAGTCCAGCACCCATCTGATGTCCAGGGTATGGAGCCTGCGTTCCTCATCCATCGCATGAGGCTTTGGACAAAGGACTGGTAAGTATAGGTTTTGACCAGTATGAAACTGGAAGACGACCTTGGGCAGAAAAGCTGGGTGCGGATGCAACTGGACCATGTCCTTACAGAAGACCACATAAGGCGGCTCTGATGTGAGCACCTTGATCTCGGACACCCTATAGGTCGAAGTTATAACGACCAAGATGACAACCTTCCAGGAGAGAAGCAGGAAGCCAAAGGTTCAAAGAGAGGGACCCATGAGCCTTGACAGCACAAGATTCAGGTCCCAAGGGGGAACCAGATCCAGGCGCTCCAGAATTTTCAGGAACCGTGCCGTTATGGGATGGGCGAAGACTGACCTGCCTTGAAATGGAGGGTGGAACACCAAAATGGCCGCCTGGTGTACCCTGACCAAAGATAGTGAGAGGCCCTGGATCTTAAGATGCAGCACATAGTCCAGGATCTCCTGCAGCAGGGCCTCTTCAGCATCAGAGGCCCAACACGTGAACCTCTTCCACTTCGCCATGTAGGTAGCCATGGTGCAGGGTTTTCTGCTGCCCAGCAGGCCCTGTTGGACACCAGCAGAGCACTCTTGTTCGTCCATACTTAGCCACGCAGTAGCCAATCTGTCAAGTGCAGTGTTGCCAGGTTCGGATGCAGCAGGTTGTCGTGGTTCTGGAACAGCAGATCTGGCTGAAGAGGCAGCTGCAGCTGGGTGGCTGTCAAAAGACTCAGCAGCATGCCAAACCAATGTTGACAAGGCCACACTGGGGCTATGAGGGTAACAGTTGCTTTGTCTTGTTTCACCTTTAGCCGGGCTTAAAACCTGGAGACCGGGGCATGCCCTGCCTGGGGCAAAGTGCTTGTCGCCTCATGCTCCAGGACACTAACTAAATCCTTAACATCTATTTAACTAACAAATGATTGAACTATTTACAGCTATCTATACAAGGCTGAGATATGAGGAAAAAAACTCTGACAGCTTGCGAAGCAAGGAACAGAGGCACTCCAACTGACCACCATGAGCAGTAAGAAGGAACTGAGAGGGCACAGGGCAGGAGGAGCCTGATATACCACAGCATGAGTGCAATACTCCAGAAGGCACCACAGCTGGGCCCGCGCACACCTACGATGGAATCAACATGAGCAAGAATTCAAAGAAGCAGCTAGAGTTGGGTTTCTTGTACAAAAAGGAAAAGAACTCAGATAGGCATTCAAATGAAGTGAAGTTTTAAAAATGAATCTGAAAGCTCTACATGCTGGTATTACCACTGGATTACACCAAGGGTAGTCAATAGGTGGACCCGAGGACAAATCCAGACCACCCAGATGCTTTTCAATGGAGGCTGCAGCTGAGCCGGGGCTGGAGTATGGTTGCCAGGTGTCCAGTTTTCGACCAAAAAGTCTGGTCAAAAAGGGGACCTGTCCATGTCTGGTCAATACTCCTGACTGGACACAAACTCTGATTACTGGAGTAATAGCAATCAGCCTCCCCACCAAGAGGCCAGGAAGAGCAGCAGCTGCTGCTTGGAGGAGCTGCTCAGCTGCTGATGGAGATAACTGGCTCCTGCACCTGGAGGAGACCTCCAGTCTCCATTGGACTGAGGTAGATTAGGTGCCAGCACCACTACCACCCATGGGGATTTTGTCCACCACCTCCTCCCACTACCCCTCTCAGTCTGTGCCCAGATTGCCCCCCACCCAGACGCTTGCTCCAGGAACCAGCCCCCCACCCTGATTGCCCCCAGCCCCTCGTTCCGGGGACCGACCCTACCCCACCCTGCCTCCAGCCCCTCACTCCAGGGACCAATACCCCCACCCCTCCCCGATCACACCCAGCCCCTCATTCTGGGGACTGACTCCCTCCCTCCCATGCCTCCTGCTCCCAAGTGATCTCCAGAGTCTTTCACCCTCGTGTCCTCCCCACCCACCGTCCTTCTAGGCCAATCCCCAGAGCCCTCTCCAGCCCCTCTCCATCCTCAACTGGCCTCTTTCCTTCCCCAGTCTGCCTCCAGTCACCCACTTCTGCCACATCCGAGCCTCCCACCATCTCTCTAGGGCTGGTATCTGGAGTCTCCTTGGTCCCTCCCACTACCCAGTGCCTCCTTCCTGCCCCTCTGCTATCCCAGCCCACAAAGGGGCATTGCATCACTAGCTGGATCATAGTCCAATAGCTTCACCTCCTGGCTCTGAGCTTAAAAGTACTCCCACACACTCACACTCTGCTTTGTTGCCTAGATCCTAGTCCATACCCAGTCCTCTTCCCCCCTGCCCCCATCTCTGCTACTTGGCTCAATTGGGGGCACAGAGGAATGTTGGGGATGGGGGAAGAACAGCAACACCAGGCGGTGCAGGCCAACCCTATGTGTCCCATTTTCAGTTTAGAGAAATATGGTCTTTGAGTGGGGGGGTGGGGAGCCAACGAGTGATTGGGGAGTGGGGGGGGCAATTGGCAGGGGTGTGGGGAGGAGAGCTGGCTGGGGGTCTGAACCTTGACCAAGAAATTTGAAACTTGACAAAATATAAATTGACTACCCCTGGCTTACATAATTAGTAAGTTCTATCCGTCTTAACAAGCAGACATCAATTTGTTTTCAATAGGAGGACAAGTTCTTTGAACAACTTTGTATAGATATAAATTAGAAGTTTTAAGTACCGTAACTTAACTAGGACCATTGCTTTAATCATATTTACTGTGTAAGACATTTCAAAATATGACCATAATTTTTTTTTTACTTACTTCATCCTTGTTGCATGTAAAGAAAGAAGTATATTATTCTATTAGAAAAATAATAATTTACGTTATATTTGTATCTGCATCTTATATATCAAAAGCCCTGGCACAGCCCATGCATTCACACCAAGAAACCCAACAGCATAATATTTTTATCTTAAATTTGATCTTTCCCACCCTCACTCCATTAGTATCCTGATATCAGCATTTCATCCATGTGGTGGTGGTGGTGGGGAAACAACACCCAAAGATATTTAAAAAAAAACAAAAAAAAACCGAACACATCACAACACATTAATACTGCTAAAATGCATTTTCTCAGGCAGTGATCTCAAGCCTGGTGTCTCCAATGTTCCCTTATTGAGGAAAGTGACATTTTAATGCCATCAACTTGGTGCCCCCAAATTAGCTGAAACTTTTAAAAAGCTCCTTTGCATTAAGTATACTTTTAGCACCAATTTTAGAGGGCGGGGGGGGGGGGGGTGGAATATGTTAACAGCCACTACAAAACAAGTTTATATGGCCAACATCCAGTCCAGATTCCTGCCCTGTGTTACTTGAACTAGTTTCCAATATATAAAACAGATAACTAGAAAGATGGAGTAAATTACATAGAATGTCTTCAGGATGCTACTAATGGCGTCTAGTAGCAATTACAATTTATAGTGAAACTTACTACTGCTTTCTGTGAAGGTGTTGGAGACAAATTAAGTAAAAATAAATCTTGACCTTTACATGGATTTTTAAACACTAAAGTAAGTACAAGTCTTCAACAGGATGGATTTAGAAGTGGGCTAGTTACTAATAACTTATTGTTTTCTTACAGCAAAGCCTTTGCTTTCTCTACTTCATTTAGCTGCTTGTTGATATTAACGGGATCTGAGTTATAGTCCAAGCCATAGCACAGAGTATGCAGGATGTTTTTATCTGGAAGTGAGAGACAGTTCTGCCAGCTAAAGCATGGTTCACAGCATAAACTCACCCACAAAAGTGACATAAAAAGCTCTGATAGTCAGTCATATAAGTGTGAGATTCAGTGACCAAAAACTATTAAAAAAATTAAGACAAAAATAGGGAGGCAAGGAATATTCAGCTTTTTAAAAACTAGACAAAAATACTGTTCCATTAAGGAAAAGAAGGAAAAAGCCAAATATAAAAAAAAACAACAGGTTTTTAAAGGGGTAAATTCTTACCTCAAATTGAGGCCAATTCATTGACATCCCTGGACCATGATTAGCTCTAAACCACCGCAGATCTTCAATAGCATCTGCTGTTTTGATATTCTGCTCCAATTCACGATAGATATTTTTGTAACTACAAGACAAATTTGTTTTCTCATTCAATATATATGCTTACTATGGTAAACCCACTAATCAGAATAGAAAAATGTATTTTTACCATGATTTACATGAGCCAACACACCATATTGCACATTCTATGGTGTAGGACAAAAATCTGTATGAAATTCTTGTGCAAAACTTAGCAATAATGGCAAAATAAAAAGAAAAGCTATACAGCCCAGCTATTGAGTTTTTGATAACTCTAAAGGTTGTGTTTGTTTTATTTAAGTCATTTTATGCACCACCCTCTGTGTTACCATTAATCAGTGCTAGCAAACTGTAAGTGATAAATGTTTTAACAGTTTTTGTATGAACTCATTTATAATATTTGTCTAAAAATCCACTTATGCAAATTTTCAGCAAGCCTGCATAGACTGGACTGGAGACGGTTTTTATTATAGTTTTAGTGCAGAACTAATGAATTCTAATGTAAATTATATTCATAAACATATTTACTAGGAAAAGCTAAACTAGAAAAGCCTGAAATGCCAGAAATCTTAAAGTATAGTCAATAGGAGTATGAATTTTTAATACAAAGAATTAACCCAATAATTGGCCATTATGTTTCCTTACACCAGGGGTCGGCAACCTTTCAGAAGCGGTGTGCCGAGTCTTCATTTATTCACTCTAATTTAAGGTTTTGCGTGTCAGTAATACATTTTAATGTTTTAGAAGGTCTCTTTCTATAAGTCTATAATATATAAATTAAACTATTGTTGTATATAAAGTAAATAAGGTTTTTTAAATGTTTAAGAAGCTTCATCTAAAATTAAATTAAAATGCAGAGCCCCTCGGACTGGTGGCCAGGACCCGGGTAGCATGAGTGCCACTGAAAATCAGCTCACATGCCGCCTTCGGCACTCGTGCCATAGGTTGCCTACCCCTGCCTTACACTATATATTTTCTGGCAATTTTGTCAGCAATTACATAGTAATCTGCACAAGAAAAGTATAAAAATAGCCTTCAGATTAAAGAAATGGACAAGATCCCAAGTGATAGTGGACTCTCTTTAAAACAGTTACCTCACATTTTAATCCATTTCAAATGGAAAATTGTTTCAATATCTCTAGTACTACTTCAGTCTTGTTCTTTTGACAGTTAGTGTCAGACATGTTTATGCAGTCATATCTGTGTAGTCTGAGATTAATGAATTCTAGTTTAGCCTGTCAAGAACTAAGTGTTATTTCAAGCCACTAAAAGCATATTTACAGTATATATTCGTTCATAAGCCGAATTTTTTTTTAGTAAAAATGGGAAGCATCAGAGAAGGGGGTCAGGTTATGAACAGGTATAGAGAGGGAGAGGTGGGACACAGCTTCTCCCTCCCCCCAACAGAGGGGGCTAGGAGAGGCAGCACAGCCTGCAGAGCCAGAAGGGAAGAGGCAGGGCCAGAGTCTCCCCACTTCTGGCCACGCTGCTCTCCCCCGAGCCTCTGAAGTGGCTGCAGCTCCAGGGCTGGCAGGCTGTGGCCATGCTGTCCGCCCTGCTCATCCCACCTGCCAGAGCAGCTCCGGCCAGGCCAGACACATCTTCACCTGGCCCACCCCAGCTAAGGTGGGAAGGGATATGAAGGGGAGAGTGTGAGGGTCCCGGGCTAGGGGTGGAGTCATGTGGGTGGTCACAGGGGTTACTCCCCTGACTCCCACCTTCTGCCTCTAAAAAAATTTCCCCACCAGTTGCTGTCCCGGCCCCTCAGGGTAAGCTGCTGGCAGGTTGGGAGACTTTGTTTACTTAGGTTTACCTCCATGCCTGCGGATGCTTGAGGTAAACAAACTGTCTCAGCCTGCCAGCGGCTTATCCTGATGGCCTCGGATCCAAAGTTTGCCAGCCCCTGAATTATAGGGTCAGCTTATGAACGGGTCATAAAAAATTTCCATTTTTACTTATCCATTTTAGGGGAGTCAGCTTATAAACAAACCGGCTTATGATCAAGTATATATGGTAACTTTCTATTCTGCCATTTTTATATTCTAGACTATAATCTAAATTCTAAATTAAATTCTGAAGAGGATTTCTTTCTAATAATTGGCAAGTGTTCACTTCTGAAAACCTTAATTAAGAGTGGAACAAAAAAATCTCAGTCACTAAATTTTAAAGAAGTCTACAGGATTAGCATCTTCTTCCCAACATCTGATCCTGAACAAAACTAATTAAATAATGGAAATGGCTTAACACTGAGTTATTAGAATCTTAAGATTTAATGCCATATAAAAGAGACATACTTTAGAAAGAATCTATTGTAAACTCTAGTTTACTAGATGCACAATATTTAATGGCCACATTAAAGCAATTTTAGCAAGAAATGTTTTCAATCTTAAATTTACCTCACATCATTAGATAAGTCAAGGTGTTTTTGAACTTCCAGTAACACTTCACGGAAGAAACGCAGACGTTTTTCCTCAAACTGCTGACATTGTTCAAATACCTGCTCCATATTTTCCATATACTGAGGTGTAACATGATCCAGGTCTTTCAGTGATTTTTCGTACTTTTCTTTTGTCTGAAAAAGATGCAGTGCAAGTTGTTCTTGCTGTTACTAATGGCCTATTACATGAGGGTCACAGAATGGTGAACTGGTCAATACTGTAACAGACAATATTGAGACTATAATAGGAACATCTGCTTTATTTATCTTTGTAAAGTTAATTTGTTCTAGGTTATATGTTACGCAACAGCTCAGTCTGCCATAAGAGGGGGCTATTTTCATTTGCAAGGTAATGAAATCTTGTAAAAAAGTGTTGAAAGCAATCGAGCTAATGAGAATATAAATCACCCAGGCTATCTAGAGTCCATTTTCTTTAAGCATTTTAAGTGCATATGTAGGAGTTCCAGCATCCAGAGACATTTGTAAAGCTGTCACATTCAGCTGACTTGGAGATGAGATCAGAAAAGCCAAGAAAGAGCAGTTACCTTACAGTAACTATGATACAAAATATGCTGTCCATGTGGATTCCATTTCTGCTACACACATGCCCCATGCACACAAAATCAGATTATTTTGGCTAGCAGCGTCTGTTGGGGCTGTGGCTGTACTCTGGATGCTTTTGCACACCACCACCCAAAGGCAAAGGGCAGGCCCAACCATCTCTCAATTCGTTCACTAATTCAGAATCCAGATGGTATAGGACTCCATAGCAGGAACGGAGGGTGAGTCATGGAATCCATGCAAGGATTGTTCTAATTTAGCTATATCATCATATGATTTAATATAGATACCCATTTAGACAATCTTTGGGTGGATGTTTCCTGACCTTTAACCCTATCTACAAATGGTATAAAACAGCCCGGGGAAGCTCCTGAAGGGTCTTGTTCTGTCCAGGTAATATAAAAAAGCCCATGCCACATCAAGGTCATGCAGCTCAGCTTTCCCTTAGTTTGTGGGGCTTGGGGAAGAAAACTGGCAGAATCTGTTGATTTAAGTAAATATAAAGAAAATTCTGGTTAAAAATCCTTAGTTTGAGGTCTAAATTACTTTGTTTTTATGAAACATCATGTGAGGTCGATCAGCCATGTGGAATTTCTCCTATCCTCCAAGCTAATGTTACTGCAACTAAAAAGACACTCTTTATGAATAGATGGTATAAAAAGCAGGTTGCTAGGGCTCAAAGACAGTCCCATTAAACCACCTAATACCATGCTGAGATCCCAGGAAGGAGGGGATTCCTCAACTGGGAAATCCATGAATAAGGCTCTTGAGAAATTAACTATATGGTGAGAAGATAGCATGCAACCCCTGAAACAGGAAGTGATGTGCTGCTATTGCTATCAAATGTTCCCTTACAGACCCAATGGATAGTCCTGAATGGTTTACGGATAGAAGATAGTCCTGAATAGCAGAAATTAGAGCTTCCAAAGGAGATTTTTCCATTAGCTTAATCTAGTAGAGTGGTTTTTGCTATGCACTGAGGTGTTCTGGATTTCAGCTGAACAACTTCTTTTAATGGTAGTTAACAGTCAGCACCTACACTATCAGAGGTAAAGATATTTGGTCTGGGTTACACTTGACCTTTGTTTTGAGAGTTCGTGTCAGGCAGAACAGGTACTGTGATCAGGAACTGTGATAACAAGTCCATTAGGTCTAAAGAACATAACTGTTTGGGCCAAGCTAGGACTAGAATGATTATTACTGATGAAAGTTGATTGAGTTTCTTCAGACCCTTGGTATTAGATTGTAGGTAGGTGAACATGATCTCCAGTGCCCATGGCATAAAGAGAAAATCCAACATAATGCCTCAGCGCCAGCCAGCCCCCCTTTAACCAGAATGTGGCATTTCTTGTCCTAGTCTCTAGCAAAAAAGATCTATTCTTATATATCCTGTGGAAGATGCCTTGCAGGATCCAGCCCTCTACTCATGGTCATCTGAAAACTGCCTGCTGAGATGGTTCACTAGGCTGTTCTGTAAGCCTGCAAGATACAGAGCCACTGGTACTATTTAGTGTCGAATACGCCAGTTTGAGACTAACTGCTACTTGGCAGAGGAAGGGGGGAGATTACCATGCCACTCCTTTTATGTTGACAAAACACTGTCATTATTTCAGTTGCTGATTCACATAGCACAGCTAGAAACATTGTGCACAATAGGCTAATGGTTGAGTTCTAGAACATTTACTTGGAGGTAAGCTGCTTGAGAAGTTTGGAGGCCTTAAGCATGAAGGTGCTCTAGGTGAGTTTGGCAGATTTTAAATTAATCTGGATGGCTCTAAGTGGAAGGCACAACCTTTTTTGTCTGGTAAGGAAAAAGATATTGCTGCTGGAATCAGTTACTCTTCCATTTCCTGCAGGTGTTCATGCTCACTGTCCTGTTCTTGCTGGTGCAGGTTGTGAAGCTGCACCAAATGACCCTCTTGTGTAGACCTATGATATCTTGTAAGGGAGGGAACTCTTACTCTAGAGAAGGCAGTAGCGTGAGACTTCCTAGCTGACTACATAACCTAACGGGCCAAGTAAGGCCAAGACTGCATATTGTATGCGTAAGAAACTGCAAGCCATGAGGGCAGATATTAAGGTGAACATTCCCTATAAAGATTCTAGGGGGTCTGTGTTTGTAAGGGAGACTCCTGGATTCCCTGTCAGACTGGTAGGGCTTGGAAGAGTGAAAAAACTGAATGAACATAATGGGTCAGACCAATGGTCCATCTAGCCCAGTAGCCAGTCTTCCGACAGTGGCCAATGCCAGGTGCTTCAGAGGGAATGAATAGAACAGGGGAATTATCAAGTGATCCATCCAACTGTCCAGTCCCAGCTTCTGGCAGTTAGAGGCTAGAGACACACACAGCACAGAGCTGCTTAGCTAATAGCCATTGATGGACCTATCCTCCATGAACTTTTCTAGTTCTTTTTTTAACCTAGTTATAATTTTGGCCTTCACAACATCCCCTGGCAACAAGTTCCACAGGTTGACTGTGTGTTGTGTGAAGACGTACTTCATGTTGTTTAAAGATGCTGTCTACTAATTTAATTCGATGACCCCTGATTCTTGTGTTATGTGAAGGGGTATATAGCACTTCTCTATTCACTTTCTCCGCACCCTTCATGATTTTATAGACCTGTGTTATATCCCCCTTAGTCATCTCTTTTCCAGGCTGAACAGTCTGTCTTTTTAATCTCTCCTCACATGGATGCTGTTCCATACCCTTAATCGTTTTGTTGCCTTTTTCTAATTCTAATATATCTTTTTTGAGATTGGGAGACCAGAATGCCAAGCAGTATTCAAGGTGTGGATTTATATAATGGCATTATGATATTTTCTGTCTTACCTCTTTCCCAATGTTTACTGACATTCTGTTAGCTTTGACTGCCACTGCACACCGAGCTGATGTTTGCAGATAATTATCCGCCATTACTCCAAGATCTCTTTTGTGAGTGATGCCAGCTAATTTAGATCCCATCATTTTGTATGCATAGCTGGGAGTATGTTTTCTACTGTGCATTTATCAGCATTGAATGTCATCTGCTACTTTGTTGCCCAGTCACCCATTTTTGTGAGACCCTTTTGTAACTCTTCGCAGCCTGCTTTAGATTTAACTGTCTTGAGTAACTTTCAATCATTTGCAAGTGTTGCCACTTCACTATTTACCCCTTTTTCCAGATAATTTATGATTCTGAGTACAGGACCTCCTCACTTAAAAATCTTCCCCGTTAATGTTGTTTCGATGTTAAATTGCTGATCAATTAGGGAACATGCTCGTTTAAAGTTGTGTAATGCTCCCTTCTAATATTGTTTGGCATCCGCCTGTTATGTCCAGTGCTTGCAGGAAGAGCAGCCCATTGCAGCTAGCTGGTGGGTGGTTGGAATCAGGGTGGACCAGCAGCCCCACCGCCCCATCAGCTCCCCAATCCCCTAAGGTCCCTGTGCAGCAGTTGTCCCTCCCTCCACTGCCATGTGCTGCTCTTGCCCTATGCCTTGGAGCTGTTCCGAGACTCCTGTTTGCTGTATGGGGGGAGGGAGGGAAGAGGGGGCTAATGTCAGGGTGTCTCCCCTTCCTCCCTACTCCAGCATCCCGCTTACCCAACTTCCATAGAGCAGGGGGGACACACGACAGACGGAGGGAGCTTCTAGGCAATAGCTGTGGTCTCAGGTCTCAGCAAGCTGATTTAATTCACATGGCAGTGTACTTAAGCCTGGGGTCAGCTACTTATAGGGGAAATGCGCATTTTTTCCTCACACACAGTGTGTGTGTCTCTGCTGCCCTCCTTCCTTTCCTGCTGCCTTGTAGAGTGTTGTGAGAGTTAACCCTTGAGGGCTCAGTCAATTGCTAGTTCATCTAGCAGTAAGGCATTCCTTGGGAAATATCCCACCCTCTGACTCCTCCACCTCCACCAAGCTTCACAATCATCATCATCACTGTGTACCAGCATTAAATTGTTTGTTTAAAACTCATACTATGTGTGTATATATAGTCTTTTGTCTGGTGAAAAAAATTTCCCTGGAATGTAACCCCCTCATTTACATTAATTCTTATGGGGAAATTGGATTCGCTAAACATTGTTTCGCTTAAAGTTGCATTTTTCAGGAACATAACTACAACGTTAAGTGAGGAGTTCCTGTATGTTGAACAGCACTGGTTCAAGTACAGATTCCTGCAGAACAACTATTTACCTCTCTCTATTCTGAAAACTGACCACTTATTCCTATCCTTTGTTTCTTGTCTTTTAACCAATTACTGATCCATGAGAGGATCTTCCCTCTTATCCTATAACTGCTTACTTTGCTTAATAGCCTTTGGTTTTTTGAAAGTTCAGGTATACTATATCCACTGGATCACCCTTGTACAAATGTTTGTTGACCCCCTCAAAGAATTCTAATAGATTAGTGAGGCATGATTTCCCTTTACAAAAACCATGTTCACTCTTTCCCAACAAATTGTGTTCATCTGTGTATCCGATAATTCTATTCTTTAGTATAGTTTCAACCAATTTAGTTGGTACTGAAGTTAGGCTTACTGGCCTGCAATTGCCAGGACTGCCTCTGGAGCCCTTTTAAAAAAATTGGTGTCATATTAACTATCCTCCAATCATAAGCTGATTTAAATGATAGTAGTTCTGCAATTTCATATTTGAGTTCCTTCAAAACTCCTGGGTGAATACCATCTGGACCTGGAGACTTACTATTGTTTAATTGATCATTTTATTCCAAAACTTCCTCCACTGACACTTCAGTCTGGGACAGTTCTTCTGATGTCTTATCTAAAAAGACTGGCTCAGGTGTGGAAATTTCCCTCACATCCTCAGCAATAAAGACCAATGCAAAGAATGCATGCAGCTTCTCCACAACGGCTTCATCTTTCTTGAAAGCTCCTTTAGCATCCTGATTATCCAGTGGCCCCACTGATTGTTTAACAGGCCTCCTGCTTCTGATGATCTCCTGAGGTCCCTTCCAACCCTAATGATCTATGATTCTATGTATTTCATTTTTTTGCTGCCAGTTTTTGAGTCTTTTGCTAGTTGTTCTTCAAATTCTTTTTTGGCCAGCCCAATACTTTTACACTCCATTTGTCAGAATTTATGTTCTTTTCTATTTTCCTCAGTAGGATCTAACTTCCAGTTTTTAAAGGATGCCTTTTTGCCTCTTACCACTTTTTACTTTGTTGTTTGGCTATGGTAGCACTTTTTTGATCGTCCTATTTTTTAAATTTGAGGTATACATTTCATTTGAGCCTCTATTGTGGTGTTTTTAAAATGTTTCCATGCCACTTGCAGGCATTTCATTCTTATGATTGTTTCTTTTAATTTGCATTTAACTAGCTGCCTCATTTTTGCATAGTTCCTCTTTCTGAAGTTAAGTATCACTGTGGTTGGCTTCTTTGGTATCCCCCTCCTCCCCCAAGGATGTTTAAATTCAATTATATTATGGTTGCTATTACACAGTGGTTCAGCTATATGCATCTCTTGGCCATGATCCTGTGCTTCACTTAGGACTAAAAACTGCCTCTCCCCTTGTGGGTTCCAGGACTACCTGCTCCAAGAAGCCATCATTTATGGTGTCTAGACATTTTATCTCTGACTGGTACATGCCTTCTCAGGAGGGGACGCAATGTGGAGATAGTTGAAATCCCTCAATATTATTAAGTTTTTTATTATTACAGCCCGCTAATCTCCCTGACCATTTCACAGTCACCATCACCATCTTGGTCAAGTGGTTAGTAGTATATTCCTGCTGCCATATTCTTCTTATTCAAGCATGGAATTTCTATCTACAAAGATTCTATGGTACAGTTTGATTAATTTAAGATTTTTACTATATTTGATTCTATGCTTTCTTTCACATATACTGCCATGCCCCCCTCCAGCACGATCTACTCTGTCATTCTTATATATTTTGTGCCCTGGTATTACTATGTCCCATTGATTATCATCATTCCATCAAGCTTCTGTGATACCTATTATCTCAATATACTCATTTAATATCAGGTACTCAAGTTCACCCTTACTAGTATTTAGACGTCTAGCATTTGTATAAAAGCACTTATACAATTTTTCATTCTTTAGCTGTCTGCCATTATGCAATATAATTGAATGTGACTCTTCTGCATTTGACTGTTTCTCTTCAGTTCCTATACTTTATCAACTTCCAGTCTCTCCTCTTTACTAGGATTATAGAGAATCCCCATTAATAGATCCTCCCTTAAGGGATGTCTGTCCAAACCATGTGCTCCTCCACACCCATCAACTTTCCCCGAGCCCCTAGCTGAAAACCTCATCTACAACATTTTTAATTTTACATGTCACCAATCTGGTTCTCTTTTGGTTTAGGTGCAGCCCATTGTTCCTTTAGAGGCTCCTCCTTTCCCAAAAGGTTCCCTAGTTCCTAATATACCTAAACTCATCCTCAATACACCATCATCTCATCCATGCATTAAGACCCTCCAATTTTGCCTGTCTGTCTGACTCAGTGCGTAGAACTGGAAGAATGTCAGAGAATGCTACCATGGAGGTCCTGGACTTTAGTCTCTGACCTCAGCCTAAATTTAGCCTCCAGGACCGCTCTGTTACCTTTCCCTATGTCACTGGTGCCTATATGGATGATAATCACTGGCTCCTCCCCAGGATTGCTCATAAGCCTATCTAGATATCTCAAGAGATCCACAATCTTTGCATCCAGCTGGCAATTCACTATGTTGTTCTCTTGGTCATCACAAACCCAGCTATCTATATTTCTAATGATCGAATCCTGTTACTATTATCTGTCTCTTCTTAACTGGCGATACCTCCCTACTGTGCTCAGAAAGGAAGACTCAACCAAATAGTCTTACCTTAAAAGGTGAGCTAACCTGTCTAGTGTCATATGGTGATTTCAAATCCTGCCCACAACCTGAACAAGAGAGCTCATTGGTACAGAGGCAGAAGGTAGACAATGAAATCAAGGTTAATTCTGGCTGTGCAGTCAGCACACAAATCACTTGGAACAGGCAGCACAGGAAGTCTGTGCTAGAAGCATCTGCACTGCAGCTGGCAGTCCTAGGCACTGACTGAATCAAAATCAATATACAGAGGTTGGTACCAGGTCAACTGTGGATTGCTCTTTCAAGAGGTACTGTGGGTACTCTGACTGGTTCAGTGCTGAATATCAGAGGAAATATCAAAGCCAGAACTGCCTTTTGGGTTCAAGACTTGGAGATTTTTGCCTCATTTTACTAGGCCCCTGGGTGGGTGACCTAGGCCTGTGTTTGTTAGGAAGACACTGTTCCCACATCCCCTTATGATGATTGAGTAGAGGAGGTCTTAGCTGCTCTATCAGGTTTAGTAGTTGAAGTGTTTGATGTTTTAAATAAAGAGAGCCCGGGAGCTCCATGTAGAGCCCCAGCTCACAGGAGCACTAGATGATGGAGCCTGATCAGGCTTTGTGGGTCCTTCTCTCTCAGATTCAGGAGAAAAAGTCTGAGGAGGGCCTCTCTTGCTTTGTGTCCTTTTAGTAAATAAGCAACAGACTGAGCACGCATCAGGGATGTGCCTTACACAAAGTCACTCTAATCACAAAAAATTGTGATAACCAAAAATATATTTAAAAGTTATGCAAGAAACTGACAAGATCCAGCTAAATCAAATCAAGTTAGATTTCCCTTTTAAATGTATGGTTCTTTGATCTATCTTTGACTAGGTCTTTGTATCGTACAACTTACAGACATAAAGTAGGAATTCACATAGTTCTGTGAATATTATTGGTCCTGTCAATTCAATGGGAACATATAGGCACTTAAAGGTGAGGCTCTGAATATGTACAGAAGCATTATAGATAGATGTAGTAAGTGTTCTAATAAATCGCTACAAGAATGTAATGCTGAGCCCTGAGGTGGGTCAAGGAAAGAAAGGGTTGCTTTTTTCCCTTCTTACACCCCAGAGAATGGCACCCCATATGGGGAATCACTCAAAAGAGGCAGAGAAGAAAAAGAGCAGAGAGGGTCTGAGTGGGTAGAGGATGTCCAAATGGGGCAAATGGTAGGGGAAATTTCACAGATACATTTACTCTAACATAGCATCAATTTGACTCAACTGCCTTTAATGCGCTATTTAACTGTGCTAAAGAGGTACATTCTGCAGTCAAATAAGACAATTTGCATGTTGTAGATAAGCTTTTTTTTACCCCCAGCTCATGGCCCCCTAAACTGAAAGGATAATTCAGTCCTCACCCAACTCCTAGAACTTCCTTTCTCCCCCTGCACTCTGCGATACTGAAAGCAACAGTACTGTGTAAGGCTCATTTATTACCATTGTTATTGTTACAAACCTGCCATTGCCACGTGCTGTGGAGAGAGGGTTGTATGTGTTCCTAACACTGTGGCTTTGGCACAAGGACCATCATTTAAAATGCTCCATATAATGAGTTTGTCACTCCAGCATTGCACTCGCTTGTACTGCAGTTTGCCGTATATATATTCCATACACAGAGATTTGCAAAGTAGCATGCACAGAATGTTAAATGTGAACAGTACACTAGTATACAGAGTTTACCTTTAGCACATCTTGTTTGCTTTTTTCCACTTTATCTTGTAATTTCTTAAGCTGTTCTGGATTCAGTGCTGGATCTGCTTTGCTGTTCATTTCTCGGGATATAGCCAGTTTCTCTTCTTTGCATGCTGCATGGTATGCTTTCTTAGCAGCTTCCACCTACAAATGAAGTTTTGAATCTTTCTGTCTTGTACAATTTACAAATAATCAGCAGCAGCTATGTATGAATGAGTAACTTCACAGTAATGAAAAAAATAGAATTTTGTTTGGAAGAACCTTACATTCAGACCCATTGCTTTGCTCAAGCAATTTTAACTACAATATAATGTAGGAGAACAAATGGGAGGAAACTAAATATTAAAAGATCTGACATTCTCCTTCCATACAAAATAAGCTACTGTCACTCAGTTTAGCTTAATAAACTTATTGAGGAAAGAAAGATTCAGTGATGCCTCAAAGAAAGCTCTGAATAAAATGTTTTCTTGTGTCTGTCTCTCTTGTGAGTCCCCTTCCATACATTCCTTTAAATAACAGATACAATGTTAAATCAACCAACCAAACTCTCCATTTTTCTCAGGATGGTTTTCCTTGAGCTCATTTTTCCTGTAGCATGTGCCTCAACTAAGTCCTAAATCCTATATCTGTAGAAACAGATGCTGTAAAAAGGGCAGAAAAGTAGGTTAACTCCACCTTCTCCAGAACTATGCTCAGGCTACTGAGGTTGGAGAGAGGGCAGTGGTTACTGAGAAAACATCAAGAGAAGATTTTTCTTCAGAAGAGGCTCTAAAGCAGACACCTAGTTGAGAAAGGATCCAGTACACTGTGGTTTTTCATACTTCAGTGATTTCTATGAGGCATCAAAATATTGATGTGCAACATGTAACCTCCTGCTGTACCTCTTTTAGCTTTTTCGCCCAGGGTTTCTGTGCCTTTCTGTATCCATCTTCTGCTTCTTTCGTTTCCTTAAATCCTCCCATCATTTGCTTATGAAAGGCCTCCTTCTGCCAGTTCTTGATCTTTTCAAAGTCCTCATTCATCAGTGCACTTTTTATGTCTAGATGTAATTCACTCACTTTTTCAGCTTCTGACATAACTGCATGCCAAGCCTTTTCTACTGTTCCATACTGTGGACCTAAACACAACAGGACAAGTCATTTTCAATAAATCACAACACACAGGACTTCATCCCTAAAAAGCCATCTGGAGCTATTTGTTGATATTGAGTCTTATATTGTATTTAGTTGTATGTGATCCATAATCCTATCTTTGTGTCTTACATCTTAAATCAGAGATTAGTGTAATTTCAAGTTTATTAAAATTATGTAATTACAGATTAATAGATTAAGTCCAGAAAGAACCATTTTGATCATTTAGTCGGACCTTCTGCATAACACACCTTAAAATTTAAACCAATAATTCTGACATGAAACTCAATGTGAAGTTGAATTATAGTATATCTTTTAGAAAGACGTCTAAGTTTGATTTAAAAATTTGTAGTGACTGCAATCTACCACATCCCTTGGTAAATTATTCCAGTGGTTAATTACTTTCTCTAACAAGTCTGAGAGGGGTGGCCATGTTAGTCTGGATCTGTAAAAGCAGCAGAGAGTCCTGTGGCACCTTATAGACTAACAGACGTATTGGATGCATGCATCCGACGAAGTGGGTATTCACCCACGAAAGCTCATGCTCCAATACATCTGTTAGCCTATAAGGTGCCACAGGACTCTTTCCTCTTTAACAACTTACACCTTGTTTTCAGTTTCAAGATTCAGCTTCTAACCACTGGATCTTGTTATGCCTTTGACTGTTAGAAAGACATCTATTATCAGATATTCTCTTCCTAGGTACGTTCTTTTAGACCACCATCAACTCCCCTCTTAACCATCTCTTCAATAAGCTAAATAGATTGAGTTCCTCAAGTCTCACTATACAGTATGTTTTTCAGTCTTTTCATCACTCGCTGAACCCTCACTAATTTTTCAAAATTTTTGTGGATCTATAAACACTAGGAAAGAACACAGTATTCACTTGTTTTGACATGAAACAAGTCAGTCACGGGTGCAGGAGTGGATGCCTTAATTTAGTTTTATAATTGTGCTCATCGTTTACAGCATTTGGTGTTTTGGTAAAGACTCCATTAAGAGGCTAAGAAATTCTGTGCACCCTTTCACCTTGTAATCACAAACGTTGAAATGTTCCTTTTGAAATTACTTTCTTCATCTCATGACATTTTGGTTACCTTTTTCCACAAGTTGTTTCCATCTTTTTGCCCATTCTGTAAGCTGCTGAGCATAGGTCTTCTCTATTCTTGCACGTTCATGAATACAGTTCATGAGATCACTGCAAAGTCTGTGACCATCATCAATTCGCTTTACTGTACGTTTATAATTTCCAACCTAGTAATAAAAAAAATATTTAGGAATTGCTACTTGAAAGCTGTGGGCCACAAGAGAGGCAAATCTCCAGTCTATCAGCAATTAACAGAAGAACAGTATGAAAATGGGAACCAGATTATAAAAAACAGTAAGAATCCATTGTTTTTAGCATAATTTTCAACAGAAAGGGCTAAGGTAACTTTAAAAAAGTATGAGAAAGTGTATATTTTGTTTAAATAGGAGAGCTAATATGAGATTTTAATTTCAAGTACCATGTTTTTTGTAGAAAACTACAGCAAGCCAATAACAGCTCAATAACACAAAAAGGTCACACTGCAGGCTTTCCTGCTAAAAATAGTGTGGTCTACTTTGAAAGTTACACTAAGCTAAGATAAAAACAGAGCCACTAATATACATTAAGGTCAGCACTTCTGTACTAATAGCATCTAGGACTGTAATAAAATTATACCCCTTTTGTAATGTAATTATGGCTGCAGTTTAAGCAAGTCACCAGGAGAAATTTTTCTTAAGAACAATTGCTTTACGATATTATTTGATGTTTGCATAATAAAATATTCTAGTTTTTGCCTCCTGATTTTCTATTTTAACCTCAACACAGAAACACAAGATTTTAACACGTGTCACTAAGGGGTTCAATAGCCATGTCCTAATTTGCTGTTCAATGTGTTAAAACAAACTGCACCTTTCTGTATTATGGAAACTACAGTTAACAACGAATGAATACAGGAGCACTGTGAAATTTACATTTTGCATGACATTTAAAAGAACTCTCCAGGGTAAAGGAGTACAAAATGCAACATGGAAGAGCTCAACCACTTTAAGTCTGGCAGAGTGCTCAAAGGACAGGCAGCAGATTTTCAACAGTGAAACACAGATTAAAACATGGAATAAGTAAGTAGCTAGCCATTTGGGAAGAAACTGAGAGCCAACACCAGGCTGAGTGGAGCACAGGAGCTGGTCCAAGAGCTAACTAGAACAGGACCGCTTGGAAACAGCGACCATAATATAACAACATTTAACATCCCAGTGGTGGGAAGAACATCTCAACAGTCCAACACTGTGGCATTTAATGTCAAAAAGGGGAACTATGCAAAAATGAGGGGGTTAAACAAACAGAAATTAAAAGGTACAGTGACTAAAGTGAAATCCCTGCAAGCTGCAGGGATGCTTTTCAAAGATACCATAATAGAGGCTCAACTTCAATGTATACGCCAAATTAAGAAACACAGTAAAAGAACTAAAAAAGAGTCGCCATGGTTTAACAACGATGTAAAAGAGTGAGATAAAAAGACTTCCTTTAAAAAGTGGAAGTCAAATCCTAGTGAGGTAAATAGAAAGGAGCATAAACACTGCCAAATTAAGTGTAAAAATATAATAAGCCAAAGAGGAGTTTGAAGAACAGCTAGCAAAAACTCCAAAGGTAATAAAATGTTTTTAAGTACATCAGAAGCAAGAAGCCTGCTAAGCAACCAGTGGGGCCCCTGGACGATCAAGACACAAAAGGAGCACTTAAAGATGATAAAGTCATTGCAGAGAAACTAAATGGATTCTTCGCTTCAGTCTTCACGGCTGAAGATGTTAGGGAGAGTCCCAAACGTGAGCCAGCATTTGTAGGTGACAAATTGAGGAACTGTCACAGATTGAGGTGTCACTAGAGGAGGTTTTGGAATTAATTGATAAACTTAACATTAACAAGTCACAGGGACCAGATGGCATTCACCCAAGAGTTGTGAAAGAACTCAAATGTGAAGTTGCAGAATTATTAACTATGGTTTCTAACCTGTCCTTTAAATCGGTTTCTGTACCCAATGACTGGAAGATAGCCAAAATAGCTAATGTAACACCAGTATTTAAAAAGGGCTCTAGAGGTGATCTCGGCAATTACAGACTGGTAAGTCTAACGTCAGTACCGGGAAAATTAGGTGAAACAATAATAACGAATAAAATTGTTAGACACACAGAAGAACATAAATTGTTGGGCAAAAGTCAACATGGTTTCTTTAAAGGGAAATCGTGTCTTACTAATCTTTCAGAGTTCTTTGAAGGAGTCAAACAAACATGTGGACAAGGGGGATCCAGTGGACATAGTATACTTAGATTTCCAGAAAGCCTTTGACAAGGTCCCTCACCAAAGGCTCTCATGTAAATTAAGTTGTCATGGGATAAGAGGGAAGGTCCTTTCATGGATTGAGAACTGGTTAAAAGACAGGGAACAAAAGGTAGGGATAAATGGCAAATTCTCAGAATGGAGAGGGGTAACTAGTGGTGTTCCCCAAGGGTTAGTCCTAGGACCAATCCTATTCAACTTATTCATAAATGATCTGGAGAAAAGGGTAAACAGTGAGGTGGCAAAGTTTGCAGAGGATATTAAATTGCTCAAGATAGTTAAGACCAAAGTAAACTGTGAAGGACTTCAAAAAGATCTCACAAAAGTAAGTGATTGGGCAACAAAATGGCAAATGAAATTTAATGTGGATAAATGTAAAGTAATGCACATTGGAAAAAATAACCCCAACTATACATATAATATGTTAGGGGCTAATTCAGCTACAACTAATCAAGAAAAAGATCTTGGAGTTATCGTGGATAGTTCTCTGAAGACATCCACGCAACATGCAGAGGCAGTAAAAAAGCAAACAGGATGTTGGGAATCATTAAAAAGGGGCTAGAGAATAAGACAGAGAATATATTATTGCTGTTATATAAATCAATGGTACGCCCACATCTTGAATACTGCATACAGATGTGGTCTCATCTCAAAAAAGATACTGGCACTAGAAAAGGTTCAGAGAAGGGCAATTAAAATGATTAGAGGTCCGGAACGGGTCCCATATGAGGAAGATTAAAAAGGCTAGGACTTTTCAGCTTGGAAAAGAGAAGACTAGGGGTGGGGGATATGAGAGAGGTATATAAAATCATGAGTGATGTGGAGAAAGTAGATAAGGAAAAATTAGTTCTTGTATTATGGGAATAAGTAAATAAGGGTCACCAAATGAAATTAATGGGCATCAGGTTTAAAACAAATAAAAGGAAGTTCTTCTTCACACAGTGCAATCAGCTAGTGCAACTCCTTACCTGAGGAGGTTGTGAAGGTTAGGACTATAACAGCGTTTAAAAGAAAACTAGATAAATTAATGGAAGTTAAGTCCATTAAGGACTATTAGCCAGGATGGGTAAGGAATGGTGTCCCTAGCCTCTGTTTGTAAGAGGGTAGAGATGGCTGGCAGGAGACAGATCACTTGATCATTACCTGTTAGATTCAGTCCCTCTGGGGTGCCTGGCATTGGCCACTGTCAGTAGACAGGATACTGGGCTAGATGGACCTTTGGTCTGACCCAGTACGGCTGTTCTTATGCAATGTGCAGCCAGTAGAGAAAAAAAATATCCATAGGCACTGTGAAGGTGAACTACAGCTTTTGTAAACATTAAAAACAACTAACAGAATTTGTCCAGTCTATAAATATGAGAATCAGTTACTCAACTTGTTTGTCAAAACCACTTGAATGCAAAGGAACACAAAATTTAGTTGTCAGGTGGCGGATGAACTTATATTCAAATATTTCATATTAAAATGTATCTGACATCTTCACATCTGGACACAGTCTGATAGTGATCTGAAGTCCTAAATACATGAAGCTGTTCACTAACTCTTTTGGATTTACTTCTTACAAAATTTTAGAACATAGTTTTGTAAATGACTGAAAACTGAACAAGACAGCAAAGTAATCTATCTGTAAATCCACTTGATTCAGAATAGTTCTACAATCAAGTACACAGGTACTCCTGGTGGAATTTTGCACCACTGCACATGCGCAGAATTCACGTCCCCCATATAGGTCTTTGCTTCATTGCAGAAAAGTGACTCTGACAGAAAGCAAAGGGAAGCTGCAAGAGCAGTTACTCACCACTCCCTAGCTACGCAAGATCATTCTTTCAGGCACCAGAAGCAGCCAGCGGAGAGGTTAATCATCGCAGGGCTGGAGACACCCCAGCCAATGGATCCTACTCTGAGCTGGGATCAGCTGATATTCTTGGCTAGAGGCAGAAGAAGATGGGACTTCCTCTTTCCCTGCAAGGAGTGGCTGGGGCTGTGTCAGACTCACCCCCAGAAACCTCCTCCAGTTGCAGGAAGCTCCCCTGCTTCCTGCCCCCATCACTCCTCAGCTGTGGGGGGAGGGGCATCACTATTATAGGAAGCTGCTCCCCCATCTGCTCAACTCTCATACATCTGGATCTCCCATACCTAGACACCCCCACCAAACCTCACCCCCAAAACCCAGAACCCTTCTAGCCCTCCATACCCAAACCCCACCCCACTGAACCTCAACCCCTGCATCTGAACACTGCTGCACCCAGACCCCCTGCCTCCGGACCTCCACCCCTGTATCCAGACCACCCCCTCACTGAGCTCCCTGCACTCAAACCCCCACCCTGATGAGCTCCATCCCCTGGAACCACCCTGAGCCCCCACATCCAGACCCCCATGCCACTGATCCCCAATTAGCTGCACTCAGATCCGCCACCCACACTAAGAACCCCATACCCAGACCCCTCTACTGAGCCCCAACCACTTTCCACCTGGCAGCCCCTGCAGAATCCCATTGACCCTGCACCTGGAAATTGACCCTGCACCTGGAAACTTCCCCAATTGCCCCCATACCTAGAACCCCCTCTGTGCATCCAGATCTCCCCCCAGTTAGAGCCCCCACTGAGCTGTCTGCCCCACACACAATCCTCTCACCCCCCACCTGAATCCCCCACACTGAGCCCTTCCACACTTGGATCCCTGCCTGCTCCACCTGGCACAGGGAGGCAGGACCCCAGGGTGTTTCTGGGGCAGACCCAGGCCTTATGCTGCATCAGGGTCAGGTGTAGCCTCAGCACTGAGTCAGTGTCCTTGGGGTGGGAGGTGAGGAGGCTGCAAGGTGATCTCTCACCTTCGTGCAGCCAATGCTATGCTGGAGCCTCTGCATTTAATTTATTGACCAATAAAACTTGCAGAAATTTAAAATATTGTTCACAGAATTTAATTTTTTTGCACAGAATACCCTCAGGAATAATGGTTGCACACTTTTAGAAGAGGGGATTAAACAAAAGCAATTGTTTTCTACATTAAGATGCAAGGCCACACTTCATTTTCAGCTCATCAATGCTATGCTGATATAGAAATATGCTATGCCAAAAGTCCAGCTCTGAAGGCAGCACAGAAGTTAGGGTGGCAATCCCATGCCCCCCAACAACAGGTTTGCAAACCCCCCCCCCATGCCCTTTTGAGTCAGGACCCCCACAGTCACAACACCATGAAATTTCAGTTTTAAACATCTGAAAATGTGAAATTTGTCAATTTTCAGATCCTATGGCCATGAAATGCACCATAATGGACTGTGAATTTGGTAGGCCCTAACTATACTATATGCTATAACTTTTACTCTAACACTAGCTATTAACTATGTACAATAAAACTAGGCTGTGACACAGGGCCAGAAAGAGTTAAGCAATTTACAGGTTAATTGACCCAGATTCAACCTTTAGAGACATATTAGCAGATAATGTTTGGGTTTTGGGGTTTTTACATATCTATTGTTAGAATGTAATCAAACAGTTCCTATCTCTCACTGTATTTTGTTAATTCAGAGATCAAAAGGAGATATTAACATTTAAATCAACTGAATGTAGTGATATCACTGTCAATTTCTTTTTGAAGTATATAGCAAATTCCCTGCAAATGGTGAGAGATAGGCAATTGCCTTATGTTAATCCATATGACTAATTACAGGTGATGTTCAGGAAACAGGTTACTTCAAAGACACTATTGTTCACCTGAAGACTGCATGCTATCAAGAGGATGCCAAGAAACTGCATAAAAGGCTCTTGGGACCTGATCCTTCTGATCTCAAATTTGCTTATGTTTCATTAGGGCAAGTCTGAGCCATAAGATTGAGGTCTTCAATTTCGTTTTGGATCATCCTGTTATGGAAAATTGGACAACCTATGGACTAATTCTGGAAGAACTCTTTGCAACTCTAGAGCTCACCATCTCTACTATGAAACTGACCTAAGAACTACATTCATGTCTGTATGTATAATCTTTTAACCAATACTCCCTCTCCTTTTTAAAGTAATTTTAGTTTAGTTAATAAGAATTGGCTGTAAGCGTGTATTTGGGTAAGATCTGGAATATTCATTAACTTAGTGGGTAATATATCCAGTCCTTTGGGATTGGTAGAACTTTTTATATGATTTATGTCTGGGAGGATGCCTCAGGCTGGGTTGCTTTAAGGGAACTATGTTATTGGCTTCTTGGTAACCAAGAAGGTATTGTAGAAGCTGTTTTGTTGCTGGCTTGGTAAATCTAAGTATCAGAATAGCCACCAGTTTTGGGGATTGTCTGCCCCATTCTTTGCAGTTTGCCCTAATTGAGCATGGCACCCCTGGGACCCTGGTAACATAGGCTAAGAAGATAAATTCTGAGATTGTGAAATAACCACCAAACAGAGTTCCAACTCCAGCCATTGGGTGATGAGAAGGAACTGAGAGGAGTGGGGTGGCGCCATCTCATGCAGCCAGGGGAAGTGCTACAGGATCAAGTGCTATCCTTCTGAGTACCACTAGGCAGAAGTCTCCATTTCCAATGCATGGGGTGCACACAGCCCTACACCCTACTTGGAATACATGTCTGTATCTACTTGAAGAAATCTGGAGGTAATAAGCTTTTTAGATAGAGGACACTATGACTGCTATGACTCCGGATGGAAGGAGTACATTGCACAAGAGTGAAAATAAGTGTCTTATTCTCCAGTTAACAGTCACAAGAGGGACAAGGAGACACAGATTGACTTGGGGTACAGAATCTCACACTTCTGAGTCACTGACCATTCATGTAAGTTAAATGAGTTTCACAGGGCTTGTGTATATGAACATTCAGTTTGTGGCAAAGCCAACATGTGAAACTACCTGGCACTAGCCTGCCGTGAACCAACTGTCATGTGGACCCTGCTGACACACAGTAACAGTTTCTTAACGCGCTTTGACCTACTCTAGTTTCAAAGAGAACTAGATCAAAACACATTAACAAATTGTTACTTCACATCAGCAGGGTCCACAAGATAGCTGGCCTGTGGCATGCTAGCATGGGGTAAATTCATACCTTGCTTGCTGTGAACTACATGTTCATGCAGACGGGATCTAACTCTAGTTCTTAAAGGACACCTCCTACCAAAAAGAGTCATATTAATATATGGCAGCCTTGTTAGCAGTCTCAGAAAGGCAGAGGCTTGAAATTGCTTTCTGAATATCTAATATAATAGAGGAATAGACAAATTATAGAAAAAAGTAAGGAAGCTATCTGGCTTTTGTACTCTCTCTTCTAGTAATGCGCAGCTTGCTGGTCACTGATATTTTAAATTTCTCAACAACAATTTAAAAAATAACTGAATAAATCCTAGAAAAGAGGGAGGGAAACAGTTTGACAGTAATATCAGTTTGGTCTGGGAAAGCTGATTACCCCTCTGAACATTTATTGAAACCATAGAAATGTAGAGCTGGAAGTGACCTCAAGGAGATCATCAAGTCTATCTCTTTACACCAAGGCAGGACTATGTTTCTCTTATCAAATTCTTAATGACAGGCAAAGCTCAGTTAGAGAGAACACTAACAAGTTTTTTTAAACTCAACTGATTTATAGAAAGCAAACTAACTACTTATCGTTATATTATTTCCAAAAAACAAGCATATGCTTCCCCTCATCTTAATTTCTGCTGTAAGCAGTCTGTGCCAACTGCAGGAATCCCAGCTGATAATGTTTTCTACATTTTTGTTCATCTCTGCCAGAATTGCCAGGATATGATCATTGTTTATTTTTCGCTTGATATTCGATACAACTATTTTGCCTAAAAAGGCAATTTTTCACTAGATGCTTCCCATGGTTCATAAAAATAAATCCTGAGATGCTTTTACACATTGCATACAGAAAGGCTACTAACTTGCAGACTAAGAAGTAAAAATCTAATTTCTTTTGTCTGTGGGTCATCATTTAGTGTAACTTCTCACCTACTTTTGTAATAAAACTATTTGTTAGGGGTTCTCTTAAAAAATACTTAAGACTGCTGAAAATCAGAAGTCCATAACACCCGTAGAGTTGTCAATGAATGAGACTTGAACTACCTTCCTCTGACAAATGGCAAAATATTTATTTCCACAGAAATAGTTTTACATGGGTGTAGAGATGTGAAGAACTCTGAACTGCGCTGCTTCTATTTTGACAGCCATCAAATGTCAGTCCTTTTTAAGAAGCACGCTTTTAGGCTCTGGCAGACCTGATTATTATTTACATCAGGGTGGACTGATTTCAGTCATGATTATTTAAATTGCTGGTCTTAATCATGAGTACAAAATTTAGTAAATTATTTTGCTTTTAAAATTTTGTAATTAATAAGAAAAAATGTTTTTCCCCTTAGACATTTCCTCTTATTCAAGCTCACTAATGCTTACAGGGACTTTTCAGTCTCCATACAGCTTTATAAAACAACTACACAGGTAAGACAACAACATGTCTGCAAAGCACAAGGTATTTATAGATTACCCAAAACTGAAAACTCTCAGTTTTAATGGGTAGGTCAGATCAGTGCACCTGGTAATAGAAATAAGTTTTTTTCGACTGAGGCAAAAACACCTTTGCCAGTTCCCCTGCATAGTCAGGGTCACAGATTTTCAAAGTAGTGTTGCCCTTTTGCCAAGCAATAGCATAAATTTGGGGCCCTGTGTGTCAGCGTCCCATTTGGAGCAAAATCTGTGATAAACTGAAGTCAGGTATTATCTTAGGGTCATTTATTTCCAAAATATACATCAATGCAATTTCCCTAAACAGCAGTAGGAACAAACCACACGTAGATATCTGGAATTCTTGCAAAGGAGGCTAAGAAACCACTGCTTTCTCTCAAGCAGCAACTATTTCGAACCTCTGCCTCTCTCCAGGAACCCAGCAGTCAGATACAGACTACTTCCTTCCAGGAGCCAAAGATGCTTAACACACAACTTTGTTCCAGCCCTCACACCAGAAACTAGGGTGACCAGATGAGAGGAAAAAAATACTGGGACACATGGGGGTGGGGGTGAGGTCACCGGCAGAAGGAAAAAAAGCCAGGTGTTGTGAAATATCGGGACAAATTGCATCCCAACCAAAGACTGGGACGTGGGACAAATGCCTAAATATTGGGACATCGGGTCACCCTACCAGAAACCCAGGTAATCCCATTAGCACTACACTCGCCCTCTGGACCACATGATCTCTCCAGGTGCCTCCTGGAATCAGCCCTTACCCTTTTAGGGCAAAATAGCTGCAAAATAAAGGAGTCAGCTAGTCCTACTATTGGACACAAAGGAGACTGCTTTACCTTAATTTTGCCAGTGATCACCTTTGCATCCATGACCTCCACTAGCAACATAACAGTAGTAAAAAATGACAGGAACAAAAATTTTGGAGCCAGAAAACAATTTGAAAGGTATACAAGGAAGTGTTCAAGTTTACAAAGGCAATATCACATGCACCAACTTCCTGCCAAAGGAGGCATCGTAAGAGTCTAAGATTATTTATTAAGCCTACCAGAACATTAGTCCTAGGTTATGGGCACCCTTTAATCATCAGTTAAAAAAGACTATATATAAAAATTACAAAATGCAAAACAAGTAGTATACCCCCCCACACCCAAAAACAGTGAGCCTAAGCATATTTATTAAAAAAACTAAGTTCCCAAGAGGTCTCCACACCCAGCTCCCTCAGTCTTTCCTAAATGCCTGCTCAAGGAAAAAATTTGCTTTGTAGCACGCTCTCAAGGCAAATATGTTCAGGCTATTTTGGACCACAAGGGAATGATTTCAAGAGTAATGTCCTACCAGAAGATGCCTCTCTGCTATGCCAAGGGAGTTCCCGCTCAAGTGCCTACACTTATCTCAATTATGGTAGGAGGGAATGAGAATATGTAGCTTCTCAACTTCTCAGACCTCCCGACCTAACTACATCTAGAAGCTAATAAGGTGTCAATGTAGATCACAGGCCACATAATTCCCTAAAATAGGCTGCCATATTCCATGCTAGCCTCAGGCCTGGTCTACACTACGCGTTTATACCGATTTTAGCAGCGTTAAACCGATTTAACGCTGCGCCCGTCCACACAACGAGGCCCTTTATATCGATTTAAAGGGCTCTTTAAACCGGTTTCTGTACTCCTCGCTGACGAGAGGAGAAGCGCTGAAATCGATATTACCATATCGGATTAGGGTTAATGTGGCCGCAAATCAATAGTATTGGCCTTCGGGCGGTATCCCACAGTGCACCACTGTGACCACTCTGGAAAGCGATCTGAACTCGGATGCACTGGCCAGATAGACAGGAAAAGCCCTGCGAACTTTTGAATTGCATTTCCTGTTTGCCCAGCGTGGAGAGCTCACCGGCACAGGTAACCACGCAGAGCTCATCAGCACAGGTAACAATGCAGTCTCCTGAGACTCGAAAAAGAGCTCCAGCATGGAGCACACGGGAGGTACTGGATCTGATCACTATATGGGGAGAGCATTCTGTGCTAACAGAACTCCGTTCCAAAAGACTAAATGAAAAAACATTTGACAAAATTTCCAAGCCTATGATGGAGAAAGGCCACACCAGGGACTCAGTGCAGTGCAGAGTGAAAGTTAAGGAGCTCAGACAAGCCTACCAGAAAACCAAAGAAGCAAAAGGAAGGTCTGGGGCAGGGCCAAAAACATGCCGCTTCTACGCTGAGCTGCATGCAATTCTAGGGGGGTCCGCCACCACTACCCCACCCCTGTCCATGGATTCCGAGGTGGGGGTGGTAATCTCAGCCATGGCTGAGGATTCTGCGGACAGGAAAGATGAGGAAGAGGAAGAGGAGGACGAGCTTGCAGAGAGCACACAGCACTCCATTCTCCCCAACAGCCGGGAGATTTTTCTCACCCAGACAGAATTACCCTCCCAGCCCTCCCAAGCCACTAGCCCAGATAAAGAAGCCATGGAAGCGACCTCTGGTGAGTGTACCTTTGTAGATATAAAACATGGTTTAAAAGCAAACGTTTAATGATTGATTTGCCCTGAGGACTTGGGATGCATTCGCGGCCAGTACACAGTTATTGGAAAAGTTTAACATGTCTGGGGATGGACCAGAAATCCTCCAGGGCATCTCCATGAAGCTCTCCTGGAGGTACTCCAAAAGCCTTTGCAGAAGGTTTCTGGGCAAGGCAGCCTTATTCCATCCACCATGGTAGGACACTTGACCACGCCATGCATGTAGCAAGTAATCTGGTATCATTGCATGACAAAGCCTAGCTGCGTATGGTCCCGGTGATTGCTGGCATTCAAGCAACATCGGTTCTTTATCTCGCTGTGTTATCCTCAGGAGAGTGATATCGTTCATGGTAACCTGGTTGAAATTCAGGAATTTAATTAAGGGGACAGAGATGGCCATTCCTACTGGACTGTTTGCCTGTTGCTTAAAAGAAATCCTTCCTTGCTGGTAGCCAAGCGGGGGGAGGGAAGGGGGGGTAATGGCACTGAGCTTTTTTGTGTTTGGCTAGCAGGGATCTTCCCTGCTCTCAGCCACGCGGTGGGGGAAGGAGTAAAGCGATCATCCCAGAGAACTGGATGGGAGGTAGGTTTCTGCTGCTGCATGTTAACAGGAAAGAAGCAGCACTGAACAGGCTTTGCTTGGTATTTGGGAAAGGAGGGCACTGTGTATATGAAGGCTGCAAAAGCCAAAAGACAATGGCTTTCCATGGCCACACGCAAGCTGAATTCCGCTGCCTGGACCTGCGTCTGTGAGATCTCTAACACCAGAGCCTCAGGCACTCAATATTAAGATGCAAAATGCGACCTTGTAGTGAAATCACATGTGCTATATAAGGTGAATAGTGTTGTTCACTGTGAAAGAGTATAACCATTGTTCTGTAAAATTTATCTTTTTAAATACTTCTCTCTCTTTTTTACCTCCCTCATGCAGCTGCAAATTTTTCAAGCCTCCCTACTCCATCCCGAAGGCTAGCTCAGATAAGGCGGAGGAAAAAAAAAAGACGCGAGACGAAATGTTCTCAGAAATCATGGAAGTAACCCGCAATGAAAGAGCTCATCTGAATGAATGGAAGGACGTGGTATCAAATTACAGGAAAGATGCCAGTGAACGTGAGGACAGGAGGGACGAACGTGAGGGGAGGTGGCAGCAGGAAGATCAGAGGAGGCATGATGCAACGCTGGGGCTGCTGCGTGATCAAACTGACATCCTCCGACGTCTGGTGGAGCTTCAGGAACCGCAGTGGGGTCACAGAGTGCCACTGCAGCCCCTGTGTAGCCACCCTCACCACTCACCATGTTCCATATCTTCCTCACTCAGACATGTAAGAATGCGTGAGGGAAGGCTTAGTGCACCCGCCCACTCCACCCCAGTGGACAGTCCAACCAAAAGGCTGTCATTACTTTGAAATATTTTTAGTGGCCTTTTCCTTCCCTCCTATCCTCCTCCCAAACCACTCCCGGGATACTTTGTCAGTTCTCCCCCTCTTTTTATAATGACTTTTTAATAAAGAATACATGATTTTTAAACGATAGTGATTTTTTATTTCCTTAAGCAAGCTGTAGTCGAAGAGGGAGGGTGGGTTGCTTACAGGGAATGAGTCAATCAAGGGGGGCGTTTATCAAGAGGAAACACACAACAGTCACACCGTACCCTGGTCCGTGATGAAACTCATTTTCAAAGCTTCTCTGATACGCACCGCTTCGTAGTGTGCTCTTCTAATCGCCCTGGTGTCTGGCTGCATGTAATCAGCGGCTAGGTGATTTGCCTCAGCCTCCCACGCCGCCATAAAGGTCTCCCCCTTACTCTCTCAGAGATTGTGGAGCACACAACAAGCAGCAATAACAATGCGGACATTGGTTTGGCTGAGGTCTGAGCGAGTCAGTAATGTGCGCCAGCGTGCCTTTAAACGGCCAAATGCACATTCCACCACCATTCTGCACTTGCTCAGTCTGTAGTTGAACAGCTCTTGACTACTGTCCAGGCTGCCTGTGTATGGCTTCATGAGCCATGGCATCAAGAGGTAGGCTGGGTCCCCCAGGATAACTACAGGCATTTCAACATCCCCAACTGTTATTTTCTGGTCTGGGAAGTAAGTCCCTTGCTGCAGCCGTTTAAACAGAGTAGTGCTTCTGAAGACATGAGCGTCATGAACCCTTCCTGGCCATCCCACGTGGATGTTGGTGAAACGTCCCTTGTGATCCACCAGTGCTTGCAGCACCATTGAAAAGTACCCCTTGCGGTTTATGTACTGGGTGCCCTGGTGCTCCGGTGCCAAGATAGGGATATGGGTTCCATCTATGGCCCCCCCACAGTTAGGGAATCCCATTGCAGCAAAGCCATCCACTATGACCTGCACGTTTCCCAGAGTCACAACCTTTCGTAGCAGCAGCTTAATGATTGCTTTGGCTACTTGCATCACAGCAGCCCCCACAGTAGATTTTCCCACTCCAAATTGATTCCCGACTGACCAGTAGCTGTCTGGCGTTGCAAGCTTCCAGAGGGCTATTGCCACTTGCTTCTCAAATGTGAGGGCTTCTCTCATCTTGGTATTATGGCGTTTCAGGGCAGGGGAAAGCAAGTCACTAAGTTCCACGAAAGTGCCCTTATGCATGCAAAAGTTTCGCAGCCACTGCGAATTGTCCCATACCTGCAAAACTATGCGGTCCCACCAGTCTGTGCTTGTTTCCCGGGCCCAAAATTGGCATTCAATGGCTAGAACCTGCCTCATTACCAGCAGGATCTCCAAAGCGCAGGGGCCCGCGGTTTGAGAGAATTCTGTGTCCATGTCCTCATCACTCTCATCGCCGCTCTGCCGTAGCTGCCTCCTCCTCGCCTGGCTTTGCAGGTCCTGGTTCTGCATAGACTGCACGAGAACGCGCTAGATGTTTACAACGTCCACGATTGCGGTCTTGATCTGAGCAAGGTCCATGCTTGCTGTGCTATGGCATTTGCACAGTTTAGCCAGGAAAAAAGGCGCGAAACAGTTGGCTGCTGCTTTCACGGAGGGAGGGGTGAGGCTGTACCCAGAACCACCCGCGACAATGTTTTTTGCCCCATCAGGCACTGGGATCTCAAAACAGAATTCCAAGGGGTGGGGGAGACTGCGGGAACTATAGGATAGCTACGGGATAGCTACCCACAGTGCAACGCTCCAGAAATCAACGCTAGCCTCGGTTCATGGATGCACACCACCAAATTAATGTGCTATGTGTGGCCGCGTGCACTCGACTTTATACAATCTGTTTTACAAAACTGGTTTATGTAAAATCGGAATAATCCTGTAGTGTAGATGTACCCTCAGCCTCCAAATGGATGTAAAATCTAGCCCATGCAGAACACAATGCACTGTAGAGATGACAAAGGCATGAACTACAGCAGGAAGACCTGCATCCCAAAGAGGTTGCAACCTCCTGACCAAATGCAGATAAAATGAGCAGTATTGGTCATTGCAACTATTTGCTCATTTAATGCAGCCACAAACATAACTAGACCACGAGGCTACCAAGATCGGTTACAATAGCTAGTTCAGAAAATATTAAATTAGAAGCAGCTTTTAGTTTTAAAATTCAACTACAAAGAAACCGTTTTGGTCCAGAAATATTAATCTACTCCAGGAGAAGTAAGTATCCAAATGGCTGAAATTAAGTTTTACTTAATCTCTAACAGTTTCTGTATATCATTTCAACAGAGAATAGGGAAAGGTATCAGAAGGGTCCTGGAGGCCAAATTTAGGCTATTAGGTATGTAATTAAAGCCCAGGATCTCCATGGTAGCATTTTTTGAAATGCTTCCAGTTTCACACACAAGGCCAGTGAGACAGGCAGAACTGCACTGTCTCAATGAGTGGATGAGATGATGGTGAAAGGAAGAAGGGGTTTGGTTCATTAGGAACTAGGGAACCTTTTGGGAAAGGAGGAGCCCATACAGGAAGGATGGGCTTCACCTAAAGCAAAATGGAACCACACTGCTGGCATGTAAAATTAAAAATTTTTTAAAGGATTTTTAAACGAAGGGATGGAGGAAAGCTGACAGGTACAGAGGAGCACAGGGTTTGAACAGAGACATCCCTTAAGGGAGGATCTATTAACAGGGATTTTCTACATCAGGGATAGGCAATCTATGGCAAGCTGATTTTTCAGTGGCACTCACACTGCCCGGGTCCTGGCCACCTGTCCGGGGGTCTATGCATTTTAATTTAATTTTTAAATGAAGTTTCTTAAACATTTTAAAAACCTTAGTTACTTTACATACAACAATAGTTTAGTTATATATTATAGACTTATAGAAAAAGACCCTCCAAAAACGTTAAAATGTATTACTGGCATGGGAAACCTTAGAGTGAATAAATGAAGACTCAGCACACCACTTCTGAAAGGCTGCCGACCCGTGCTCTGTATCCCAGTAAAGATAGAAGTTGATAAAGTAAAGGTAGGAACTGAAGAGAAATAGTCAAATGAAAAAGAGCCCTGTTTAAATATAACACATGCAAGGCAAGCAACTGATTATTGACAAAATGTACACGTCCTTATACACAAATGCTATAAGTCTAAATACTAAGAAGGGTGAACTAGAGTGTCTGGCATTAAATGAAGATATTGATGTAACAGGCAACAAGGAAACTGGATGGAATAAGGAAGAAAAAAATCAGTGGGACCCAGTAATACCACAGTTTAAAAATACAGTAGAACCTCAGAGTTATGAACCCTAACCACATACCTCATTTGGAATCGGAAGTATGCAATCAGGCAGCAGCAGAAACAAACAAAACAAACACAGCACAGTACTGTGTTAAACGTAAACTACTAAAATAATAAAGGGAAAGCAGCATTTTTCATCTATATAGTAAAGTTTCAAAGCTGAAGAAAGTCAATGTACAGCTGTAAACTTTTGAAAAAACGATAACATTTTGTTCAGAGTAATGAACATTTCAAAGTTATAAACCTCCATTCCCGAGGAGTCTGTAACTCTGAGGTTCTACTGTATAGGAATGACAGTAGATTGCGTTAGTAGGGGAGTGGCACTGTATGTGAAAAAGCTTAGAGTCAAAAAGTCTTAAATGAATCGAACTGTACCATAGAATCTCTACAGACAAATTCTATGCTTGAACAATAAGAATACAGCATTAAGAACTATACTACCAACCACTTGACCAGGATGGTGACGGTGATTGTACAATGCTCAGGGTGATTAGAGAGGCTACAAAGGCAGAAAACACAGTAATAATGGGGCATTTCAACTATTCTCATACTGATGGGTAATAAGTCACCTCAGAAGGTATACAGAGATAAAATTTCTAGACATTGTCAATGGAGCAACTTGTCCTGGAACCCACAAGCGGAAACCCAGGTTTTGATTTAATCTTAAGTGGGGCACCGGATCTGGTGCAAGAGGTAACTGTAGCTGAATCACTCAGTAATAGTGACCATAATGCAATTAAATTTAACATCTTTGTAGGGAAAAATGCCTAAGAAACCCACCACAATAGCATTTAACTTCAAAAAGGGGAACTATACAAAAATGAGGAAGTCAATTAAATGGAAATTAAAAGGAACAGTCACAAGGGTGAAATTCCTGCAAACAGCATAGAGACTACACCTCTACCTCGATATAACGCTGTCCTTGGGAGCCAAAAAATCTTACTGTGTTATAGGTGAAACCGCGTTATATCGAACTTACTTTGATCTACCGGAGTGCGCAGCCCCGCCCATCTCGGAGCACTGCTTTACCGTGTTATATCCGAATTTGTGTTATATTGGGTCGTGTTATATCGAGGTAGAGGTGTATTTAAAAACACCATAATAGAGGCTCAAACTACACAGATACCCCAAATTAAAAAACAGTAGGAAAGCCAAAAAATGCCATCATGGCTATACAGCAGAATAAAAAGCTGTTTGATGCGAAAAGGCATTCTTTAAAAATTGGAAGTCAAATCCTATTAAGAAAAACTGAAAGGATCATAAACTCTGGCAAGTCAAGGGTAGAAGTATAATTAGGAAGGCCAAGAAAGAATTTGAAGAGCAACTAGCTAAAGACACAAAAAACTAACAGTAAATTAATCAGGAACCCAGACTAGTCAGAAATTTGTCAGAAAAAACTTGCCAGTCAGTGGGACTACTGGCACCGCTAAAGGATTATTCAAGGAAGACAAGGCCGTTTTGGAGACACTAAATGAATCCTTTGCATCAGTCTTCACTGTAGAGGATATGGGGGAGATCCCTACACCTAAACCATTCTTTTCAGGTGACAAATCCCAGGAACTGTTCCAAACTGAGGTGCCAATAGGAGGTGGTTTTGGAACAAACTGGTAAATTAAACAAGAGCAAGTCACCAGGACCAGATGGAGAGTTTGCAAATAACTCAAATATGATATTGCAGAACTATTAAGAGTGGTATGTAACCTATCACTTAAATAGCCTCGGTTCCAGATGAGTGATGGATCACTAATGTAACAATGATTTTTTTTAAAAGGATCCAGAGACAATTCTGGCAATTAAAAGGCTGGTAAGCCTAACTTCAGTACCAAGCAAACTGGTTAAAGTATAGTAAAAAAACAAAATTATGAGACACAGATGAACATGATTTATTGAGAAAAAGTCAATGTGGTTTTTGCAAAGGAAAACTCTGCCTCATCAATCAATTAACATTTTTTGATGATGTCAGACATGTCGACAAGGGTGATCCAGTAGATATAGCATACTTGGACTTTCTGAAAACCTGTGCTAATGTCTATCACCAAAGGCTCCTAAGCAAAGTAAGTAGACGTGGGATAGGAGGGAAACTCTTCTCATGGGTCAGTACCTGATTAAAAAACCAGAAACAAAAATGTAGGAATAAGTGGTTATTTTTCAGAATGGAGAGAGATAAATCATGGAGGTCCTCTGTACTGGGACCTATACTGTTCAAAATATTCACAAATGATCTGGAAAAGGGGGTAAACAGTGAGGTGGCAACATTTATAGACAATACAAAATTACTCAAGATAGGCAAGTCTAAAGCAGACTATGAAGAGTTACAAATGGATCTCACAAAATTGGGTGACTGGGCAACAAAATGGTAGATGAAATTTCATGTTGATAAATGCAAAGTAATGAACGTTGGAAAACATAATCCAAACTATACATACAAAATGATGGGATCTAAATTAGCTGGTATCACTCACGAAAAATCTTGGAGTCATTCCACATAATTCTCTGAAAACAACCGCTCAATGTGCAATGACATTCAAAAAAGCTAACACTGGGAATCCTTGGGAAAGGGATGGATAGTAAGACAGTAAATATCAAAATTCCGCTATATAAGTCTATGGTATATCCACACCTTGAATACTGTGTGCAGTTCTGGTTGCCCGATCTCAAAAAAAGATATATTAGAATTATAAAAGCTACAGAGAAAGGCAACAAAAATTATTATGGGTATGGAACATCTTCCATACGAGGAGAGATTAAAATTACCAGGACTTTTCATCTTAGAAAAGAGACAACTAAAGGGGATAGGATAGAGGTCTATACAATCATGAATGGTAGGAAGGAAGTAAACAGGGAAGTATTACAAAGCCTCCCTACAAAAACTAGGGGTCACCCAATGAAATTAATAGGTAGCAGGCACACAGTCAACCAGTGGGATTCATTGCCAGGTGATGTTGTGGAGCCCGAAAGTATAAAGGAGTTCAAAAGAAGTATTAGGTAAGTTCAGAGAGGATAGGTCTATAAATGGCTATTAGACAAGTTGGTCAGGTACGCAATCCCAAGCTTCAGATATCCCTAAACCTCCAACTGCCAGAATCTGGGATTGGACAACAGGGGATGGATCACTCAAAACTGCTCTGTTAATTCCCTCTAAAACATCTAGCCCTAGGCCACTGTCACAAGACAGGCTACTGGATTACATGGACTATTGGTCTTACCCATATGACTGTTCCTATGTTATTTTCAATTCATCTAAGATGACTTGCACAATTCGATACATCAGATAGAATATGAATCAAAACTATTCACAGCAGACACCTTCCTAAAAACTCATTCACTCCTGAGATCTCAATGAAGAATTCTTGTGTTACTATTTTATAAAGTTTTTCCATAGAAACATATTTCCTCCAAATGCTGAAAAGCAAAAGCTTTGAATCCAGATGGCACATAATACCAAAATGGTGGCACTAACTGCTGTATGGTTTAATTTTTCAGTGATAAATTCTAGCGAGACTATAGCTAATCAGAAGCTAGAATATACACTAAAACATAGTTTAAAAGAAAAAGCAGGTGCTTCAAATAGCAAATAGATTGTGCATAAATGAATATTCATAAAATAGATTAGGTTCTCTTAAAACTATAGCAAGATGCAAGGCAAGGAGGTATTGGGGAAGAATCTAGGCAGAAGATCTACAGAGCAATAGAGAGCATAGCTTTAGGGATACTGATTTCCTTATTCTAATAAAATTCCTCTCAGTGTTAAGAGAAAGTGACTGACTCTTTACCACTGTTATGTGACACTATGCACTTTTTTCTAATATTACTCCTGGGGGAATTCTGCACCAAAAAATTAAAAATTCTGCATATATTTGTCAAAATAACACAATATAATCACACCAGCTTCATTTATTTTGGTAATTTATTTCAAAATACCTGTAAGCAAATATGCCTGTAACAATACAGACCAAAAAAAGATTCTGGTAATTTTTTTTGGACAAATAGATTCCTTACTAAACGTATTAATACACAACTTTGAGTGATTAATTTAAACTACAATACAGAAATGTTCTTCCTGCACCTGTCAGAAGCAGTGCAAAAGGCTTGGGGAAGTCAGGGGCAATGGAGAAGCTGAGGAAGAGGGAAGGAGCCTGGAGTGAACCTGGAGGGTTGTTGGATGTGGGTGGGAGAAGTAGAAACGAGGGGGGGGGGTTGGGGAGGGCGGGGGGAGAGACTGTCAGGGAATTGGGGATCCTCCCCAAGCCTCTCCTATTCAGTCAGGCACATCTGCCTCTGCCCCTCTGTGTCCTTACACCACCCATGTCTCTCTGCTGCCTCCTCCCTCATCCCCATGTGGTCTGCAACCCCCACTCCCATTCAGCCCCTGGCTCAATGATGTCACTCCACTAGCTTTTGAGCTTGTGCCCCAGTCTGTCCCCACTACTAGGCATTCTGAACTCCAGACTTTGACACCTCTCCCCCACAGCAGCCCCGTGTGCCCCACTATCTATCCTAACCTGGCTCTGCAGGAAGGGTGCTGTGATGAACTTCAAATTACTCTTCGGGAAATTCTACAGCACTGCAAAGGCACAGCATTTTTTCCCCGCAGAAAATACACTGCACCCAAGTACTGCAGTTCTGCCTTTTGCCCACCACAGGCCGCTGTGGTACCAGAATAGCCAGCAGCAGGCTGCATTCATGCAGGTGCCTGTTCTGCCACCACCTACATTATGTAGGATGGCTGTATCCAAGTAAAGGAACA
This sequence comes from Gopherus flavomarginatus, assembly GCF_025201925.1. NCBI lineage: Eukaryota > Metazoa > Chordata > Testudines > Testudinidae > Gopherus > Gopherus flavomarginatus. The sequence goes on from NC_066617.1 coordinate 130,259,431, forward strand.
CTTTCTTTCTGGTCTGTGGATGACTCTACTGGAAAAGGCCTAACATAACTGTTTATGAAAGTTTTGAATGAGAATAAAATAAAGCTTTAAGACTGCCACAGGCAAGCTACAACAATGGCATGAACATAATGGGAAGAATCAGTGGTGTCCAGGCAAAGACCCTTGCACTGAACCCGAGAGCATTCTTCGTGCCTTGTGGCTGCCATTCCCTCAACATGGTTGTGTCAGATGCAGCAGCATATTTTTAAATTCAGTTTTTCTCTTCAGAGTACTTCAAAGGATATATGTCCTGTTTTCAGCATCAACTATCAGGCAGAAGATCCCTACCAGCAATGTTATAAATCTGACTCTAAAAGCTACTAAGTGACACTCACTGGAGAGCCATATTGACAGTGTAAGGCCAGTGAAGTACCAACTGACTGAGGTTTATGATGCCCTGATGGAACTGGTGCAATCAAGTAAAGTCAAGGCCAGAATCTGACACCAGGTTCAGTGCCTGACAAACCAGATCCCCGACTTCAAATTTCTAGTCTCAGTTGTGGTTTGGCATGATATCCTGTTCTAAGTAAACTTGGTAAGCAAGGCAATAGAAACTCATTTGATGGACATTATGGCCGCTACTATCTTGATGAGAAGCTGCCTTGATTTCATAACATAAGAACGGCCATACTGGGTCAGACTAAAGGTCCATCAAGCCCAGTACCCTATCCTCTGACAGTGGCCAATGGCAGGTGCCCCAAAGGAAATGAACAGACAGGTTATCACCACGTGATCCATGCCCTGTCACCCAATCCCAGCTTCTGGCAAACAGAGGCTAGGGACAACATTCCTGCCCATCCTGGTTAATAGCCATTGATGGACTTATCTTCCATGAATCTATCTAGCTCCCTTTTGAACTCCATTATAGTATTGGCCTTCACAACACCCTCTGGCAAGGAGTTCTACAGGTTGACAGTGCGTTGCGTGAAAAAATATTTTGGTGTTTGTTTTAAACCTGCTACCTATTAATTTCATTTGGTGGCCCCTTGTTCTTGTATTATGAGAAGGAGTAAATAACATTTCCTTATTTACCTTCCCTATACTACTCATGATTTTATAGACCTCTAATATATCCCTCCTTAGTCATCTCTTTTCCAAGATGAAAAGTCCCAGTCTTATTAATTTCTCCTCATATGGAAGCCGTTCTATACTCCTAATAATTTTTGTTGCCCTTTTCTGAAGCTTTTCCAATTCCAATATATCCTTTTTGAGATGGAGTGACCACATCTTCACACAGTATTCAAGGTGTAGGCGTGACATGGATTTATATAGAGGCAATATATTTTCTGTCTTCATTGTGATCTACAGAGACAATGGATTTGAAGATGCCATCACTGCTGCCAAAGAAATGTGGAAAACTTAGGAGTTGAGCCTGTCTTCAAGGAAACTCATCGACTGGAAAAAGACCGTTCGGTTACGAAGGCAGAGATGAAGTAATGGGAAGCTCGGAAGAAAAATTCAAAAGGGAGGTTTTTTGCTCACTCGTTGACTCTGCTCGAGTATCCAAGAAAGGTTTGGACAAATGAAGCATACAAAAAGACCTGAGTTTTTGTTATAAGATCCTAATAAGCTGCTAGCGGACAGGAAAATACTCGAACAATTGTATGGATATGCACTGGACACTGACACGGGGGAATGTTCGGACGTCATTGTTGATCTCTATGTTGAATTGGACAACACCCATCACAATTTGTCACACAGGAAGCATCCTTCACTCCAAGCTCTCCAATTCATTAATGATGCACAGATGAAGGACACATTTCCTAATATGCAGATAGCTTTAAGAATTCTGCTGGTCACAGTTGTGAGTGGTGAGCACAGCTTTTCGAAGCTCAGGCTCATTAAAAACATATCTTCGATCGACAATGGCCAGCGAAAGACTGACATAGCTTGCTATTTTATCGCTCGAAAATGCCATTGGCCAGTCTTTGGATCTCTCTGACGCTATGCATCAGATCATGAGGGCAAAGGCAAGAAAAGCAACCTTTTAAACTAAAGAACTGGGGTTAACATTCTAAGGATGTCACCTACTGAACAACTGTTATATATGGCACGAATAAATACAGATTTACAAATCCTAGCGTGCAAATTTATTGTCTTATAAGACAGGATAAATCACGCATGCAAATCGCACAAAGTTGTGAAATGAGCTACAAATGAAATAAAAAATAAGATATTCAGAAATTTAAATGGAGGGGGGAGGACGGGGCGCCAAAGATATCTGCCTGAGATGCCATTTGGTCTAGGGTGGCCCTGCATGTATATGAAGTCTTTGGTGTATCTACTAGAGCATTGCAGCTATACATTCCATGTTTTCTGTGATTAGCCAACTGCCTTTGGAATTATGAAACAAACTATACACATTGCTATTTTTATACAAAAACCAAATGCCACCTCTAGAGTCTGATCAAGTATACAGTTTGCATGGCAGTTTGTTTTTTTGTTTTTTTTTTTTAAAGAAGCCAAGTCTTCTAAGAAATACCACTTTTAAATTTCAGTAAATTTAAAGCCTCTCTGAAACAATGTGAAAATCTTTAAAACGGCATTAAAAATCCTACTCTGTTCACTTTTTAAACATTCAGTATTTGTAACCAAAATACAACGTTTTTCTGGTGAACCGTGCATTGCATTGTTGGGAATTTAAGACAAACAGAAAAACATGCAATGAGTTCATATGTACTATGACCATCTAAACCAGTGGTTCTCAACCCATGGCCCACTTGCAGCCCAATCAGCACTCAGCTGCGGCCCATGTGACATCCTCAGGGCCAGATAGGTAGCATATATATATTGTGTGGATGCAGCCAACATAACACACAGAGCTGCATACACAGACTACAATGGTAAATTGGTTGAGAACCACTGATCTAAACAGTTGTAAACTCAAAGATAAACATGGTACAAAGATGTTCATTTATTTTTTGGGTGAGTGTTGGTCTTCCGTAGAATATGTTGACAGCTATCATTTTAATATTTAATTTAAAAATTAACGGACTATTAGGGACTATTTGATATATTAAGTTGTATAGAAGGTGCATTTTTGCTGCTGAACAAGAAGTTAAGGCATTAATGAGCTTCTTTCCAATTCTTCACTTAATGAAATTATAAATTTCTTAATTACTACAGTTGGGGTTCATTCTTAATGTGAACCAAATTACCCACAACTCTGATTCATTTACTACACAGATTGGAACACATGAAGGTGGACTCTACCTCCTTCAACAAATCTAAACCATTTCTATTAGGGTTCATCCTAGCTACAATTTTGGGGCTCTGTTATTGACTTCAATGGGAGCAATTATATTCTAAAGGTTAAGCATGTTTAGTGCTCCAACGGATTACAGCTAGAATGCCTAGTATCTTGCAAGACTAAATCCTTTTATTCTCTAACCCTCCCTCAGACTCTGTATTTAAATCCAAGCATGCATTACAGATAAACTAAGCAGTGTTTTGGAATTCTGATGCTAACATTGCTGTTTGGGCAAGGTGTTGGTGTGTAGCCTGATTTTGGTCAACATTTATAGTATCCACTGTCAAGAAGATTCCCACTCTCGGACAATGAACTTAATTTATTTATTGCATCAGGCTGAAAAAGAAAGTCAGAAGTAATAGCTACCTAAATATTCAACCAGCAATTTCTTCTCTTATTTTGAAAAACAAAGCTTTGCTCAAAACCATACAATCTGGGATTCTAGTTCCTATGAATACCCATTAGCAATAGCTGAGGGAAGTGGAAGAAATTCATTGTACATTGCAGAAGTTTAACTTTTTCTGTGTGCAATATAATGAAAAATGTTAGTGCCATCTGCATATTTTAAATAATGCTGAAAGTCAATTGTACATTTTGTTTAAATTGCTAAGCTAAAATATGGTAAACATGAAAGTGCATTTTTCTAAACTATTAGCAATTCTGCTCATTACAAGTGTTAAAGTAGTATTTGCGTATGTTGCTTAAAAGGGAACAATTTAAGAGTAGTTCTACCATACATACACACAAGACCGGTAGCTGCCTTACAGTAACTGTCCAGATTACTGCAAGCAGCAAATATTTCCTAATCCTTTTCAGCACAAGAACTCTTACTTGAGTTCTTGCTAAATTGTGACCTTTAAGAGAGATTTTTAGAAGGACTTGATAGGTTCATTTTTTTAAAAGAGATTTTAAAATTTACAATTTGATATGAGAAGCAAAAATAATCAACACACACTTAACCCAGCCTATAACAGTCTCCAAACATGATTAAACTTTTCTCTTTGTACAAGGCCTTAGTATAAATGTTAGTGGAAGAATGCCAGAGAACAGTTATAAACAATGATGTGTTTAAGACTGGAGTTTGCATTAAAAGTCTGTTTTACTTCCTAGTATTCTTTAATCCATGTGTAGTAGCAGACAAGAAATGCTGATAAAGAAGTGAACCTATACTTTTTCAAAAAAAAGTATATTAATTTATTTCACAGATTTTCAAAATACTGAATATAGGAAAAATCATCTTACCTTACCCAAAAGTTTCCTTTCTTCTAACAGGAAAGTCCACAGATCCAATCCACTAAGCACAAGAACTGCAGTTCCGAGGGAGCTTTAATCTGGCACAGTCTCCTCTAATTTCTTTGCACTATACATATGTGTATGCTCTCCAATAGCTGGAGTGGAATTTGAAGTTGATCTGCAGAAGGAAGTGCGTGTATGAATTTTTTGTTCTATTTTATAACCTTTGAATTAAACTTTAAAAGACTTAGGTCTATGAAGTAACTTTGGAAGTAAGTTCTTCAAAGTTTAATTCAGCAGTTAACTAAAACAAGAATTCGTGCAAACTCTTTTTACTGTAGAACAAACTTAAATCCATGCCAACTATCGGAGAATATACACATATATAGTGTACCCTCAAAGAAAATAGAGAGTGAGACCAATTAAATCTCCCTCAGAATGATAATTTGTGCTGGGTGGATTGGATCTGTGGATTGGATCCTGCTAGACGAAAGGAAATTCTTAGTAAATTAAGACATTTTCTTATTACTTACTTGGAAGGTCTGTTGTTCCATTACAATGGGATATCTAATAGCAGTGCATCAACAGGGAAGGAAAACAAACAACAAATAAGATAGATGTATCACACTCAGTTTTAAATATAAAACTAGGGGTGAACACAGTATGCAGATAACTGTCTTCAATGGCAGAAATTAAGGGGACTCATGCAATTAATTTGTAAAAACTTAGTGAAGCTATGAACAACATTACCAGATGGTCACCCTGTACCTTTCTGTATGCTGGATATGATCCTTCCGGATGGGAGGCTACTCTGGCTCTGAATAAATGAGCATGAATATTGTGGGGGGAGGGGGGAAGAGGCTTCTACCATTGACAGCTTTGGAAATGTCATAACGTAGTCATCTAATAACTGAAGCCATACGGTATGCTTTTATTTATTATGATGGGGGTTACAGACCACAGCTAGGGATTTCCTGAAATGGATTGCTGCATTCAGTGTTAATTTTTAGCTCTCTAACACATCAGTTGTGCATGGAGTTCTTTTTAAGGAGTTCTGCACGTCGGCAGAAAAGAAAACAATTTCTTATAATCAGGTAATTGGGGGAATAAAGGTTTAGAACATCTTTGCCTCATGAGAAGTGCAGAAATGTAGTGCTTAATTTGTAATGAAAGAGGTACCAAGGCTCAAGCAATTAGGGTGCTAGGGCTCAAGCAATTTTTTTCTTTTACTTTCATAATTGACGCAGAAAGACCAGATATCCTGGGACTATGAATTGCCAAGCCTCAGGTGCCAGGGCTCAGCCCTGGCACAAATTAAGCACTGCCATAATGCCTTTCCCCAATCAGACCTTAGCCTCCAAAAATGCTCCTTGATGAAGTGACTACATCTAGTGTGTCAGCCTTTAAAGATAGAAAATCTATGGCACTTCTGACAAGGAATTAAAATGCTTAGTCAGAGCATTTGATACAACATCTAGTTCCCAGAAGGAGGTTCTCATTGATGTGGATTTGAGATGTGTGGCACTCAAAGAAATATTTCATCTGGATGAGAGGACATTCCTGTCTTTAGTGAGCTGGAAATGGTTACAATTTGTATTTTAGAGACCAAGACTTTAGGACAATTTTAAGAATTGCTTTGCCCTTGCATTAACTGAATCCATCCATGCTAATAACTGAATATTGTCATTCACACAGATGTGGCCCTTGAAGATGCCCTGTTTGTAGATATTATTTCAAAGCTAAAAGTGTTACACACATCTAAATACATTGCTTTAATTGATACCTCTCATCATGTAAGTCAATGTAGTTTTTTCTAGGCTTGGATGCAAATACTTCTTGTAAAGGAGGCATAACCAAATGGCGGTTGTTACCTAAATTGGACAGGAGAACTAGGACCTCCTGAATAACATGAGACCACCTGACTCATTTGTGTGAGCGCGCATGCGCACACTTCCATCCTGGAGAACAGTGTGGCCAGTAAAAGACAGAAAGACACTCATCGTTGGCCACAGGAGAATGTAGCTACAATCATGCAGTCTATTAATCTTGCATTCTAGAATAAGACTTGAGTTTCTTTGCTGGTTTCTGGATACAAATAGATCCATTGACAGGCTACTTGAAGGCCAGATTCTCTACTTGAAGATCTTGGGCTGTATACTCCACTCTCTCAGATTTATCATTTGCTTTCTTAAGCAGTTGCTATGATGCTTATTCTCTCTTTACGTATAGTGCTTAGGAAAACAGAAGATTCTTCCTTTTGGCCAGAAACAGAGAAGTGGTTGAGGATCTGGTATCTTCTCTCTCATTGATAAAAGCCAATGCTGAAGTGTTGGAAGAAGTTCCCCCTTATTTGTAGGGTACAAAGAGATAAGCAACCCAAGATAATAATATAAAAACAGAAGGGAGAGCCAAACTTATTGATGTGCTATAGATGATGCCTAATTGACTTCTTGAACATTATACATGCTCCCTAAGCTCCCACTCCAGGCAGAGGCAGGGGAACCCTTTATATGAAGCAGCCATTGTGTTTCAGAATCCTAAGCACTCAAGGCAGGGTTTCATGAGGGTGGAGTGACACCTTGTTAAAGGGGCAGGGAAAATAGGAATAAGAGATGGGCGAAGACGACCCTTACCATCTACTTTTTCCTGTATGTCTGGACTGCTCTCCCTCTCATTTCTCCAGGGTTGGCTTTATGGAGGAGAGTTAGAAAAAGGCAGGATATAGTCCACACGCAGCACGAGTTGGTTCAGTTAGCTCAGCAGGTGTGGCATGGCTGACCCAAGGCGAGCAGGATTCGGTTGGGTAGGCACTTTGTGCCCTTTTCTGCCAGCCTCCCAATTCCTCCTGTTGTGTTCTTGCCTGAGAGATCTACCCAGACATGCTACTCTGAAAGTTGTTGAAGTTAGCTACCTAAGCATCAGAAGGTTGTTTCCAGGAACCTTGCTGCAGAGCCCCCAAGGTTGAATAATAGATCAGAAATGCTTAGATCCAATACGCTGAATTGCAAGAATAAACAAGGATTCCTTTTTGGTTGTTTTGTTTTCTTGTTGCTCTGAGCAGGTCTGGTAAAGCCTTCCAATTGCTGGAGGCAGTATGTGCTATCTGGTCAGGTCTTCAGGGCAGTGGCCAGTCCCAGCCTGCTTTGATTGACAAGTCTGGTTTCTGCCTCAAAGAAGCTGCATATAAGAGTAAGATCCATTGCACTGAAGTGGCAAAACTTTCATTGCAAAGCAGACATTCCTTGAGAAGAAAATACTAGACTAGAACTTCCTAAAATAACAAAAAGCCCATTCAAGATTTTATGCTGTGATATCCAGAATCTCTGCAAGAGTGAGTGGGCCATTTCAATCACAGAAGTCTTCCAAGAAACTATACAGCAGTTGGTTTGATTGTTGTCCAATAGAAACCTTAACTGGTCAAACTAAGCATTTCCTCGATATCTTATCCAAGATTAATGAGAAACTACCGTCAAAATGCAGTAACTCTTGCTTGTATATATGCTTAGAAGGATTAGATTTTTTGTCAGCGTTAGTAAACATCACTCTACACACAAAAATAATAGAAACTTACAGATAGACAAAGAAAAATGCTCTTTGAGAGCTCCTTAAGAGTCTGAGCTAAGGATATTTACTTTGTATATTTTTGACATGTGATGTTACTAATGTGTTTTAAACAGTTAAAGCTTTAATTTTTTTAATCTCAATGTCTACTGTTATTAAATTATTGCCTGCCCTCACCCATAATTTCCTGCAACTGTGAACATTTAGATCAATCAAAATGGGGAAAAATGCTTAAACCCCATAATTTTTACAATAGTGACAATTTAAATCAACACAAATAAGAAAAGCTTAAAAATAAACATTGATATTATCCATTAAGATTATAAAAAGAAATCAAATTTTGCCAAGCCTGCTTGTAAATCAAGCATCTAAATCACCAGCTGCCTGATGGGAGACCTGCTCCCACCAGGCCAGCACAAACCAATTAATCTGATAGTGCAAGACCCCAGTTCTTATGGAAATATTTTAACATCTTCTGTCACCCATTTGTCTCTGCTTTGCCATAGATCAGACCCACAAGTTCCAGTCACAATAGTAGTACTTGCACTGTAGAACACTGAGCTTACTTCTACATTATTCCAAAAATCTCATTCCAACAGACTGTTTCTTAATCTTTAATTTTGAAATTTTATAAAGCATTAACATTTCTATTTTATAAAGATCAAGATGTTCAGTAAATCTTTTTAATACAAAATTTTTTTTTACTGGCTGAAGACCTAGTTATAGTAGCTTTTAAGCTACTTCTTAGCTTTTGTCAATTTCTAGCTACAGAATGAAATATTTTACACAGACTTCCTAACAGGGCAAAAAAATTATAAACATTTAAACTGAATCCCATCTCCTATTAAAATAGATGGCATTTGTGATCCTGTGTGTCAGCACTTCCAGTTTATAAACTTTACTTGACAGAACTGGGACAAAAATTAAAGGTCACTGCTATCCCGAAGGCTACTTCTGAAGTTCAAAATAACCACATATTTATTTATACTATCTTTAGTTGCTTATAACTCTGTATGTGCACAAAAATCATAGTCATCTATGGAAGAGGTGAGAATCAGAAGCAAACATGGTATCTTATAATAGTGTGTTCAGGTTACCTCCCAGAAGCTATCACTAGAAACCTCTACTCCAACAGAATCATCATATGATCCAGACATTTCTATGTTTGGAGAGCTTGCAAGTGTTCAGTGTTCTATTATCAGCACCAGATCTTCAAAAATCTGTAGGAAGGACAAAGAAAACATTACTAAACATTAAACTTACCCATAATTTGCTATGATTTTGAGTGTTCATTTCTTCATAGACTTTTAGCCTAAAAGTTAACGATAACATTTTCAATACCTCCTCCAAATCAATATACGCTCAGTTACTGCTTACTTATATCCTTACTTCCAGCAACAGCAAACCGTAAGTATTACATGTTTGGCACATCTACGTACATTACTAAGATCAGGTCTACACTAAAAAGTTAGGTCAACCCAGCTACGTCACTCATGGATATGAAAAATCCACACTGCTTAGTAACATAGGGCTGGTCTACACTACTGTGGTAAAATCGATCTAACTTATGCAACTTCAGTTACATAAATAATGTAACTGAAGTCAGCATAGTTAGATCCACTTACTGTAGTGGCTAACTGTGCCACGTTCTCCTGTTGCTCTCCTGTTGACCTCCCTTACGCTTCTCAGGGAGGTTGAGTACACAAAACTTAGCATGTCTTCACCGGACCTGCTAAATCAACACTTGCTGCACTTGACTGCAGCAGTGCTGATCTACCAGTAAGGGTACATCTTCACTACCCGCCGTATCGGCGGGTAGCAATCGATTGCTCGGGGATCGATATATCGTGTCTTATCTAGACGTGATATATCGATCCCCGAAAGCACTTATATCGATTCCGTAACTCCACCAACCCGAACGGAGTTGCGGAATCAACAGGGGGAGCTGTGGACATCGATCCCGTGCCGTGAGGACGGTGAGTAATTCGATCTTAGATACTGTCTGTTACAGCTGTCCCCCTGCTGCATTCCTTTTTCCCCTCTCCTTTCTGTTTGTCCTGTGTGGCCGCCCCTCCCGGCCATTGTGCTAACTAAAGTCACAGCCCTATTCATAGGAATGGCTTGTACAGACTAACTGGAGCCATTGCTCTGCCTAGGGAAGGGGCTTCTTGCTTCTTTGTTTGGCTCCTTTGGTCAGACCCGGGCTCGGTGTGGGGGGCGCTGCCCAGAAATGCAAGACCTGAAGTGGCCAACTAATTAAGCATATGAGTCATACCTGTGGCTCAGAACATGCCCAGGCATGCCTATGCTTACCTGCAGCCTTTCCCTGCCTTCTCTCCTCCCCTGTATCAAGAGGAGCCAATCAAAAGTACTGGTGGGAAACTGCTTGAGTTTGCCTTTAAAGCCGGACATTTTCTGATCAGACCTCGGAGAAGGTCCTTGCTTTGCCACCTGGTCTGATCAGCTAGGGGTCTTTGGGGGGCCCTCTCCCCGCTCTCGTTTGTTTTTGAGCATACCGCTGTTTTTAAACTCCCCTCCCACGAACAACGAATTTGTGCCTGGAGATCTCCTGATTATTGTAAGCGAATCAAGTCCTCTCTCCATCCTCCGATGCTACTGCCGTTCCTGCCTCTGTGCTTGCTGCTGTCCTGGGGATTGGTAAGAACTCCCTCTTGCAGACTCCCCCTGTCCTAGCTGCTGGCCTTGTTTCCCCAGCAGACAGACCCAAGCTAACTCCTTGGTCTGTATCTGTAATCTGTTTCTTGCTCCGCAGCACCTTTGCTGCTAAAAATAAGCCTGTGCCGCTGCTAAGCTGTGCCTTCCTGGACTGTATCCTGGGCTGCCGGCTTGCAGCCGCCCCACTGCTGCAGCCACCCCCCACGGGCTGTACCCTGGGCACACACCACTCTGCCCTCTGGAACTGCTCCCCCTCCCGATCAAAGAATCGGCATAGTGTAAGGTGCACCTATTAGAATCAGTTTCTTGGCCCACGTCCAGACTAACCCGCGGCATCGGCGGGTTAAAATCGATTGCTCGGGGATCAATATATCGCGTCTAGTCTGGACGCGACGTATCGATCCCCGAGCGCGCTTACATCGATTCCGGAACTCCATCAACTCCAACGGAGTTTCGGAATCGACAAGGAGAGCCGCGGACATAGATGCCGCGCCGTCCAGACGGGTGAGTACCTCGATTTTAGAAATTCGACTTCAGCTACGTTATTCACGTAGCTGAAGTTGCGTATATAAAATCGATTTTAATACCCTAGTCTGGACGTGGCCTTAGTCTAGATAAGTTGTAATTTCATTTTGCATAGCTGTGGTTACGTTAAGGTTTAAAGAATTGTTTGTATTGTGCTCTGTAAGTTAGGTTTAAAAAAGAATTGTTGCATTGTGTTCTGTTACTTGCTAATTTGTGTAGTCTTGGTTAAGTTACATCATAAATAAGATTTTGCTGTGTTCTGTATAATTGTGGTTAAGTCTGTCTTCCCGCTGCCCTAACCACCCCCCTCAAGCTTGCCCATGTCTTCCCCCGAGCTCCCCAGTCACTCGTTGCAGTCTCTCTGCTGTTTAAAATTGCAGCCTGACTGCTCTGTCTCTCCCTGAGTTTAAATCTCCCTCCGCAGCGCCTCGGCCTTTGGTCTCTGCTCCACCACGTGCTCCTCTTCCCCCATCCCCCAACCTCATTCCTCTACCACTGCCTTTCTCTCTCTCTCTTTTAATCCCTTCCCCCACGTGTTCACCCCACTCCTATTGCTGCCAAATCTCAATTGTATTACTGAAATCTAGCATAAAACCCCATTGGTTACCTTTTTTCTCTCTGACACACCTCACATTTTACATTTACACCACTGTGACACATTTTCACCTAGAGTTGTTGGTTATTTAACACATTTTACCCATAACTGTTAGTTGGTTATATGCTGCTGTGACACACCCTTTACATAGAAATTGTTAGCTACCTGTTACATTTATACTTCAGTGTTAATTGGTTACCAACTGTATTGTACCCCACTGTATTGTACCCCACTATACTATTTACTAAAAGAAACCCCTCCCCAATTGTCTACCTTAAACTCCATACCCCTCACTATTGAATTTTCCCTGTTTTTGCATTTTCTTAAAGTTTATTTTGCACCCCATCAGTACAGTAGTTGTCCCCCAAGATCCCCTACCTGCTGGCAGGGTCAGATACTTCGACTTCAGCTACGTTATTCACGTAGCTGAAGTTGCGTATTTAAGATCAATTTTCCCCCTTAGCATAGACCAGCCCTAAGTGTAGACATGCCCTTAGTCAAGCAGATCCAAGTCCCAATGTAGACAGCCCTAGGTTGATGGAAGAATTATTCCGTCAAGCTAGCTACTGTCTCTCAGGGAGGTAGATTAACTACAAACAACAGAACTCTTCCAGCTTCTGTAGTTAGTGTCTACACTGAACCTCTACAGTACAGCTGCAGCTGTGACACTGTAGTGGTTAAAGTGTACACAAAGTCTTCTAACTAATACATCATCCCTCCACATCAGCCCTAATATACATAATGTGCCATTTTAGTCTTTCCACTGCTGTATGGCGGGCGTTATAGTTGGTTTGTACATAAGAATTTCAGTGTTTAGTCCCAGAGTTTTATTTGAACATTGCTTGCCTGGATCTTAATACAACATTAGTCTAGCTAGCAAGGATCTCTTGACTAACCAAACCTAGGGAGGACACAGCACAATAAACTAAGCATAATCTCAGACTCCATAATCTGTGTTGCATTAATTAACAATAGCAATAAAAGTTGTACTCAAAAATAATATCTAAATTAAATTTTGTAGATAAATTACAGCTCAATAATTTCAGTTTCTGAATCTTAACATTATGTTCTCATTTACAAAAAGGCTGGAGAGAAGGGATTGTTTTCTCATACAGCTAGATGACCCATTACGGCCTCAAGGAAGTCACACTGGCAAGTGGGTCAAGAAATGACCCACTTGTGACCTAGTTAGCCTAGTTTCCAGACTAGGTTTCCCAAGATTAAATATTGGCTCATCAACCCTAGCACCTAGGTGCTTCCCCACCTAAATCCATAAACAGATACAGTACCCATAAGTAATTCCCAACTAGCACAGAACAGCAAATGGAATTTAGCCTGACAGTATTCCTGCCACTAAGCAATTAATGCTTTTTCATATTCAAGGAAATTTCAGGTTTAAATCCTGATACTAAAGGATTGAGTGGTTTTATAGGAATGCTTGAGAATTTTAAACAAGTATGTCACATTTATAAGGAAGTGATAGTTGGAGATGTGTGCGAAGGTAGCCTAGGCTCAACATGGCAAAAACATTGTTAAAAGAGCAAATAAAACTTCCTTATAACTTAAATCTGTCAGATCACATTCTTCTTCTCATGTCAGTGTATCTTTTTTGTCTGAGAGTAGAGAGGAGGCTCTTTTCAGTTTTGATGTCTTTTGGGTAACATACTTTTTTAACCTTCTACTCTTGGGTCTAGAATCTTCTAGTTGAAAATTTCAGTAATGGCTCAAGCATGTTCTCTTCTGCTATCCCAACAAGTTTAGTGGCTTTGAATACTGCAGATGAAATTATAAATAGTTTCCCAGAAAGAAGCTGTTCTTTTATATCTGTCTTTTTCAGACAGCAATATTCCCTATAGTGCTCATCCAACAAGTTCTTATATCTAAGAGTGACAAATAAGAACAAGACAATGAACAATTGCATAATGCCTACTGTTAAAAGACCTTTTCTCATTAAGCATACATAGCTGACTGAGTTCACTAGAGACCAGAAAATTGTTGAACCCTGTCAGAACAGAAATGTATACAGAATATAAATTTCAATAATTTGTTATGCATGTATCAACCAGTTATGGAAAAATGTAATTTCTTTTTATAAGATTACAGTGCCAAACCTGTTAACGGTGAAGCAATTTTATACATGTCAAAGATCAAGCTTTTTCGGGTGGCCTGAAGTACAGATTTCTTCATTACTCTACCTGCTAGCTTCTCCCTCCCCCACTTTCAAATATTTTATTAATTTCAAAAGTCAGATACCTTTAATCTGAAAGGCACAGAATATAAAAGAACAGCTTATTGCTGGGAAAACTATAATAAATTTCATCTGCAGTATTCAAAGCCACTAAACATGTTGGGATAGCAGAAGAGAACATGCTTGAGCCATTACTGAAATTTTCAACTAGAAGATTCTAGACCCAAGAGTAGAAGGTTAAAAAAGTACGTTATCCAAAAGACATCAAAACTGAGAAGAGCCTCCTCTCTACCCTCAAGACAAAAAAAGATACACTGACATGAGAAGAAAAATGTGATCTGACAGATTTAAGTTATAAGGAAGTTTTATTTGGTTTCCTAAATAAAATAATCTGGATAGTTGAGTTAAACACATCTGCAGTAGATATAAATCCGAAGTTTCAAGGCACCAGGCACTTCAAGAAGGGCCAATATCCCACTAGTAGTTGGTTTAATTATTTTTCAAAAATCTTTACCTTCCTGTGTGTTAAAGAGTTGCCCTTTATTAATGCAACATAATTACTTTTTCTGGAAACCGCCACCAAACAAAAAAGATATAATAAAATGTATAGCATTCAGTAACACCCATGTGTTAGGTAGTGCCTACAAGACATACATGATGACAGCCTCTGCTGCAAAGAGCTCACAATCTAAGCAGCTGCAACATAAAAGTGGGATAAAATGTACACTCTTTAACTAACACACATCATTTCCTAATGCCTCTAGGCCAAAATTCATATGTACCATGTCAAAGACCAGTCTTGAGAGAAGCAATTGTTAATTCCCCTAGCAGCTGAAAATCCTGGACACAGTTGCTTTTATCTGCCTTTGTGACACATTTTACCATATCACAGTGTGTGCTCTTTTGCTACTTAGCACAACATAATGTTTTACAAAATACTAATCACTAAATCTAAAAAAGGTAAGCCATATCTCTTTAGTGGTTTTGCCGAACCTTCACACTCCAGATTACAGCTGAAGGGAGGAGAATGCATGATGCATGTTTCCTGGGCAGAACGAGTGTTTTGTTTGTAAAGCTCTGTGCAAGGACTTTGTAGGATACCAGACAACTGACTTTAACAGCACTGTTTCTTTATAAAAAATTTAGTCTCTTGAATGAATAGCACAATTAAAGTAATTGTTGTGTGATCAACCACTGCCTCTGGAGCAAGAAGTGCTGCACTTTGAACTCAAGGGTTTTTTCCTACATTAGAGTTGCCAATTTTGATTGGAGGTATTCCTGGAGGTTTCATCACATGAAAATCTCCAATTAAAGATTAACCTGTAATTCCTGGAGACTCCAAGACAATCCTGGAAGATTGGCAACCATATTCCACAGTCAGATGAAAAGGTGATGGCCATGTAGTGCTTAGAAGGAGAGTTAAAGTTGGGATTCAGCAAAGATGCAAATAATCCCAAGCAAAAACAAAAGGTATATGAACTAATTCAACTGATTCACAGAACAATATCTAACGCACTGGTGTCTATAGGTACCATAAAACAAGATAGCTTTCCTTTGCTTAATTATTTTAAAGGGAAAATAAATGAAAACAAATGCCCTCCCAACTATAAGGACTATATGTTTGATTTAAGCATCTCACATGCGCCTCAATGTAATATCCAATAGCATTAATCTTTATTCTACTTTGTTAGCCTTTTTAATGAACGATTTTAAGATAAAATATGCAAAGATACATGCCTAAAATGGATCCTCAACCCTTTCAAACACTCCTTATCTTACATTTTATCTGTTATTTTTCAAAAGGATAAAGTACTATTTATATTTGATGGACAACAGATGCAACCCCTTCTTCCCTCAAGTAACCTTAATAAGTTAAATTAATCAGGGTTGATCATAACCACATAAATAAAAAACCACCACCACCACACACCTTTTTCCTAGTTAGAGTCTAAATATAACACCATGAGGGCAATATCACACATATCAGGGATTGTTTACTATTATTGCCACCTAAAATATAACTTGTTAACCGTTATTAGTTTTTCCACATTAAAAAAAAAAGAGGTCTTTTGCACAGCGTTATCTGCATATGTAAGCGCACTGGGAGAAAAAAGTGCTGAGTTTTTCAAACAATGCTAACCAAATTAAATAATAAATATTTACTGTACTACTTGGATGGACAATGCAGCTAACACTTCCCTAAATCAAATGTAACAGAAGTGGGGACAGATCTCTAGTATACAGATTCAAACAAAAAAAAATGTCCTGGCATGAAACTGTGTTATTATATAGAAAATATTTATCTACAGAGGTTTTGGAGAAAAGTTTGGATATATGTTTCAGAGCAATGTATTTTGTTAGTCCAAACCATAATGGACTGCGACAACAGTATGGTAATCTGGGATTGCATGAAAGACAAAGAAAAACAGTTTCAAGCCTCGTGTCATCTTTATGATACTGCAGTTACAATGGAGTTGTGTTATGGACTGACAATTACTTGTTCATGAGATAAACACAGAATACATCAATGTCACTAAAAGATAGATAGTATAGCTAGTTTTTTAAAACTAGTAAGACACCATGCAAAAGTATTTAACTACAATTCCCTTAAAAAAAAAAAAGTAGAAATGGAAGGAATCATTCTGCCGGGAAGTGAACGTCAAGTGCCTTCAGGTAAAAGTACACTTATTTTCCACAAGTGTTCACTCAACTGAAAGCTAAAAATACCTATTTCAAATTCAATATTCCCTTGAAGTTCTGTCACTGATGTTGCAGTGCAACTACTGAAAGTACTGCACCCCTAACATGTATCTAGACCCATCATTTACATGCACACTGGTAACATCCTATGGAAACGTATTCCAATATGTAACTATCTTTAAACAAGATTTTTCTAATATCTAACCTCAATCTCCCTTGCTGCAGATTAAGCCCATTACCTCCTGTCCTGTCTTCAGAAAACTGGGAGAAGAACTTGTCACCTTCCTCTTTGTAACAGCATTCAGATATGTTAAAGACTGTTATCAGCTCCCCATTCAGTCGATTTTTCTCAAAGCTAAAATGTGCCTCTTTTTTTCCTCTTTTTTTTTAAGCCTTCCCTCATAGGTCAGGTTTTCTAAACCTTCTATCATTTTTGTTGCTCTCCTCTGGATTCTCTCCAATTTGTCCACATCTCTCTTGACATGTGGCAGCCAATACTTGACACAATACTCCGGCTGAGGCCTCACCAGTGCTGAGAGAGGGACAATTACCTTCCTTGTCTTACATAGGACACTCCTGTTAATACAACCCAGAATGATAGTATCCTCCTATACAACTGCTCACATTCCATTTGTGATCCACTACAACTCCCACATCCTTTTCTACAGTACCATCCAGCCAATTATTCTTCATTTTGCATTTGTTCATTTGATTTTTTGCAATTATCTTTATTGCATTTAATCTTGTTGAGTGAGTACAGACCAGTTCTCTAATTTGTCAAGATCCTTTCAAATTCTAATCCTATCCTCTTATCAACTGCAACTCCTCCCAGTTTGGTGGCATTTTAAAATTTTACTCCATTTCATTACCTAAGTCATTAAATAACCTATTTAGTGTTTTTTAAATAAAACCTTCATATAATGAGCATTAGAGTTTGCTGTGGATTTGAGGAAAGCAAGCAAAGGCTTTTTAAAATAATTCTATTTTACTGATCACTAATGTTAAAACTGGAAAAAATGTTCTGTAGTAATGGTGTAATGTCAATTCACCTTCAATTTAAAAAGTTCAGAGTATGTTACTTTAGGACCATTTAAGCGGACAACCTAGTTGGAAAACTGGAAGAGACCAAGGCTACAGTGGAACAATATTTTCTGAATAGATACAGAGAACAGGTGTGTGTTTGTTTTTTAAATAAAACTGCCTAAAACAGAAAAAAAACTCTTTTTCCATAAAAGCAAGAAAATAACTATGATTCAGGAAATTCTGATTAATTGTAAGATTTATACATGCCAGATACTATGCTATGAGAAAGTATGAACAAGCATATTAAGGGAAATATTATGAAGTCATGGCAACAACTAGCACAGAAACTCTGGTTGTACAGCACTGTTTAAAAATAAACTGAATAATGACATACCAGCATTAAGCAACAATGAGTCATACTGTCCTGTTGAAATACATTTATTAGAACAGCCAGTCCTTTAAACACATTTGTCTTTAGGGCTTGGTTCTTTCCCCCACCCCCCAGGAATTTTAAAGGTTTGCACAAGAGAAAAATCTGAACTTTGTCTTTCATACTTTTAGTTTATTAATCACAAAAAGGAGGGAAATGTAAATATTTTATGCCTAATTTTTATTCTGTCATTCCAGATTACCAAAAGGGAAAAGATTGAAAATCTATGCAAAATCATCAACTGTTCATCAACTGTACCAGAAGGCAGAGTCCAAGAGATTGTCCAGCAAAAAAAGGACACAGATTTCCCATTTTCAAAGTTAAGAATCAGAGTCCCCAGCTCATGGAAATGTGCAAGCCTCAGAATCCTTTTCTGGCACTTCATCTGTTGGATCTGTCTCTGGCTAGTAGGAATGAAAGTTCTCAAATCCTCCATATCTTTCAGGATCTGCTCCCTTCCCAAGACTTGTGCATGATGGAGACGCTCTTTCATCCGACAGAATCTTTGCTGTCACAAGGAGCAGTCACAGTGTCACCATTCACTCCTTTCCATTGTTTGCTCCTACATAAAGTCCAGCCTAGTCATGTCTTTGCATTCAGCAACCTACCACCTAGTCAGTGGTTGCCTTTGTGTCAGACTAACCTTGGCTGTGCTTATATTATTTTCTTCGGGATGCTATCATCTGTCTTCTGCAGTGTCCCCACCACTGTAATTTTCTCAGTTGTAGCCAAACCCATACCCTGATTTCTGTTTCTTACTTAATTGGTCTTAAAAATAATTCCAATTTACACCGGCCATCTTTCAAAACACACAAACGTACAAACCTTATCTCCACTGCTTCCAACCTTTTTCCTCTCTCATTTACTGCAGCTGCTTCCTGACCACAGAGTAAGACTGTTAAGTACACTGGTTTGACAAAATTATTGTTTTGTACCAAAGTGAAAATTTATCAGTTGATGATTTTGTCAACTTCTTACAGCACTCATAGCTAAGGTATGTCTCCTTTCAACCTAATCCTTTGTGGAATCATCAGGACTGATCAAGCTTTCTAGATACACACAAGATTCCACTTGTTCCACAACTTCACTGCTGCTGCTACATTTCAATACTACTATTGTCCCTTTCCCAAGATGCAACCACTTTGTCATCTTGGCATTTACTATAAGTACAATTTGACTACACCAATTTTCCAAGGTAGCAAAGAGTACCATGAATTCACGTCTGCCAGTTGTATGATGTCATCTATATAAACAAAGACGTTTAACTCTAAATCTCACGTCATGCCCTCCAATTCATCTATTATTCTTAATGTCCAGTTTAAGAATGTGATGAAAAGTGACAATGACTCCACGTCTCCTTGTTTTACACTAAACTTTGACTTAAACAAGTTGTTTAATTTTTCCATTAGTTCTTATGGCACTAATGGGAAATAAGAAAATTTTGTTTTGACTTACCGAAAATTTCCTCTGAACTACAAGATCCACAGATGCATTAACTAATGGGCTCTCAGCCTGCATTTTACTACATAAGCGGAACCAGACCAGTCAGTCAGTCACTGACAGCAAAAAGAGCAGCCAGCGACAATGAAGAGTCCACCAGCTGAGAGAGCTTCCAAAGGCTAATGTCCACTGCAGACTGGAATTTTCTAATGAGCTTATAATGCAATAAATTGAATTCTTACTGTGACACTATGAAATATGGGAGACACTTTATGATATTGTTAATGCCAATATTATAATATTGCAAGGAATCCGACCAGATATGCCATGTAAGGTATCTACAAAAATGTTATAATTTGCTAAATATGATAATCTTGTTTATATGTTTGTACTACCTTTGCATTGAGAGTTATAGATATGTATGGCATATCTGTATTTCCAATCTTTGTGCTGGTGATATCCCCAGACAGAATGGCATCAACATTAAGCTGGCTTGATGGCTCATCAAGGGATACCAGGTGCACAATGAATCCATTGAAAGGAACTATGAAAGAACTATGAAAGAACATGTCTGGGTCAGCAAGGCAAGCGGTGTGCTTATGCACAGAACTCTAAGGTTCTTCCATGCCCATGTGCTGTGAAGCTTGTGTCTGGGACACAGGAAATACAAGACAAATGGCAAAAGGAATATAAAGGGCAGCTGCATCATCTCCATTGTGTCTTCACTCCTGCTTCTTACCTCTGAAGGAACTTTTCTACAAATGAAGCTCTGAACAAAGGACTGAATGACCCATCCAAGCTGTGGCTGTGTTCCAGAGGCACTTTCAAGCCAGCAAACTCACCAATACTGCTAAGAACCTGATATATGGACTCTGAAGTCTTCGTATATATATGTGACTGCTTTACCATTAACTCCTCTTTTCTTGTTCTTTTTTCTCTATAATAAAGCTTTAGTTTTAGACACTAAAGGATTGGCTGGCAGTATAGTATTTTGGGTAAGATCAAACCTAACATTGACCAGGCAACGTGGCTGGCCCTTTGGGGTCAGAAGAACATTTTTTATAGTGAGTAGAGTTTTAAAACAGTTTCTCACTATACTGGACCTAGGGTCTGATTCAGAGCCAGAGAACTGAAATACAATAAGGTGGCTGTGTGATTCCCCTTTTTTTTTTTTTTTTTTCCTTTTTGCTTCTTGATAACCAGTGTGGGGATCAGCAGCATAGTTTGTGACTGGTTGGGGAATTTAACTTCAGTGTTACCCACCAGTTTTGGGAATATCTGCTCTCCTTTTTGCAGCCTGCCCTGACCTTAGTATTTCCAGTGAGGGCTACCCCAAGCACCTCATGTCATACTTACTACACATCATAACTGTATGAACCAATTTGAAGGAACGAAAGAAAACTTCTTATCCTACTGGCTAAAGAAATAATCCAAAAGCAAGGAAGGATTAGATCTGTGGCTACTATAACCTAGAAAGGAAAATTTTGGTAAAACAGAATAAGCTTTCCTATTCTGTTTATAGGGGTCACAGATCCACTAACCATTGGAATTTGTAAAGCAATTTGCCTTTAGGGAGGGTTCAGTTCAAACAGAACTATATAAAGGGTTTTTTAATTCCTTTACTACTGGAGACCACAGGGTGGAGTACCCTCTTACCACAGGCAGCATCTGCCGATGTCTGAATGCCCAGCTTGTAAGGGCTTGTCTACAGTGGCACTTTACAGCACTGCAACTTTCTTGCATAGGGGTGTGGAAAAAAACCCTGAGTGCAACAAGTTTCAGCGCTGTAAAGCGCCAGCGTAGATAGCTATGCCCCTAGTGGAAACTGGTTTTTCTAAGAGCGCTGGGAGACTCTACAAATCACATTAAAGTGCTACCATGGCAGTGCCAGCATAGACTAACCCTAAGGTTTTGGGTAGATGTGTGTGGATGACCAGGTGGCAGCCCACCTAGGGTGCCCAGATGTCCCAATTTTATAGGGACAGTCCTGATATTTGGGGCTTTTTTTTTTTAATATGGGTTCCTATTAGCCCCCCACCCCTCTTGATTTTTCACACTTGCTATCTGGTCACCTTAAGCCCACCAGACTCCATCATATGGTGTGTAAGAGGCTGCTATTGCTCTCAGCAAGTGGTCTTTGATGCTGATTGATAAAGACCGTGGGTAAGTCTCACTGCAAGTAAAGGTGTGGCTGCAGCATGAGTAGGTATATCTATGCTAGCCTTAATCTCACTAACATGAGTAACAATAGTCGTGTAGACATGCCATGGTCTTGGATAGAGGTGACCCCTTCCTGCCTGACGGCAGGTACCAAAACAGCTAATACTTTCATAACCCTGGGGCCTAGGGCAAGGCCAAAGGAGAACGAACTATTGGAAGCACTGGGATCCAAAGGTAGCAGAGCAACTGACGGATGTGGAAAAGTCATGTAATAATAATCCAAGGAAACTGAAATGCAACTTATGAACAGTGATATGCAGCCTAGTTGAGAGACTGTATAACTTATATTGGGGTAGTGGAATGTTTATACACCTACATATGCAGTGTCACATTGACCTCAGGAAGAGGAACAAAATTTCATTCAGACTGGTGCATACTGAAGCAATTCTTAGCCACCTTGTTTAATCTCTTAGTTTTCCCTGATGACCTCCCTTCTTCTTTGATCACATCAGTCAAGGCCATCCTGAGACAAATGTAAGGATCAGTTTGCTATCCTGAGGAACAGTACTTTTGAATGATGTTGCTGTTCTTCTGATCCAGTTCCTCCTTTATCTTTCTGAGAGCAGGTCTACACTTAAAATGTCACGGTGCAATGGCACTGCTGTAGCACTTCAATGAAGACAATAGTATGCTGACGGGAGAGCTTCTCCTGTTGGCATAGGTAATCCACTTCCACAAAAGAAGCCCTCCTGTTGACCCAGGGGTTAACTCAGGGTATGGCTACACTTACAGTTTTGCAGCGCTGGTAGTTACAGCTGTGTTCGTACAGCTGTGTAGGGCCAGCGCTGCAGTGTGGCCACATTTACAGCACTTGCAGCGCTGTTGGGAGTGGTGCATTGTGGGCAGCTATCCCACAGAGCACCTCGTCCCATTTTGGCGCTGTGGCTTGTGGGAAGGGGAAGGAAGTGTGCGGGTCTTTCCGCTTCCTGTTCCAATGCCCCATGGTGCTTTGCTACACATTCCAAGCAGTTTGGCGGCAGTGTGAGTCTGCAGTGCGATTTCTGAGATTTCTGTTACAAATGGAGCCTAAGCTGCTGAGGACCTTGCTGATGAATGTTGCCAGCACATCATGCATGGCAGTGGAGCTATTCCTTCAGCTGCAAAGTGACAGTGAGGAGTCAGACGATGATATTGAAACGCCTGACGCTCAAGACACTCAATTGCTTGTGGCAGTAACAGACGTGCTCAGCACCGTGGAACGGCGCCTTTGGGCTCGGGAAACCAGCACTGAGTGGTGGGATCACATCGTCCTGCAATCCTGGGATGACGAGCAGTGGCTGCAGAACTTTCGGATGAGAAAAGCCATTTTCATGGCACTGTGTGCTGAGCTCGCCCCTACCCTGCGGCGCAGGGACACTAGATTGAGAGCTGCCCTGCCAGTGGAGAAGTGGGTGGCTATTGCAATCTGGAAGCTGGCAACTCCAGACAGCTTCCGATAGGTGGCGAACCAGTTTGGAGTGGGAAAGTCTACCGTTGGAATGGTGCTGATGAAAGTTTGCACAGCCATTAATCGCACCATGCTAAGAAGAACTGTGACTCTTGGGAATGTGCAGGACATTGTGGATGGCTTTGCAGAAATGGGTTTCCCTAACTGTGGAGGGGCAATAGATGGGACGCATATTTCTATTCTGTCACCACCCCACCTGGCATCAGAGTACGTTAATCGCAAGGGGTATTTCTCCGTGGTTCTGCAAGCGCTTGTGGATCACCGTGGGTGTTTCACTGACATTTACTCAGGATGGCCTGGAAAGGTGCACGACGCACGCATCTTTCGGAACAGTTCCCTGTTCAGGAGGCTGAGGGCCGGGAATTTTTTCCCAGACCGCAAGATCACAGTAGGGGACGTCGAAATGCCCACTGTGATCCTTGGAGACCCCGCTTACCCCTTAATGCCATGGCTCATGAAACTGTATACAGGGAAGTTTGACAGGAGCAAGGATCGGTTCAACTACAGGCTGAGCCGGTGCAGAATGACTGTGGAGAGTGCTTTTGGCCGATTGAAAGCCCGCTGGCGTTGTCTTTATGGGAAGCTAGATTTGGGGGAAAGCAGCATCTCTGCTGTTATATCCGCATGCTGTACCCTCCATAATAATTTGTGAAGGGAAGGGTGAAAGATTCAGTGAGGAATGGACCTCCGAGGTTCGACGCCTAGAGGATGAATTTGCTCAGCCAGAGAGCAGGGCTACTAGGGAGGCCCAGGAAAGGGCTTCAAGGATTAGGGATGCTTTAAGGGAGCAATTTGATGCTGACAGCCAACAGTAATGTTTGGTGCCTTTGCTGTGCTTTGTTCTACCTTGGGGTACAATATTTACCACTACCTGCAATAATATAACGTAGTGAAAAAGAAATAAAATCCTTTATTCAACATTCAGTACATAAAAGGCAAGGGGGGTTAGGGTGGTGGACTGTACATTCAAAGGTTTGAATATGTCCTATTTTGATTACTGTTCAATGTCTGCTGCACTTCAGGATTACTATGCTGCAGGGTAATGGGGGTGGAGTGCACAGGGTAAGAATTATAGTTATCAGGGCTGGTAGGTGATCGTACAGGTGTTGGGGGCAGCTGGGGGTAATAAGAAACTGGCTGCTGGAGAAAGGTGTTTTGTGGAAATACTGGGGAACAAGACAGAGGGCTTTGGGAGGGCTGTGGGTTACCACGGTACATATCTGCCTGCATGGCTACGAGAGACTCGAAAGACTCAGTTTGGCGACCCAGGAGGCTTATCATCTGCTTTGAGGTTTTTTTGGCAGCCAATTCCTTTCTCCTGCTTTCTGTTTGCCTCCATTCATGCATTTTCTGTCTCCATTCATACATTTTCTCTCTCCATTCCTGTGTCTTCCTACTTTCTCTGTTGTAGTGATTCATAACTGATTTGATCAATTCCTCTTTTGATTTTCTGGGATTTCTTCTCAAGTTCCGCAATCTACGTGAGGCCGGTGATCCGGCTGCATTAGTCAAGGATACTAGAAAAAAGAAAGATAGAACCAGGTAATACACAGAGGCTACATTGTTTATTATCACACACTGAAGGACCTTTTAGACTTTTGGTAGCATCCTTCTCACATACTTCACATAACACAGAGAGGCCAGGGAAGCTAAGTCATGGCGAGCAATGGGGTGAGTGTTTTTCCCCCGAGTTCCCCTTGGGAGGGGGAATTGACCGATGGGTCACTGGGGTTTATCTGCACTGGGTACAGGACGTAGCTGGTGTCCTGCACAGGGGACAGTAGTGAACAGGAAGGTGGCGAGCTGCTGGCGGGGGGTGGGGTCTGCGTTCATGCCGTCCTGCTGGTGAGGGGGGGGAACGCACCGCGGGGCTGGCTGCCTGCTGGGAAGGGTGGGGGAACACCGGAGCGCACCGCGGGGCTACCAACGTGCTTGGAACACCGGAGCGCACCGCGGGGCTGGATGCCTGCTGGGAGGGGGATGGGGGAACACCTGAGCACACCGCGGGGATAGCTACGTGCTGGGAGGGGGGGTGTTGAACACCAGAGCGCACTGGGGGGGGGGGGGGACCGCGAACCTGGCGCCCTGCACTCAAGTATCCCTAAATTCTCAACAGGGTTTCCTACTGCCAGACATATCACTGCTGCGTGTTATCTGGGAAGAGAGGGAAGGTCTTCTACAGCAATGTGGATTCCGCCCTGGCCCCTATGCAGCTTGCCTGTGTGCAGCCATGGTCCCCCCACCCCTCGCTGCACAGTGGATCGGACGAGTTAGCCTGACCGGGACAAGGACCACGGTGGCTCTCCCGATCAACTTGAGAAAGCAAATTGCAAATGCTCTGGCTGCAACTTTTCAAGAGATTACCGAGGCAGATTACAGAGACGTGATAGAGCAAATCAATGGGCTAATCCACGTTTAGGCATGCATGCAGGCAGCCATAACCCCAACCCTCCTCTCCCAAAACATAAAAATCTACTTACCCCGAGCACGATCCTCAGTTTCTTCCTCACCAGCAACTTCCTGCTGCTGCGACTGGCTAGCCTCCTCCTGGCTTGAGAAGAGCTCCTGGCTGCATGTGTCCTGGGACTCCGGAGTGTCTCTCTCCACACCAGTAGCCTCACTGTCGCCTTCCTCTACACCCTCCCCCACTTCTCCCTGCTGTGAACTCTCCATCGTGGTCCTGGGATTGGCAGTGGGGTCACACCCAAGTATGGCATCCAGCTCCTTGTAAAAACCAGGTTGTGGGGGCAGCTCCTGAGCGGCGATTTCCCTCACGGGCTTTGCAGTAAGCACTCCTCAGCTCTTTTATTTTGACCCTGCACTGCAACGCGTCCCGTTCATGGCCCCTTCTCATCAAGGACTGCGATATCTGCCCATAGGTATCATAGATTCATAGACTCTAGGACTGGAAGGGACCTCGAGAGGTCATCGAGTCCAGTCCCCTGCCCTCATGGCAGGACCAAATACTGTCTAGACCATCCCTAATAGACATTTATCTAACCTACTCTTAAATATCTCCAGAGATGCATAATTTCTCCTTCTGGAGCGCAGCTGTGCTTGCACAGCTTCCTCACCCCAAACACTGATGAGGTCCTGCAGCTCGGAATTGTTCCATGCTGGGGCTCGTTTGGGGCGTGGAGGCATGGTCGCTGCTTGACTGAATGATTGATTGCACTCCACACCTGGCTGAGCAAACAGGAAGGGGATTTTTAAAATTCCCGGGGCATTTAAAGGAGGGGACAGCTGAGCCCAGGGCAGTGGAGTGTGCATGATTACCAGAGAGGATTCTAAGGTATGCTGGGATACCTCCTTATGCCACAGAGGTCAATAAAAACGCTGGTGGGTGTCCACACTTGCTGACCAGCGCTGGATCACCAGCACTGGATCCCCTACACCCGAGGCTCGACCGGGTGTACAGCCAGCGCTGCAACCAGGGAGTTGCAGCGCTGGCCGTGCTTTGTAAGTGTGGCCACATCCTAAGTTGCAGCGCTGTAACCCCCTCACCAGCGCTGCAACTCTGTAGTGTAGCCAAGGCCTCAGTATAACTGTGTTACTCAGGGGCATGGATTTGTTAAGCCCCTGAGCAATGTAGTTATACCAATGTAATTTTATAGGGTAGATCTGGCCTTAGAAGTTTCCTCAGGAGATAGATCTAAACTGGTAGCTGCCTTCTTAGACATGGAATTGAATAACTGAAAGTTTTTCCTGTTCCCCTCCGGTGGGCTCTGTTCTGAATCTGAAAGTTGTCCCCCTTCCTGAGAGATACCAACTGACTCTTGTGCCTGTAAGATGTGGATTTGTGCTTCCTTCTTAGACCTGCCCTCCCTGGAAAAATCAAGGATCAGAACACTCAGACATAGATGAAAGAGTTTGGGGTCTGTTCCTGGATTTCCTGAGTAGTACAGCCTTTTTGACATATCCAAGACACAGCCACACATAATCAAAGGAGGCTGTTTCAGAGAAATTGGATGACTAAAAATGGCTCACTCGGCCATGGCCTCCCTTACCATTTTTTTTCCAAACTTTTGTATCTCCAAATATATGAAGGTTCAACTGGTGAAACGTTTCCATAGCAACATATGGATGTGAATCATGGGAAATGAATGCTGCTAACAAGAATAAAACCTCTGAGATTGGTGCTGTGAAGACTTTTGCATCTCCCTTTGATGGAAAAAAAAACAAATAATGCTTTTGCTATAAACATTACTGGAGAGAAGCAGACTCTGCTGTCAGAAATCAACAGGGGCAAACTTATGTATTTTGATAGCATCAAGCACAGAGATGTAAATAACCTCAAGCAAGTTTTCATGAAAAAAAGAGGTGGAATGTCATCTTAGTAGGGAATGACCAGGAAAGCGATGGTTAGTGGTGTGCAGCAGCTCACTGGAGGTCAGCTACTGAGTGCTCGAAGCTAGTGACGGGTCAAGGAGGCTTCTAGAAATTCTACTACGATGTCACCAGTATTCAGATATGAATACATTGATTTTTCTTCATTTTTGTCCTGTGAGAATCTGGGAAAGCAAGGAAGCCAGCTGACTGTGAGGACTGGACACTGAACCTCCCTCTGTTTTCTCTTTCTAGTTTGCCCCAGGGATTCTTGCCATCTGGTGTGATAGGGGATTCCACGAAGAGATTCTTCCTAACTGAAGAGGAAGCAATCCAATTCCCTGGACCTGACCGTTCCCACAATGGGGGACACTGCTAGAGGAAAAATTGCTATGCCAGATACAGGTCCATGATACTAAATTTGAAAAATGAACACTCCTCTGAACCCTACAATTAACTGAGGATAGTGATGACAAAGCCTCTCAGAGGGATCAGGCTCTGGCCCTGAAAGGGGAGAGCATACCCTGGGACTGAGTGCTGGAAGGGAAGCCCCAGGGTAAGGGGGCTGTGGACAGACTGAGGCACCCTCTGTCTGAGCTGATAGCAGGCTGTTGAGAAAATTCCTTAGAGAAGTGGGAATATCTGTGCTATGTGCTCCCTTAACTACTTCTCCTATGTTCCCTTCAGCTCTCTCCCACCTCAAGCACTTCTAAGGAGTAGGGAGCATGGGTATAAGAATCTGGACCACAGTTGTAGCCACATACGCATGCACCACCATGAAAGGGTAGCTTGCCCCATTCTTTAAAGGGGTCATGTTCCAATTTTTCCCCTGGGTTTTGGCTCTGAAACCTGCTCCAGGATCCAGTGTTCTTGCTGCTCTGGGTCTGTGTTTGCTGATCCTAGTTCAAGAGAGGGACTCCGTTAAGGTCTTTGTCCCAGCTGCCTCTACTGTGATGTGAAGGGTTCCTGATCACAGAATATGCAGATACCCATGATAGTGAAGCATGGGGAGACATGCAGGGTCACATGTCCCCCCCACCGCCTGATTTCTCTGTCACATGGTGTGGTTAACCCAGCCCCCTCCCTGCGGAGCAGCTGCACCAGGGAGCTGCGCCAGGCAGGGAGAGGCAGAGGCAGGACCAGAACAGCTGGGAGCTGCACTGGAGGGGCTGCTTCTTTGGCAGGGAAGGGAGGGAGGAGACAACAACTGCCATAATAGGGGGAGGGGGCAAGACTCAAGCTGTTCTGGGGTTGTCCTCACCCTCCCCTCTTCTTCCATTGTTAGCAGGCACAGGCCATCTAACCCAACCAGGCATTCCAAATGGGCTGGAGCAAACAGCATACATCTGTGCTTTTCCCCTTTTTCTTCTCTTTCTCTTCCATGCTGAATATTTGAGTGTGCAGGGGCTGAGAACAATCACCAATGGAGTCTCAGCCATAGACAAGAACCAGACTCTTAAATTCTCAATGTAGGAGAGGACCAGAAACTACAGAAGGCTAATTTATATAAAATGTTGTTGCTCTGCAACAAGAAGTTTGGTAAACAGTCTTGCAGCTATGGAGGCAGAATGAAAACTGGTAGGTTCTTCAGCAGATCTTGCAATCAGTGACTAAAAGGTCTAGCTCTGCCTACGCAGCTTCATGCAGACAGAGTTAATGGATCTGTGGACTCTGTATACAAAAGCTAAGGATCCATTACTCTATACCAGTGGTGGGCAACCTGCAGTCCATCAGAGTAATCCACTGGCGGGCCACCAGACCATTTGTTTACATTTGCACGGCTGCCCGCAGCTCCCAGTGGCCGCGGTTTGCCATTCCCGGCCAAAGGGAACTACAGGAAGCGGTGTGGAAGCACTGGCCAGGCCCGCGTTGTTTCCCGCAGCACCCAGGAGCAGCGAACCACGGCCACTGGGAGCTGTGGGCAGCCATGCAAATGTAAACAAAAGGCCTGGTGGCCCGCGGATTACCTTGACAGGCCGCATCCGGCCCGTGGGCTACAGGTTGCCCACCACTGCTCTATACTTATTCCAAACTTCTCGATGCTGTAAAAGAGTTTTTACTGCTCTACGCCTTAACTACTTTTGCTATTCATAGTTTTCCCAATTAGCACTAGTACTGATCAGATTCACGTCCATTTCGTGGAAATGTTGTCCATAGGGTTCCCAATATCAGCAACCAAAATGACATGTCATAATTGGAGCTGAAAGCAACACCAACAGTTAAGTTGCCTAAAACTTCCCATTATAAAGACCCTGTTTTAGTTGTTTATAAATGCCAAACTTCAACCATTTAGGCTGAAATGTCTCCTGGTGGGTGTTTGCCTGATGCAAAAATTTATTTATTTAAACATTTCAGCTGTTTCTCGGAATGAGATTAAGGAAAAATAAGTTTTGCCCATGTTAAAAGAATTTCTTACAACCGTTTCACTGAAAAACTCTAATCCCTCTGATTTGGAGCAGGGACTAGAAACTTGGCAGAGAATCTTGTCTTCTCAGTGAAAATCCATCCAAATTTGGCTAAATTATAGGCCTTGGAGGGGTGGGGGGGGACGCAGTATGCACAGTTCGTATAGGCTTGTTAGAGTGTAGTAGCTAAATTGTCCGAAGATTCTATGTGCAATGGGCATACTCCATCCCAGGAGTTTCTCCTGGCAGTGAGGGGCCTCTGTGGCAACAGGAGCAGGAATTAAGTGCAGGGATCCCATCTCTCCTGTGCTTTGAATTCTCCTCTGCTGGTATCCACAAGGAAGTAACAACCTGATTGGAATTCAGCGGGATAAGTCAAGGGAGGGGGGAGGAATATGGCAGGGAGATGGCACACAGGCATAAGCTGTTGGGAGTAAATATTAGGGGACAGAGAGCATTTGGGGTGGACAGGGCAAGAAAGATCTAGCCCACAACAGCACATTCTGTTCCAGAATCTGGAAACAGAACCAAGATTCCAAGTCTGAACATTCCTTTGCTGTCTAGCAAACAGCTATGAAACCCACTAACAAATTCTGTCTCATTCCCCCTCTTGTTACTAGTCCACAAAGGGTAACAGCCTACTACTGATATCAGTTACCTCTGTAGTTGAAGTGGTAGAGGTCAGTGCAATAGATCTAAAGGATCCAATGCTGCTGATGACTCGTGTGGAGTTAACGTGATTGAAATGGTATCTTCAGGGTTAATTTTGTTTTTTTAATTTACATCCAAAAAACAATATTACAAGAGCATTAAGGTTGCAAAAGTCAAGCACTCAAAAGTCAGAAAGTGCCAGAATGAAGGTTAACTGTGCAAATGTAATTCAGACCCCTTGTGCTTATGCATTATGACACAGACTAATTATATGATCAGTGGGTTTTTTTCCCTGCCTCATTCAGTGTCCCGGATGCAAAGCGCTCAGGAAATGAAATGGGTTGCATAGTGAATGAAGCTGTTGTCTGTAGGACCCCTGCCTCCTTTGTTGCAGAAGTTGGAATAAGTGTAGTGAATGGAGCAGAGGATTATAGGAACAGAAAGGATCCTCTTACGCTTTATGCACTTGAATGATACTCTGGAGAATTGAATCCTGCCATATAGTTCCTATGTGATGCTGGGAAGTTACTGATGCCAAAATTCTCATAGGTGGCCACTAACTGTTCGTTGCTTATTTTATGGGTGCCCAACTTTAGACACATGGGTCAGGTTTGCAAATGCTTAATGCTTCTGCAACTGAAGTCAATGAGAGTAGTAGAGCGAATGTACAAAGTAGAATAAAAATGCTAAGTACTGGGGAGATGGCTCAATTCCATTTTTAACTTTGCCAGCTGTGCGCTAGGTTATACGTTTGGACTCCACATTATTCTCTATACATACCAGGACAGCCACCAATGTCAACTGGAGATTTGCACAAAAATCAAGGGTAGGCTATGGCCTTTATATAGTAACTGAACTATTAGTTATTTGTTCAGTACCATATTGTCAGTGTCAGTGAGAAAAAGTATTTCCTTTTAAGTCACCATTTCTGCTCTCCCTTTCCCATCCCCCTCTTGTTTCTCTTCTCCGTCTATGCACATCTCTTTTCTTTCCTCTGCACTTCCTTCACTGCAGTAATTCTGACTCATGAGCATCACCTCCAATCACTTTCTGTTCATCTACAAATATGATCAGCGGAAGTTGAAACAAATCTGCCTCATCACTGATGAAAACAAGTCAACTGAGAAGTAGTTTAATTGTACTAAACTTGGACCATATCCTCTACTTCATATCACAATTCCATGAAAACACAAGCCTCAGTATTTTGCAGCAGACATCAAATTTGTTTATATTTTAGCTGACAAATTATGACAAGACATTCATCGTAAATTAAATCCCAAAGAGATACCTACATAGTTTTCTGTGCAGTCAGAGCAGGTGTTGGCAAACTACGGCCCGTGGGCCGCATCTGGCTCGTCAGAACTTTTAATCCAGCCTTCGAGCTCCCGACAGGGAGCAGGGTCGGGGGCTTCCAGTGTTCCCTCTAATTTTTCCCACCCATGTGCAGAATGAATTTTGTTATGTGCACCAATATGGAGGTAATGTGTGTGACACCACGAGAGGTGTGAGGGCTCCAGCTGGCGGTGCAGGCTCTGGGATGGGGCCGGGCATGAGGGGTTCACGGCTGGGGCAGAGGGTTAGGTGCAGAAGGTAAGGGCTCCAGCTAGGAGTACAGGCTCTGGGGTGGGGCCGAGTTTGGGGTGCAGGAGGGTGCTCCAGGGCTACAGCGGAGAGAGAGGACTCCCCCAAGTGCTCTCTTCTCGCAGCAGCACCTGGGCTTGGGGGGCAGGAGGGAGAGGCACCTGTCCCTGTCACGGGAGCTCTGGGACTGGGGCTGAAGGATAGCCACCCCTCTCCCAGCGTGTGCCATGCTGCAGGGTGAGTTGGGGTCAGGAGAGGGGCACTCCTCTCCCAGCAGGTCCCCAAGAGGGTTCCCTAAGAGCCTGCACAGAGCTAAATAGGCTGCTGTGCAGCCGTGCACCTTACGGGAAAACTTAGCTTGCTCCGCTTCAGCACTCCAGTCAGTAAGCAGGATCAGGGGCCGCTCCGTGAGCATGTGCTGCCACTCTGCACAACTCCTGGAAACAGCAGCATGTCCTCCACTCCAGCTCCTATGCATAGGGGCAGCCAGGGGGCTCTGCATGCTGCCCCTGCCCCAAGCGCCCTCCTCCCTCCCCCCTCCCCCGCAGCTCCCATTGGCTAGGAACTGCAGCCAATGGAAACTGCGGGGACAGTGCCTGCAGATGGGGCAGTGTGGAGAGCTGCCTGGCCGTGCCTGCGAGTAGACGCCAGAGGGGACACACGCCGCTGCTTCTGGTAAGTGCCATCCAGAGCCTGCACCCCTGAGCTCTCTCTACCCCCGCTTCCCAACCCCAGCCCTAATCCCCCATCTGAACCCCTCAGTCCCAGCCCGGAGCACCCTCCTGCACCCCAAATTCCTTATCCCCAACCCCACCCCAGAGCATGTACCCCCAGCAAGAGCTCTCATCCCCCCCCTGCACCCCAAACGGCAATTTCATGAGCATTCACTGCCCACCATACAATTTCTATACCCAGATGTGGCCTTCAGGCCAAAAAGTTTGCCCATCCCTGAGTTAGAGCTATTTAGAGCAAACACATCAAGGATTATAGCACTGTAAAGTAGCAAATGAGCTCAATTTTCTCACTTTACAGTGCAAGGGATAAGATGGTGACTCACCTTTGTAACTGTTGTTCGAGATGTGTTGCTCATATCCATTCCAGTTAGGTGTGCGCGCACCATGTGCATGTTCGTCGGAAGATTTTTACCCTAGCAACACTCGGTAGGTCGGCTGGGCGCCCCCTGGAGTGGCGCCGCCATGGCACCGGATATATCCCCCTGCCGACCCAACCGCCCCTCAGTTCCTTCTTGCCGGCTACTCCGACGGTGGGGAAGGAGGCGGGTGTGGAATGGATATGAGCAACACATCTCGAAGAACAACAGTTACAAAGGTGAGTAACCGTCTTTTCTTCTTCGAGTGCTTGCTCATATCCATTCCAGTTAGGGGATTCCCAAGCCTTACCTAGGCGGTGGGGTCGGAGTAAGATGTGGCAGAATGCAAAACTGCTGAGCCAAAGGCTACATTATCTCTAGACTGTTGAATCAGAGCATAATGCGAAGCAAAAGTGTGGACTGAGGACCAGGTAGCTGGGCAACATATTTCCTGGATTGGTACATGAGCCAGGAAGGCAGCAGATGAAGCCTGAGCCCTGGCAGAATGTGCAGTGAGATGGCTCGAGGGAACATGAGCCAAGTCATAACAAGTGCGGATGCACGCCGTCACCCAAGAGGAGATCCTCTGGGAGGAGACAGGTGTAGAACTGATAAATGAAATTGTTTTTAATTTATTAATGTAACTTCTGTTCACCATCCACACTACACTTGCCTACACTGTAACTTATGTTCCATATTGTAATTCAAACCCCATTTTAAAACACTCACTCCATTTTGTAAAAGCTTCCTCCAACCTTCATTTTTGCAAACCCTGCCGTAATCTTATTAGTTTAGTTTAGATGTGTGAATGAGGTATGTATGGATGACGGAATCAACCTCCAGCCCCAGCCTGTCCTGATCAGATAAAGTTCAAATACCAACGGCTGAAGACCTAGACAACAGCCCTAAACAAAGTAAGCAGCATCCACACTAAAAAGAAAAGGACAACAGAACAACAGAAGGAAAATCAAAGCCAGGTTCAAGGCTGAAAGTCACGCCTGCAATTGATGGGTGATCAATCCAAATCCAGAGGCAGCGTGACACAGCAAGACTTATAGACTTTGAATCCAAACTAAAAGCCTATAAAAAAGAAGGGTGAGATGAGAGACTCTGGGTAACATTCTGCTGCCAACATGGAAGGACATCAGTGCCTGCCCAACAGAGATCCAGCTTGTCCTTGTGCCTGGCTTTCCTGGCCAGTTAGCCGCCACAAGCTATGAACCCAAGCTACAAAATCAAGCTATGAACTTAAGCTATCTTCAGGACTGGTAACTATGCAGCAGCTGCAGAACATCTGATGGGTGTGTGTCTGTCTGTCTGTAGGTATTAGGTATAATGTGTGTGTGTATAAGAATTAAGATATTAGTTATTAGTCATAAATCAAATTATCATAATAAATGTGGTATCTGTCTTGCCCCTTGAAAAGATCTTGTGTAGTTTTGTCTGTACAACACAGGTAGGCCCTTCATTCGGTCTGCCACTGCGACGAAGAGTTGGGGCGATTTACGAAAGGGCTTCGTCTGTTCGATATAAAATGCGAGTGCCCTATTGACATCTAAGGAGTGCAACTGTTGCTCCAGTCGTGATGAGTGCGGCTTCGGGAAGAAGATTGGAAGGAAGATGTCCTGATTGATATGGAAGGCCAATACCACTTTAGGGAGGAACGCTGGGTGTGGTCGCAACTGCACCTTGTCCTTGTGAAACACAGTATATGGTGGGCCCACCGTGAGCGCCCGAAGCTCGGAGACTCGTCTGGCCGATGTAATGGCTACGAGGAAAACTGTCTTCCAGGACAGGTATAGCAGCGAGCAAGTTGCTAAAGGCTCGAATGGTGGAGACATAAGTCTGGGTAAGACCAGGTTGAGGTCCCAGGTAGGGGCAGGGTGGCGTACTTGGGGATATAGGCGCTCCAAGCCCTTGAGGAACCTGGAAACCACAGAGTGTAAAAACACGGAGCAGCCACTCTCCCCTGGGTGGAAGGTAGAAATGGCCACCAAGTGCAGCCTCAATGATGATAGTGCTAGGCCCTGCTGTTTGAGAGACCAGAGGTAGTCCAGGATGGTGGGGATCGCGGTAAGAAAGAACTGAGGGGCTGTTGGGTTGGCAGGGGTATATATCCAGCGCCATCGTGGCGCCACGCCAGGGGGCGCCGAGCCAACCCACCGAGTGTTGCTAGGGTAAAAATCTTCCGACGAACGTGCACGTGGCGCGCGCACACCTAACTGGAATGGATATGAGCAACCACTCGAAGAAGAAATTTCTGTCACATGCAAAAAAAAAAAACCTCAAGTATGCATATTTATATATAGTTACAATGCTGCTTGCACCTAGGTCAGATGTTGCAGCAACAATTGCAGATATATTAGGAGATAGGTTAATATTTTATGGAAAATTAGTTTCCATGGCTGACTGACGGCAATACGCTGTACATAACAAACGGATGCAGTGCTGTCTGCAAAGGTCAGACTCATTAGCTGAACCACAACTGAAGCTGGATTGCTAGTGCAGGGGCTCTCAGGACAAATTACCTGGTAGCCTCGGAGTGCAGCCACCAACTCTTGTTGGTGGCCACTCTCACATTTTCCTAGAATACTTAATTAGTTTTAGGAAAAACAAATATGCACATATACACATCCAAATTATTGTCATTTATTTACTGCTAGCTAGTATGATAGTTGTAAAAAGTGATATTAAACATAACAAAGCATCACTTTTCACAGCAGACTTACTCAGCCCTGGCAAGCCTTGGAACGAATTAAGCCCTGGTTGGGGGGGGTCAGGGAAGGCAGGGGGGCCAGAGGTGATGGGGATGGATCGGTGGCTGAGGGAGGCAGCTGTGGGCCAGAGCCTGAAGCCCAGGGAACGGGGCCCAGGGACAGAGCCCAAAGCCGCACGGCTGGAGTCTGGGACCTGCCGCCACACATCCAGAGCCTGGGGCTAGAGCCCAAAGCCCCACAGCCAGAGCCTAGCACCCCAGGACTGAAGCCCAAAGCCTGAGCCCCATCACCTCAGGAAGGTGGGGAACTCACTGGCTGCCTGCTCCTACAGCGCTGTGCCTCAGGTGTATCCGGGGTGGGGGGGGAGACCCTGCTGGCAACCCCAGCAAATAGCTCCAAGGCAGTGTATCCAGAACCAATTGTGGGGGCGGGGGGGGGGAGGGGAATGTCGCACTGCTTTGCCCCTCCACCAATCACAGACCAGGAGGCTGTGGTCACAAGAAAAGCCACAGTGGCCACATTAGGATAACGTTGTGCTAGTGTGTCTTTCAGGCCAATAAGATATTTGAGAATAGTTAACACCGCCTTCCCACCATTCCTTTAAGCCAGTGTCTCTCAGCGTAGTCCATGTACGAGGCCCAGTCCCTGAGATCTCCTTGACACAGTTTAGGAAGGCAGCAAGCTGGCCCCTGGTATCAAAAAGGTTGAGAAACACTGCTTTACAAAATCTCTGTAGTTAACAAGCAGAATCCGATTCTTCATATGAGGAGACAGCGGTCAGGTAAATATTGGAACTAAAATGAAATTAAAAGGTTGAAACCTAAAAGTTACTTTTACCATATTACAAAAGGCTGTATTTGTTATCTTTTAAAAGCAGATACATTAACTCCCTGAAGTATGTTTGCTATCTAGAAGTCCAGTACTACAGCCTCGTTCCCTGATCAATAATGATTTTTGTCAAATCAGCAGTTCTTAATGAAAGCATTACTGAGATGTCCTCAAGGATTCCACTGCAGAACAATCCATGATGCAAAGTCACTTAACACTCAATATTGAATCAAGACTATCCAAGTACTAAATGAGAAGTGTTCTTGTTTATGGGTACAAAATGTCACTATAGATTGTCTGCAAAATTCCAAAATCTAAACTTAATTACTTTTTAGTTCTACGTATCTCAACACACACAGGTATCAACCAAGTACTGGGAGAGAGAGAAGTTTTCCATCTTTGATTTCTCTGTCAAATAGTTTCTAGATATGCAAACTCAAATTCCTAGTAATTATGAAGTCTGATGGAGTATCTCACCACTGGAGTCCACTTACTGGCCATGCTTCTTTGAAGAATACTGAATGTTGATGTCTACATAGTACCTAATGCACTGGCCAGGAAAAAAGGACAGTTAAACCACATGTAAAGAGTAGTTTACTTTCAGGAAAATGTATGTATAGCGTTGGACCAAACAAGTGTTCCCATTTTATTTGATTAGTGTATAAAAGTAACATTCCTAGGAAGCTGTTTAAAAATAATTTTCTTAATACATTTGCCATTGATGACCCAAATATTTTTTTCAGGTTTCAT
This sequence comes from Gopherus flavomarginatus, assembly GCF_025201925.1. Classification (NCBI taxonomy): domain Eukaryota; kingdom Metazoa; phylum Chordata; order Testudines; family Testudinidae; genus Gopherus; species Gopherus flavomarginatus. The sequence goes on from NC_066617.1 coordinate 130,297,106, forward strand.
CAAGCACAATTTCTAGCATACTTCAACTTAATATAGAACATTTCATGGCTAACTTGACTTAAGGTAGTCCAAGACTTACTAATTTTGTCAATACAAAGAAACTTTTCCGAAGTCTTTGGTTCAAAAGTATTTTGAAGTGATTCTGTGTTTTTGAATCTTTTCAAAGGCACAGAAACTGTGCTACAGTCTGTTTGCCAATTAATGAACAAGAGTAACTTACCATACCCTACCTTGCCTTTGCTAAGTGTGACACAGCAGCCTCTAGAAGCTCTCTCAAGCCTGAACGTTAACAAAAAGCAGTGCTACCCCTAAGAGTCCATTACCTGAAGTTTCATATTCCAGCATTCACACAGTCAAGTCTACATCCTATATGTTAGCTGTAACTGCTTCCTTATAGTTTCAGTTTCTAGAAAAAGAAAGCTTAATATTTTAGAAAAAAGGAACAGAAGGGTAAAGAAAATGTAGAGTAAAAGTTGAAGTCTTTACTAAGCTGCTATCACAGTAGACTGCACACAATCCAGAGAGCGGGGACCAAGAGCAACACTGAGTAGGTCTACACTGTAATGTAAACCCAGGGTTAATAGAATCTGAGTTTGCAGACGCTGGGTTTGTTAACCTAGGGCTTGAGTAGCTACACTCATTTGTAACCCCAGGTTAGGAATTGTTGAACCCTGGGTCCCAACTTGGTGCTCCAGGCTCTACACTGCATTCTGTAGGACTGAGTCCAACCACCCACATCCCAGACTTCCTAAAGCCCTCCCAAAAAGGGGCCACTCTAGCCCTTTGTTTGTGGTGCAGTTTGGTGAAACCTGACTGTCCACCAAACCTGACTATTCAGAGGACAAAGAAAGTCAGCCCCTGGGTTTGTGGGATACTTTTGGAGGACTTCCAGAGCACAAGTCCAGTGTGGCCACATATACACTGCAAAGCAATAATTCCTGAACCTGGGTCAGGCTTACCTCAGGCTCAGACCTTCCATACCTGTAGGATTCTTGGGAACCTGAGTCCAAGCCCTGAGTTAGCATATTTGTGCACTGACAGAAATGGCATTATGCTTGATCCAGAGTTTGACTTCTGAGCTTACACTGCAGTGTAGACTTACCCACTGCCACCTTCAAGCTAGCCCATGCTCCACACATCGCTAGATACAGGGTTTATGAAAGACACCTTCCTGAGCCAGATTAGTAAGAGCAGTTACTATGTGGTGGGTTCAACTCCTGCTGTGGACAATATTTGCTTTTGAATTAAGATATTCATTATGGTCCACAGAATACAGAAAGGAGTATCAAACCTCCTGACAAATACAACAGTACGGTTGCCAACTCTCCTGGTTTTGCCATGAGTCTCCCTGAATCAGGCCCTATCTCCCGGATGCTACTGCAGCCAAACCTAGAGATTTTGGGTGCTAATAGTCCGGCAGTGTAGCGGGGCTCAGGCAGGCTTCCTGCCTGCCTTTGCTGCTCCCAGAAGTGGCCAGCACCATCCCCGCGTCCCCTGGGTGGTGGGGGGAAACAAGGGGTCTCTGCGCATTGCCCCTGCCCTGAGCACCGACTCTGCAGCTCCCATTGGCTGGGCACTGCAGCCAATGGGAGCTGTGTGGGTAGTGCCTGAGGGCAGCAGCAGCGCGCAGAGCTCCCTGCTTTCTCTCCACCCCCTCACCCCCCAGGCCACTATCAGAGGGATGTGCTGGTCACTTTTGGGAGCCACCCCTGGTAAGCGCTGCCCCCCTCACCCTCTCCCGCAACCCAACCCTCTGCCCCAGCCCAGAGCCTGCACCCAAACTCCCTCCCAGAGCCCACACCCTCTTGTGCACCCCAACCACCTGCCTCAGGCTCAGCCTCAGCCTGGAACCAGCTCCCACATTTTGAACGCCTCGGCCCCACCTCATAGCCCAGAGCCTGCACCCACCCCCCCGCACCTCAACCCCCTGCCCCAGCCCAGTACAAGTCAGTGAAGATGGGGAAGAGCGAGTGAGTGGAGACGGTGCCTAGCAGAAGGGGCGTGAAAGGGGTAGAGCAAGGGTGTTTGAGTTTGTGCAATTAGACAGTTGGAAACCCTGAACAGGATGAAGTCGGGGGGATTAGGAGACAACCAGCTCTCCCCCCTGACAGCAATTCTCCTCTGCTGCTGTGGTAGGAATCATGAACATATACAGCCAATTTGTTGGATAATTAGGTCCAAAATATTAAATATAAACAAAACAGAAACGTATGTTTTTAAACTAAGGCTTTTTACAAGACTCCGTGTAATGTAATTTTTAATTTTCAAAATGATCATTGATTTCAAACACTAATATTGCAACTAATGCAAAAGAGCTAGAAAGAAAAAGTAAACAAACATTTTTGACCAACCTGAGTGAAAAGTGAAACAAACATCCTAAATATTTTAGTAATTTGAAATTGTAGTCATTTCTCCGTTTCAGTAATATGAAACGCAGGCAACAAGAAAGTTTAACGCTATTTCCAACTGCTTGTTTACTTCAGAAATAACAGGTATATCAACTGTCCTTCCTTGTTTTTGCTGAAGAACTACTGGGAGGTCCAAGGGACAATTTGAGTTTTAGTACCTTAATTGAAGGAGCAGAAGTGTTGAATCTTTAGTGAAGGCTTCTTTTGTTTAAACTGTTAGTTGTTGAAGCTAAACACATGTTTAAAGAAAGTTCAGTCTGATGAAAAATCCCTTCCCATTTCAATTGCCCAACTTTCACTCCCTTGGCTCTTGTGATGTCACCCATTTCACTGCTTCTTCTATCAAAGTCTTCCAACCTGACTGACCTTAATTTCTAACATCAAAAACCAAGCAGAGCTCTTGTGATTGAAATCTTTCAGGTTACATTTATGCCATAAAGCAGCAAAAAGGGGCACAAGACTATTTCTTCCCCACCCCACCCAATCAGGTTACCTTTGAAAAGCATGCAATGGCCAGCAATTCTTTCAAGCAACTTGTTATTGAAAGAAATGAAATCTATTTGGTGTCCCAAATATTAACATTAAACTTCTCTGTAGCAGAGTCATTTTAACAGTGCAAACAGAAACTATTATTGAAAATCTTGCTAAGTATAAATAATTATACTATATCTTAAAACTATTCATTTACAGAAGTATAGAAACCTGGAAGTGTATCACTGTAATCTTTGTCCCATATCGCCTGTTATAAAATTAAAGCATGACACTGAAAAATAGCCGAACTATTGATTTAACTGGGGTAATTGAAAGGATAGTAAGCTACACAGATGCCCACATATGAAACCTTCTTACAGCAAAAATCTTAATTCAAGATAAGTCTGTACTTACACCAACATTTATGCAGGCTAAATACTAAAAACTGTTTGCTCAGTGCTTTACTCCATCTTGCCATGTAGGAAACTCAGATTTGAAAGTAGTAGTATGACTTGCACAACAGCCAGTGGTATTTGGAAGCATGACGAAGTTATGTTGTTAGCCTTTGGAAGGTTGAGTTTTTGGTTTGTTTTTGTTAGGCAGGGAGCGGGGGTAAATAGTAAAGATGGTAGATAAAAATTGGACATGAATTTTGTGTATTTCCTAGCAGAAAGGCATGAAACAGCATTTACAGCAATCTTGGCAAAGTAACTGCTTCCCTAGCTGCAGGAATTACATGAATACACCAAGATTCTATGATTATAGAGGGAAACCGGAAAATCGTAATAAAGGTATTGCCCCAGAGGTGAAAACTCTTTCAAGATAAGCTGTCAAGCAGGGTATTCGGGAATCTGACAGAGCATATATCACAAAATATAAGCACCTATCTGTAAAGTACTTACAAAAAAACCCAGAAACAATGCTAAGCAAAAGCATAAATCCACAATCTCTACCACAAATAATATGATCGCCATACTGATCATGTGAAAGAATGTTTCCATGGATTTTAGCTAATACCTTCTCTTAATAAGGCAGGGTATCATTTTACCAAAATCTCATTCACTATTTTTTTTTCAAGCTGCTAGCTAAATACCAGTTCAGCCAAAATAGTTTCAAATTATTTGTACTAAGCAGCCGAACCTAGTAGGGCTCTGAAAAAGATTAAAGCTGTTTAACAATTCATTAAACATGCAGTTTGCATAAGGTCTACCTTCATAAAATGTACACCTTAAGTAACTCACATTTTTCTTCCAGATGCCAAGTTCAGTTGCATAACTTCACAGATCAACTTCAGTACCTGTCTTTTCCCTAAACAGCTCTGTACGACCTCCAATTCCACAACCAGAATTCTCTCAGAGCTCATTTCATCATTTCCTGTGGGCTGCTGAAATCCTTGTAGCTCAAACTAAGGTCATTCCTTCACATTGCAGTGCTCTCACAGATCTGAGGTTTTTTCACAACCATTGCTGACATTTACATACTGCAGTAACACACTGGGACTGCCTTTCCTACACACTATAATAAATCTGAATGTTCAAAACATAAATCTTTCATTCAAAGTATGAATTCACTGAAGACAGTTTTAAAATATATGATTAGTCTAGTGAAGAATTAAAGGAGAAAGTTTAATTTTTTTTTTTAAAACTATAGCAGTGAAATTGAAATGGTTGTGGTACCAATTTCACAAATACACATGAACATCCCTAGTTAAGAGTTAGCTATGATGTTTCTATTTTTACAGACTTAAAAAGTTGGATTACTGTGTTTCAGGAAGAGTAGAGTGGGTTATAATCACTAATATAATACTGACACGGAATAGAAGCAAGTCCAAGCCTGTAGGATAAAGCTAACCAATTTCAAGAAAACTAAACTGTTTCACTTTAAAGTGCAACTAGAGCTTTCACTTTTTTTTTTTTTTAAGTAGTAACCATTCATTGATTTTTCGTTTAGATCAATTTTACCCCATGAACCATCCCTGGCAGAGATTTCTTTCCTGTCACTATTAGTGAGGACTAACTGGCATGACATGCTACTGCCAACAGAAGGTTCTGCTTGAAATAACCTAGAAAAACCTAAAGATGAGGAAAGATGAGTAGGTGGGGAAATAAGAAGAAATCTGGCTGTCACAGCAACAGAGCAAACTGAAGGAAGTAAGGAGAGAAAGGTGGGCACAGACCTTCCTATGTATGTAGTGTCTCACTGAGATTTTTTTTCTGAAGGCGAGGACAGGGAATATAGGTTGTGTCCTTTTCCTGTATTTTCTAAGTCCCAGGTTACACTAGAAAAGGCTTCTAGTATAGTTATACTTGCAAAACCTTTTCCTAGGGTAGGCACAGCTTATACCAGCCAAAACAGTTTCGTTATTATACTAGTTTGCTGAGTGAAATAAGCTATATTGGCAAAAGCACTTTTTTGCTGATATAACTGCATCCATATTAGGACTTGTGCTAATATACAAATGTCATTAGAAATCACATTCCTAACCAACCTTACTATATCGGCAAAAGATGTAAGTGTAGACTGGCCTAAACACATCTAAACAGGTGTTGAGACTGAGCCCAAGAGAAGAAATTGCAGCTGTCATGGATAGATACCCTTCTGGGAGACAGAAGGTATAACAGTCAAAGATAATGACTGCATGTACCATCAAGGCACACCCATCTCTTCAGACACCACACCTCATCTCTCAAAAGACATTAAAGTGCAGTCTAGTAGTTATGCTTGTGCTGTCAAGGTAATAATGACTATTTATCATTTAGTACTATTTAGTTGCTTTTTGCAAATGTAAAGTATTCATTTCCAACCCCAATGGTTCAAAAAGATCAGACCTTAAAACAATCACTTCTACCTCTATCCAGCAGAACTTATTTTTGGCACTGGTGCAGAATTTATTGACTCCAGACCTCAGAAGAATGTAGTTTTCTGTACTATCCATATGAAAGACACACCTGGCCTTTCTAATTCTTGCTTCATTTAACAAAACAGTGATCTGTTCCTTTTAAATGAATCAACAATGGGGCTTTTTATCCAAACTGTTTCCAAATCAAGATTTGAAAGGCTGAAGCAGGTACTATAGCATTACAAGAAAACAGAAAATTATTCAGATCTGAGACTAAAAATATTAACGACACTCTAGTGCTTAAAATAGATACGAAAATTATATTTGTAATTAACTTTTTTTAAGCTAAACACACCAAGTTGTTCCTTAGACAGTTTACCTTTTGAATCTTATTCACTGCTGATTAAGACAAAGACAAGACAGAGCTTGAAACGAGACTGTTGAGTTTTGGATCACATTTGAACTCTGTTTAAATGTTCTTCCAACTTAAACCATGGTTCAGATAGGCTCTCTCATTCACTTTTAATTCTAGCCCAGCAGTTCTCAAAACTGGGTCACAACTATTTTAATGGGGTTGCCAGGGCCAGCATTAGACTTGTTGGGGCCAGATGGGCTGAAGTCAAAGCCCAAGGGCTTCAGCCTGGAGTGGCAGGGTTTGGGCTCCACCCCGCCCTGTGTCATGTAGTAATTTTTGTTGTCAGAAGGGGGACATGGTGCAAGGAAGTTTGAGAACCACCGTTCTAGCCAATTTCACTTTCAGATTCTCATACATCACTATACTACTGCAACATGAGGTTGCCAACACTGTAAGGGGATATTGATTGCTACATGAATTTACAGGGAATTAAGCATTTATATTTATGCTGATTTAAACTGAAGACTTCACTGACATTTTTAATTTTTCATATAGTTAGGTCTTTTTAAATAAAAAAAAAAATTACTGCATACTAAATCGTAGGTCTAAAGTACCTGAAAATATTCCTTTAAATACTAATGTCATTAACAAATTCAAAATCTTACAAGTAGTTTAGCTAGCAAGTTGAAAGTTTGTTCACGCCTTCTTAAGCCAGTAGCCTAAGAGCTAAAGTAGTAAACTAAAATTTCCACCGTGTACAAAAAGGTGTTGCCTTTAGAAAACAGAGTCAGCGGTGGACGGGCCTCAGAGAAGGGCCGGGGTAGGGGTGTTGGTTTTGTGTGATTAGAAAGTTGGCAACCCTATCTACAGCTTTAATTAAATTAATGTACTAATATGCATTGTTGTAATCTCTACAGTCACCCACCCTTAGAGGAAAAAGTTAAATTTACAATTTGAGAAGAAATCAGATGCAGAATTACCAATCCAAGATACAGTGATCTATTTTTTGAGAGTTCACTTTATTTTGTCACAAGCCTCTTGTTCTTTTTTGCTTTATTGACTCTGTCAAGCAGCAACAAGCTGTGCACTATTAACATCAATAATTTGTGTTCCGATGCAACAGGCAACCCAAAGCGGCAGTTACAGTTTGTTTGAAATTCAATGTAAAGTATAATTAGTGAACCACTGGAAAAAAAAAAGTAAAGTAAAAATTAGAAGGATTTCTGCACCTTCAGGAACAATGCCATTTTAGAATTAAAAATATCAAACTTGAACCTCAAAAGATGCAATTCAAATCCAACTTCTAGAACTAAATAACTAAACCAGATCTACACATTGTTTCCTTCAGCCTTTAACAGAGCAAAGAGAAGAAAAACAATTCTCCTTGAGACTACAGGTTTATATTATACAGTTAGTCCAATAATATAACAGGAATTGTCAGGCAACTTTAACAGGCAGTGCTACTAGCCCCTCCCACAATTATTCAGGTTTTTCTCCTATATTTGTAAATAATGTTTTGTTAAATTTGAGCTAACATATACATTTAACTACATTACACACTATGCTCTGATGGTGAAGCACTCAACTAGCCTTCATGCAGAATCAGCCTTAAGTCTACAACACTTCCTTGCCCTCATTTTTACATGCATGATCCTCAATTCCTAGGGTAGGAGAGGGAAAAGGCCTTGAAGCTATCCAAGGAAATCAACTTACAATATGAAACTACTGAGGAAAAGCTCTATGTAGCACAGAAGAGTGAATAGCTTGGCATCTTGGTTACAATACTTGACTTATGATTATGGTATTCTGTGATTACTGGAGTGGGTCACCTGACTGGGCACAGAGGGGGCTAGCATTGCAAAACCATAGTTATACCACTACCGTATGCTGCAGTGCACCAGTCAAGCAATTGTTCTCTACTTTCTGTGGGATACAAAAAAAAATAAATCTGCTTTTTAAAAAAGAGTGAAGGGTAAAGCATCTGAGAGTTTAAAGCTGCAATTTTTGCAGGAACAATGCATTTGAGTGTCACCAAGACTAATGTTTCTATTTGCCCAAGTCAAGAACCTTTGGGGAAAAAAGTCATATTAAAGCATGCAGGAAACTGTTAATCAAGTTACTAAAGTGCACAGCTAATGAAGAATTGAATGGACTTATGGTTAATATAGCTATGTGGTTTTAGACTTTGCCCATCCCTCCACCAAGCAGACGATGTGGCTCCAGTGGCACCTCCTCAGGCAGCAGCAGGTGCTTCAATGGTGGCGGAGGAAGCAAGATGAGGACAAGGAAGAAGAGGACACCTAGCAACAGCTACTACAGAAGCAGTTTCTGGACTCAGGAAACCAGTATGGATTGATAGAAAAGAATAGTTCTACAGACCTGGGATGACCAGCAGAGACAAGAATTACAAGATGGCAAAGAAAACCATTTTGGAGATACATGCTGAACTAAAGCCAGAGCTACAATGACAACTTAGCAAAATGCAGTGCTCCATACCCATGGAGAAGCTGGCTGTAACTGCAGTCAGGAACTTTTACCAGTTCTTTAGCCAACCAAGTCACAATGGGTAGACTGACTGACTGTTGGGGCCACTGTCAAGCATGTGTGTAATGCCACGGATAAGGTACTGTTGCTCTGGGTTATAAAGTTTGGTAACGCTCAGGAGACTGATGGCTTTGCACGTATGGAATTCCTAAACTGTACTGGGACAACTGAGGCGACCGACGTGCCTACTATTTGCCCCGGCACCCTCGTATCAGGACTCAGAACTCATGAACAAAAATTTCTTCATGGTGCTCCATGGATTTGTCGACCGCCACTGGAGGCTTACAAACAAAGGCTGGGTGGTCTGGAAGGGCCCACGATGCTAGGATCTTTCGGAACTCAGCTCTATTTAAATTAGTGGGGAAAGAACCATTTGCCCATGTGAACATTGCTCTGGTTAACCTTGGAGGATCCAGAATTATCCTTTGCTTCCCTAGTTAATAAAAACATTCACAGGCCACTTGATTAGAAGGAAGAAACTGTTTTAACTACCGCCTCAGTAGCTGTAAAATGACAATGGAGGGTGCATCTGTATGTTTGAAAGGGAGATAGTGCTTGATGTGCAATAGGTTGGAACCAGCATAAAACCCCCCACAGATCATAGCAGTATGTTGTATTGTTCACAGTATTTGCAAGAGTAAGGAGAAAGCCTTAGCGATAGGTGGAGGCTGAAGCAGGGGCAGCTCTAGGTATTTTGCCGCCCCAAGCACAGCAGGCAGGCTGCCTTCAGTGGCACGCCTGCGAGAGATCCCCGGTCCCGTGGATTCGGCAGTATGCCTGCAGGAGGTCCGCCGAAGCCGTGGGACCAGTGGACCCTCCATAGGCATGCCGCCGAAGGCAACATGCCTGCCGTCCTCGCGGCGACCGGCAGAGCGTCCCCTGCAGCTTGCAGCCCCAAACATGTGCCTGGTGTGTTGGTGCCTGGAGCCGCTCCTAGGCTGAGGTGAAGAGATTTGCTCAGAGGTTTGAGTGGCAGCCAGCATGATGTCCAATACAAAACGCAAACAGCCAGGGCAATATTAACTAGGATACCTGTTACTCTTATTTTTAGTCTCAGGCCTAACGTTGTGCAGCTGTATACCCAGCTTTTAACCCATGGAGGGGTAGCAGAGTTTTTTTTCTTCAGTGTTATGGGGAGTGGCAGTACAACACTGTGGCACTCGCTGTGTACCTCGTGTCTTTGCCTATGTTTGTAAAATCTTGTGAATTAGCACAAACTTCTCTCTGTGATATGAACTGTGGACTCCATATGAATAAAGTGCTAAAGTCTTTTATTAGTAAACAATCTATCATGCAACAAACAAATGAACCTTCAACTGTCATTTTCCAGTTTTGTTTCAATTATTAAACATATTAAAAACAATTATCTAATTACAAAGAACCTTTTCATTAAACCAGTCATGAAACAAAAACAGCAAAGTGCAACAGAACAGTGCAGGCCACAACTCAAGGGATGGGTGCGGGCAGAGAGACCTTGAAGTCAGAGTAAGTACAGCAACTCCTCCCTTAACATCATCCCGGTTAATGTTATTTTGTTGTTATGTCACTGTTCTATTAGAGAACATGTTCATTTAAAGTTGCATAATGTTTGGTTATAATGCCTCCAACCCCCCACCCCCAGTGCCTCCTGCCTGCCAGCGGGCCTCGCAGATCAGCACCTCCCCGCTCCCTCTCCCTCTCTATGCCTCCCAACCACCACAATCAGCCGTTTCACGGCATTCAGGAGGCTAGGGGTGAGGGGGACAGAGAGACGACGTGGCACACTTGGGGGAGGGGATGGAACAGGGGCAGGAAGATGCAGGGTAGGGCCTTGGGAGAAGAGGTGGAGTGGAGGCAGGCCTGGGGCTGAGCATCCCCTAGCACTTTGGAAAGTCAGCACCTGTGCATGGGCCATCCAGAGGATGGAGTGGTGCGCTCTAGTGGGATAGCGTAGGTTCATCATCACGTTCATTTTCCACAGGGAAGTGTTTGCAGCTGCTGCCATACCTCTGTTGTGTCTCCTCCCTCCATCGGTACTACCCTGTAGAGTGTGAGGCTACATTAACAACATGTTAACCCTTGAGGGCTCAGCTAAGTGCTAGTTCATCATTTAGCAGCAAGGCAATCCCTGGGAAATATCCCACCAGATATCAACACGGTTGCTTTAGGAGAAGCTCAGGTTGCTCATGAGCAGGTCCCCAGACAATCCTCTGATTAGTGACTGCAGGGAGATTTGGGGAAAGGGGAGCTGCTGTAACGTGAGAGACCAAGAAACAAAAGGGGATCACATAGGACATTGTTCCAGTGACCCTGTGCACGTCTGTTTTAAATGTAATAGTGGAGGGCTATGTATCGCTCTTCATGCAGATTGGGGCGGAAACTACTATAGCAACATTATAGTAGACTATATAAACAGCCATTGTTGTTTACGTTGTGTCCGTACAAGTAAAGTATTCCCTGAACATTTCTAGTGCGTTGTAATTGTACAGTATCACCTAGCATTGAGTCAAAAATGCCCAGCAAGTGATAGTGGAGTGCCTAGCAATAGCAGTACTACTAGTAGTAAGAAAATTAGGAAAACCACATGTTTGAATACTAAATTATATGTTTTAGTGCGTTTTGATGCAGGGGAGCGTACGGTTGACATTGGCATCACTCTAGGTCTTACTATGAGCACTGTGAGAACAAATCGGAGTAATGCCAACAAGATCAGGGCTAATGCTCAGTGTGTAACACTGCTTAATGCTACTAAAATAACTCTATCAAGAAGAAGTTTGATGGAAAAACGTCTTCTCTCAGCGTGGATAGAGGACCAAAACCAGCGGAACATACCTCTAAGTTTGGTAGTGATACAAGCTAAGAAAAAAAAGTTTGTATGACAATTTGAAGAGAGACCAAGGTGAAGGATCACAGATAACGATGTTCATGGCAAGTCATGGATGGTTTGATCAGTTCAAGAGACGGTTCCACTTGCATAACACCAAAGATGTCCGGTGAGATAGCTAGTGTCAATACTGGAGCTAAAAAATTCCCCAACTATCTCAAGAAAATAATTGAGGAAGGTGGCTATTCACCTAAGCAAGTCTTCAATGTCGATGAAATGGGCCTCTACTGGAAGAGGATGCCTGAATGGACTTACATTCCCCAAGAGGAGAAGACAGCACCCAGTTAAAAGCAGCTAAAGAGCACCTAACCTTGCTTCTAGGTGGTAATGCTGTCGGAGACAAGAAGATGAAACTGCTGACAGTGCACTAATCTGAACCACCAGGAGATCAAGGGATTTTCAAAGAAACACCTTTCGGTCATTTGGATATCCAATAAGAAGGCATGGATAACTGCAGTTTTTTTTTTCCAGAATGGCTGACTCTTTATGCCGTCCCTGCATAGAAGGAATACTGCGCCAAGAAAAATCTTGATTTCAAGATTTTATTGCTTATTGATAATGCACCGGCTCATCCAGTCAACCTGGACAACCTGTGTGAAAATGTCAAAGTTATCTTTCTGCCAGTTCACACACAAATTCACCCAACCCAGAGACCAAGGAGCCATCACGGCATTTAAGACATATTTCTTACGCTGTACTTTTGACCAGCTCATCAGAGGCACTGATCGGGAAAGCAAACCTACGATTTGGCAATTTTGGCATGACAACATCCTCAAGTGCATTGATAACATAGGTGAGTCCTGGGCTGAAGTTACTCAGGCGTGCATGAATGGTGTGTGGGGGAAGCTGTGGCCTGAATGTGTCAATGACTTAAAAGGATTTAAAGATGTTGTCCCCACTATAAAGAAAGATATCCTTGGCTTGGCCAAGAAAGTGAGTTTTGATGAGGTGGAAGAAGCTGACATTACACAACTTCTGCAATCACACAGAAAATGTGCAATCACTAGCCAACGAAGATCTGATGCAACTAGAGGTGATGAGAGCAACAGAAGAAGAGTGCCAAGAAGTAAAAGAAGAGCTAACCCATTGAAATTTGACTGCCAAATGCCTTTCTGAAGCTTTCCAAATGATTGAAGCTGGCTTGCAAATCCTTCGTAATGACGATCCTAACAGGGAACGCAGCTCCAATGTGATTACAGGACTTGGTTATGTAATTATTTGCTATAAAGAAGTTTACCAAGAGGAGGGGAAAAAAAAAAAAAAGAGAGAGAGAGAGAGAGAGAGAGAAAGCAAAACAATCTCTAGATGTGTTTTTCCAAGTTGGTAAAGTTCAGTAAGAACAGCAAGAGGAGCAGCCAGATGATCCACACTCTTCTACCCTCTGACTCCACTACCTCAACAAAGCTTCACAATCATCATTGCTGAGTACAGTATTGTTTGTTTAAAATTGTTCAAAACTTACTGTATATGTATATGATGTCTTTTGTCTGGCAAAAAAACATTTCCCTGAAGCCTAAACCCCCCTATTTACATTAATTCTTATGGTGAAATTGGATTCACTTAACATCATTTCGCTTAGTCACTTTTTTCCAAGAACATAACTATAACATTAAGCGAAGAGTTACTGTACATGTCTTGGCTCTGCCTCTTCTGGTTCGTGGGACTTCTGGCATGGAATGCTGAAGCCCAAAGTTACATGGGCAATAAGGCGGCTCAAAAGAGTTGGGTCCCAGGTACTACTGTTCCCTGAACTGGGGTCTGGGAGGGGAATGGCCTCCGGGAGCAGTGCTACAGTAGAAAGGAGTTACTGTTGTTCCCAGCAGCTTGTATTGTCCAGGGGCTGCATAACATGGCTGGGGGCTGGTGTGCAATGCTACATTGCCTACTACCTTAACAGTGCACTGCAACAGGGCATACTGGTTTGGTATGGTCTCCAGGAGTTCTCTCTGAATCTCGTTTTCCATACTATCTTTGGCCATAGCAATGCCCTTTCTTAACTACCATGCTGTCCTTCACCACAGCAACGATCTCCCTGAAAAGCTCCTTACTCCATTCCCCTCGATCCTCAGATACTACCTCCACCTCTACACATTTTGGGTTTTTTTTTTTTAGGGCTATGTAATCATGTCCATGAACATTTCATTGCAAATTTTCCATTTTCTCCCTCTCAGGTTTCACAACTGCTCAGCCATTAATAAGGGTGTGTACTTGCAGGTTTGGCCAGTGCAGGCGCAGAGGTATTAAAAAAATGACAAGTTAATTGTTCATATTCTAGGGAGAGTATAACAGTATTTTTTTACATGCATTTCTGGCTTTACCTCACTGAGATTCTTCCCAGTCTTGGGGGAACCTTGAAGATGTTAAACGATACATGCACAGGGATTTTTTTCTGTGCAGTATCGGTTGCATAGCTTTGCCATTATGTCTTGGAGGCTGGGTGGGATTGGGAATTACGTTTCCCGTCTGGGGACAGGGTTGGGAATTATGTTCCCAGTCTGGCTTTGTAGCTTTGCCCCTTATATATAGTTATATGGTGTCAGAGGGTTTAGGGGCACTAGTCTAGGGTTGAGCTAGATAGTAATCCTCTCTACATCCCCTTTAGGATGACATTACACTGAAAAGGTGAGTGGGAGGCAGAGAATGGGCTTCTACAAAAAGGCAAAGGGCAGACCAGCGAGATACACTGAAGTTATTCACCAAGATGTTCGCCCCACTCCAGAAGTGCTGCAGGAGTGAAGGGGAGTCACAAGGTACACTGGTGGGGATGGCCATGCAGCTATTCCTCAATCTCCAATAAAAACTGAGCAAATTCTCCACCTCAGATTTTTATTTCTTCTGCAGGCATGTTGAAAGTGCAGAGGAAAAATATACAGGGCTCTGCAATGATAGCCTGAAGCATTCACTGTTACCAATCTGTAAATGTATGCTACAGGGCCATATTCTGATAAATAAAATCTGTCACCTTTGGCAGCACTTCAGTGTATTCCCCCTCCCCGCACATGCTGCTCAAATTTGGCACAGCTGCTCTATCATAACAGAGGAGTAACTGGGCCAAATCTGAGTGAGTGGCATTGCAACCTGATGCACAAATGTCACTCAAATATGGCATGCCCACACAAGACAACTGCTCAGAAATCTGCCACCCTGGACAGCTTCTTAGCTTGTCTACATCTAGAGCAGCCTCTGCACAGGGCATTTACAGAGGAGATACTCTGCAGCTTTACAGGCCTGCAACACTGATTTCTACCTAACGTAAAGTGAGAACACTAACCAATTTTTTTTTCCTGTAACCACATCTCAATAATTTTTTGCATTTCACTCAAAAGAATGTTTTCCTTATTCAAATATGACGTGGGAGAGGGTTGAGCAGAGGCTACGGTTGTCCACCATTGTGAGACGGCTAACAGCAGTGGGAAGGGGAAAGAAAAATAGTACATGGGTATGCGGTTTCCACAGTGTGGTCCTGAAAATGGTACCTATTAGTAGCTTTAGCAAAAGATGGGGGCAGATAGCCCAATCAGATTAGCCACCATTTTGAAAGGTTAATGAGAGTGAATGGACAGCATGGGCTGATGAAGACTTCTAGCTCACATCTGCCTACAATGGCTGCGGCCTTGGTGCTTCCAGAACAGAAGCTAGCATGGCTGTATAGCATAATAAATTAAAACCTAAGAAGTAACTTTAAAAATATTAAACTTATATGCTATGGTCCCCTCCGTAGGAGTCTCCTCAGTGCCGGTCTGGGTTGCTGCCTGGGACTCAGGGTTGGTTGCTGCAGGGCAAAACTGGGCCGTGTACCTGTCTGGCATCAGGATCCTGAGTCCTAGACAGATCCTTGCTTTCCAGGGAGATCTCTTTGCTGGCCTCGTGATCATTCCCCACATGACACTTGCTGGTCATCCTGGGAGGGGGTGGGAGCAAAGAGTAGAAAGGAGGGGGTGGAGCAGCAGCCAGCAGGCTGTACAAGCTACCTAGGTTGGGTGGTTGTGCAGTTATATAAAATCCTGTCCAGTGCCTCAAAAAACAGACAGGTTACATATCTCTGGCCAGATTTTTTCTTGTGTTTCATTATAACGTAGGTGCTCCTGAGCTATTTGGTCTCTATCTGGCACTGTTCGGCGCCTGGATCATGGCCCCTCAAAGACATCTGCCTAGGACTATCCACAAGAAGGTCTTTATTCCAGTAGCTGGCCACAAGAGCTTCCAGCACCGATGCTTTTCCCCAGATGGGAATTAGATCCAGGGTCTTGGCGTGGCTCCAAGCATCTGCTCAGGGCATGTTGTAGGGCATCTGGAGTTTATCACCGCTATTGTGACAAAACAGAATCCAGGAGCAAATGGACAAAATCTGGCTGTGTGCCAGCTTATATACAAGAGGGGGGCATCCAATCAACTTGACCCCAGAACCAGGCTGGACGCACAGGTAAACAGACACATCAGTGACGGCTGACCGTAAAGTAGTATGGGATAGGCACTGGCAGATTGCCAGAGTAGTTGGCAGCAGCATTGTACGCATGTGTACAAACCAGACTACGTTGCTTCACAGTAAAGTCAATTCACTTTAAAAGAGGACTCCAGAGTTCACAATAAATGCAGAGTTAGTGTACTATAATGAACTACTTCATGTGTATGCAAGTGTTCTCAAACCGAATTAACTCAATTCAATTCCATGTAGACAAGCCATAAAACTAATTAACGTTTAGGACTTAACTTGAGCCTAGACTTATACCTAAAATACCCGTACAGTTGTCTATCAAATGTGAAACAAGCTCCCACCACCTATTTTACAAGAGGTCATGTACTGTTTCAATAACACCATAAAAAGTATTACATTTAACATTTAAGTGCACAGAAAATTTGCACCTTGGGATATTTGTTTCAAAAGTAAATTTTTGATTTTGAAAGAACAGTGGACCTGTCACTAATGCAGAGTAACTGAATAAGATGTGATAGCCATAAAAGTGTACTATACTGCTTAAAAAATTAAACTGAGTTCGTTTTAACTTTTAGCGTAGTAACTCAGTTCTCTCTCACTAAAACCCAAATATTTAGAAACTGAAGTTAATGAAAAGAACTTGTCAAGCTAACAGCATTCAGATTTTAAGACAATAGTTTAATGTTCGTGCCTTGGGATATTTATATTTCATCGTACCTGGTGGTTTTCTTGTTTTTTTTATGAAAGGGAAAGCAGCTGCCCTTCCTTTCCCAATCACTGCCACAGGGGATTGGAACATACAGTATGCTATATAGAAGTAAATCAAAAATTTACTTTTTTGTAACCTGCCCCTGCCACAGAACAGCAACAATGCACTACAGTTTCAAAGAATTGGAGTTGAACTGCATTCCATGATTCATGGACCAGTAAGATTTGGGAAAAGAGGAACTGCTGTGCTTCTTTAATAGTAATTACTCCCCCAGATCAAGGAACAGAAGTGATGGGCTCTGAAAGCCATAAGAATAATGGCTGTGAATCAGGACATTCAAAATGAAGGAAATCTTCCAAACTTCAAAGGAAAACTCCCCTTCTCCCTCATTACCATAAAATAAAATTTATGGCATATTCAATTTTTCATTTTGTATTAAATGAAATCAGTTTAACATCTGCTAACACTGGCAAAAGAGGGGTTGTTGTCAGGGTGGAAAGCCTTCATTTAAACCATTAGTTCTAATCAACTTTTCCATTTGTACTTCAGTTATTTTATATACAGAAAGATGCACTCCTATTGGTTGATATAACCACTAAATGATTAAAACATGCTGATTTACAACTCAATAGAGCCTTCACCTTAGACTTGGTACATCTTTTCGCTACCTAGGAGAGTACTCTATAACTACACATATTTAATTATATAGCTTAATATTTTCAGATTCTTATTAATTGTACTTTTTAGTACATTAGAAAATGGTGAATGATATATTGCTTACTTAACTAGATAATTAACTGTTTGCTCATGATTTATGTCAAGCTGCATTAGTATGGTAACTGCAATTTAAAACACAAAACAAATTTTATAGGTTTGTGTTTTTTAAATAAAAACAACCTTAAATGTTTTGGATACAAACTTCAGGTATTCTTCCATGAGCTGGAGGATAAGGACAAGTCTACACTTAAAATGCTCCATCTGCACAGCTTCACTGATGCAGTTGCGCTGCGACAGCACTTTAATGAAGATGCTCTAAGCTGACAGGAGAGAGCTCTCCTATTAGCATAGTTAATATTTATGAAAAGATGGTAGCTATGTCAGTGGGAGAAGCTCTACCACTGACATAGTGCCATCTACCCAGTGGGGTTGTGGATTTTTCACACCCCTGAACAACTTAATTATACCAATATAGGTCTGTAGTACAGACCAGACCTAAGTTTTCACAGTTGGAGGAGTCATAAATGTTCATAATTTGAGAAGTGAGCCAATCAGAGCTCAGGTAGGGAGACTACCCAGGTGGGCTCAGTGGATGATCCTGATGAGATACGTGATAGTGCTTCTTGAAGTCAGAGGCTGGGTCCCTGTCACTGTGATGACTTTACTAGTCCCTTGCACCCAGTAGCACAGCCCCTGGGTTCCTCACAGAATCAAGTCCTTAATACAATACATGACCTATTGTGCTATTATTTATAAAAGGTTGACTTAAAAAAAGTTAAAATCAGGGGAAAACTTCTCTCTTTATATAGAAAAGTAGCCCTTAACTCAACGTTTTGGACAGAGGCTCATGGATTCAGCATATTTGTTTTTTATTTAAAAGTTTTTGTAATAAATTTAAGCCTTAATGTATTTTATATAGAGCTGTTGAGCAATTAAAAAAATAACTGATTAATCGCACTGTTAAACAATAGAATACTATTTAAATATTTTTGGATGTTTTCTACATTTTCAAATATATTGATTTCAGTTACAACACAGAATACAAAGTGTACAGTGCTCACTTTATATTTATTTATTACAAGTATTTGCACTGTAAAAAAACTAGTATTTTTCAATTCACCTAATACAAGTACCATACTGCAATCTTTTTATCATGAAAGTTGAACTTACAAATATAGAATTATGTAAAAAAACTGCATTCAAAAATAAAATAATGTAAAATTTTAGAGAGTCTACAAGTCCACTCAGTCCTGCTTCTCGTTCAGCCAATCAAGTTTGTTTACATTTGCAGAAGATAATGCTGCCCACTTCTTGTTTATAGTGACACCTAGAAGTGAGAATTCTGTTATAGCCGGCATTTCAAGATATTTACATGCCACACATGCTAAACATTCGTATGTCTCTTCATGCTTCGGCCAGTAATCCAAACACAGAAAAATGTACAGGCACTTTTTCTGCTAAGATTATTGGGGAAAAGATGGTGGTTGGTGAATATTTTTCAGGCTGAGACTCTGAACAGAAAAACTCAGCAGTGATAGGGTTGATTTATAATTGCAACACAGGAAGTATTGACATGATATTAGAATATGCACCCTTAGAATGTGAAAAATCACCCTTCTCATTCTTATCCATAGTGAGTGAAAAGGCTTAAATTGCCAATTTCAGCAGCATTTAAGATTTCATTTAAAATATTAGGTTTCTAGCCTTCAAAAATACCTTTTGAACGTAAACTGATGAAGTGCCATATGTCTACAGCAGGGGTGAGCAAACTACAGCCCATGGGCAAATCCGGCCCACGAGCCCTTTTAAGCTGACCCACAATCTCCAGCTGGGGCACTGGGTCACGGGCTGCACCACGCGGCTCCTGAAAGCCACGGCATGGCCCCACTCTGAGGGTTGCAGGTCGCTCCATGCCTAGGAGCCAGAGAAGGGACATGCCACTGCTTCCAGGAGCCACTTAGAGCCCACACCCCGAGCCTCTCCCCATGACCCAACCCCCTGCCCCAGCCCTGATCCCCCTCCCGGTCTCCAAAGCCCTTGATCCCAGCACAGAGCACCCTCTTGCACTGCAAACTTCTCATTCCCAGCCCCACCCCAGAGCCTGCATCCCCAGCCGGAACCTGCACCCCTTCTCACACCCCGACCTTTAAACCCCTCAGTCCCAGCCCAGAGCACCCTCCTACACCCCAAACTCCTCATCCACAGCCCCACCTCTGAATCTGCAACCCCAACCAGAGCCTGCAAACCCTCTGACACCCCAACCCCAATTTTGTGAGCATTCATGGCCTGCCATACAATTTTTAGTCCCCGATGTGGCCCTCAGGCCAAAAAGTTTGCCCATCCCTGGTTTACAGGCTAAGGATGGTCACTTTAGTGCCTCTGCTGCTGCTCACAGCTCTCTCAAGCCCTACCAGAAAGAAAGTATTAAGACTGTCAGTTTCACAGATCCACACAGGGTTCTGAATACCAGTTGTAAACCAAAGCACGTCCCAATCACTGTGCTATATATAGCACCAACACGGGTCCCATGAATAAGCTGCATCACTCTACCACCCACCACAAATAGGCAGGAGACTAAGGTAGGAAGAGAAAGCTCTGAGAGCAGATATGAAAGAATGGGTGCATCAGACACCCATTTGCCAGAGCAGAGTCCAAGGACAACAAAATTCTAACACCCCTTTCCCACCCAGCACAATCGTGCAGGATGGGCTAACTCACCAAAGTACTGACCCTGTATTTAACTACTGAACCCTGCAAACTCATTTTTCATATAGGCTGCTGGATAATAGATTTTGATATTGGACAATATTCAGAGAAGTGCAGCAATCCCAAGAAACCTTGTAGATCCAGAAAGCTCAAATTTTTATCCTGCATTCAGTGAAGGAATTACATATATCCAAAAATTCTACCATAAATGTTGGACCCTGTGTAAGATTAAGAGATTCCACAAAAAAAATTAGGGCTTAATACCCATTTTCAAAAAAAGAGACAGACTTCTAAGTCACTTAGAGACTTTTGAAAATTTTACCCTTATTCAAATTCCCACTTCTACAGTTGTTATAAGTAACATCCAAGATTACTGTAACAGACAGAGGAAAAATATATTTCTGTGTTTTTCTACTGTCAGTTCCCTATTTGTGCAAATACATTTTACAAAAACAGGGAACAGAAACCTTTTTGAACAGGAAAATGAATGTAAAGAAAATAAATCAGATGGGGTAATTGTAGGACTTGAAACAGTTTAATTTTTTTCAACTGACATGACTTTACATTTTTTGTCCCTTTTCGGTATTTCACACCTTCTTTAAGTACAACACTGATCTGTAAAATCCTTTCTATTGAGTGACATATAGAATATATGCCTTGCATTCTTTCCTCCTCTAGTACAGATATGATAGCCTGACAGACTAAGAAAAACTCAATTCTGAACATGTGAACTGAAGAAATTCTTAAAATATTATGTAAATTCTATAGAACAACCTATGTTTGCAGAGTCCAACGATCCCAGTTCTGTTAGACAATTGCTCCGAATTTAGTTCTTTCTAGAATACAGGTGCGTATGTTAGAAGATATTGGGGAATGGGACAAAGCAAGTTACACACCATGCTCTCTGAAAGACAACTTTTTCTTTATTTAATCTAAAGGTAATTAGACGGACTTACACATTTTCCCATTTTGTATATGAAAACTCTGGAGCGGAGGATATTAAGCAATCAGCTTTTGGCTACAAAAGAGGCCTACATTTGGTTAAGCGGAGCTGGTAGAAGCTGCCAATGTTGAATCAACTGGTAATCCAAGGGGAAGTGGTGACTTTAAAAAGGAGATGGAAGGATAGACAAAGGTTTCTAACCATTAGAGGAGTGAAATTCTGGAACAGCCTTCCAAGGAGAGTAGTGGGTGCAAAAGACATATCTGGCTTTAAGACTAAGCTTGATAAGTTTATGGAGGGGATGGTATGATGGGATAGCCTAATTCTGGCAATTAATTTGGCAACTGATCTTTGATTATCAGCAGGTAAGTATGCCCAGTGGTCTGTGATGGGATGTTAGATGGGGTGGGATCTGAGTTAGGAAAGAATTCTCTGTAGTGAGTGCTGGCTGGTGAGTCTTGCCCACATGCTCAGGGTTTAACTGATCACCATGTTTGGGGTCGGGAAGGAATTTTCCTCCAGGGCAGTTTGGCAGAGGCCCTGGAGGTTTTTCGCCTTCCTCTGCAGCATGGGGAGGTCACTTGCTGGAGGATTCTCTGCACCTTGAGGTCTTCAAATCACAATTTGAGGACTTCAATAACTCAGACATAGGTTAGGAGGTTGTTACAAGAGTGGGTGAGTGAGATTCTGTGGCCTGCATTGTGCTGGAGGTCAGACTAGATGATCATAATGGTCCCTTCTGACCTTAAAGTCTATGAGTATGGTAGGCTTCTTTGCTCTCCTGGACACCACCTGCCTCAGCAGATTTCCCACTTGCAATTTCAGAACCAAACCACCACTCATAGTTGAGAGAGAGTCTGGAGTACAGAGGATCTCAGCAATACCTTCTCTTTAAATCAAAACCCCCCTCCTGGTCTTCTACACTCTCCAAAACTCTGCAGGCAGTGTGGGCTATGATCTGTGTGTAATAAAAGCCAAATATTGTGGATGCTTCCTGGCCTTGGAGTTCTTGAAAGAATTAGCTGTGTTGTATAGCTGGGAGGGCAGGACTTCTACTCATGGGACTGAGAACCTATAGAATGCCAATGCCTTGAGGTGCTGCAGTCACTGATATGCAGCTGCTTCTTCATAGAAATCTTCATAGGTCTATGAGGCCTGCTGGATTTGGTTTACCCCTTTCTCCTCCTCTGACAATGGTAATTATACTCCATCTGCTGCCTACACGCAGCTGAAGTCTGGTAACCAGTAAGCACCCCAAATGCAAAGCATGATCATCAAAGAGTCCCAATATACTGTATCTGCTGGCAAGGAAGAGCAATATGGACTGACAGAAGATGGATAAAAACTAAGAATTCTAAATCAGCAAGCTGTTAAATACTGAAGGTTGTCAATTCAGAAGTGTTCAGTCTTCATATGATGGCAGGAAGGAGCAAGAATTAAGATGGTATAGAAAGGAATTATTAGGAGGATGCAACTTCATGCCAATTAATCTTATATTCAAGATAAAGAAATATTAAATTCACATTGAAACAACTTCACAATTTTTGGAAATGAAAGAGTGGTGAAATAAACCTGCATAGTAAGATGGAGAATTCAAAAATTAGCAGTATTTTAATGACTGGTGCTCTCCCCTCCCATTAAGCTGACAAACAGCAGCTGCCAGCCAAACCCTAACTTGAGTCATTTCCCACAGCCCGGTAGTATGAAGTTGAGACTATATGTACCTTGGACATTAGAAAAACTTTGATGGCAAGGGCATACAAACAGTTTCTTTATTGAGCTAGCGATTACAGTTCTTAAAAGAAAAACTAAAAGCATTTGGAGAAAACTACGTGGAGTCCCTGCCAGACAGATTGGTCCTATCCAACCTTACTCCTGACCCTACCCCGTGATTTTCACTGAAGCATGGCAATCTTACAGACCATTGCTGACACAGTGAGATGTGCTCTTGGTCAGCGCTCTACAGCTAGGTAAAGCTGTTTAAAAAAAAAAAAAAAAAACAGGAAAATTTGGTGAAATATTAGGTTTCATGCTTTTTTAAACCTCCTGAAGCTGCTGGGAAAGAGGGGCTAAAATT
Organism: Gopherus flavomarginatus; assembly: GCF_025201925.1. NCBI lineage: Eukaryota > Metazoa > Chordata > Testudines > Testudinidae > Gopherus > Gopherus flavomarginatus. The sequence goes on from NC_066617.1 coordinate 130,320,173, forward strand.
TGCACTGAAGCAAGTGAAACCCATGTACTTTACACTGCAGCATTTAACCTTGTTTGGACCAAAGAATGGGACAGAAGCAGTTGGAAACAGTATTGATTTTAATTAAAGTACCATCTGCAGAGTACACGCCAGGGCAACTCACCTAGAAGGGCCCAGAAATATCAAGAAATAGGGCGTGGCAGTTACTAATCATGCTCACGAACTGTTTCTGAAGCTATATAGGAAAATTTTGGTGTGGGCAATCCACTTGACAGGTCAAACACCCAGTCAATCTCCAAGAGTTGAGCCAGAGTGCAAGGGGTGGGATATTATAAAGATAGGAGTAAAAGACAGCCCTGTGGACTCAATGGCTGATCCACAAAAGACCAAGAGATTTAACTGCTGAGAGGGCTTGATCACAATCCCTGTACCAGTTTGGATACAGGCGAGTGTGTTAGTCCATATTTACTTATAGGGAAGGTTCCCTATAAGATAAATATTTGGTCCATCAGTGTGGTTTATGGACCTGGAGTGAGAGCTGAGAGAGGTGCATGTGTTTCCCCTAGAGACTACAGAGTCTATGGAACTTACATTTAGCTATCAGCTAACTGCTTCAAACTGGGATTCTGTCTTAGTTAAAGAGAGAGAATGAAGCAGCATTTAACGAGACAACAGTTTGGTAACTTCTTGCTGACTTAGCTAGGCCTATGGGGAGAAGACAGTGCCCTGTAGAGTGAAGAGCTTTAGAGAGAGCCAGGAAATGGGTAGTTTATATGATGATCCCAATACCTATACCACTTTGGATAGATGTTCCAGATATCTGTTTCCTCAGCAACTGAGGACCCAGTCAGCTATTAACCCAAGGGCTATCATGCTGTTATCTATGGAGATCCCCAGATTGCTTGTTGATAGGTTTCTGAAGAGTTTGAAAGGACTGAGATGCTCTCATTCTTCTTAAGCTCTAAAGAGTCCAGATGAAATACATTACACATTATGGTCACCAGAAAAAGATGAGAAGTCATCCAAGAGAAGATCAGAAGGGAAGATGTTAAACTATAGAAATGTGTGCTAAACTATAGGAAATGCTATGTTGCAATCTTTTATTTGAATATATATATATTTACTAATAGTTTTTATTTAAATATTATTCATAGTGTTCCAAAGTACTATTTACAATGCTTTCTGTGTACATTAAGCTGTTTTACTAATTTATGTCTACACCACCACTTACGGTATAACTTATATTGCGCAAGTGTTTGGATAAGCCCCCTCAGTGACAGAAGCTACACCAACCTAAGCACCAGTGTGGACAGAGCTATGTCAGCAGGAGAGCCTTTCCTGCCAACACAGCTGCTGCCGCTCATTGGGGATGGATTAATTAAGTTGATGGAAGAGCTCCCTCATCAGTTTAGAGCAGCTACACTAGAGATCTTACACTGGCGCAGCTGCATCAGTGCAGGAAGAAGAGGACAGTAACAGTTCTACATAATATTGCCTTGGCATCCCCCTATCCTATTTCAAATTCATAAACTCATAGGTAAGTTTTAAATAAGCAGGTGGGAGAGAGTAGCGGTGCTTCACAGTCTAGTGGATTAAACCCAGGACCAGGAGCTAAAATATTATCCTCTGGCACTCACGAACAGTAAAATGTTGTGTAATAGCTGACTTTAGTTAAGCTTCACAACATCCGTGAGATTAAAAAAAACCAAAAAAAAAAAAAAAAACCACACAGTCCTATTTTCACAGCCAGTGAAACAGAATCAGAGAGATTACACATCAGCAAGGACACAGCAAATTAATATCAGAAATAGGGACTATAACTCCATTCTAACTCCCAATCCATGCTTAATCCTGCAATTCAGCAACTAAAAACTATTTATACCATATCTAAATTTAATTTTGTTTGAAGATGGAGAAGCACTAGCATATAAAATTGCAATCACCTTGAGAGGCCCCTTTTCACCTAAAAAAAAAGGGGGGGGCCAAAAAGATCAGAAATTAACAAATGATTTTTCTCAGAAAGCCTTTGCTATCAGTCTAGGCTATCAGTAGAGCAGTGGTTCCCAAACTTTAATAGCCTGTGAACCACTTTCACTAACACATCAAGTCTCATGAACCCCCTCTTAAAAGTGAATATTTCCAGGGATTTTCTCCTTTACCTGAGTACAAACTATAAAAGCAGTGATCTTGGAAATATAAAATTTGTTTTTATGACATGCTTATTACATACTATTTATCAATATTATTTATATGTTCATATTACATTATGAAAACGGCAACACTCTTCCAAGATCTCACTTGGAAGCTTTATCACTTTGAGTAAGCCTGTTATAAGACAAGGCTAATGTGTTTCATCAAGGAGTATCAGATGTGAAACAGCATGAAGGTATTTAAGAAGCCAACTCAGAGTTCCTCCTACACAAGCATTCAGGTCTTGAGCAGTCCAGGCAAACAGTGCATGTTACAACAAAGATTAAACTTGTTCTTCATAATCATTTTAAAAACAATACTAGCTGCCTATTTAATTTTAAAAAACAGCAAAAAATATTCACCTTCCTTTCCATTTCTTATAAGGAGCCTTGAAGTTTAAATCTCCTCAGTGTGATAGATATGCTTGCTTTGATCTGCTTAGCTCCTGGAAGTCCAGGGGCTCCAGGTTGCTGGCCCCATGCTCCCCCGGGGTCCCTAGGGACAGCTCTATTCACCATTAGGGAATTTTTTCCCATAAACTCCCTGTAACATTTCACGAACCCCAGTTTGGGAACCACTGCAGTAGAGGAAGGATACTGTTTATATCTGACCCTGGACCCACCAACCATTCATTTTTTTTAAAGAAAGGCCCTAAGGAGCACCACTACTGCAACTGTCCCCCACTAAAAGAAGAACACAAACCTGGGAAGGACATCACAGCTGCCAGGAAAGGAACCCAAGAATGGTCCCAAAGTTTTGGATTGACTTACTGCTTGTCAGTTACAAAAGCAGAGACCACCCAAATCAACAGCTAGTGTACTGAGAGTATAAAGAGATATGCATATGTTCAGGAACTCTAAGTCATTTTTAATCAATGAGATTGAACTTTGATTGCACATGCTCGTTTTCCCAAATTTCTACCACCAGTCTCTTTTTGCTACAGTAAAGAGTGATTTGTGATCTTACAATTTCAAAAATGCTTTATTGCAAGAGTTTCTGCTACAACTAGCATGACAAATGCTCCATAAATTGATTATCTTTTCTACCTTATAAAAAGAACTCTTCTAAAACGTAGCCTATCAAAACAAGACATTTAAAAAACATCTTGGAAAAAACTTATTCATCCCTTGCAGAAATTCAGTTAACAGCTACATTATGCAAATGAACTGAAAATACAGTTAAATGGTTCAAGACCTTTGGTGAAATCCAAGTCCTTCAAGACTAATAAACCAAGAAACTTTATCTCATCCATTATATATTAAGAAATGTGAAACGAACGTTGTGCATCCATAGTCACTCATCCACAGTAAGAATAACTTTAAATATATGACAAGCATCAAGAGCTTCTTAAGGGTTTCAGTACTACCCCAAGACACAGTGAAAGCTTTCATTTTTTCTTCTGGAAAAGACACATGAAATCCAGTAAGATCACCACTGTAGTACTAGTAAACTCCCATCCTCTCCTCAGTGAAGTATATAAGAGCCATATTAAGTTTAATGTAATCTTCCTTATATAATGAATGGTATGGTACTGCTAGCAACACTTCATGTTGCAAACAAGGATGCAGAAACTACAGTCTCTGAAAAAGGTGTTTTCAGACACTAACAATCTCCAGTTTCTCTATATAGCATTTTTATTTTTTTCCTAGTATAGGTGAAAGAACAACTACACCTCTACCCTGATATAACGCACTCCTCAGGAGACAAAAAAGTCTCACCGCGTTATAGGTGAAACCACGTTATATCAAACTTGCTGTGCCCCCCCCAACCCTGACCACCCCCTCCAGAGACCCCCCATCCCTAATCACCCCCAGGATCCCACCCCCTACCCAACCCGCCTGTCCCGACTCCTCCGACCCCTATCCACCCCTTCCTGCCCCCTGACAGACACCCACCAGCAGCAGCAGGAAGCAGCACAGCCCGGCCCCGGTCCGTTCCATTCTGCCAGCTCCCAGCCGCAGTGCTCCACTTTCCGCCATCAGTGAGTGTGGGGAGGTTGAGGAAAGGATGCCCCCCCGCACTCACCTGCAGTGGGAAGCGGAGCGACGCAGCCCTGGCCCCAACCATGTCGCTGGGGAGCTGCTGGGGAAAGGTCCCGCGCTCACCTGCAGCGGGAAGTGGAGCACCACAGCTGGGAGCTGGCCGGGGCTGGGCTGCTCCGCTTCCCACCACTGCTGAGTGTGAGGAGGTTGGGGAAAGGATGCCCTCCGCACTTACCAGCGGTGGGAAGCAGAGTGACACGGCCCCAGTCGACTCCACTCTGTCACTTCCCAGCCACGGCACTCTGCTTCCCACCACAGGTGAATGCAGGGAGGTTGGGGAAAGGACGCCCCCCCGTACCCACCTGTGGCGAGAAGCGGAGCGCTATGGCTGGGAGCTGGCAGAGTGGAGCGGGCTGGGACCAGGCTGCTCTGCTTCCACCACTGCTTGTGAGTGCGGGGGAGATCTCTTCCCTCAAGCCCCCTTCCCTGAGCGACACAGCTGGGGCGAGAAAAGCAGAGCGGGCTGCTCCTGGCCCCCTGTTAATCCCCTGGGCCACTCTGGGACTGCGGGGCCCCCAAAAGTGCCCTCCCACAGCTCCTGCCCCCCAAACCCTGGGGGGGAGCCCCTGACCAACCTTGAGACCCTCTGCCCCTTATCAAACCCCTCAGCCCCGGCCTGGCCAGACACTCTTAACACGCTGCTCAGAGCAGCGTGTCAGAGCTTTACCGTGTTGTATGCGAACCCGGGTTCTATCAGGTCATATTATATCAGGGTGGAGCTGTATATGATTCCTCATAAAGCATACCTACTTTATCCTTTCTTTACTTTATGCAACCCATACTGATTTCCTTTACCATTAAGAATCCCATCAGAATACGTCTCTGACTAGCAGGGATGGAGGGCAGGTTATGGAATCTATGTGGACAAAACAGCTAAAAGAATCACAGTTACTATAGAGCCAGTAACTGTTCTGTCTTTGACTGTCCACACAGATTCCACTCTTGTTGAGTAATAAGAATTGCCCAGGCACCTGGAGGCAGGCAAGAGAAGTCCTACTTAAAGATTGCAGGACCATCCAGCTTCTGATCTGGACACTCGAACCAGGGAACACTGAGATCTGTGTGGCTGCCCTAGAGCTCTCTGTTATGGATATAGCTGGATGCAGCCCTGTCCATGGCTTGGCCTCTGCAAGGCAGGAGCAGCTCCCTAGTGAAATGAGCCTGAATTTGTCCAGGGGCAAGTCTTAATACAGTCCGAGACCCACTTGCACAGCAAGAGAATATGGGAGTGTAGGCATGCCCCTGAATGGCTTGGTCCTTTCTAAACAAACATCTCTCTCAATATCTAGCATGTGGGGTTTGCATTTTTATCTGGGTGAAAAGAATTTAGAGAAGAAAACCAGGGTGTGAATAGATACTGACTGATATTAAAAAGTGACTATCTTGGATAGAAAGTGTGGGTGAGGTCTAAAGGATGACTATCCTTATGAACAAACACGCAAGGGTGCCTTGTTACAAGGGTCTGGATCACCCCCTCTTCTCTAGCTGATGTGATGTCTATTTGAAAAGCTGTTTTCATGAAGATAGTAAAGAACCAGGTAGTAGCCACAGGCTTGCATAGAGAAATCCATCAGTCCAGTCAAAACCAGGTTAAATCCCACTAACATAAGTTTTTCCACTGGTCAGGGAACAGAACAGCTTCTCTCTCCATCTGTCATCCATCCAGGATTCAGGCAGCCCAATGCAAAGATGTCAGGTCTGGGTGAAGGAACTAGCTGCCATGATGATAGACTAAATCAAGCAGGTCAAGCTAAATGATCAGTCTCGTTAATCAAGATTCAGTAGACTGGAAAACAGAAACTGGCCCATGTGTGTCTGGTACATACCAGGGTGACCATGATAATGTAGCCGTCATCTTTCATCAGCTTCCTCAGTCCCCCAGGTATTGTAAAGACAACATACATCAGACCAGGAGCCTACAAAATGGCATAGTGGCGAGGACTTGGCTCCCCTTTGCCTGCTGAAATAATGAATCTCTGTGGTGCTGTCCATAAACACTTATATTGTCAAACCCTGCACACCAGCAAAATTGCTTTGAATTCCAGTATATTTACATGTAGTGACGTCTCTTGAGTGGGCCAGTTCCCTTGAATTCAGAAGCGGTTAAGATGCACTCTGACAGATATGGCAATTTTTATGTAATATCCTGGACAACTCTTATTGAATTAAGTTTAAGTACCTTAGGAGTTCATTATATTAAAAATGTAAATGTGTATATATTATTATGGGATTGTACATAATAGCTCTAGAGCAGAGACATAACTAAGGTAAACCCTAAGAAGTTTATGAACTTCAAAGGACTAGTGGAAACAATGTGCCGGACAAGAATGAACTTTTAAAGTAAATTGGGTTTTCCAGGAAATCACTGGAGGGAGGTATACTCAAACGTATCCCCTCAGTTATGCAAAACTCAGCCTTTGGAAGCTTCACCTTGAGAAATGGACCTATGTCTAGCTGGCAGATCTGCAAAGACCATAAGCAGGTAAAGACCCAGGCTGTATAAAAGGAGAAGCTAAGCCATGCATAGAGGTTCTGTTTCTGAGCAGAACGAGTTATGAACTTGTAACCACAGAACTCCTGTGTAGGGTTTGAAGGAGTACTCTCACCAGAGCTGGGATGATCTCTGATAAGCTTATTAGCATGTGCATAGGATCTCTCATTATTGTAATATGTTTTCTCTGTAATACTTTCACTTTAAGAATGCATGTGCTTGCTTAGGAAAAAGCTGTGTCAGACTTTATAACTGGGCAATTACACTGTTTATAGCCTCTGAGGAGACAGTAAAGCATGCCTGCTTGGGCAGTCTGACTTGCTGGGAAATTTACAGTGTAGGCAGGAGAGAGATGCAAGTCTCTGTCCAAGAAAGGTGACAGCTGAGGAGCCAGGAACCTAGAGAGGCGTGTCTTGCTGGACCACAGCGGGGGAATACAGCTGTAGTTACCCTAAACTGTGACAATCCAAAGCCTTCAGTGGAGGCATCTGTAACTAGAATGTCTACTGGTAGCAGTACTGGAAAAGACATTCCACTGCACATCTGTGTTGAATTCATCCTCAATTTGATGAGAACACTGACACTTTCCAGGGGTACCCAGGGTTGTTAGGCACCTCCCTACCATCTGCCCTTCACATGAGGAAGCCTTGTCTGTGCCTGCCATGGATCAATTTCCCTACACCACCAACCTCCAGCAACACAAACACCAACATCCATGCCTCTTCTGGCCCTGATCTCTCTTTACAAGTTAACAATAGGCATGCTCCACTGAGCCCTTCAAGCATCCCCTGGAGTGCCCATCCCCAATGCACTGGACACTCAGGGTATGGCTACATTTGGAATTTCAAAGCGCTGCCCCGGCAGCGCTGCGGGAGCACTGCCGCGGCAGCGCTTTGAAGTGTGAGTGTAGTCAGAGCGGCAGCGCTGGGAGAGCTCTCCCAGATCTGCATGTAAACCACATCCCTTACGGGTGTAGCGTGCAGCGCTGGGAGCCGCACTCCCAGCGCTGCTGCCCTGATTACACTGACGCTTTACAGCGCTGTATCTTGCAGTGCTCAGGGGGGTGTTTTTTCACACCCCAGTTGCAGCCCTGTAAAGTGTGAGTGTAGCCAAGGCCTCAGAATCCCCAGATCTTCTACTCTGAAAGGAATAGTACACACCAGTTTACCAGTTACACTTCAGGATCACCACTCTGCTCAACACAGAGCACTTAGATATATTTATAGTAAACAGTAGAAGTTTAACAAAGAACAGATTTGAGAAGTAGAATAGAAACAAATGGTTACATAAAAAAAAAAAACAACATTTTTCTAGAGCCTAAACTTAAAGAAATTTCTCTCTCATAAAAGATTAGCTCCCTCAAAGTTTCTCTCTCAGCATCAAAGAGCCAAACTGGCTGTGACCCTTCATCCATAAGACAAGCCAACTGGCAGCATGTGCCCTTAGTGAAGGATAACAGGGTGTACTACTTCACCCCAATGATCTACTGTCTTCACTTTTAAACACGGTAACCCTCCGCTACTTGTTTCTTCCTGTCTAGAATCCCCTCTCAGTATTTTGCAATCATTTTATTACCATTTTGCTCAGACTGTAAGTAGGTGTTCATTGTGAAGAGTACAATATTAAATCTACATATACCCAGACAGGTAGATAAGCATCTTCTGCCTGAAAGAAACCCACTTTTCACCTTCTGGCAATCAGCCCCAACTATCAGACTTTACAAACATCATTTTCAGTATATGTGTATAACTTCTTACATATTATCCCTGCGTACACTTTCCAAATATTATGATGACCAATGTGACAAACTTTCAATAGATGTTATGAGACACCTTTGGAGAACTATTACGTAGACATTAGATCCTGTCACCCTACACACTCCTCTGCCGATGCATACCATAAGGTCCCAGTCAGAGACAGGACTTTGAGGGACAGAAACCAACCGATCCATGCTATGCTTGTGGGGCAGATACACTTATCTTAATTACCCTTGCAAAGTTCAAAGATGCAGTCCGGCATACTGTGTGACATAAGTGCATAATGCCATATGTCCTTCTGAATCTGAGAAGACTTCACTGGAGCGTGGAGGTGAACATTATGAGGTTCACCACAGTCTGAAACCTCTGTGGAAGTAAATATACTCTTGCCACCTTGTGCCAATGAACTCTATGCTCTGAGTCAACATCCTAAATCTCATCAAAATAGAAGGTTCATTCAAGTGCAGCTCTTCTCTGGCCTGGCTTCTCCCCTACTATCCAGCTCACTTCAGGAACCCTCATGTTCCCCAACCCCATGTTCACTCCGTATGTGCAGCCCTTTCCCTCCCACCCCAGAACTTCCAGAGTCAGCTCCCCCTGCACACCAATAAGCAATGCGATGGAGAAGCCTTGAACTGATGCTCCAATGTATAAAAGTTGAGGACACAGAGGTTAGGCTTGTCTTCCTCAGAGGTAAAGGCTCAACAGGAACATCAGATTTGTCCAATGAAAAGTCAGGTTCCTATTCTACCCTGTGAGGCTGACAGTACCAGAGGGATAATGCTCTAGCTAGTGGACGCGGTAGAGGAGGATCCTCTTTTCCACAAGGTAGTCTTTTCTGGTGTCAAGAAGTCTCTGAAGGGAAATGGTCCAGATAGAAGAGGGGATTACGGATATGGTTGTGACATTCTCCAAGGTACAATCTAGACTGTTGAACAGCTGTGTCCCCTCAATCCTCCAATCAGGGGTGCCTTTTACACTGCTTTGCTGTGAGAACAATCACTCCTTGCCAGTTCACACACAGCCTCTAGCATGCATTCCCAGCTGAATTATATGAATGCTCTGGCCAGCCATTCATGAATTATATAGAGGGCAACACCAACAAGGGGGGGACAGATAGCTCAGTGGTTTGAGCATTGGTCTGCTAAACCCAGAGTTGTGAGTTCAGTCCTTGAGGGGGCCACTTAGGGATCTGGGGCAAAATCAGTACTTGGTCCTACTAGTGAAAGCAGGGGGCTGGACTCAGTGACCTTTCAGGGTCCCTTCCAGTTCTATGAGATATACCTATCTCCATATATATTATTAATTATATTATAACAAACTCCCAGTCCCAGACATGTGCATCTTGTACTGCCCAGCTCTCTGCTGGACAAGGCAAGCTCATATAAAATCGGTCACCTCATCAGTGGAAAATGATATGCACATACCTTGTTGTCACAAGTGGTGGTTCTTAAACACTTCAATCCAAACACAATGGTTTAGATAAAACAAATTTATTAACTATAGAAAGATAAAATGATTACAAGTAATGAGGCATAAAAGTCAGAATTGTTCACAAAGAAAATAAGATACAACGCAAACTAACACCTAATTTAGCAAGCTAAATGGATTCAAAGCAAAGTTTTTTCTCACTACTTGCTCTTTGCAGTCTTTACTAGTTGAAAGCCTCCAGGCCAGGACTCCTCCTCCAGTTCAGTATCTCTTTAGGAATTGTTGCTGACCTGAGTAGAGAGGAGTTGAGTAGAAAAGTACAGTATGGAGGAGAGAGGTAATTTGTGTTGTGTGTGTGTTCTCTATTCTTACACCATTCTCCCCTCTTTGAGAATTATCTCCAGCTGGGGTTCAGGCAACAGCCAGTCTGTTTACACAGTGGGGATGATGGGGGAAAAAAAGAAGCACATGAACATCATCTCCCATGTAGTTCTTGCTTACACCCTTCTTCCTACAAAAGAATGGCCATTTAACTAGGTGACAATCCACCTGACTTTGACGACACCTGGCTTGGGAGTTGGTTTGTCTTGTTTCTGATAAACTAGTTTCTGCTTGCTCTTCTGAACTTGGAGCATGCTACAGCGATGTTATACAGAAGAATCTTATAACTTTACATACAGTGTTTATACATACAATAATGTTCAGTAGATCATGAGTTTTCAAATGATACTTCACAAGGCATACTTTGTATAAAATTTATAATAGTCTTGTAAAAACTATGAATATAGGAATACAGTCTGTCAATGGTAAAGCAAAAATATCCTCCAGTGAGGTAAAGGTTTCAGTCCTTCCTAGCGTTCAAGGAGTCTTGGAGGTCAGGACTAGTGTATCTGGTGTGTCCAATGATCTAGCACTCATAGGTTACCAACCAGAAAACGCTGGAATCATAGACCAAGAGTCCAATATGGAGCTCCCAGCTGAAACTGGAGGGTGCCTATCTGATCCTTCTTCTTTCGTGCCTTCCCTTCCTGGACAAGAGATCTGTATGGACCTAGACTGTTAAGGCCCACATGCAAGGACTCAGCCAACTTGGACCAAGATGGGGTGGAATCCTCTCTCAGAGGCACTTCTGAATGGCAATCTTTCCTTATACTTGTGTTCATAGTCCATACTCTTCTGAGAGGGTTTCTGTGGCTTGGTGGTTTTCATCTGTGCTCCAGAGCTCGTGCTCGGAGAGAAACACTGCTCAGTATTTAAGGTTGCTGCACTAAGGCCTGAGGTCTCATGGCCTTATCTCCCCGGGGTGTTTCTATAAATGGAGCTCTTATCCCTCATGGGTTCAGGGAGAAAAGGAACAGCATATGATGAAACTGGCAGCAACGTAAGTCTCCCCAAGACAGTATTGGTGTTCATTGCTCATAGAGCAGGATACACCATTCTTAAACCCCAGGAATCTGGGTATAGCCCTTCTTTGTGGAGAGAATCTTATCAAGGCAGGAAGGAACTAGACAACTCTATATAAAAAACACCAAGTCTAATCTTACTAAAAACTACAGGCAAGTCTCATCTTACACTGGGGTTACATTCCGCTGTCAGCGCGTAAAGCAAAAATCACGTATAGTCAAAATTACATTGAGTGTAAAGGCGGGCAAAATTGCTCACACTACAGGCCCAGTATTTAAATTGTCATTTCTCTTTTTTTTTGGTTTTGTTTTGTTTTTGCCAACCACACAAAGCTGAATTCGCACGTTAAATGCGTGTAAGATGAGACTTCCCTGTATGTATATTTACAGTTTCTGTAATAGGAGGAGGATTGTAAAGGATTCCAGTGATTTCAACTCTAGCCATGCGATGGTGAAGAAACTGGAAAGGCATTGGCCCACACTGTCATTTATGTCCTCGGTTCAGAGGACCAGAATGGCAACTGGATAGGCGCAGATGAACAGACACTACTTGCTACAAATCTCCAGTCTCAGGCTCAGCCATATCCATGCGTGCAATACGCATAGAGACCAGTGCTCAAAGAACTGTCCTTCGCATTGGTAGGCTTAAATACATAGTCTCCAACTGAAAATGATTAAAAAGAGTAAAATAGAAAAATTTTAATCTGGCTTTAACTGAAATCTCAGTGCAATTTTACTTGCGCAACTGCTAGGGTGCCTTCATAGACTGTTTCGTGTTTACTTTAATACATAGCATTTGTAAGATACACAAGCCAAGAATACTTCGCAGTAAACACATACACGCACACAGCTCTTTACAACTAAAGATTTTTAGCAAGAAACTGTTTGAGGATTTTTTCCTTTATACTTAGAATTTGATTCAGCTGGTGGGGGGGGAGGGGAAGAGAGGGGGGAATCACTTGTCAGTTCAGTTCTGGTTCTCATGCATTAGCACAATACTGCAGGGTTCCATGAGTACAATAGGTTTTGCATGCCTTCAGTTTTGGATCTGAACTATTTTCAGCATCTCTTTAATTCATAATACAGAATTTTAACAACTTTTAACCTGTTATATGGTGCTATGCATTTAAATTCAGTGAAGACCCAATAAATGCAATAATAATTAAAAAATTAAAGCAAAGCAAATTTCCTTATACATCATCCCTTTAAGAATGCAATTTCCATAACGTGAGTTACTTAATTATAGCTGAATTCCATTGTTCTTATGTGTCACTGCTATACTTACGCAATCTTTACCACTGTGATATAGCCTCAGCAGCATTTGGCATAAAAGCTGCTATTTATTAAGATTTAAACACTTATACAAAAGCTCCAGGTACCCTAATATTTAACTAATCTTACAAAACTATGTACTGTTGGCATTTATACTGTGTGCAATTAGATAATTGAAGTTATTTATCCCTTTAAATTACACAAAAGCTATAGTCAAAGATTACATGTATAAAATGCCATCAGTAGGCACATCTACAAAATGTCAATGCCTGTCTACAAACAGCCAGAGCCGGCTCTAAGTTTTTTGCCACCCCAAGCAAAAACAATTTTGGCTGCCTCACATCCCAGCCCTAGGCTCCTTGTCGCACCCCCCTGCTGCCCCAGCCCTGGGGTCTCCCCCACACACACACTCCGCCGCCCAGCTCTGAGGTCTCCCCTTCATCCTGCACCACCATTGCCCCCCCCCATACACCTCCTACCACCCCAGCACTGGGCTCCCCCAGCATCTGCACTCTCCTTCCGCCGCAGCCCTGGGTCATTGGTGACTCACTCCCAGGGCGGGTCATTCAGCAGGAATTTTGGATGTGCACAGAACAGATAGGACTGGTTCCCATATGGTTACAGAACTGCAGTGAAGTGGAACAATTTTCAGCTTGTGTGACTGGAAGATATCTGGATGCATATTATAAGACTGTCTTCCATAAATGAGGAAAAGTTGAGGTGCCTTTATTATTCTTTTGTTCCACTTTCTTTCTCTCTTACGGGAATTTGCCAATGCGATATCACTGTCTTCCTTTTAAACAAACAACAAAAAAGGCAATGTCTGTTGAAAATAGCAATTCCAGTCCTAATAACCAGTGGGAAGCATTTCTTGCTCAATTTTATCCTATTTTTTCTGTAGCAAGTTACAGTGGATCAGTATATTTGATTTGGGAGAAATGAAGTAACAGCTGCCCAAACTGAGCTTGAGCACTCCTGAATTGTGAGGTGTTCAGATCTGTAAGGCAGGTGCTGGGGGTCGAGGGTTGTGGCTCCTTGGGGGAGAACGGCAGCATGTATGCAGCAGCGTGTCAGACCAGCATGTCTGGCTCTGCGCAGCACCAGAGTGGCATGGTAAGGGGGCTGGGGGATTGGAGAAGGGGTAAAGGATTCGGGGGAGGGGGGACACAGTTAAGGGACAGGGAGCAGGAGGGCAGTCGGGGCAGGGAGAACGGCAGGGTTAGATGGGTCAGGGGACAGGCAGGCAGTGGTTGGATAGGCATGGGAGTCCCAGGGGTTTGTCAGGGGACAGGTAGGGGGTGGGGTCCTAGGGGGGAAGTTGGGAGAGGTCTCAGGAGCGGGCAGTTGGGGACAAGGAGAAGGGAGGCTTAGATACGGGGTGGAGTCCTGGAGGGGCAGTTAGGGGCAGGGGTCCCAGGAGGGCGTGTTCAGGGGACAGGGAGCAGGGGGGTTGGAGTTTCTGTGGGGGGCAGTCAGAGGGAGTCGATGGTGGCAGGATGGGGCTATCCTCCCTCCCCGTGGAGTGTCCTGTTTTTTGAATGTTAAAATGTGGTACCCCTACCCTTCACAATGCAGCTCTCCATTCACAGCAAGCTGCAGCACGAGGTCTCAGCTACCTCACTCCCTCCCCCTTCCTTTCCTGTCGGTAGTGGCCAAGGGAATGCTGGGAAATGTAGTTCTCTCCCTGCTCCAGGGCTGACTCTATAGGCAGGGAGCTAACCAAGGAATTACAGCTCCCAGGGCCCCTTGTTGGTTCTCAGCTTCCATGCTGGATCCCTGCCGCCCCTGCAAATGGGCTGCCCCAAGCACGTGCTTGCTTTGCTGGTGTCTAGAGCCACCCCTGCAAATAGCACTATATAAGATGACATATTAGGTAACAGACATACTCTTAGGTGGATGTTTCAGATATGTGAAACTATAAAAACAGCAAGAAAAAAAACAGAGGAAGAAAAGGAACAAATCAGGAAAACTCATTTCAAGTTTCCACTATATTAATCCATGCAATCGTATCCTGCAAATAATAAGCATTGGACTACACTTCAGCTGGTCATCACACAGCTCTAGAAAAAGTCTTCCACATTACATCATGAGTGTTCATTTTATTTTTGTGTAGAAAAATGGACAGCTTCATTTAACCTTAATTAGTTTAGCAGAACACTAGCATTCCATTCTTGGTGTAATTTTGCATTCAGTTAATTAGTTGGGCTTTGGGGATGGGGGAGGAGGACAAGTAGTACTGCCAGCATAATTCTTTGGAATCATATTTACAACAGAAAGGGTTAGCGTTTCTCATTAACAAAAGATCATCTATCTCAATCTTGACTGACAGTCCATTCTTTTGGACACTTTTTCCCCAAAAGTGAACTATGATAGGTATGAAGCACAAAGTATACAAACCTTGTCCTGGATATACCATAGTCTTCTTTCAGAAAAATTCAGAATGCAATTCTTTTCGGGTCTAGTAACATATCTAGAGTACAGTACTTTATATTGATTATTTATGTAACCCATCAGACTGAAAATTGTTTGTGAGTTTTCAAAGTTAATTTCAAATTGGGATATAAGTTTTTTTGTTTGTTTTTGTAAGAAAATGAATTTCCAATTGACAAGACGACATGCTTTCTACTCTGCAAGAGATGTTCACTCTTCTAACCCTATTGGTAGAGAACATTATCTGCAGCCTCTAACATATTGTTACGCTGGATGGTGTTAACAGCAGGTGTCATCTACAGATAATCACAGACCTGGTTAAAGCCATGGGTGTGATAATCAGCCATCTTTCAGGTGAAGCAGAAGGAGCAAATAAGCCCCTTTTATACAGTTGTAACTGGCGACATAAACCAGCATCCAAAGCAATGGGCCACACGGCAAGGTAAGAAGCTAAGCCATGTGAGCCAAGAGGTTCCTCGATTGCAAATACAGGGAATAAGGGACTGTTTGCTTCTCTCTCTCTCACACACAACTTGCAAAATAGCCAAGAAAGCCAGCTGAAAGTGAGAGAAACCATTGTGACCATAGCCTTGAGAGGGAGCAGAGAGACAGAGCTCCTCGGTGCAAAGAACTCGCTGAAGAGGCAAGCTTGGAAATTGTGAGCAAGGAAACTGCCTGCTGTTTGTTTCTACTGTGTTAGGAGAAACAGAATTTTGTTTCTCTTTTTTGCATATAAATAGAATTGCACCAAAGAATATACAAGACTCATCAATTTGTTATCCTAATGGAAACTACCTGGGCAAAGTGGGGAATATTAGGTAACTGCTTGGGCCAGAAGGGTCTCCAGCTGCAGACATACTCCATATCTCACATTCTAGAAGGTTAAACTTCCTTTGAAGGGCAGTTAACTGCTTGATTTTTTTCATTTGTCAATGTATCTGTGTGTGTCTAAATGCCACAAACCTGACCATGTTCTCAAAATATTTTAATACACAAAGGATTAAACAAGTATCAAAGGGGTAGCCGTGTTAGCCTAGATCTGTAAAAACAGCAAAGAGTCCTGTGGCACCTTATAGACTAACAGACGTATTGGAGCATGAGCTTTCATGGGTGAATGCCCACTCTGTCGGCCACTACATGCATCTGATGAAGTGGGGATTCACGCATGAAAGCTCATGCTTCAATACGTCCGTCAGTCTATAAGGTGACACAGGACTCTCTGCTTCTTTTAAGGATTAAACAGAGGGTCTTGTGTAAAGTAAATGGGATCCGTCCTCAGTCCCTACAGTTAAAACAACTGGTTTCTACTACTGTGAAACAAGAGTGCCATCTCAGCATGGAATGAGAAGTATCTTGAAAGATAACTCCACCTGGTAAAGCTCACCCTGAAGATTACCCCACTGTCAACTTGGTGCAGCTGCCATTTCAGGGTTAAATGCAATTTTCTATAGTTTAGATTAGAATTAGATAGTGTAAACACAACTAAAAATAACCCCCTTGAAGCTTTTGTTTAGAACCCACCTGGGTCCTCCTTCCAACCCCTAAGACTTCAAAGACAACATTTAAAGATTATTAGAGGACTAAGAATGGCAACATGATATTTAGGTAGTCTATTTTCTGTATTCATTTTAAACAGTATTCCCATGGATCCATAAAGACAGGCAAAGGTGCCTGAGCCTATCTATGCCTATTTGATGGATTTCTTACATCTCCTGACAAGAACAGTGTTATTGTGTTCAGCAGTGACCTAGATATTTGTTAGGTTGCCAAGAAGACTCCCATTAGGAGAGAACACTGGAGGCATAATACGGACATCTCTTTGGCTTTCATCAAATTGATTTGTCCTATGGCTCCTTTTATCACAAACTGACATTTGCACCCCAAATTTCTCCCAGCATTAATATGCCAGGGATGTCTGCTCTCCCCTTTATGTTAGCTATAAATTCACTGCCTACAAAAGAGTGAGTTTAAAGGAGTAATAAATTGTTGCTGTATTCATTCCTGACAGTTACTAACCACATACACCAACGCAAAAATCACGTACTTCACTATGTGTCTAGTAACTACACTAACTATGATAGGAAAAGCATTCTGTACAAACAGTTAAAAGTTATTTTCAGATCCCAAAGGTCATGCTGAATATATTCTGCTATGGCCCTCCATAAAGCAGCATGCTGTGATATGAGTTACTAATTAATGCTGTCATTCCTTTGGGAACTTAGCAAATCCTTATCTGCAGTTGGCACGACAGTTAGATAGCAGTGCTGCTACCATGCTACTACTTAGCAAACCCAAGTTTAACATCGTACATCAAAGAAACAATTTAATCAAATTCATAAGGCAGATGTTTTTGCTATTGCCATCACATCAAAGATATGATGATATAGACACAATGAATATCAAGTTACTGCAAATAAATCACTTTCTAGTGAAGATTACAATAACATCACATTACTTCAATTTCAGGATTGTAGGAATCTTATACTTTGCAATTAGAGTCCAAAATGATTTCCAGGTATATTGATAGCAATTGTTGTCAGAAGATTTTAAACATTTGTTCTCCCAAAGGAGTTTACAATATTACTGATTACCTAGGAACCTTGCACATATTCTTGTGGAATCTGTTTCTCCTTTGTTATGCATCTGTAAGTATATCCCATAAGGAGTGTTGAAAAGAGAAATTAGTTTCAACACTGACCTGGTACATATAAAATAGGATTGGAACTGTGCTTTGATGTGCTCTTTTCATTCCATCTGCTCTCTTCCTCTCCATTCTTGAAGTAGTGAATAATAAATTAGGTTACCATACTTTCTTTCCCCCTTTACTATTGGGCAGAGAGCAAGAGACTTTAGATGCTTTTCTCAATTGCTAGCATGATCACAAATGTGGTATCTGAGCCAGGACATTTTTTAAATATTTGCATGGTTTAAACTGTTGAACCAAATATCATCACAAAGCCTTAGAGGTATTTTATTTTTTCCTTAGATCTAGCTCAACTATTTACTGTTGAATGCTTATCCATAACTATTTCTATACCTGTTTATCAATAAGGGTTGGGTGCCGTCTCAAATATTGACACATCCTGTCCACTCAATATCATACTATGCCCATGTGCAATAGCTGACAACAGCTCATCAGACAGATAGAATTGCTCAAATTTTTTTAAGTGTACACTAAGGGAGGTTCTGCATTTCCGCACCACAGAAATTCTGTCCTACTGTCCTGATTCTACCCCAACCTTCCCTTGTCAAACACATCTCCCTGCAGGATATCAGATAAAAGAACAATGAGATTCAAGATAAGGTGACCTTTGCATTATTAACAATAGATCCTAAACTAATTGTTTTTCACTTAATACCCATAGTAGGTTGTCAGCCTTCTCAAGTTCAACTTCAATTAAAATAATTTCTCAATCCTGATGAGTTAGTCATCCAGACAACATACACATTTCAGCAGAGTATTAAAATCACAGCTAAACAGATTCAGTGTTTAGCTGTATCTCAGTACACAAGTACATCAGTATTGCTATCTCCTGCTGTATCCCCCTTCACGTGCCAAAAAGAAATGCCTTGTGATTTCAAGTTAAGCCCAAACTAATAATTTGCTTGAATGGAAAAATTAGTTAATATTAAACAAAACCTAATAAATAACTAGTACCTGTGAAACCTCTTTAGCTAAGCATAGCTTTTTAGCATATTAATTTCTGTATGACAACAAGGAAAATTTGCTCAATTCCCTCAGTACACCTATAAATCAAATTAAAGGAGCACCCTTCAAAGTAAATGCATCCAAGTTTCCCTTTATCCAAAACATTTGGGAGTTTAATGCAGCCAGATAAATAGCTCTTGAAAATACGAGCACAGAAAATATTGATTCTTGGAAACTATAACCTATTGCGTATTTGAAACTGCACCAATACACTAGTATGATCTGTATATTTAATGAGAGTGGAAGACAAGTTTAAAAATTACATTAATGACAAATATCGTGAGACGATAAAATAATAGTTATTGAATAGGACCACTTATTTCATGCAATCTCAGAGGGCATTCTAGGCATCAAATCATTGAAATGCTATTTAGTTTAAAAAACAACCCTGTACTTAGAGGAATTGAGAAAGTTATTACACAAAAGATTCATCTGAAATAATTGGCCAGAGTCTGAAGTACACAAAGAAAGTTCTAGCATTTCAACAGCAGAAAATTACTCTATAGCTGTTTTACTTAGCCTCTATAGGCTCTCCTTACCATAGGATGATTTTGGGGCGACAGAGGCACCATGTAGCTCTATGTCACCCCCTCTCAATGGCCAACACAGAAGACATGACATTTAGGGCAGCTTGTGCCATTTTCAACAACCCAGAATCAGAAAAGAACACAAGTAACTTAAGGACATCTTTGCACATGACCCTCCTGAGCTCAGTCAGTCACTGTCTGAAACTACTTTTTCCAGGTACGAGTCCAGTAACTAAGAGACTGAAAACTTTTTTTTTAAAATCAACATACTCACAGATAACTAAAAGAAACTGTTGCATTATTAGCCAGATTTCTTAAGAGAGCTTCCATATTAACAAAAGACAGCACAATGAATATCAAGTTATTGCATACTTTCATTCTGTGGACCACTTTGTAATTAAGCCTCTCCCTTAGTGACTGCCTGCCTTCCCAAATCTGACCCTTGGTTCTCATATATTTCGTTTTATGAAAAGAGACTAGTGGTCCATAAACTGAAGCCTGAGAACCACTGGTATAAACAACAAGCAGACACCCTGAGTTGGAAAAGTATTAAATTCAGACATTTTCCTGAAAAAGTTGTTTCTAGACATTCACACATCAAATATTTTGCCAAGACAACTACTGCATAAATTCCTACGTTGTATGACATAGCATAAACTGAAAGTCATTATATACATGTACTTACAGAGTCAAAGTAAACAAAAGACTAAAATAAAAAAAAAAGGAGATGTACAATGCTGGAGAGTACTATTGCCTCTTACTTGGACAACTCATGAATTACGCAGGCCTTCTCAGATACCCAAACACACGTGGCTATAAAAACCGTTACATCATCTATGTCCACCAACCAAACACCACCCATACAGTTAAAACAATCATATTTGTTAATTCAGCATTCGCTATCACTGATACAGATCCTTAGGCCATATGCATTTTTGGTGGGAGGGAGGGAGCCTTGAGCAGAGAAAAAAGATGCTACCAAAACTTTATTTCAAGACAGGTTTTTATTTAGTTGGGGATTGGTCCTGCTTTGAGCAGGGGGTTGGACTAGATGACCTCCTGAGGTCCCTTCCAACCCTGATATTCTATGATGCTATGAAGTGTCTGTCAACCATTAATAGGCTGCTTCACCACAAACTATATGTGTGTATGCTGTCTTATTTCTGAGCTATTGCTGCTTGACCTGTGGTATGAAGCTGCATTCCCCAAGCAATCTTCACTTTTAAGTTAAGTAAACACACTCTTGTTTAAGCTAGTTTAGTCATAACTAGAAGAACATAGAATACATTTTTGTCTCAGAAGAGAATACATTTAAGTCTGATAAGTAATTTCCAGACAGAGATAAAGTGTGGTATGGAGGATAAACCAATCAAATGTAATACTTAAAAACATAATTAAGAAGACCTGCTCTATATGCTTAATGTACAATGTGCATGCTGCCTTATAATTTCAGTCTAAAGATGAGAAATCAAAGTCAGTCAGTCATGTTTGTTTTACCCTAAAGAGAGAAAAAAACAAGGCTTTTTCATAGCTTGTCTTAATTATATTAGACTAGTTTAATAAAGAGACCAACAGACAACCTAAGTCATCACAGTATTTATTCTCATTTCTCAAATATCATCACCTTCATCAACAATTCAATATCAGCAAAACATTAGTACACCTTTTTTAACTACTGGCCTTGTATTTTAGTTGGCACTACCTTTCACAATAGCTGGCCAAGCCCTGATTTACGCTCAAACAAGCACAAAGGAAAGTTTCCAATGGAGAACAAGAGAAAACAGTCCTATTAGCTACCTTTCAACTAATCTGTGGATGGGAGTCTGGTGTACATAGTATCAGGAGGTAGCCATGTTAGTTTGTATCCACAAAAACAAGGAGTCTGGTAGCATCTGAAGAAGTGAAGTTTTTTTACCCATGAAAACTTATGCCCAAATAAATCTGTTAGTCTTCCAGGTGTAGACAGGCACACATTAAGAACATTTCACACTCTGACTTGTTTACCAAGCTGTGGGGAAAAAGACTTATCAAACTTATTGGAATAATGATAGGCTAAATGAATTTACATCCTGGGTTTAAAATACTTTAATCAGAAGGGTGGGACACCAAGAAAGCTGAGTGTTTTACACTGTGTAAAGGAGTAGCTGGGCCCACTTTCACATGTTTCTGGTCTCCTTTGCTCTTAAAGAGAGAGAGAGCAGAGGGAAGCATGTATAGACTGGGCATACCAGCTTCTGACTACCTTCAACCAGAGTTAACCCAACTGGCTGGGAAAGACATACAGCCAGACAGATACTGTAGACACCGGTCAGTCTCAGGGCTTGGCTACACTCAAAACTCCAAAGCGCTGCCGCGGGAGCACTCTCACAGCAGTGCTTTGAAGTGCGAGTGTGGTCGCAGCGCTGGGAGAGAGCTCTCCCAGTGCTGGGGCACTGTTTACACTGGAGCTTTGCAGCACTGTATCTTGCTGCACTCAGGGGGGTGTTTTTTTCACACCCCTGAGCGAGAAAGTTGCAGCGCTGTAAAGCGCCAGTTTAGCCAAGGCCTCAGTGGGCGCAACCCATATTAAAGAGACTCTGACTGCTCACTTCCAACAAAGTTAAAAGATGTTTCACTCTGTAGGATGATGTGATCTGATTCTTCCTGGCAAAAAGGAAAAGGCACATAGAGGAAGGAGGTGGTGACAGAAGGCAGCACGGCCTACTTGTGTCATTACCAGTATTCAGAAGACACCACCCACTCAAATTCTCTCCTTGGAGAATTACACTTGCCTGTTTTATTTGTGGGGTGTCTGAGTAGTGCAGGGATCACGAGCAGATACTGCAT
Organism: Gopherus flavomarginatus; assembly: GCF_025201925.1. Taxonomy (NCBI): domain Eukaryota; kingdom Metazoa; phylum Chordata; order Testudines; family Testudinidae; genus Gopherus; species Gopherus flavomarginatus. The sequence continues at coordinate 130,342,230 of NC_066617.1, forward strand.
TCAATTTTTCTAGGATTGAGGAAAAGTGCATTTTAGTTTTAGGGCTAGTCTTCCCCCGCAACCAAATGGCTCACTAAATTTCACCAAGCAGCTCTCACCTTCCCTGGTACAGAATCAGAACCTTCCCAGTGTGATCCTCCTGGCCCCCTATAGCCCTGCCCTCCCCAAACTTCCCCAAGGGAAGCTTCACCTTCCCCAGCTCGGCTACCCCAGATTGGGGGCCAGGGAGAGGAGTGACCCCACAACCTCAGTGCTGAACAGAAACAAGCCAGTAGGTCAAAGAAGCAGAGACAATGCGCAGCAATCAAAATACATTCCCCCTCTGCCCCCATCCACCACCTCCCCCCCAAACTCCCCGCTCTTTAGCCCTCCAGCACCTCGCCACCCGCACTCAGCCACAAGCTGCTCCCCCCATCGGGCTCAGGGGCTGGGTGCCCCCCCACACCCCGGGCTGGCGGCTTTGGTTGGCCCCATTCCTGGGGGTTGCCTCGCAGGACACACCCTTTATTTCCGGGAGACTGGAGGACACCCCCGGAGGCTCAGGAACCCGCCCCGCCCCCCGCGCTCCCCACACGAGCCCGGCCGCCGGGTGACACCGGGTCACGGGCAGCGGCGGCAGCGCTGGGGCCAGCGATTCCCTCTGCAGCCCCATCACCACCCCCGCTCACCGGCCCGCCCGGGCCCCGCCCCTCCAGGACAGCCCAGCCCAGCCGGAGGTGGTGGCGGGACTACGCATCGCCTCCTCCCTCCCGGCAGCGGGGTCCGAGTCCTGCCCGGCGGCGCGTCCCTCACCTCCGGCTGCTCCCCGGCTCCTCTGCGGCGGGTCGGGGTCGGGCGGGAAGGTCCCTGCTTCGCTCGGCTCCAACCGAACCAACGGCCGCCCACCCCACTTGCGCCAGTCCGCGGGCTCCCATTGGCTGCCGCATAGAGGTCTTCGGATTGGACAAGGAAAGCTACGTGTGCACCCGCTTCTCGGTAGAGCAGGAGAGAACACCATTGGCTCACTCCGCTGTCGATCAAAATCATTTCCTCGGCGAAGAAATCTGGGGAAGTGGAAGGAGAGAGGCAGCGAGAGACGAAAGTCAGAGTGGACGAGTGGTTAGCGCGCCAGACAGTGCGGTGACTGTGTAGGTCATGGGTTCTAACCCGTCAAGGCGCCTGTCGGGGATATAAATAAAGAGCTTGTCTTGGTGCGAGCATGAAGAAACGTTACTTGATGGCAAAGCACTCAGAAAATAAACACTTAAAATGCCACCGTGTTACCTAAGTTTCTTACAAAATCAATAGATGGCCCAACACTGATCATTTAATATTACTATTTAGATGTTACTAACACTGTTAATAATTCTGTACTGTCTCAGACAGTGATAACATACAGATCTCAGGGTTAGAATTCACAGGAAGAGAAGCTGCTTCTTTCATCGTGATCATCTAATCAAAATATTATACATTTCTATAGTACTCTTCATGCTAAAAAATCCTAACGCTTTGCCCACCACACAAATGCAGCCACCTCTCTCAGATGAACATGGCTGCTCTCTAATGGCACAAAAGTAATACTGCGCAATATTTTAGCATCAGAAGCAAAGAAAAATGTCATGTCCAATATAAACTACCATGGGAATGTAGGAAAGCAAAAAATTAATTTTCCTGAACTGGAATTTGATCAGGAGTTAAAAAGTGTCAGGGAATTTTTAATGACCCAAAAAGGTCAAGACCTCAGTTTTGCTTTTCATCCTAAGGCTGCCTCCTTCAGTAACACAGTTCCCCCCTCCTGTCTGACAACCAAAGCCCATAATTAGGACCCTACCAAATTCAGGGTCCATTTTGGTCAATTTCATGGTCCTAGGATTTAAAAAATTACAGTAAATTTCATGATTTCAGCTATTTAAATCTGAAATTTCATGGTGTTATAATTGTAGGGTCTCTGACCCAAAAAGGCGTTGGGGGGGGCTCACAAGGTTACTGTAGGAGGGGTTGGGGTACTGCTACCCTTACTTCTGCACTGCTGGTGGTGGCAGCACTGCCTTCAGAACCAGGCAGCTAAGAGTGGCTCCTGCTGGCTGGGAGCCCAGCTCTGAAGACAGAGCCACCGCCAGCAGCAGCACACAAGGATGGCATGGTATAGTATTGCCACCCTTACTTCGGCATTGCTGCCTGCAAAGCTAGGCCCTCAGATAGCAACTTCCACACTCTGGTTGCCCAGCTCTGAAGGCAGCACAGAAATAAAGGTGGCAATACCACAACCCCCCTAAAATAACCTTCAGACCTCCCTGCAATTCCCTTTTGGGTCAGGACCCCTAGTTTGAGAAATGCTGTTTCCCCCTGATGAAATCTGTTTAATATAGGGGAAAAGTGCACACAAAGACAGATTTCATGTGGGGAGACCAGATTTCATGGTCCGTGACGCATTTCTCATGGCCAAGAATTTGGTAGGGCCCTACCCATCTAACCCCTCTTGTTCCCTGTCCCCTGACTGCTCTGATCCTTCTCCATACCCCCTGACAGCCTGCCCCAGAACTTCTGACCCATCCAACCGTCCCCCTGCTCCCCCGGGGGCTCCTGCAGGCTGCAGCAGATGTATGTAGGCGCCAGCCCCCATGCGCCCCCCCTCCCCTCGGGTTACCATATTTCAACAATCAGAAAAGAGGACGGGGAGAGAACCCCACCTTGCCCCCATCCACTCCCTCCCACATCCCACCCCCTGACTGCTCCCCTCAGAACGCCCAATCCCCCTGCTCTTTGTCCCCCGACTGCCCTCTCCTGGGAACCCTGCCCCTAACTGCCCCCCAAAACCCCACCACCTAAGCCTCCCTGTTCCTTGTCCCCCTGAACTCCGCTGGAGGGTGCATAGTCCCCCCATGAGCCCTCCCCACCCCACCCAGGTGGTCCCTGCCCTGAGTCCACTCACTGGCTTTGCTGGGCTTGGGCCATTGCAGCAGCTTGGCAGGGACGAGCTGCTTCCGGGGGCACCGGAGAGCCAGAGCATCCCGCTTGCAGCAGCAGCAGACCCCAGCTATGGAGGATCCAATGCAGTGCAGGGAGGCAGCAGACCTGCAAAGGTGGCGGCGCCGCTAGTGGGGAGCAGCCGCACTTCCCACCCCTCCTGCCCAGGTTGTGGCCCAGCGTTCCCCCCGGGGGCTCCTGCAGGCTGCAGCAGATGTATGTAGGTGCCAGCCCCCATGCGCCCCCGCTCCCCTCGCCTAGGGTTACCATATTTCAACAATCAGAAAAGAGGACGGGGAGAGAACCCCACCTTGCCCCCATCCACTCCCTCCCACATCCCACCCCCTGACTGCTCCCCTCAGAACGCCCAATCCCTCTGCTCTTTGTCCCCCGATTTCCCTCTCCTGGGAACCCTGCCCCTAACTGCCCCCCAAAACCCCACCACCTAAGCCTCCCTGTTCCTTGTCCCCTGACTGCCCTCTTCTGAGACACCCCCACCCTAACTGCCCCCCTAGGATCCTACCTGTTCCCTGACTGCCCCAACCCTTAGCCACACCCCTTTCCCCAGACAGACCGCCAGGTCTCCCACGCCCCATCCAACCACTCCCTGCCTCCTGACAGGACCTCTAGAACTCCTGACCCATCTAACCCCTCCTGTTCCCTGTCCCCTGACTGCTCTGATCCTTCTCCACACCCCCTGACAGCCTGCCCCAGAACTTCCGACCCATCCAACCGTCCCCCTGCTCCCTGACTGCCCCCACCCCAGACTCCCCTTACCATGCCTATGCTGGTCAGACACTGGCTCCACGTGGAGGCAAAATACGCCGCTGCGCGCACAGCCCCTCCCCTGCAGAGTGCTGAGGCAGTGAAAGGGGGGAGCTCCAGGAGGAGCAGTGACGGCTCACATGCCTGGGAGCTGCAGATCCTGAGAGCAGCGAGGGCAGAGCAGGGGGGGTACACAGGGGCCGCCGACCACATGCATCTGCTGCACAAGCTCCTGGGGGCGGGGGATGGCGTGCGGGCCACAGCCTGGGAAGGAGGGGCAGGGGGGGCTGCTCCCCACTAGTGGTGCCACCGCCTTTGCAGGGCTGGCTCCTCCATGGCTGGGGCTTGCCACTCCCGCAAGTGGGACACTCTGGCTCTCTGGTGCCTCCAGAAGGCGGCTCCGCCCTGCTGAGCCAGAGCACTGCTTTTTGGTACCCCAACCACTTAGCGCCCTAGGCGACAGACTAGTTTGCCTAGTGGTTGCACCAGCCCTGCATAAATCCTATTATGTTTATGGATGTGAATCAGATTTTCATTTTCCTGAACACTACCTGAGCTAAAACTCACCTTTACCAAAGAACGTAGGCCCAGATCCTCAAAGTTATTTAGGCACCTAAATCCAATTGATTTCAATGCCAGTTAGGTGCCTAAATACCCTTTGAGGATTTGGGCCTTACACTTTCCTCATCCTCAATTTCCCTTAGGCACTTGTTTATTTCTTTAGCTGGAACACATCATCCAAAAATGCTCAAACTTGTTAGCAGATTTAGGAAATAGAATGAATCAGAAACTAACTGCAGTTCACTGGGCCACTCTTGAAGTCCATACTCAGGCACACTGAAGTCAAGGGGAGTTTGACTGAGCAGAACTCCGAGCTGTGATTCTCCACTGCCTTGCACCTTCTGAGTCATTTGTACCTGTGCAAATAAGTAGCAAGTGTATGTAAAACACTGTTACCTGTGTAAGTCAGGGGATCACTCTAATTTTACACCAATGTTACAATAGTGTAAATGGCTACAAAAGATGCAAAGCTGTATACAATTAGGTCCCAGGTTCATTTGCAAAACAAATTCAGAGCTGACTTTTTAGCTGAAGGAGACAATTCCTTACTCATCCAAAAATCTGTCACTGTGTGTGTGGACTTGTACATGCCTCATTTCTCCATACACCTGTTTTTATATTGATGGATACACTAAATTGGCCCTCCTGTGTCTTGGTGCAAAAGCAGTATGCCAGTCCCAGTCCTGCAAGCCCTCTGCATATGGAACTCAAATTACTTAAATGTTGCCTAGAGGCCTTCCAAGGGTGAACTCCATGCCCCCAGTATTGTATTAATCTGAGAATCATATAACACACTGCCAAGCTTGTGATGTCCTGAAGCTGCCTTAAAAGGATCAATAAGGATCTCTAGCTGAAGTGTACATAAATGGAATGGAAAGATGAACTGAACTGAATATTTTTAAACAACAGTTTTATACTAAAATCTGGATGAAGATTTTTAACACTGCACATGAAGTCTGGTGTGAGATTACACTGTCAGATAACAATCACATTTGCACATTTTTCAACATTTCATGTCAATTTCCCATATTTATAATAAAAGCTCTACAAAATTACAACAAAATAAATAAAAACAAAAGAAAATATAATTTAAAAGGAAAACAGAAAGACAGACTAAAGCTACATTGAAAGAAAAAAATAAGACAATTTACATAATACATCTTAATTTAATTTAATATTTGAATGGTTGGTTGCCTTAGTGCACCATATTAATGATTAGTATTTATGCTTTACTTGTGGCTAATACCCTCTTCTGGTCATAGAATGCCTCCCACTGTTTTTTAAAGTTTGACTATAAAGTGACAGGAAGTCTCTCTGACACCCAGGGAGGCAATAATATAATAATATATTTTTAATTACACTTTTCCCCATTTTCTTGGGGGTGATTTGGAAGCAATTAAAATACAGCATTGTTAAAATCATTCAACGTATATCTTTGATTAGCTTAATTGACGTCCACATGAGTTATACTAGATTTACATCTGAGCAAAATTTGTTTTTACATATAGATATATATGTGTGTGTCTGTGTGTGCACGCATATATATATATATACACACACGTACCCAGAAGCTCTGGTTCTGCAAACACCTATGAACATGCATTACTTGACTTCAGCAGGACTATTCACGGTAGTAAAGTTAAGCACATGATTAAGAGTTTTAAGAATGAGGACCATACACATTATACACTCACAATCTCACAACCAAATGCTCAAACAATGCACATAAACACTTTTTCAAGTGATTTTTTCTCATTCATAAAATGTGAATTTTAGATTAAGAATCTGTTCATGTATATTCAAGCCCAGAGATCTCTGCTTTTATTGAATGAAGTGAGACACATACCTACACATATTTCTATATCTACTGACAGATTGAGTGTGTCCTAGACCCTTCTGGCATGATGAGATAAGCTAAAAAGTTATGCTACCAAAAGGCAATCCATGATTTATTGAGAGATGCTGATGCATCCATTAACAGTTTAAATAATTTTGAATGGAACAATTAAAAAAAAATCTCATTTTTCAAATTAAATTATTTTCTGGTATGTTCTAGGCACGAGAAACTAATGGCCAAAATAATAATATTAGCTCACATGCAAATTAGCAGTGGACCTTGATTATTCAAGTCTTTTTCAGTGGATTTAGTGTATGCTAAATGTTTGCAATTTTGGCCTGGCAAAGGTTTTTTTGGTAATCTTTTTTTAAATAGGAAGGCCAAATGCTGATAGCTCACATAGGCCTCCTGGTGGACAATTACGTTCTTGGTTTTGGTATTAGGAACAGAACAGAAAGTTGCCCGAAACATCTCTGATTTCCTCTCAACTTTGAATGTGCAGCAGATAGAAAAAGCTATTAGCAATAATGTCTAACTATTTTTAAATACACTTTTGTGTCCTTTGATACCTTCCCTAGTTCAATATGCTCTATTATGTGCTGATAGCTTTCTTTCTCAGTTGTTGCATGTTGTATAGCTATGTTTCTGTTATTCTTATATTTACATCACTTCAATTAACATGTTACCAAATTCTCTTCAGAATGTTTATGTCCCAGTAAGAGTCAATCATAAGTACAAAACAAATAATATCTGTATCTTTTAAAAATGTTAACATTTCAAAGCAGGACCATTTTGTTTAGGAACAATATAGTTGCCTTAGCGTTTATATATACCCACACACCCAATTTTGAATTTGGAGACAGTTTAGCCCCACTGAACTCAGTTAATTTGACCATTTAAATGGTCAACTTATTTGGAAGGGGCTATTTGTATATCTATAACTTTCTGTGGCTGAAATGGTTTTTTAATCCTACCTTATTTTTTTCACGTTAAATATTTTGGATCAGTCATTATATACTGTGCCTACTTTTCTAGTGGGTAATTTGCTATAATGGTACTAGATGGTGATTTATAAATTTATTTTTATATTGATATAAAATACTAAAACAGAAGAATCTCAGGAACTGGTGAATCTTGTGCAAGTTACAGAGTTATGTAGGTTACAACAGTGACTCTCAGCCTTTTCAGACTGTTGTACCACTTTCAGGAGTCTGATTTGTCTTGCATGCCCCCAAGTTTCACTTCACTTAAAATTTAAAAAACTATTTCTTTACAAAATCAGATATAACAATACAAAAGCATTGCTGCACACTATTACTGAAAAAATTGCTTATTTTCTAATTTTTTCTGTATAATTATAAAATAAATCAATTTGAATATAAATACTGCACTTACATTTCCCTGTATAGTATATAGAGCAGTATAAAAAAATAATTGTTTGAAATTTTAGTTTGTACTTACTTCCTTAATGCTTTTTCTGTAGTCTGTTGTAAAACTAGCCAATGCCTAGATAAGTTGATGTACCCCCTGGAAGTACATGTACGCCTGGTTGGGAGCCACTGATTACACCATCATAACAATTGAGAAAGTCTCAGCTGTGGGGTTGATTTGAGAATGGAATTTGCTGGACTTTTTCTGAGTTTGCTGCTACTTCTGTTGTCTTTGTAATTTAATACATACACACATACCAGAAATGCCCAGAGAATTAAATGGGCACCTTTTTACTCTTAGAAATAAATATGAATAATCTTTCAAATAAATTCATCTAATTTGTTTGGATAAAAAAACTGCCAAAATCAATTTTCATCAACTATATACTTTTATTCTGGCAAGAAAGTAAAGCAATAGTGAGGCTGTTTTTCAGAATCAGCCTCCAGTTCTTCAGGGCAATTAACTGTGAACATCATAAGAACATAACATAACAATGGCCATACTGGGTCAGAACAAAGATCCATTTAGCCCAATATCCTGTCTTCCAACAGTGGCCAATGCCAGGTGTCCCAGAGGGAAAGAACAGAACAGGTAATCATCAAGTGATCCATCCCGTTGCCCATTCCCAGCTTCTGGCAAACAGAGGCTAGGGACATCTTAAATGAATTTATTGAGTTCTTTTTTGAACCCTGTTATAGTCTTGGCCTTCACCACACCCACTGGCAAGGAGTTCCACAGGTTGACTGTGCATTGTGTGAAGAAATACTTCCTTTTGTTTGTTTTAAACCTGCTGCCTATTAATTTCATTTGGTAGCCCCTAGTTCTTGTGTTATGAGAAGGAGTAAATAAAACTTCCTTATTTACTTTTTCCACAACAGTCATGATTTTATAGACCTCTATCGTATCCCCCTTTAGTCGTCTCTTTTCCAAGATGAAAAGTCCCAGCCTTTTTAATCTCTCCTCATATGGCAGCCGCTCCATACCCCTAATAATTTTTGTTGCCCTTTTCTGAACCTTTTCCAATTCCAATATACCTTTTTTGAGATGGGGCAACCACATCTGCATGCAGTATTCAAGATGTGGGTGTTCCATGGATTTATATAGAGGCAATATGATATTTTCTGTATTATCTATCCCTTTCTTAATGATTCCCAAGATTCTGTTTGCTTTTTTGATTGCCGCTGCACATTGAGTGGATGTTTTCGGAGAACTATCCTCAGTGACTCCAAGATCTCTTTCTTGAATAGTAACAGCTAATTTAGACCCCATTATTATATATGTAAAGTTTGGATTATGATTTCAAATGTGCATTACTTTGCATTTATCAACATTTAATTTCATCTGCCATTTTGTTGCCCAGTCCCCCAGTTTCGAGAGATCCTTTTGTAGCTCTTTGCAGTGTGCCTGGGACTTAACTATCTTGAGTAGTTATTATATCAGTAGTTTAACAGTTAATATTTAAATATCAAACTATCAGATGGCATGAAATTGTTCCACAAATGTGGAGGCTTGAATGTGAGCCTGATTTTTAAAATAGCCTCACTGTAAATTATCTTCTGGTTATACATCCACTTGTGTAAACTGGAAGCTGATTGCTTAAGAAACAGAACTGTTTATAATTACAGAGCATTATTCTCTAGATAGATGAGCCTGATCTATTGTGTTCCAGTTTTATAGCTTAGAACTGTATGTATTCTGTGTAAATATGTGCATTGTTTTTTTTAAATCTATAGCAGGAAGCCAGGCAGGAAGGACTAGGGGACACTCTAGGCAGAAGTTCTACTGTGAAGCAGATGGAAAAAGTAGATTTGGGGACAATACTGTTTCCCTTATTCTAATAAAGCTCCTAAAGCAGAAGCAGAAAACTATTCTCTGTGAAAGTTTTATCTCTATACTAAAGAATTAATAGAAAGAAACATTAGCATTTTGTGTCTAGTAAGCAAATCTGACCTATGTATCCAATTCTGGCAAAAAATATCCCCTGTATAGATGTGGTTATAACAATTATCCTGCCTGTGTTGTGCTTGTCTGTTTAATTATTCATACATTGCCGTCAGTCCAATAATCACTTGAGCATGTGAAGAGCAGTATTTTAGGGACAGGGAGTTTACCTATTTTAGTTCTGCCTGTCAAGTTGTTATACTAGCTGAAGTCAGAATTTTTGCAGACTGTCCTTTCCAATGTATTTTGCTCCCCCTGGGGCAGCTTCCAAGTCTCTCCAAACTTCTTTGCACAACAGACCACATTTTAGGATTGCTTGGCCGACTGCAGAGGTTAGCTGCACAGGACTGAGGGGCTCCCTTATTGCCACATAATCATCTCTTACTCTCAAATGAGAGCATGGTAAGCCTTGGGCTTTCCCCAGTCCATCTAGAAAAAAACTTTCCGGATGACCTGAGAGTGGCTGTTGTCAGTTTTGTCTTAATTTTAGATTTAGTTAATAAGCAGTACAGGATAGTGTTCATCAGGAATAAACTACTTAAAATAAACTTATGTATATGCTCCCTTTGTTTCCTTCTCCCACTCCTGTTTTGGCCCAGATCTCCATTAGATATTTAAGCAATGGGAGTTAGACACTTAGATACCGTTGACGATCTGTACCTGAGGCCATGTTGTTCTCATGCATGAAATACTGTCACTCTGTCTACTGGTTTCAAAGCGGTAGCCGTGTTAGTCTGTATCAGCAAAAAGAACAAGTCGTCCTTGTGGCACCTTAGAGACTAACAAATTTATTTGGGCATAAGCTTTCGTGGGCTAGAACCCACTTCATCAGATGCATGGAGTAGAAAATACAGTAGGAAGATCTATATACACAAAGAACATGAAAAAAATGGGTGTTGCCATACCAACTGTAATGAGACTAATCAGTTAAGTGGGGCAGGCTGGGGCCGGGTCGCTCGCTGCTGCTGCCAGAGACAGAGACTGAGCCCGAGCCCGGGGGGCTGCAAGCAAGAAAAAGAAATAGACACCTCGGCTGGTGAGTACAGGGCGCGGGCCCCACCCCTGCTGCTGGCGCCAGGCCCCCACTAGCCCCCTGGGCCACCATGCCCCCCCACAAAGCGCAGAGCCCCCCAAAGCTATGGGGTGGGTGGCTCTGCCCATGAGCGATGTAAGTTACACCAACCTAAGCGCCAGTGTGGACAGCACTATGTTGGTGGCAGAGCTTCTCCTACTAACATAGCTACTGCCGCTCGTGGGGCTGGAGCAGCGAAGCTGCGGGAGAGTTCACTCCCATTTGTTTAGATCGGTTACATTTAGAGATTACAACAGTGCTGCATTGCTGCAGTTCCACTGCTTAAAACTCTCTAGTGTAGCTGTAGCCTATATCTTTACTTTGTTTAAAGAAGCATTATTTTTCATTAGGACCACGCGTTTAAAAAAAAAAAAAAGCAGACAGTTTAACAATTGAGGTTCCTGCCTGTGATTTGCTGTCTGAATCTTGTCTTACTTATCTGTAAGTTCTTCAAGGCAGGGAGTGTCTTCCTGTTTGTTTTCTCTACAGTGCTGAGCACAAAGATAGTGGTTAATCACATATTTTCTATAATTTTTTTTAATTCTTGTTTCATAAACCCCTGTATGTATAAGCTTTTATATATTAGAACTAAGAATAATAATTTTTATCTCTGCCAAAGCCTGCTTGAAAAAGGACTTGAGGAGAAAGGGAAGCAGCCCAATACAACCACCCTGTGACCCATTGTTTTAACAACTAAGAGGGATCAGGAAGACAGAGTCATTCTGGCGGCAGTGTAAACGATTTTATTTTTCCTCTGAAAAGAGAAGGACCAAACCCCTGGTTGTTCACTTATATCCACAAACAAACTCTGCATTTGGGAAAAGGAGTGAATTTAGCCCCACTGGACTCAGTTTATTTGACTATTTATATGGTCATCTTATTTGGAAGTGACCTGTTACACACACGTTTATGGGTCCGCAGGAGACGGTTACAAAGACATAAAATTAACAGCATACACAATACTATAAAATTCTTTGCTATGTACAAGAGGCTTGAGTCATGGCCAGGACTCTGAATTTGCTGACATATGGGTGTTTAAAATTAAAGTCACAATCTCCTATCATCACTATCACAAATCATACTATCACAAAAACCTGTGATCAGGTTACATTCAGAAACATTTTGAGAAGGTTATGGCTTGTAAAATGCCATTTTGCAAAGATATTTTACCACTGTGTTCAAAACCAAATTAAGAATATACTTTCCCAACAGAAAGTGATCACAGATGAGAACCAGCCTCAGTCGCAAAATGACAGACAGCTATGCTACTAAAATGTGCTGAATATAAACAACATACAGATGTTCTATACCTTTGCCATGCTCTGTGTGATAGAATATTATGCATGACCCAAACATATAAATATAAACTTAGTATACACCATACTCAAAATCCTGGCTCTTTTGACTTAAATGGCTAAACTCCTCTGACTTGAACAGGGCCGCAAATTCACCCAAGGTCAGCAGAGGAAGACAACATGATTGAGAGAGATTCATTAATTTTTTTAATTTAAAGAAGGCCTAGCTCTGTAACAGGTGGACCCCTGAACGTCCTCCACCTCTCCCCTTTTAAAAACAAAACAATTGCATAAAAACATCCAATGTGAATAGCAGGAATGAACTGCTGCTGATTTGTCATCACTGTATCAGGTATAAAACATGATTTAAAAAAAACAGACAAGAGATAAACCAAACAGAAATGCCGTCTGTCACAGGGATGTGAATTTCAAAGGCAGGAACCCAAGAAACGACAGCAAGTGCCTCCTAGTTGCGCTTAATTGTCACAGGATGATGGAGGTTTTGGAAACAACTATGTCCCAGCCTGGTTAATGCTGAATGTGAATTAATGGAAGTTAAACCTATAGCAGAGCTGTACGTTGGGATAAAGTTAGTATGTTACAGATGGATTTAAAAATATTGAGGGAGATGGTTCTCTCTAAAAGGCAAAGTGTCCTAGAACTAAGGAATAGGCAAAGCCAAGGCAACAAGGCACATTCCCTACACATAAAAGTGCTAAGGAAGTAACTGTGGAACACCACTGATGCCAACAGTAACAGCATCAGTTAGGGGCCACTCACATATACAGAATATTATCATCTATCACTTCTATTGCAGTCATGCCTAGCTGCCTTAACCAAGTCAGGGCCCCATTGTGTTAGGCCCTGTGCCAATAGGCAGCAAAAACCTGTCCCTTCCTCAAAGACTTACTCTTTAGAATGGCAATGGGATGCCAGAACTGAGCAGAGGCATCATGAGTGTGTTCTGCTGCAAGTCTTTCTGCTAACAGTAGCACTTGCCCCTGCTATCTGTTGTGCAGTGGCCTGTTCTCTAAATCAGTGGTTTTCAACCTGTGGTCTGTGGACCCCACTATGTCTAAGATTTCCAAAGAGGTCCCCATCTCCATTTAAAAATTTTTATGAGTCTCCAAATGAAAAAAGGTTGAAAACCACTCCTCTAAATTATCCGGTAATGAAAATCCAATTTAGCCTGTTACATAAAATTATTTCTGTCAGCAAAAGTTAGAAAAATAAGACTGGATTAGTCAAAAATGAAGCTATCTATTGATACTACTCAAGGACTGCATAAGGATCATAACTGGCAAACAAATGGAGAATGGAATCAGAAATTAATGTGTCACGACATTAGGCCTAATTGGGTGATGAAGTAACAAGCGTATGGGCTAATTCCACTCATCACGCCCTTTTGGATGGACTTTGAGAATTAAAATGGCAGTGGATTCCTGGGAAAAGGCAGGTAGGCCTATGTCCCACTCCAGAGACTGTGTCCTTCATTGTGGACCCTCAGCCAACAGGACACCCAGACCTGAACACAAGTGGTGACACCGTTATCACTAATGGACCAGGAAGGACCCCAGTCCGATGCATGCAAGATGCTACTGTCTTCCCTTCCCTCATGTTCCTTTCCATCTCCCTCTATCTTATCATCTTAGCTTTTCACCTGATCCTGAGACCAACTGCACTACACAGCACCAGTATGATGGGATGAGACAGCTCATCCAGCTCTGCCCAGCCTGAGAAGGACCAGTAAAGGAGAGGTACTTGACTAGACCACCCAGATGGGATCCCAGACCAGGGAAGTGAGCCAGGGTTTAGAGAAACCGCTGTAGTGGCTGATCTGACAGCCCAAAGTATCCATCTGTGACTGAGATCAACAAAAGCCATACTGTATTTCCCCTCCTGTTTTGCTATCCTATCTTCTCCCTCTTTGACTGTCTGGTCAAAAACAGTCAAAAGTATGACCACTCAGAGCAGTCCACTTGAAATTCAACAAGACTAACCACTTCTTCCCCACTAAAAAGGATTGCTTGACAGAATAAGAAACTAATAATTATTCTCTGTCTGAAAAAGGTCCTTTAATAGGTTTTAAGTGTTTTGCGTAACCACTCAATTTCAATATGCTTTGTTTTAATTTTTATTCTTTTTTCTCGTGTATCCAATAAGTTTCCAAACATTTGTATTAATTTTTGAATTTGCTTGCCATGAAATGGTCAGTTTTCCTGTATTCCAAACCCCAAATCATGTTAACTGTTTAATGGTGTACAGTGCTAAGATCATACTATCACCTTTGACTTTAGACCCATTTATTCCACTGAAATTAATACAACATATCCCAGGCCTGTTCCTGCTCATTCACATTAGCTTCCATCTTAGAAGCAGGCTTAGTAATGTCATAATGACTTTAGTGAAATAAAACTTAATTATACATAAAGGCAAAGAGTTTGATATTGACTGCAAAACAGTCTGATTTCTCCATACACCATCTTCACCCCACTAAGTCCCTTCAACAAAGTACTCAGAAAAAGGGTAATGAGGTAGTACACATGATACGTAACAGCATTAGAGAGACTACTGTAATGGAACTATGAGAATGAAAGTAGCCAAATGCTACCAGATAGATACACTGCATGGATGGGATGTAGAAAGGGGAGAAAGAGCCAAGAATCACAGTTTGGATGTTCAGAAATGAGAAAAAAAATGGAGCTATAAGAGATTAAGAAATCAGCCATAGTGTTTAATATGGAGATATACGTAGAACTGGAAGGGACCTTGAAAGGTCATCCAGTCCTTTGCCTTCACAGCAGGATCAAGTACAGTCCCTACCAGATTTTTGCCCTAGATCCCTAAATGGCCCCCTCAAGGATTAAACTCACAACCCTGGGTTTAGCAGGCCCATGCTCAAACCACTGAGCTACCCCTCCCTTGTAAAATACTCCTGTTTGCAGTGTAATATTTCCAAAGGCCTACACTATTGCACATTTCCTAGCAACAGGGGCTTAGAAGATGGAGGAGGAAACATCTGCCCTTAAACAAGTCATCACTAATATGGCATTTAACATCTGACCAGAAATCTATTCCAGACATAGGTTTCACCCTGCCAAGGCTCAAATGTACAAACAAGACCCAGAATGAGGGAGACAACAATACATGAGGGAGCTGGATATGTGGATTTAACTTCTTTATCATATTAAAAGTACTCCTTAATCTCAGTTCAAGACAAACTCTGATGACTTATTACAGTGCTCCTAATGAAGCGGGTGAATTCCCATAATTTAAAGGACCAGGAATTTGGTAGAAAGACATGCCAAATTTTGCATTTGACTTTCTATATTTAAACAGAACATACAAGATTAACAATGATTAGAATTGCATATAAAATGTCCCTCATTCATTCTATATAGCTATTAATCATTTAGGGAGATCCAGGTGCTCAGCAGAGATTCATTATGACAGCACAAGTACTTTTGGAGATTTCTTTCTCTCCCAAAATTTGAGCTGTATGTTAAAGCAGCTATGAGAATCTTCTTGATGAGTGCTAGAACTGTGACATCAGAGGAAACAGCCAATCATACAATTGACTAGTTTATATATATATAATGTTTTACTAGTTAAAAGACTGCAATCAATGCCTTTTTAACTTCTCTGGCTTTGTGCTATTTGTAGCTATTGTACTTTCTGACATCAGAGTCATAGGAGATGGCTTATTAGATGCAATGGAATTTTGTTAGAGAACATAAAATATGTATGTATATAGATGTGTCTGTATTTTACATATGTAAATAAAGAGCTGCATAGATGCAAGCAAAGATTTACAGGCATCACTGAGCAGTGGGGTTGACATTAATTACAGTATGTTCAAGAAGAAAAGCAGGAAGAAGTTTATTCAGGTATGTCCAAAATCACCTTAGAAGTAAAAATAAATGTCACGTGATAACACAGCAACTTGCTATGTGAGAGATTCTCCCCTTCCATGTAATTTTAATTCCTGAGGAGTTACAGCTTCAACACATCTGACAATCTCAGTATTTGGGGATGTATTTATTTTTAAATCTCAACATTAGCTAAAAATCATTAACTGTGCATTGACAATCACAGCTCAGCAAAGGTTGTATTGTAAATGTTACCAGAAGAGACTGCACTTGTATCAAGGAATTTAATTGTCATCATGCCAATGTAAACTATACAACAATGATAATGCCCAACACTTCTGATTTTTCTGGATTCTATTTTCAAGATTAATCCTGGAACACAGAGGAATGACATCCTGAGGACTAAAATTTTTTCTAGGTTTCCTACAGAACCTGTAATCAACCCTGACTACAAATTTTTAACACAGTTAATTCTTTACAAAGGAGTTAAAACTGTATAATAAATTACAAGTGTAGAGATAGATTACTTACAATGTACAGTCTGGAAAACAAAATATTGAACACCAAACCAGTGGTTCGTTTAAAAATAAATATTTAGAGTCAACACCAGATTTCTTAAGAAGGTTCTTTAAGAGAATTATAAGCCAAAACAGCCATTTGTTGAAAAAATATCCATGTTTCTCAAGTCTGAGTAGTTATGCTTTTAAAAGTTTAAAGCTATGAATATGTTAATTCTTTATATTACAGTAAATTTGCTATAGCCACATGCAGCATAATACTCTTGCAGTAAACTAGTGAGTTTACTATTAGAATAGCTGATTAGGTGCCTTACTTTATACAGACCTGTCTCATATTGGTACAAATATTTCTTTGACATATTTCGTCCCGTTTCAGAGTTATTAACTCCCACACACAATAGAGAAGAAAGCCATACAAAGGAGAGAGCCCCAAGTGCTCAGTTCAAAATCTTCTGCCAAGAGCATCGCACTGAATTTCAGTAAGATATTATTGATTTGATATTAATTTGATTTTGTCACTACTTCCATGTGGTGAGCACGGGCTTTCCTGAATCTCTTGCTCGACTTCCTTTTAGTCCAATAGATTGCCCAGGACGGCTTCTCAAATCACGATCAGATCCATCACTTTGTGCCATCTCTTCATCATACCTAAAATATAATAATTTTTTCATTGTCTCAGTCTCCTAATCACTGGACAGCAGAGATCATAAGAATGACCTTTCCTTAGTTCTTTATTGTTTAATATTTAGCATTCACATTTTTAAAGTATGGATCCTTTTCTATAAACACTCACACCACATAAATAGTTCATTTTAAGATACAACGCCTCACATAAGTTATTCATGTGGGGAAGCATTCACAGGATTGAACCCTATGACATTATAATAAAATGAGCCCTACTATACTTCAGTAGCGATTTATGAAAAACAGGCACATCATCATCAGAGTTTCTATTATAGCAGATACAAATAATTGTAGAGCTTGTGAAACTATTTGAGGCATGTACTTCTGCATTTCTTTTCTCATCACTTCGTCTAATATACTTGTGTGTAAACAGAAACATTAGCTTGCTGCTTATGCAGTAATGTCACAATCCAGTGTATCAAACACAGAAACAACTGGAACATCAGAAAAGTCAGATTGTGACACGAGTTAACAGAATTAAGCAAGAAGGGTGGGCTGATTAGATAATCAAGATATAAGATTCAATCTGAACACTATCTATCAGCATCAGAAGTACCCATAAATTTAATATATTTTTGATAATATGTATTTTGTAAAGCTTGCCACAGTGACAAGTATCTCTTTAAATGTTCAAACTCAATATGACATGAAATAATCCCACTATCCATTGATTTACCAGTTGCTGGAGGCATTCAAAGGCAGAATTTGATTCTAAATATATAAATGCCAATAGTCAAAATAGAAAGACACAGCTACAATATTTTTTAGTCAAACAGGATTCCATCTGTACCTATTAACTAATACTAAATGCAGATCATCAGTGTTCATAGCTATCACATAGCTAACATTAATTATAAAGGTATGCTCCAATCTTGCAAACGCTTATGTATGTGACTAAATTTACTCGCATGCATAAGCGTTTGCAGAATCAGGGCCTTAGATAAAATAGATGGCATGAATTAGTGGGTCAGCTAACGTACTGTACTACAGTACTATTAATTCCTGACCAGGCTCTCAAACATTTAGCTTTTGAAACTGGTTCCAAATGGAATAGGGAATTTGATTACAAATTCAGCATCCTCCTAAATGAATAAGCCCATCTCAGACACTCAAATAGGGATACTCTTTTTCTAACTTCCCCCTTCATCGCACATTCATCATACCAGATTAAAAATAATCTTGCAATTCACTGTTTTAACATCCCATCAATGAATCACAACAGTTGGGTGACCATTCCCATGAATTAAGAGAGTTTTAAAAATTTTCTTGGTACATATAATGCATTTAACTGTTACCCACACCTTATACTCAGTCTAAAATACATACTATATATGTGTTGGATATATCTTGAAGAGTGAAATACATTTCCCCAACATATACCCTCAATAAATCAACGTTTTTGACGGTGAAGTGCAGGGGCTCACCAGGAAGGGGACATCAACCCACAACTAAGGCCCAAGACAGGAGTGCAAATACTTGGAAGCTGCTATTCCAGCCCTAAACATGGTAATTAAGTGATACAGAGCACTTCAGGTTTTTCCTCCAAACCTGGATGAATGTCATCACATCTACATGGTTCTAAATTAATCTTCTCTCTCTCAAGAACATGTTCATATTTACATAGGACATTACTAAAACTTACAAAATCTCATAATTTCCAAGAGCTTCTTTTGGTGGAGATTTATTCCATTTACAGTCTGGAATTTCACCATTAGGCACAGCAATGTTAAGTGTGTCATTAATAAGATTATACTTGAGGATGCGATCATTGGCTGTACTGGAGGTAAGAGAAGGGGAAGCATTGACCTGTTAAAAACAAAGACATTTTATTTTCAGCAACTTCCTTTTGACTAAAATATGGCCCCTATAAACTAATCACCAGCATTTCAACATAGAGGCTTTTCTTTGAACAAAACCATTGCAAGGAAACAGTGCATTTCCTACAGATTTTATTTTTGAAGTATCATTCATTCTCCTGAGGGTTTGACTGTAGATTTTTGTTGGGAGCAAGTTCACCTGTGTTAATCAAGCCGCCTCTGGGGATTTATACCTTTAGTTCACACCAAATAAAGAACAGGCAAGTTCCTCACTGGCTTTGCCCCTTCCTAGCAGTTGTTACATATGGACCGGTGGGGCTCTTTATTCCGGAGTTATTGCTTTTTATCTGTATCCCTCCTCTGAACTCCCCTTTTCCACACATTTCTCTGGCTGGCAAAGTGGGTAAGAAGTCTGACACTTTTTTAAATGTATGCTTAACCATTATGTATAAAGATAAGATGTAGGGAAAAATAATAGGGTACTGATACATTAGACATGGGGTTTGGACAGGAGTTAACATACCATGGAAGTTTGTATAATTCATACAACAAATGTATACAACCCTGCATTATTTCAAGTTTATTCTTCTAATATGTGTATCCCTTATTTTCTAGCTTTCCTACAATTTCAGGCTGTGTTATATATAGTATCTAAGCTTTAGCAGGGTTAGATTTACATTGCACTGAGCCAGTGCCAATCCTCCATCTACTGGTGCACTAATAAGGTTGCTGGCATTCAGACAGCTTCTGTAGTCGGAGCATATCATGAATGCACCTGGATTTGGTTTTTGCTGACCAGGCCAGAACACAGGTTTCTCCTGAATTCTGATATCCTGCAACTCCCACAGCCCATTTTGTTGCCTGTTTTACTTTCTAACAGCCTTCCCCAAACACTTTCATCTGGAAAAGGGAAAACTCAAGCTCAGATTTGAAAAAGCAGATGTATACTGTGAATGGAAATGGTGAGGAGGGTTGTTTATAAAATGTACATAACTTTACCTCAATAAGCCATGGTTTAAGCTTGTCATCAATGATAATGTCGTATCCATAGCACTCAAAGCAGTGTTTATCATTGTTCATTACAGGCTGAAACAAGTTAAGAAGAAATGTATATTAAAGAACAAAGATTTATTAAGTAACTTGAAAGATTATACATTACTATAGTTCTCTACTATTATTTTTCTAGGTATCATGTATAAATATAATACCAATTGTCTATGGCAGCTTTCTTAATACAAGTTTTCTGCTCTGACTTCCCAATACAACATTTTATAAATATATGTAAGATTCTTTTTTTATAAAATGTCATCTTCTCAAGCTGTTTCTGAGTATTATCATAGTAATCAGTGTATTAACAGAACATATTTGACTGCAGCGCTTTCATTCAGTTTCATCTGTGTATCTTACAGCATCCAGTGAGTATGAAAACAAGAGTGTTAAAGGCTTTCACACCGTAAGTGAAATTAGAAATAATCTTACATTTTCATGTATAAAAATACAAATTTACCTAATCATTAACACTTTCACTTTCAAATTAAATGTGACTTATCCAAAGACCCTTGTTTATTATAGTGTTGTAATGATGCAGCAAAGATGGAGTTCAACCCCAAATACTGACTAGATCCTTATATTTAAAATACTTTAATCTCTATATCATTATATCTAGCTCAAGTCCACTATGGTCAGGAAAACTAAAACAGGCTAGGGACTCAATAATGCTGGGATGGAAATTCTCAAGCGATTCACTTGTTTTCCAGCATCAGCTAAGGTCTTAAAGTAGGAATGCCAGGGCACCTCTTCTCCTGTGCAACATTCACCAGATCACTTAAAGCAGGGGCTCTCAACCATGGGTATGCATACTCCTGGGGGTATATCAACTCATCTAGATACTTGCCGAGTTTTACAACAGGCTACATAAAAAGTACTAGCAAAGTCAGTACAAGCTAAAATTTCCTACAGGCAATGACTTGTTTATACTGCTCTATATACTATACGCTGAAATGTAAGTACAATATTTATGTTCTAATTGATTTATTTGATAATTATATGGTAAAAATGAGAAAGTATGCAATTTTTCAGTAATAGCATGCAGCAACGCTTTTGTATTTTTATGTCTGATTTTGTAAGCAAGTCGTTTTTAAGTGAGATGAAATTTGAGGTACACAAGACAAATCAGATTCCTGAAAAGGGGTACAATAGTCTGGAAAAGTTGAGAACCACTGATTCAAAGAACCCTTTGTAGCAGGTCAGTACAGATGGCTTCCAGAAATTAATATTGAAAGGTTTTCAGTCTTGCAGGGTGTAGGGGAAGGAAGGAAAAGCATTTCTCCTGCTAAGTTTAGGAAATAGGAAGGAGCACTGACGCTACCAGAACACTTCCTCTTCTGTCCATTATCTGTTTTTCTTCTGCTCTTCACATTGTTCCTCTTCTCTTTTACAATTCTGTTAATATTGGGATGAGCTGCCTTTTCTTCTAGCACCTAATTTGGCACTTTGGGAAACTGCCTTCTGTAAATGCCTGCAGCTACCCATATATTATAAAGCTCTGTCAAGCTATTCAGGAGGAAAGAGGATACATGATGGCACCATAGTTTTTTGGCATGAGTTTGGGATAACTATATTACTCACATATCAGAGAGCGGCAAATACGTTACACAAATTCTCTAAACAAAATGGAAGAAAGAACCTTAACATCCTGGCATTTTGTTTGACAAATTGTCTTCTCAGGCTATTTCCTCCTACGACAAATTTGTTACTACTGAAAGATGTCAGGGCTGGGCAAAGGTTAGGGTAATTCAAAAGTGACTTTAAATGAGAGTAAGAGTTTGTGATGGTTTCAGCACATTAATTTACTCATTTAATATACACACAAACAGCTTGACCCCACAATCAGGTTTCTCCAAGCACACACAGCTCTACAGGGACACTGAGTGGTGACAGAGTTTTTAAAAAGAACAAAAAGGTAAGACAGTAGCATGAGAGCATCAGCATTCAAAACAACAATCCAGCAGGAGGAAATGAATTGCTTTAGTTTTTTTCTTTACTGTAAACTTGTTTTCAAGACTATTGAAAGTCTGAAGCCATGAGAGTAACTCTGGCAGCATTCCATTAGCACTACTCACTGCAACGGCCTTCAGCGACTGCACAATTATCCAATGAATTTCATCGAACAGTTTGTTAGTGACCTCCTTTCCACGAGTACTCTCTAGATACAAGCGCAAGTTACTCACTGTCCATTTGCCTCCATGGATATGATTGTAGTCATCCTACAGAGTTAAGGAGTTAATTCAGTCTCATGGAGTTTGCAATTATTCAGCAGTTGTATTCTCATCCGTACAAACTTAAACTTGTGCTTAAAAACAAGTGTATTTTTTAAAACTATTTTTACTTAATGACATTTTGCAGGATATGTAAGGCCCCAATTTTTCCTTTGCACAGCCGTCTATGTAACATAGAACACATTTTAAATCACCTACATCTAATTACATAGCAAATCACAAAAACAAGTGTTAAAACTTGTCTTACGGTAATTACAATTACATAAGAACAATAATCAAACAGAAGCTGCATTTTGACAGTCTAACGATGCAGGAGAGGACACAGGAAATAGAGTATAGGATTGGAATGATTGGGAGATCAGATTTTCAAGACTGAAAGGAAAGGGTTAGGTTTGGGGAGAGGGTTGTTTCATTGGAGAGGAGGACTAGAATAGTGGTTAATTTAACAATGGTTAAACCACTGTTAAGTTAACCTTTTAAAAAATGTAGCACTGACAGCACGTTTGAAAGTCTCTGAAACACATGAAATATGACCAACCATTTCTATTGTGAGTAGTCAGTCTTTTTCCCCGGCAGGACAAAAATTTGATCTAACAGTCAGCACTCACTGGGAGACACCAGCACCAGTCTCAGTCATGAACATACAGAAACAATGACAGCAATGTTCTTCAACACTGTATTTAAAATTATTTTTAATTCATAATTTTGATAAAATAGATCTGGCTACCACTAGATTAGACTGTACTGCAACAGTAAATGGAAAAGAAGGCTACTCTGTATTTATCCCACATATTTATCCTTTTATGAAGCTAACCTGTGAAGTCTTGAAATATATTGTGCTTGAAAGGCAAAGACGACAAACTGAGGTTACTCCAGAACTGGCAAGCAAGACACACACTAATGAAGCTCCTGAGTAACCGTGACAGTCTGCATCCCTGGGTTCACCCTTTTTACAAAACTATGCCTTGTGAGGTATCATTTGAAAACTCATAATTTGCTGATCATTATTATCCTGGTAAAATGTCTGGCAACATTGTATGTAAAGTTATACGGTTCTCCTGTATAACATTACTGAGACACATTCCAAGTTTAGAGAAGCAGGCACAAAACAGCTCCTCAAAGACAAAAGGCAAACTGACGCCTCAGCCAGGTGTCAACAAAATCAAATAGACTATCACCTAAGTGGCCATTCTTTGGCAGGAAAAAGGGTGCAAGCAAGAAATCTACATTTTGGCAAAGAAACAGCTGGAGGTTCCTATTCCCACAGACCATCTGTCTCCTGAACCTCAGCTGGAGATGACTTTCAAAGAAAAAGAGGACTTTAAGAAAAGGAAACAGAGGCTCCAAAATACTCCTCCCTTTTTTTTCCTCAGGCATCAACGCCACCTGAAGGATAAGGAAATTAACACTGAACTGGGGGAAGTGGTTCTGGCTGAAATAAGACTAGTGAAGCATGTGACGAGAGAAATCTTTGCTTTAAATTCATTTAGCTTGTTAAGTTAGATATTCATTGTTTTACCTTTTATTTTCTTGTAACCAATTCTAACTCTTAAGCCTGATTACTTGTAATCACTTAATCTATATTTCTGTAGTTCATAAATTTATTTGATTGTTTTATCTAAACCAGTGCATGTTTGGATTGAAGTGTTTGGGAAACTTCATGTTGGGATAGTAAGATTTGTGCATATCATTTCTATTAATGAAATGATGGATTTTACATGAGTTTGTATTGTCCTGTGCTGGGCAGTACAAGACACACATTTCTGGGGGAAAGTCTGGAACTGGGAGTTTGCTGGCGTTGCCCTGAAGTGTAATTGAGGAGTGGCTGGCTATAGCACTCACAAAAAATAGCTGGGAGTGATTTACATGCTGAGGGAGGTGTGAGAGCAGACCAGGAGTGGTTGCTCTCACAGCGAAGTCATGTAAAAGGCACTCCAGGCTGGAGAATTGAGGGAACACAGCTGTCTATCGGTCCAGATTGTACCCTGGGGAATGTCACAGTACCTCTCAGTGTATATTTTTTAGCTTTATAAAGGCTCTTCTCAGAGAGTTTCCAAGAACGTTATTTATTTTGTGAGGCTGCTAAATTATAAGCCACAACGTGCCCTGGAAACAAAAAAAAAATTTAGTGGAAGTCTGTGTTTACCCATTAGAGAACAAAGCATAAGAAGCCTCTGTATTTATTTATAGGCTTTTCTACAGTGCTCATCTTTGTAGTATCTGAGAACCTGTACAGAATGAAGCATCTGAAACATGTGATTCTCACAACTTGCCCCATGAGAAACTTCTTAAGATTCCAAATTCCTGCTAGGAGATGTACATCAAAGCTTCAAGCCTGTTCAATCTACACTTTGATTCCAGAATACCTGTCCTGAAAGTCTGAGCAGATGTGACTGGATAGAGTGATGCATATCATGTACTGGTTAACAAAGAACATGATAGCAAATTGGACCACACTGTGTCACTTATATCTGCCTTCAGGCCTACAAGTAATCTCCAACCAATTCTGCCTAGGTAGAGACAGAAGGTGTCACGGACTGTGGGGGAGTCCAGTCCTGCACCCCTCTTCTTGGGACTCACAGTGACTCTCAGCCAGCCAGTAAAACAGAAGGTTTATTGGACAACAGGAATGCAGGTTACAGCAGAGCTTGAAAGCACAACCAGGACCCCTCAATCCAGTCCTTCTGGGGGTTCAGGGTGCTTGGATCCCAGCACAGGATTCCCTGAATTTCAATCACCCAGCCCAAAACCGAAACTGAACTGCCCTTCCTCCAGCCGGCTGATTCCTTTGTCCAGCTTCCCAGGCAAAGGTGCTGACCCCCTCCCCACCTACCTGGCTCAGGTTACAGGCTCAAAAAGCTTGTCCCTCACCTAAATTCCTCCCCGGCTCTCCCATCCCCCACACAGACATCACATCTCTCCCCCCTTCTAGACTGAACTGAGCGGGGTCACTCTGCCCAGTGACCTGGGGAAGTTCAGGGCCCCCTCTCCGGGACAACGCATCCGCTATCAGGTTGGCACTCCCTTCACATGGACCACGTCCATGTCATAGTCCTGCAGGAGCAGGCTCCACCTCAGGAGCTTGGCATTGGCTCCTTTCATCTGGTGCAGCCAGGTCAGGGGAGAGTGGTCGGTGTACATGGTGAAGTGTCGCCCAAAGAGATATGGCTCTAGTTTCTTAAGGGCCCACACCATTGCCAGGCATTCCATCTTGATGGCCACGTAGTTCTGCTCCCGGGGTAGCAACTTCTTGCTCAGGTACACAATGGGGTGTCTCTCCCCTTTTTCATCCTCCTGCATTAACACCTCCCCTAGTCCCATGTCTGAGGCGTCAGTGAATACCATAAAGGGCTTGTCAAAATC
This sequence comes from Gopherus flavomarginatus, assembly GCF_025201925.1. Classification (NCBI taxonomy): domain Eukaryota; kingdom Metazoa; phylum Chordata; order Testudines; family Testudinidae; genus Gopherus; species Gopherus flavomarginatus. The sequence goes on from NC_066617.1 coordinate 130,367,607, forward strand.
TGGGTTTGCCAGAATTCGGCCACTAACCAGAGCCTCCTTCAGCGCCCGGAGAGCCTGCTGGCACTGCTCGGTCCAGACCACCTTGTCTGGCTTCCCCTTCTTGCACAGCTCAGTGATGGGGGCGGCTATGGCGCTAAAGTGGGGCACGAACCTTCGATAGTACCCCGCCATCCCAATAAAGGCCTGGACCTGGTTTTTGGTTTGGGAGGCAGGCCAGTTTCTGATCACCTCCACCTTGGCTCGTGCCGGCTTTAGGCAGCTGCTCCCCACCCGATGGTTCAGGTAAGATACTTTAGCCATCCCCACCTTGCACTTCTCAGCCTTTATGGTTAACCCAGCCTCCCGGAGTCGGTTCAGCACTTGTTTAACCTGGGACACGTGGTCCTCCCAGGTCTGGCCAAATAGGCAGATGTCGTCAATATACGCCACAGCAAAACTCTCCATCCCCCACAGTAGCTGATCCACCAGGTGCTGGAAGGTGGCCAGCGCTCCCTAGAGGCTGAAGGGCAGGGTCAGAAACTCGTAAAGCCCCAGAGGGGTGATAAAGGCCGATTTCAGCCTGGCATCTACATCCAGCAGCTTTTGCCAGAAGCCCTTTGTAAGATCCATGGTGGTGAGGGACCGAGTGCCTCCCAGCTTGTCTAGGAGCTCGTCAGGCCTGGGCATGGAGTAGGCATCAGATATGGTGATGGCATTGAGCTTTCGACAGTCCACACAGAACCGGATCAACCCATCCCTTTTGGGGACCAGCACCACTGGTGAGGCCCAAGGGCTGGAGGACGGCTGGATCACCCCCAAGGCCAGTATATCCCTGACCTCTCTTTCCAGGTCCTGGGCAGTTTTCCCGGTGACCCGAAAAGGGGAGCATCTTATAGGGGAGTGTGACCCGATCTCCACCCGGTGGACAGTCAAATTAGTGCGTCCAGCCTGGTTGGAAAACAGCTGTCGGTATAGATGCAGCACCCCTCTGATCTCAGTGTGCTGGGCCGGGGTCAGCTGATCAGAGAGGGGAATTGCCTCCGGGGGGAACCAGCTTTTGTCCCAGGGAATAGATCCACTAAAGGGTCATCTCCCTGCTCCTCCCAGTGCCCACACACGGCCAACACCACATTCCCCCGTCATAGTATGGCTTCATCATATTCACATGGTACACCCAGTGGTGGTGCACCCGGTTAGACAGCTCCACCACATAGTTTACCTCATTTAGTTGCTTGACAACTTTGAAGGGCCCTTCCCAGGCAGCCTAGAGTTTGTTTTTCCTCAAGGGGATGAGAACCATCACTTGATCCCCGGTGGCAAAGGCATGGGCCCGCGCCGTGTGGTCATACCAGACCTTCTGCTTCCTCTGGGCTTGGGCCAGATTCTCCCTGGCTCGGCCCATGAGCTCAGCAAGTCTTTCCCGGAAGGTCAGGACATACTCCACCACTGACTCTCCATCGGGAGCGGCCTTCCCCTCCCATTCGTCTCTCATCAGGTCCAGGGGCCCCCTTACCCGCCTTCCATATAACAGTTTGAAAGGCGAAAACCCAGTAGATTCCTGGGGTACCCCCCTGCACACAAACAGCAGGTGAGGTAAGTACTTGTCCCAGTCCTGCGGGTGCTGGTTCATAAATGTTTTCAGCATCATCTTTAGCGTCCTGTTGAACCTTTCCACCAGCCCGTTGGACTGGGGGTGATACGCTGAGGCCCAGTTGTGCCAGACCCCACATTTCTCCCACAAGCACCGGAGCAGGGTTGACATGAAGTTGGACCCCTGGTCCGTTAAGACTTCCTTGGGGAACCCCACCCGGCTGAAAATGGTCAGCAGCGTATCTGCCATGGTGTCTGCTTCAATAGAGGACAAGGCCACTGCCTTGGAGTAGCGAGTGGCAAAATCTACCACCATCAGGATGTATTTCTTCCCCGACCAGGTCGCCTTGCTGAGAGGTCCCACTATGTCCATGGCCACCTTCTGGAAAGGTTCTTCTATGATGGGTAAAGGCCTCAAAGCCGCTTTCCCCTTGTCCCGGGCCTTCCCGATCCTCTGGCAGGGGTCACAGGATTGGCCATACTGTTGGACATCGGTAAAGACCCCAGGCCAGTAAAAGTTCTGTAGCAGCCTCTGCCTGGTGCACCGGATTCCCTGGTGCCCTACGAGAGGGATGTCATGGGCCAGGTACAGTAGCTTGTGGCAAAACTTCTGGGGAACCACCAGCTGCCTCCTGAGCCCCCATGATCCCCCATGACTCTGCTTCCCCTGGGGGAGCCCATTCTCGGTACAGGAACCCCTTCTCCCACAGGAACCTCTCCTCGCAACCTCTCCTCATGGACTGTACTGCACTGAGGTTAGCCAGGTCCCTTGGCCTCCGCAAGGAGGGATCTTTCTGCAACTCAGCCTGGAACTCAGCAGCTGGGACAGGGATGGGGACATGCTCTCTCTTCAGCTGGGTCTGAGGCCGCAGCCTCTCTGAGCCGTGTCCCTGGGCATTCCCTCCCCACCAGGTTAGGGTCCTGCGCCTCGGGCAGAGTACCTTCCCCGTTGTCAGGGAGCAGTGCCCTGCGCTGACTCTGACTATGGGTCACGACCAGAGCACCCCAGGTGTGGCTTGGCCAGACCTCCAGGTCCCCCCCCATTAACACCTCCGTAGGCAAATGTGGGTCTACCCCCACATCCTTGGGGCCCTCCTTGACCCCCATTTCAGATGTACCCTCGCCATGGGCACCTTGAATGGGGTCCCGCCCACACCCATCAGGGTCAGGTAGGTGTCGGGCACCACCCGATCTGGGGCCACCACCTCGGGCCGGGTCAGCTTCACTTCTGCGCCAGTGTCCCAGTACCCAGTGACCTTCTTCCCATTTACCTCCAGGGAAACAAGGCACTCTCTCCGGAGGGGCAGCCCCGCACCACCCTGTAAACCAAAAACTCGGAGCCTGGAGCATCCAGCCCGCCAGAGGAGCTGACCTGGGGCCCTCCTCCCTCCTTTGCAGGTGGTATGCAGCCAGCCCCCCTTTCCTGCGACCGCTGCCCCTCATCTGGCTGGATCTCTACCAAGTTAACCCGGTGTGGGGTCGGTCTGCTCAGTCTGTCCTTGAGTCTGGTGCACTGGGACCGTATGTGGCCCCTCTGGCCACACTGATAGCAGCTCATGTCTCATTGGTCCCCTCAATCCGGTCGGTTGTCCCTGACGCTGCGCGTTCCCCTTGGGAGGGGGTTCTCCCTATTCCCCCTTTGGGAGGTCCCACTATGACTCTCTCTCTGCATTGCAGCAGGCCTGTTCCTTTGAGACTCCTCCCTGCCACCCCACGACCAGCTCTTCACAAACTCATCAGCCAGCCGTCCTGCATGTCATGGGTTCTCTGGCTTTTGGTCCCTCAACCACAGTCTCAGGTCAGGTGGGCACCGCTCATACGGTTGCTCCAGAACCAGCAGTTTAACCAGGTCCCCCTTCGTCTGGGCCCCATCTGCCAACTTGCTGGCGTATCCCTCCATGCAGACGGCTAGTTATGGATATGAGACCTCAGGGGTTTTATCCTGACACCGGAACCTCTCCCGGTACATCTCAGGAGTCAGCCCAAACTTGCGCAGCAGGGCCTGCGTGAATAGTTCGTAGTTCCCTTTCTCCTCCTCTCCCAGCTGGCGGTACAATGCCACGGCCTTGGGGTCCAGTAAGGGGGTGAGAACCCGGAGCCTGTCCCCGGGATCTACCTGGTGCAGCTCGCAGGCCGTCTCAAAGGCATCCAGGAAGTCATCCATGCCCTCCCGCTCCTTACGCTGGGCCAGGATGCACTTATCAAAGCTCCACGCAGTCCTAGGCCCCCCCTCACTCACCGCAGCCGGGGGCCTGCTGCCCCTCAGCCTCGCCAGTTCCAGCTCATGATGTCGCTGTCACTCTGTCTCCTCCAGCTCCCGCTGTCTTCGTCTCTCCTCATGTTCTCTCTGTCTCGCTTCGTGTTCTCTCTGTCTCTCACGATCCTCCAGCTCTCTCAGTTTTAGCTCTCTCCCCCATTCCAGAGCGTCGCTGGGATGATCCCCTGCTGGCGGGTGAGCTTCACCAGGAGGATCCCCTGCTGGCTGGGGGGGTCACGGTGCCCTCGGTAGCAGCTGGACTCCTCCCCGCCCTTCCCCTAGGCATAGGAATGGGGGGTCTCGGGAAGCCCTCAGCCACCGGCTGACCACTCCCAGGGGGGACAGACACTGGTGCCTGCTTTGCATCTGCCAGGCTGCTTCCCTCAGATACAGGGATCTGTTCATTCAAGCGATCTCCCTCCTCCAGCTGGGCAATCAGCTGGTCTTTGGTGAGCCTCCCACTGCGCAGCCCCCTCTGCTTGCACAGCTCCACCGGGTTGCACTTAAGCCGCTTGGCATACATCTTCCTGCTGGCCACTCACAGATCGGGGTGCTTGTCGCTCCCCACAGTTTCCAGGGAGACCCCTAGTGCACCAGCCCTTCTTGAGGTCACCGCCTCTCTGCCAGGGCCGAGCTGCAGATGACTCCACCCCTGGGACCGCTCGCTGCAATCCCCCGGGGGACCCTGTTACTGCAAAGTCCTTCTCACTGGGCACACACTCCCAGGGGTTAATCACCCCTTTGTTTTACTGGTCCCCAGTCACTTACTGCAGGAAGCGCCGTCCACGGGGAACAGTATCTCCCGCCGCTGCCACCAGTTGTCACGGAGTGTGGGGGAAGCCGGTCCTGCACCCCTCTTCCTGGGACTCACAGTGACTCTCAGCCAGCCAGTAAAACAGAAGGTTTATTGGACAACAGGAATGCAGATTACAGCAGAGCTTGGAGGCACAACCAGGACCCCTCAATCCAGTCCTTCTGGGGGTTCAGGGTGCTTGGATCCCAGCATAGGATTCCCTGAATTCCAATCACCCAGCCCAAAACTGAAACTGAACTGCCCTTCCTCCAGCTGGCCGATTCCTTTGTCCAGCTTCCCAGGCAAAGGTGCTGACCCCCTCCCCCTCTACCTGGCTCAGGTTACAGGCTTAAAAATCCTGTCCCTCACCTAAAGTCCTCCCCGGCTCTCCCATCCCCTACATAGACAGACCCTACTGCATCACAGAAGGGATTGCTGTTATTTTGTTTACATTTTACACACACACACACACACACAAAAGTTCAGTGATTTAGACCCAAATATCCAAGTGTTTGTTTATTATTACTGAAAGGGAATTTCCCTTCCCCTTTGTTCCTAATTTTTTTGTTTCACTTGCTTGCTTGATCTTATCTGAAATTAGATTATAAAAACTCTTTGAGGGATAGACTACGTCTTCCCATGTGTTTGTATTATGTGTGGTGCAAAGAGACCACAATTGTGACTGGGGGCACTTAGGAACTACTGGAATACTAATAAATAATTTAAGTTAAAAGTTAACTTCTCTGGACTTGAACTAAGATTTCAGAGGAAACCCATGACCTTAATCTTGTGATAATTTGGGCACTCATAACAGTTTATACAAAAAGCAAGAATCTTGTTCTAGCATTTACCTATCTGATTGATTAAGAGCACTTCCACAGCTACAGAGCTTTCATATAGCAGAACAAGAGATATTGACTTGTCTGTGGGCCCTTCTGCCAAGTAGACTTTACTACTATTATTCATTCCTTTCTCATTTCTAGGCTGGACTACTTTAATGTGCATGACTGGGAGCAGACCTAACCTTGAAAGTAATACAATTGAGCTGATAGGGAACATGGCCTGCATGCTAACAGGGACATGTGTACCTAAAACCTACATTCCAATCTCAACCCCATCAGCCTGTTCACTGCCAAGTGCAATGCAGGGTGTCAATTATGTATAAAGTTTTAAATAGCTTGGGCCACAGCTACCTCCAAGACCAATTCTCTTTGTGTCCTATCTTATCAGTTAGCTAGCTGGAATGTTTTTGAGAGCTAAGTTCTCAGATGACAAGGAATATGCAGTATTGGGGAAAAAGAGCATTCATTGGTGAGCAACCTTGTCTTTCAAATTTATTCATGCTTACAGCCACTAAAGTCAGAACTTAATGTTTAAGATTTGTGTTATTATTACAGTACTTCCCGGAGGTTAGAATCCGAGCCCTGCTGTACAATGCATTGTACAAATACAGTAGAAGATAGACCTTGCCCTAAAGAGTTTAGGAGTTTAAATACAGTAACTCCTCACTTAAAGTTGTCCCGGTTAACAATGTTTCATTGTTATGCTGCTGATCAATTAGGGAATATGCTTGTGTCAAGTTGTGCAGTGCTCCCTTCTAACGTCGTTTGGCAGCCGCCTGCTTTGTCTACTGCTTGCAGGAAGAGTAGCCCGTTGCAGCTAGCTGGTGGGGGCTTGGAACCAGGGCGGACCAGCAGACCCCCGTCAGCTCCCCGCTCCCTTAAGTTCCCTGTGCTGCAGCTACCCAGCAGGCTATCAATTGCCGGGCAGGTCAGCAGTCCCTCCCCCCACTGCCATGTGCTGCTCCCGCCCTCTACCTTGGAGTTGCTCCCAGAGACTCCTTCTTGCTGTGAAGGGAGGAGGATGGGGGGGGCTGATGTCAGGGTGTCCCCCTCCACCATGCTTCTGCACCCCACTTACCCCTTCTCAGTATAGAGCAGGGAGGGAACATGGACGAAAAGAAACAGAGACCTTGGGGCAGCAGCTGCTGTCTCAACTTCCTGATCCACTTAAAAAGATAATGCACTTAAGAGTGGGTCAGCTTACTTAAAGGGGCAGTGTGCATCTCTCTCTCCCACACACAAGATCTCTGTCTGCTATGCTGTCTCCCATCTCTCGTGTTCGTGCTGCTTTGTGTGGGAGGCTACATTAACAACATGTTAACCCTTGAGGGCTCAGCTGAGTGCTAGTTCATCATTTAGCAGCAAGGCATTCCCTGGGAAATATCCCTCCCTGTTCCATCCTCTAACTTCACCACTTCAACCAAGCTTCACAATCATCATAGCTTGTGAACAGTATTAAATTGTTTGTTTAAAACGTACACTGTGTGTACATCTAACATATAGTTTTTTGTCTGGTGAAAAAAATTTCCCTGGAACCTAACTCCCCGTCTCATTTACATTAATTCTTATGGGGAAATTGGATTCGCTTAACATCATCTCACTAAAAGTCGCATTTTTCTGGAACATAACTACGTTAAGCGAGGAGTTACTGTACTATATTTAATCTATTTTAAGACACTGTATCAAAAATGTAAAATACAAAACTATCAGGTACAATTTGATTAAGTATTTATTATTGATAGTTGGGGTGATGATCTGAGGTACAAAGCTGTACATTTATCTACAGTCACATTTATGGCCAACTTAAAATGCTAGTACTTAGGTACAGCTTTATAGACTTATGAATACCTATGCTTTTAACTGTTGCAGTTTGAAATGTAAATATCCACATTATAGTGCTGCGCTGTGTTCTATCTATTATCTCATGTGCTTTTGAAATAATATGAATCAATTATGTTTTGCAAATAAAATGCATAACAAATATTTAGCTCAAATGACTTAATAAGGAGGGGGCGAAGAACAGAACAAAATACACAAGCGCTTATATTCCATATTTATGCCGTTTAAAATAATCCAGTTTGCTATTAAATTAGTATTTTTGAAACTCAAACACTTACCCCATGTTTCTGAATGGCAACATTTGTAAGATGTACAAACATGTTATCTAATTCACTTGTACTTGGTGTATATTTTACTGTGCAAAACCGGCAAAATCCAAGTTTATACCTTAAACAAAAAAGACATTTAATAGGTTAAATGCAACTAGAGTTGAGGAAAACAACATTTTAAAATACCAGATGCTTGGTAAATTTCTCTGTACAATGTGTGCAGAACCTTCTGCCTGAATACATCTTAACATTGAAAACAAAAAGCTAGAAATTAGTTTGATCTTACATGTAACACCGCAGCGGACGATATGTAGACACTAAAACATACAAGCGCAGGTCAAATTTCTTCCCGCCAATCAGTAATGGATTGTTGATATAGAGAGAAATTACATAGGCTTCTTTAGAAGACTGAGAAACAAACCTAGAAAATGTACATAGTATGTTTCAGAATGTGCTGATTAAATGTTGAAATGTTTTCCTCCCTTAGAAGCAGTCTCAAAAAGTAATGAAGTTCTACCTTTACTAAAATCCTATATCACACTTCAATTAAATTTTAATATTATGCTGGTTAATGTGTGCAGGGCACTTGGTTTCACTGTGTACAAAAACATAGCTAAAACAAATGAGTGGGATTAGCTGTCCATTTAAGTTTTTTACATTTCACTGTTATAAGAGGAGTATTTAGGCTCCAACTCAGCAAGCTATTTTATTTAGCAAAGCCCTTAAATACCGATTTGAGTGCATCACTAACTGGGGCCTTTGCAATTATTTTTATCAGTAGTCAGTATTAATGATTTAAACTATCAAGCCACGTTAATGACTGTTTGCCTCTTAAATTTTCAATAAGATCTGTTAAAAATCCTCTCGGAAATGCAGTCACCAACATTTTTAAACTGCAGGGGAAAAAAAGACAACTAAGAAAAAATGCAAAAAAGTTGTTCTTCAGGTTGCTTTTATACTGGAAGGCTACTTGTCTTACAGTTACTTTTTTAATTGGAATGGGATAACAAAAAAGGTCAGGTGATACAGATTTTTCTCTTGGTAGAGCAGCCACATTCCTCCTCTGTGTTGGGTGGGATTGGAGACAAAAACGAGGATCATGGTCACTTTCCCCAAGCTTCTTCCTCTTCTGACTCACTGTGAGGATGCTCTATTCCTTCCTCCTACCTTAATGCAAGTCTTAGACATTATGGCTTCCCTATTCATGAGGCCCAGCTGTCAGCTCTGCTCTTTAACTGCTTAACAGGCCACAGCTAATAGCTCCTCTCTCCAGGCCCCTTATTGAAGGCAGCCCATGCAGGCTGTTTTTTTCTACCCAGAACAGTGAAGAGATTTCATGGTTCAACTGAGGATGGGGTTGCACAATGTCACACACTCTTCCTCAGGCTGAAAATGAAGTCACTTACTAGAAGTGAAAGACTTTCCTCTAACTCACAATTCTTTAATGCTGTGAAGCAAAATCATTATTCCAGTCTGCCCATGCAATTTTATTCCTCATCTAGCTGGGCATACAAACGCTGCACCTTCACAGAAAGCATATTGAGATAGTGTAGCTCATTGAATTAGTGCTTGTGCCACATGGCACCAAATGCAATAATTGGCACTAAGAGCTGTTTGAAACAGGAAGTCATTAAATGAGAAAATGCAACTATAATGAAGTAACACTAAGTGGTTTGGTGCACGGAAAGAGTTCTCCATTAGTGAACTGATATTAAGCATGCCAGACTGTGACAGAATATTACAAAGTACACAAAAATTGGGAGAGAAGGAAGTTAAACTTACGAAGATGTTTTACTGTCTCGAGACCACTTTTTAATTTGAGAGAGTTTATTGATAAGAAATATCCCCTTCCCCTGGGCTTTCCCGCAAGGTTTCATAATCCAGGTGCTAGAAGGATTTTTTCTGAATTCTTCAACAAACAGGTTGTAATCAGCAGGGAGCATAAAGGTGACAGGCACAAAATCTACATCAAACAAAAAGCAAGATTTAGAACTTTATATCTAGCAAGGATATCAATGTATACAGGTAAAAATATCTTCGCTGGCTTTCCATTCTTCAGTACAGATTGACTATCGTGTCCTTGTCTGATCTACTCCCTTTTGATACGAGAGAACATAAGACCACAACAATGAACAGCAATACTGTGGAAGACCAATGGTCCATCTAACCCAGAATCCTGTCTTCCGACTGTGATCAGTGCCAGAACAGAACAGGGCAATTACTGAGTGATCCATCCTGCATGGTCCATTCCCAGCTTCTGGCAGTCAAAGGTTTAGGTTTAGGGTCATCCCTGACCATCTTGGCCAAAAGCTATTGATGGACCTAACCTCCATGACCTTATCTAATTTTTATTTTAACCCAGCTATAATTTTGGCTTTCACAACCTCCTCTGGCAACACATTCCACAGATTGACTGTGCGTTGTATGAAGTACATACTTATGTTTGTTTTACATCTGTTAATTTCATTGGGTGACCCTAGTGTGTGTGTTATGTGAAGAGGTAAATACTGCCTTATGCACGTTCTCCACATCATTCATGGTTTTATAGACCTCTATCATATTCCCATTTAGTCATTTCTTCTAAGATGAACAGTTCCCGTCTTTTTAATCTCTCCTCATATGGAAGCTATTTTATACCCAAGTCATTTTTTTTGCCCTTCTCTGTACTTTTTCCAATTCTAATATATCTTTTTTGAAATTGTGCAACCAGAACTGCATGCAGTATTCAAGGTATGGGTATATCATGGATTTATATAGTGGCATTATAATATTTTCTATCACTTTCTCAATGGTTCCTAACATTGTTAGCTTTTTTCACTGCCAACGTATACTGATATTTTCAGAGAACTATCCATGACTCCAAGATCTCTTTCTTAGGTGGTTAACAGCCAATTTATAATCCAACATTTTGTATGTATAATTGGGATTATGTTTTCCTATATGCATTACTCTGCACTTATCAACGTTGAATTTAATCTGCCATTTTGTTGGCCAGTCAGCTTTGGACTTACGGTAACTATCTTCAGTAGGTTTGTATCATCCGCAGATGTTACCACCTCATTGTTTACTCCCTTTTCTTGATAATTTATGAATAGCACTGGTTCCAGTACAGATCCTTGCAGGACCCCACTATTTACCTCTCTCCACTGTGAGAAATGACCATTTATTCCTACCTTTTGTTTCCTATCTTTTAACCAGTTACCAATCCAGGAGAGGACCTTCCCTCTTATCCTAGGACTACTCACTTTAGTTAAGAGCCTCTAGTACGGGACCTTGTCAAAGGCTTTCTTAATGTCCAAGTACACTATATAAACTGGATTACCCTTGTCCACATGTTTGTTGACACTGTCAAAGAATTCTAATAGATTGGTATGGCATGATTTCCCTTTACAAAAGCCATATTGTCTCTTTCCAAACATATTATGTTCATCTATGTGTCTGATGATTCTGTTCTTAACTACAGTTTCAACAAATTTGCCTGATACTGAAGTTATGCTTACCAGCCTGTAATTGCCAGCACTGCCTTTTGGAGCCTTTTTTTAAAAATTGGTGTTACATTATCTATCCTTCAGTTATCTGATACACAGGCTGAGTTAAGCACTAGGTTACATACCACAGTTAGTAGTTCTACAGTTTCATATTTTGAATTACTTCAGAACTCTTAGGTGAAAACCATCTGATCCTGGTGACTACTGCTATTTAATTTATTAATTTGTTTCAAAACTTCCTCTACTGACACCTCAATCTGGGACAACTTGGAAAAATAGAAAATAGAACTTGGGGGGTTTCTAAAGTGAAAAAATGTGTAAAGGTTTTAAATATTTTGTCCCACAAATAAGAGAAAGCTGTTTTAGTTTTGAAATAGTTGGTAAAAAGTTCCAGAATCTCACAGCTAATTCTCTGCATGAAACCCCAAACCTTCCCAACAGCCTCTTCCATCCTTCTTCTTTTGCTTCTGTGGCAACACACCTCATTCGTCACATCAGGGCTGAGTATTATTCTCTCTCTGCATTGAGAGGGTCTGGGGTAAATCAGTCCCACTCTCGAGGTTTAATACTTCACATTAATTTATTGACAATATTTACTGGTTAGGCTTTAGTGTTGGCCCGAGGGCTTCTTTAAACAAAACCAAAACAATTACATTTCCTAACTCCCACTGGAATACTGCTTCTTCTTATGCTGGCTACTAATTGCCAGCCACCCTCTCTAACCCGCTTTGGGCCCAGGTATGCTGGGAACCAAGGCCTCCGCTCCAAACAGAAATAAATACTAGATTTCCCCTTATGGGAAAAACACCTCTTTATCTAGAAGAAGCCTTTTCCCCTGGCTGCACAAAACCCTTCTGCAGCTTGAGTCTCATCCCTCTTTTCTTTTCACCGTTAATGGGAGAGGTCTTTAAAGGCTGCAGGCTGCCCTTAATTAGATTCAGATGTCCATAATTAACCTGAGCTAACCTCTTCCACTTCATAGGGAAAAAGGCATTAACTATTCTACAACTGACATACCTGCCTTCAGCCACACTTCCAGAACTGTGAGGTCTAGTTCTGATTAAAAAGTGAGAAAATTCTTAACCTTAATAAAAGGGAAATAATGGCTTTTTGTGATAGTGATTTAGAGTAACTTTTAAAAAGGGCCACTCAAAGTACGTCAATTTAAAATAATGTTAACTTTGTTATCAGCACCAATGTAGAAGCTTAAAACTTCCTCCAAAATTTGTCTTCCTCCATATATGTGACTAGTGGTATACAAGAGGGGCTTATGGTTCAGTACTCTGAGTTTAGAACCGGGAACAAGGAATGCCCAAGTGTTAATCCCAATTATTAACTGCCTCTGAAGCCCTGAGCAAGTTACAGGCCCTTTGCCTCAGTCTCTATTTGTATAAGATTTATCCATTAACTTCCAAGGAAATGTCTGAGAAGAGCTTTAAAAATGTAACACACTATATAAAATACTAAGAATTATTTGTGTTCTTTTTGCTAGTGTGGTGAGTGAACCTGAAAATTTGTTTAACTCGCTTGCTCACATGCAAGAACAATATCATGACTAAGGCTACGTTTGTGTCATTGAAGCCCTGCTACATCACTAGAACCACTACTATAAATGTACCGTTGACAAGATACTAGCAAAGATGCCAAGGACTGAATGTGGACATTGAATTATGCACCTTAAAAATAGTCTTTAAAGAGCAGCACCGAGGCACTTTGACAGGTAATTTGGTGATGCTTGCAACTACATTGCCCATGCCAAACCTATTCCCCAGATTAAAAAAAAAAAAAAAAAACCACACAATTTTTGTCTCCAACACTTTCTGACATCTCTGAGCACTAAATTTTCTGAAAGCATCATACTAAAGCTGTGATGTGTAAATGTATCTATCTTAGGCAAGAATCCCAAACGGATTCCAACATCCAGTACTGCTTTTGTTTGAAGTGCATTAATCTGCAGTCTTATCCTACTATTATCACAAAATGATCATGTACAATCTATGTGTGGTCAATAACAAGAACGATGCTGGCAGTCAGAAATATATACCTAAATAAATATATTTTCCATTCTCATCTTTCTCTGCAAGAGGACTCCCTTCTTTTTCTAGTTCTTTCCTATATCTCTTAATATTTTTCACCATCAAGTCTTTCCTCGTCAGCTCATAGTGGTTCGGGAAATGGTTGACGATTTGGTCATCAGAAAGCCGGTAACCAGTTTCCACACTGAAAACATTGCGGATGGTTTGTACGCTCATCCTAGAAGGTGAAACAAACGTCAGATGATTTCCTCCCAAGCAACATCATTCAAAAGGAGGACAATCAAGTTGTAGTCTCCTTTATTTTCTAATTCCACTTTGGTTAACGTACCATTTAGAAGATTAAAAGAAAAAAGACTAAGCATAATGTTAAGGAATACTACTTTTAAGGGAATCTGTGACCTCTCTCTGTGTTTAACATTTCTCTTTATAGGATGGATACTTAGGTTATGACTGAAACTTCTACACCTCTTGAACCAATGTCAGTGAATCCAGATGAAATCCTGCCAGACAAGACTGCAGGCCTACAGGCACTATTTACTCCTACACCAGTTCTGAAACCAGAGCAGGGACAGAAGGGAGTCAACTTGTGCCCATCCTATCCTGGCACTATCAGTGGCCAATCAGTCACCAACAGAACTTGGGAACACCCAGTACATGCCCACACACCATAGCAGCACCTCTCTGGAGCTCCTATCTTGTTCTTCAAAATCTCAACTTTCCTTTGCTATAAAAAGAAAAGGAACCTAACTTATGTTTTGAAGAAAACTTCACAAATACGAATATGATTCAGAGACATCTGCAAATCTGCAAAGAGCCTGGAACAATAGCTCTGGGAGGTGTGAACTGCACTATTCATCTCTGTAAGGTGTGGGTCCCACTTTGACATCCACATTGCTAACTATTTCATTCCTCATCTAAGAAAGGAGAGGGAGGGTCATAGATCTGCACCATTTACTGTAATTGACTATGACAATCAAGGTCCAGACACTCCAAGGGGACAAGAGGCCTGAACTCCAAATAGGCACATGAATCATCTGGTTCTATACAATATTGACTAAAGTCTTTTATAAAAGCTTGCAACGTTCTAAACATGGTCATTATGACATCTATATACAGACGAATGTTATGAATTCAAGTATACAGAAAACCGTGCTCATGATTTGTAGTGCCGTCAGCAGGGAGGGGCTGCCTCCCTAACCAGAAGACACTAGCTCCAAGCACCTAATATTGTACAATCCAGGAAAAGACAAATGATGGGCCTTTAGAGTTCGGCTATGTCTAGATTGGTAACTGGACGACAAAACTTTTGTCTTTCAGAGGTGTTAAACACACACACGCACACACACACACACACACACACCCCGAAAGACAAAAGTTTTGCTGACAAGTGGCCGTGTGAACAGCTCTTTACCGGCAGGAACACTTTCCTGATGACAACGCTAATGCTGCTCGTGGGAGTGGAAGTTTTTTGTCAGCAGGAGAGTCGACAAACAGTGACTACACTGCGTGCCTTTTAGCGGCACGGCTGTGGCGGCACAGTTGTGTCCCTAAAAACTGTAGTGTAGACACAGCCTTAGTGAGAAAACACAGACATCCCAGCTAGAATTTTCCCACCCTGAATAACCAGAAGTCACCGAGACAAGGGAAAAAAACAAAAGAAGAGAAAAAGCCCTTTCAAATAGGATGCTTGAAGCTGAGGTCTCCATTCAGAAACTCAGGGACAGTCAACTGGTGGGTGCTGTCCGTGAAACCGTGGATCCTCTCTATGACATGGGGCATGCTGGGAAGCTGTTCAGAGGCAACAGGCAACTTGTGTTAGAAAGTGAAGTTTATCTAATTTGAAAATGTAAAGCCTAAGGTTATATCTTTGCATTAATTTTCTGTATAATTTGAATGTGTATGCTTCCCCTTTGAATCTATGATTTTTCTATTAAAGAAACTTTTTGTTTAGTTTTACCCCAAGCAGGTCTCTGATGTGCAAACTGTGTGGAGTGTGTGCGCCAAAGCAAGCTGGTATATGGGGGGCTGGTTTCATGCTTCTGGAGATGATGAACCAAAGGGGAAAAGTCTGTCTGTCTGGTGATTAAGAACTCCGGGTGGATGAATTTGGGGAGACGTGGGATCAGAACAGCTGTTGCGGTCACCCTGCAAGGAGCGATTAGGCTGGTGGAAGCCAAGGTGAGGCCTTTATGCTTGTGGCTTGGCTACCAGTGTCAGGGCTCTGAGCCACAGCAGCATAGCATTAACCCACAATCAGGGGCGAGTGATTCTTCCTAAAAGTGTGTGTGTGTGAAGGTGTGTGTGTGTGGGGGAAACACGAGGCATAGCCTGGGGAAAGGGCCTCAGGGGCTGACAAGCTGCAGCTAGGCCACGGTAAGAGCCACCCGGGCAGCTGTGGGGAGTCGTGGACCCTCTATCTGCCCTGACGGTGAGCCTGAGGGGAAGGGGAAGGACATGGGCTGGGGGCCGCTCTCCGGGGCCCACCTCCCCCCAGGCAGGTGGAAGGTCCTCAGCTCCCTGCAGCTGCCTGAGTTCCACAGGCCACTCTTACCCGAGCCTGGCTCCAGCTTCCGGCTTGGCTGCGGAGGGGCAGGGCCTCAGGAGTTGATGAGTGGCAGGGGGCTGGGCCCGTGGCAAAAAGTGGACCTCTGCAGTCATAGGGCAAAAAGGGGGGTTAGTGGGGTACAGATTGCAATAAGAATCTGTAACCCATTAACCCCCCTTTTGGGCCCATGAAAGCAGAGGTGTTAACAGACCAGTCTAACTTGAACGGTCCCTTAGTATATGTGCTAACAACTTATGCTAAACAATCTGTTCCATCTTGCATTTGGCTGTGATGCTCAGAGTACCTTTTCCAGACCTGAAGAAGATCTCTGTGTGGCTCAAAAGTTTGTCTCTCTCTCTAACAGAAGTTGGTCCAGTAAAACTAAGAGATATTACCCCACCTTATCTGTCTAATATCATGGGACTGACATAGCTAAAACTACACTGCATATATTTCAGGTGGCAGCTTTTGAAAACAAAACAAAAACTCAACCCATGAAACAATCAAAGAAAAAACCACACCTACCTCCTATGCCTCAATCCTGCCACTGGATTAATACAGATAGGCCCCTTCACCCCTAGGGAGCCCTACTGACTTCAATGGGGCTTGCACAGATAGAAGGGTCTCCTCATGCAGATGTAACTGCAGGATTAAGGCCCTGCAGTGCTAGAGAAAACACTGGCAATTTAACGGAGGTCTGCTTCCCTCTCAGTGTTAAAAGACATCGGTGATATTCTACATTTGTATGGAGCTTTTAATTTTTAATATTAACAATAAATCATTAACACTGGTTTTAGTTATGGAAAAGTTAATTTTAAAATGTACCGCAAATTGAAAAATGAGAGAATTCTTATATGTACTTACCAGTAAAAATTCCAGTCTTCATTTTCTGCCACCTGAATCCATCCTCTCTTTTCAAAGTTATTTATCAGCACGGACTTTTCTATGTCAGTTACCCACTTCACTTTTCCTGCCATTATCCTAAAGAAAAATCAACTTGTAGTGTTGCATAATTTCAAGACTGCCTCTCTTTCATTTTGTACTTAATACAGGTCAGATAAATCCAAACGGGGAAATGAAAGTGTATCCACAGGGTAACTTACCTTTAACCTTTTTAGAGAAGGAAGTAAATTCATTCAGTATTTGAGAAAGATGATGGCTCCATTAGCACTAGAGACTGAAGTCCTATATTTATTCCCAGAACAGATATAGCATGGGTAGCAGTAGTTGCAAGCCTTTTTCATGCTGCCCTGACAGTGTTCCTCAAATCCCACCTAAGGAACCACATTTAGGAATGAGAACATAATTCAAGTCTCTATGGCCTCTCCAAAACTGCTAACAAGAGTACAGATTAGCATCAACTGTGCTAGTGACTATCTGTCCACTGAACTGAGACCACCAACTTGCCTTTATCTTGGATGTTTACAAAATAAAATTTCGTATACTGGAAATTTTATCACTTATAGTCAACATTTAAATGAAAATCTCTCTCTTAAATGGGAGGTATTTCATGGCCCACCTTACTCAGTAACTATGGAAACAACAATGTGAGACTATGTAAAGGATTTATGTTGTGAATCCTCTATCAAATATTCACAGTATACTGTAGGACACAACATTTTTTATTTAATTTCAAAATCTCCTTGTTGTTTTTCATATGATTGTTTCTTTATTTCATCTAACTGCTAGTTAGCAACTTGCTTCTGGTTGGTTGCATTGACAAGCAACTCTCAAGAGCGTTAACAATATTAATCTCCCGAGTCAAGATCTTCACAACGCTTACTGTAGAAGAGCCCTTTAAAGCCACACCTTCATGAAATAGTCATTTCCTGTCATCTAGAACTCACTTCCTATATCTCATTTCTCACATAGCAGCATAACACCCTTCCAATACACAATTTAAAAAAAAATCTAACATAGACATTATAATGAAACCACTGAGGATCTCAGTGGGTGCAGGCATTTGGCAGAGTGGATCTAATTGGAAGAGCATGGTTTAACTACAACTATTATGCAACTAAATTAATTAGTGGAGCCAAAGATGACCTGTCTCTGTCTTCAACAGAGTTAAGTTACGATACGCAAAACTCCAATGTTGCTATTCAATCCATAAGTTACTTTTAAAATTGAACTCCAGAGGAGTTGCCCAGTTAGCTCCCCCATAGCTATTTGAAAAAATTGAAAATTGCTGGCTCGTAATAGGTTAAAAAACCCACCCACCAAGTTCCTCTGATCGAATGCCACTATTCTGACTGAGACAGACAAGGGTTCTCTTCTGGCTCTGCCTGGGAAAACAGGTAAAGGACAAACTGCTGTCATCTGAGAGCCAGAAAAAAATGTAAAAAACATCTCACACAATACTCTGCATCTATTCTGAGATGTAAAATACAGATATCAAAAGGAAAATAACTTAATAAATGAATTAAAGTTTATGATTTTCAAGTGAATCTGAAATTAAAACTTCAAACTCATATTTACTAGTGGACTCTCAATTATGTTTTTATTTTTTTTTCTGAAGATTAAAAAATAATTCTGAACTGATATAAGGCAGACCTGTGTGAGAGAAAATGTGATCTTGTGATCAAGGCACAGAGAATAAAACTAAAAAAATCTGTCATCAATTCCCAGCTTTGCTACAGACTTCTCATGGGACCTTGGATAAATTACTTAATTTCTCTGTGGCTCAAGTTCAACTCTCACAGGAAGTATTATCCCCATTTTATATTTCTCGTATGTTTGTCTGTCTTGTCTATTTATATTGTAAATTCTTCAGGGCAGGTGCCTCCTACTCCTATCTTAGGCTCTGATCCTGCAAAGATTTATGAACTGGCTTTAAAGGGCTCATTTAGCTGAAGGGAAGTGTGTCTTTCACTGGCAGTAAATGACTCACTAATATACGTGATCTCACGGTATTATTAGAAGCGAAAGCTTTCAGGGCTTCTTACCTGTTTCTTCACTTCAAAACTTCAAAACAATTAAAAACTAGAGGTATAATAAACTAATTTCTGAAAACCAAAATTAAATACAAAGGAAGTTGGCTGCCACAGCATCTTTTCCCGCTGGGCCATCTTTTAACTAAGCCCTGGTCTACACTACAAGTTTAGGTCGAATTTAGCAGCGTTAGCTTGATTTAATCCTGCACCCGTCCACACAATGAAGCCATTTTTGTTGACTTAAAGACCTCTTAAAATCGATTTCAGTACTCTTCTCCGACGAGCGCTGAAATAGACATCGCCAGGTCAAATCTGGGGTAGTGTGGATGCAATTCGATGGTATTGGGCTCCAGGAGCTATCCCAGAGTACTCCACTGTGACCGCTCTGGACAGCACTTTCAGTTCAGATGCACTAGCCTGGTACACAGCAAAAACCCTGGGAACTTTTGAATTTCATTTCCTGTTTGGCCAGCGTGGCAAGCTCATCAGCATATGTGACCATGCAGTCCTGGAATCGCAAAAGAGCTCCAGCATGGACCGAACGGGAGGTACTGGATCTGCTGACACTGTGTGGGGAGACGAATCCATGCTATCAGAACTCTGTTCCAAAAGACTAAATGACAAAATATTTGAAAAAATCTCCAAGGGCATGATGGACAGAGGCTACAACAGGGACCCGCAGCAGTGCCGTGAGAAAATTTAGGAGCTCAGGCAAGCCTACCAAAAAACCAAAGGGGTACACGGCCCGCTCCAGGTCAGAGCCCCAGACATGCTGTTTCTATGATGAGCTGCATGCAATTGTAGAGGGGGTCCCTACCACTACCCCACCCCTGTCTGTGGACACCTGCAATGGGGAGAGTCTCATGCAACAGGGATGACGATTTTGGGGACAAGGAAGATGAGGAGATGGAGGAGGATGAAGATAGCGCACAGCACGCAAGCAGAGCAACCATTCTCCCCAACAGCCAGGAACTGTTTATCATCCTGGAGCCAATACTCTCCCAACCCTCTCAAGGCAGGCTCATGGACCATGAGAAGGCACCTCTGGTGAGTGTACCTTTGTAAATATAATGCATGGTTTAAAAGCAAGCATGTTTAATGATTAATTTGCCCTGGAGACTTTGGATACATTCGCGGCCAGTACAGCCCCTCCTTTTAAATGGCCAACCCAATGGGTGCTTGGTATGAGAAAGGTGGGCGCTGCTGTTTGAAACCATTCCCACGTTTTGAAGGTTGAAGAAGCTGAAAGACTGGCATATCGTAGCTGCCTGCAAGCTGAATTCTGTTGCCCGGCCCTGCATGTGTGATCTCTCACACCAAACCAGCAGACCCTCAATATAAGAGGCAAAATGTGACCTTGTACCGAAAGCACATGTGCTATGTAATGTTAACAGCTTGGTTCACCACGAAAGAATCTACCCACTGTTCTCTAAAATGTGTCTTTTTATATACTATTCTCCCTTTTTTTCCTCCCACAGCTGCAAGTGTTTCAACACTACCCCTATCATATCTATCCCAGAGGCTAGCACAGATAAGAAGGCAAAAAAAACTGCACTCGCGATGAAATGTTCTCTGAGCCCATGCAGTCCTCCTACACTGAAAGAGCTCAGCAGAATGCATGGAGGCAATGTCAGAATCCAGGAAAGCCGAAAATTAACACGTGGACAGGAGGCACAAATGAGATGAGAGGTGGCGGGAGCGTGATGAGCAGAGGCAGGATGCAATGCTGAGGCCACTGGGAGATCAAACTGATATGTCCGGCATCTGGTGGAGCTGCAGGAAAGGCAGCAGGAACAAAGACCGCTGCTGCTGCCCCTGTGTAACTGCCTGCCGTCCTCCACAAGTTCCATATCCTCCTCACCCAGACTTCCAAGAACGCGCAGAGGGGAGGCCTCCAGGTACCCAACCACACCACCCCAGAGGACTACCCAAGCAACAGAAGGCTGGCATTCAATAAGTTTTGAAGTGAAACATGGCTTTGTTCTTCTCTGCTCCCCTCATCCACCACCCCACCTGGTGCTTCCCTCCTTCTCCACCCCTTCCGGGCTATCTTGGCAGTTATCCCCCTATTTGTGTGATGAATTAATAAAGAATGCATGATTTTGAAACAATAATGACTTTATTGCTTCTGCAAGCGGTGAGCCAAGGGGGGAGGGCGGTTGGCTTACAGGGAAGTAGAGTGAACCAGGGGAGCAGGTTTTCATCAAGGAGAAACAAGGGATGGTTGGGAAAGATACATGACACTCGCATCTTCAGGAACTCTGGTCTGTTTGAACAGCTGCAGGAAGGGACTTACTTCCCAGACCAGAAAATAACTGTTGGGGACGTTGAAATGCCTATAGTTATCCTTGGGGACTGGAACTGTCACACCGTAACCTGGCCAGTCATGAAACTGGTTTTCAAAGCTTCTCTGATGCGCAGTGCGCCCTGCTGTGCTCTTCTAATCACCCTGGTGTCTGCTTTTGCGTAATCAGCCGCCAGGCAAATTGCGTCAACCTCCCACCCTGCCATAAATGTCTCCCCCTTATTCTCACAGATATTGTGAAGCATAGAGCAAGCGGCAATAACAATTGGAATATTGGTTTCGCTGAGGTCTAACCGAGTCAGTAAACTGTGCCAACGAGCTTTTAAATGTCCAACTGCACATTCTACCACCATTCTGCACTTGCTCAGCCTACAGTTGAACAGCTCCTGACTACTGTCCAGGCTGCATGTGTATGGCTTCATGAGCCATGACATTAAGGGGTAGGCTGGGTCCCCAAGGATAACTATGGGCATTTCAACGTCCCCAACAGTTATTTTCTGGTCTGGGGAGTAAGTCCCTTGCTGCACCTGTTCAAACAGACCAGAGTTCCTGAAGATGCGAGTGTCATGTATCTTTCCCAACCAACCCACATTGATGTCAGTGAAACGTCCCTTGTGATCCACCAGTGCTTGCAGCACCATTGAAAAGTACCCCTTGAGGTTTATATATTGGCTGCCAAGGTGGTCTGGTCCCAAGATAGGGATATGCATTCCATCTATCGCCCCACCACAGTTAGGGAATCTCATTGCAGCAAAGCCATCCACTATGACCTGCACATTTCCCAGAGTCACTACCCTTGATAGCAGCAGCTCAGTGACTCCATTGGCTACTTGGATCACAGCAGACCCCACAGTAGATTTACCCACTCCAAATTGATTCCTGACTGACCAGTAGCTGTCTGGCATTGCAAGCTTCCAGACGGCTATTGCCACTCAGTTCTCAACTGTGAGGGCTGCTCTCATCTTGGTATTCTTGCACTTCAGGGCAAGAAGTTCCATGAAAGTTCCATGAAAGTGCCCTTATGCATGCAAAAGCTTTGCAGCCACTGGGAATCATCCCAGACCTGCAACACCAGGTGATACCACCAGTCTGTGCTTGTTTCCCGGGCCCAGAATTGGCGTTCCACAGCATGAACCTGCCCCATTACCACCATGATGTTCAAATTGCCAGGGCCCCTACTTTGAGAGAAGTCTGTGTCCACGTCTTCATCACTATTGTGATCGCGCTGTCGTCACCTGTTCACGCCTGCAGGATAACGCATGAGGTGTTCACAATGCTCACAACAGCAGCGGCGAGCTGAGTGGGCTCCATGCTTGCCATGGTATGGCGTCTGCAGGAGAGCAGAGTTGCAGCGGAAGCGGTGGATGACAACAGATGCCACAACAATAGATATTTATACCAAACTATGAGAGTACCTGCGAGGTGGAGTCATGGCACTAGGAGAGCAGAGTTGCAGAGGAAGCAGTGGAGGATGACGGTTAGCACCGCACACATTTCCCGAGGAAGAACACAAGTTCCCATGAGCCCACGACAGACAACATGGAGGAATTTGATATCGAAACTCGAGCAGGAGAGCAGAGTTGCAGCGGAAGCGGTGGATGACAATGAGATGCCACGAGAATAGATATTTATGAAGAACAATGAGAGGACCTGAAAGGTCAATTCATGGCACCAGGAGAGCAGAGTTGCAGTGGAAGGGGTGGTTGGATGACAACTATCTGCTGAAAACAGTATGACATCTGCCCAGAAAAAAGGCGTGAAATGATTGTCTGCCTTTGCTTTCACGGAGGGAGGGGTGACGGACAACATGTACCCCAAACCACCCGCGACAATGTTTTTGCCCCATCAGGTATTGGGAGTTCAACTCAGAATTCCAATGGACAGCGGAGACTGCAGGAACTGTGGGATAGCTACCCACAGTGCAACGCTCCAAAAGTCGACACTAGCCACGGTACTGTGGACGCACTCCACCGACTTAATGCACTTAGTGGGGACACACACAATCAACTGTATAAAATCGCTTCCTAAAAATCCACTTCTATAAATTCGACCTAATTTCATATAGTGTAGACATACCCTAAGACATTAAAACACATCCTACATTTTCTTAAACAACTCATCGGAGATACTGGCCTAGGAAAACAGCTCTACACTACCATACAGGAGAAAGAGGTCCAGTTACTCGTTCTGATATCTTGCTCCCAAGAAGGTTATGCACTCAGACCTGTAAGGAGGGTCTTATAGAGATTTTTAAAACTGACTCCTCCAGTCTATTAAACCACCGCAGACTAGTTAGTGCTCTCCCCTGTTTAACACCCTGGGGATATAACCACCTTCCAGAGTAAAAGGTGAATTTCAAAGCTACAGGAGAACTAAACTGTGTTTGTACCCTCCTTTATTGCTTCTTTGTGGTGATTAAAGACTGCCACAAAAAGTTTCTTTTTCTGCCTCCCCTTCTTTTTTTAATTAAAACACACACACACACACACACACTATCTAGGTACTTAAACAGGCCCTCCTTATAGGAGCATCTGAGTTCTTCACAAATGTAGATAAATTTATCCTCACAACACAATTATGAGGATAGGAAATATCCCCACCAGGGCAACAGAGAGATTAGGTAACTTTTTGAAGGTGACAGAGGAAGTGTGTGGCAAAGTTAAGTACAGAATTTAACCCCCAGTGTCTAAACCACAAGACTATCCTTCCTTTCATTTAGGAATATTAAATCTTGATGTCTCTATTTTTAAAGGGCTCAAGATCTAATGGGAGGTCAATATTACAAGAGACTCAAATTTAGCACTCAGGATATTTGGATGATTTGATTATCCCAGGAGGATGCATAATTAGACTGTTTAAAGCTTTGTATTTTTTGTAATGTATTTACAAATAACTGCAAGCAAAAATATTTTTCTTAACAGGCTACAATAACTCTGAAAAAGATTACAGGAAAGTAACACAACATATATTCAACAGTATAGATAATACTTTAAGGCTACAATCAAGGGTAGTATAAATTTAATCCAATATCTAATGCTCAGTCTAAAGGGATTTATATCCTATATGCCTCTCTCCCTCCTCCCTACCAGTGTGATTATATCAGTGATCACCAATCAGTAGATCGTGATTAACTGGTCGATCCTGGAGCCTCTGACAATCAATCATGATCTCCAGCCACTAAAAGTCTGGCAGAATAGCATGGCTAAGGCTCTTTGCCTGTCCATGCCCTGCTCCTGAAAGCAGACAACGCGTCCCTATGGCCCAGGGGGTGGGGACAGGGGGTCTCCGCAGCTCCCACTGGCTGGGAATGGGGAACTGTGGGAAATGGGAGCTGGTGCCTGCAGGGAGGGGCAGCATGCGGAGCCTCATTCCCCTCCCGCCCCCCGGGTCTGCAGGGACATGATA
Source organism: Gopherus flavomarginatus (assembly GCF_025201925.1). Taxonomy (NCBI): domain Eukaryota; kingdom Metazoa; phylum Chordata; order Testudines; family Testudinidae; genus Gopherus; species Gopherus flavomarginatus. The sequence continues at coordinate 130,391,888 of NC_066617.1, forward strand.
GCTGCTTCTAGGAATGGTGCAGGGCTGGGCAGGCAGGGAGCCTGCCCTAGCCCCGCTGTACCACCGATCGGGAGCCACCCGAGGTAACCGCTGCTTGCCAGGAGCCCACACCCCTCCTGCACCCCAACCCCCTGCCCTGAGCCTCCTCCCGGAGCCAGCACCTCAACCCCTTCCTCAGCCCTGAGCCCCTTTCCAGAGACAGCAATCCTCACTCCCTCCTGTACCCCAGCCCCAGGCTCAGCCTAGAGCCTCCTCCCACATTCCTAACCCTTCAGCCTCAGCCCAGAGCCCATACCTACTCCCACATCCCTACCCCAGCCCGGTGAAAGTGAGTGAGGGTGCAGGAGAGTGAGCAATGGAGGGAGGGGGATGAGTGAATGGAGAAGGGTCTCGGGGAAGAGGCAGGGCCTCAGGGAAGGGGTGGGGTAGATCCTGGGTTGCATTTACATTCAAAAAGTGATCTTGTCCGTAAAAGGGTTGAAGACCACTGGATTAGATGATCTAACAGGTTCTCTCCATCTCTGATGTTTAAGACTACAATTTTGTGTTCATACTCAAGCAATACCCTTTAAAGTTAATATAAAAATCTCATTAAGTCAGTGGAAGTTTTGCCTGTGTAAGAGAACTGTAGGATCAGATTATCTGATACCAGATATATTATAAAAGTTCTTAAATATCAAATAAATGGGGGCTAAACAGTAAAAGTTGTACAACGAACTGATACATAATAAAATACAAATATACATAAATTAATTGGAACTATAGAGATTAGTAATCCAGAATTACTAGAAACACATCACATATAAAGTGATACATTTAAACTAGATAAATACAAACTCCATAGGCCCACTCTCACAAGTGCTTACTACCGAACATAGTGTTTGCTACTGAGAGTAGTCCAATTGGGATAAGTCATGGACTAGGAACTCATGGCAGTATCAACTCACTTGGTAGTAAATATTTACAGGGTCAGAGCCACAAGGCATACCAGTGTCAAGGCTACGCAGAATTAAATTTGGTATACTAAAAACTGTATTAAAATACATAGCATTACACACATACAATTTTAAAAAATCAGCCCCAAGATACTAAAGTGAGTGGGCCCTTCAGCAGTGTCTACAGATAAATAACATATATTTCAATGTACATTTCTATAAAGTAGGTCATTTAAGATAAATCACAGGTACAGGGTATAGAATGGCTTGAGACACATCAATACACAATCACCATGACATGGGTTATCATGATAACAGCAATGTAGTTGAGCTGGGGCAGAATCTCCTCTTCTTGCACCCAGGGATGGAAGGATTAGTATAGGGTGGGCTGGGGAAGGATGAGCTGGGGGAAGTGGGTTCCCCCCATGTGGGGGGGGGCTGGTGTGTTGGGGGAGGTGAGTCCCCCCATGTGGGCGGGAGGGGGCTGGTGTGTTGGGAGAGGTGGGTCCCCCCATGTGGGCGGGAGGGGGCTGGTGTGTTGGGGGAGGTGGGTCCCCCCCATGTGGGCGGGAGGAGGCTCCCCACTATATGGGCGGGAGGGGCTGCTGTGTTGGGGGAGGTGGGTCCCCCCCATGTGGGGGGGAGGGCTGGTGTGTCGCTGCGTGAAGGGTTTTCGGGCACCGCCCCTCTCCGCTGCTGCCTGGGGCGGGGGGTGTGGGGCGGGAACCGCCGCCCGCCCCCGCCGCGATGGGGGTCCCTCCCCTGCAGGCCCCGAGGAGTCTCCGGCTCTCACCTGCCCGCAGGAGGGGCCGTTCCCGCCAGGCCTCCGGCTGGGCTCCCTCGGCTCCTCCTCACAGCCCGCCAGGCACCCCCATGGCCGCCTCCGCCCCGCTACTGCCCGCCCGCCGGCTCCATGCGCCGCCCCGCTGCCGAGAGGTGCCGGCCGGGAGCGTCCGGCGGGGGGCGGGAAGCGGGAGCAGCCGCACCAGGGCCGCCGCCCCTACGGCTTCCGGGGCCACTCCCTGGTAACGGGAGACGCGGCCACCCCCCGGGGATATTTCCGGGGGACGGGCGGCGGCTACGAAAGACCCTGTAACACAGACCCAGACACCCTCAATCACTGAGACCCCGCCCCACCGCCACCCCCAACCAGAGCCCCCCATACCTGCACACCCACTGCCAAATTACTGAGACCCCCAGACACCCCCCCTTGGCCCTCCCCAACCAGAGACCCTTATGCCCACCCCCAAATTACTGAGACCCCAGAGATTGCTGCCCCCCACAAGCAACCCTGAACCACTGCGACCCTCACACCTGAACAGCCACCCACAAACCAGAGACGACTCCTTCCCCCCAACAGCTACCCTCGAGACCCCTGGACCTGCATAGCCACCTGAACCATAGAGACCCCAAAGACCCCTGAACTCTACGGCCACCCACTGAACCACAAAGACCTCTGACATCCCAGCACTGTACAGCCACCCTTCTGCACCCCTGACACCCTCTGCACTGTGGAGCCCCCAGACCTGTACATTACTCATAGCCACCCTCCCACCCTATTTTTTATTTATTTATTTATTTATTATGGAAGCACACACTTACAAGCCACAATCATGGACAAGTACCCCATTGTGCTAAGCTCCATAAAAACAGAACAAAAAGACAATCCTTGCCCCAAAGAGCTTACAATATAAGCATAAGTCATGACAACAGGTGGAGACAGACAGGCAAATGGAGGAGCACAAGAATACACTGTCTGCCAGCATGATAGGCAGCAATTTCAGCACACCAGCTGCCTAACCTTGTCACATTTTTACAGGCGTCAGAGCAAAGAAGAGTTTTAAGGAGGGATTTGAAAGAGGAAAATGGGAGAACTCCTTCCAAGCGTAAGGGGCAGCATGTGAAAAAGAATGAAAGTGTTTGCTTGTAAAATTAAAAAGCCAGTCACTGTATTACAGAGACCCCTTACAGACACCTTGGCACTGTAGAGATCTCTTCAGGCCCCCAGACATTCTTCGCAGTATAGAAATCACTATTTTTTCTCTCTCTCACACACACACACACACACACACACACAAAAAACTCCCCTCTCCTCCAATTTATACAGCCCTTCCTCCCCCCATGGTAAAAAGCAGTATATAATAATGTAATTAAAGACTATATCACAATTACCATTAAGATATTGACATGATTATTTTTAGTAAAAGTCAGAGACAGGTCATGGGCAATAAACAAAAATTCAGGGAAGCCTGTGATGTAGCCTATAGGGCTAGTCTGCTTGCTTGCCTATATATCTTTTCTTATGAATGTAACCACTTGTTATATTATAGGTTTATTATTTGTTGTTATAATAAGAGTATTTTGGCTGTTTGTATTCGAGTATTTTAGCTGTAACACAAGGAACCTACAGGCCACATCCTATATGTTGAGCTAGGGCATACAGTTAGCATACAGATATTCGAGATATGTGATGATGAGCTAGAGCATGCAGTATGTATATTTGGAATCTTTAACAGAGATAAATGGGCATGTCATAAATAGATAAGAAAAGTTAATAGCACAGAAGTACTTTATATCTCTTTGACGGTAAAGGGTTAACAAGTTCAGTAAGCCTGGCTGTCACCTGACCAATCAGAGGACAGGATACTTTCAAATCTTGAGGGAGGGAAGTTTTTGTGCTGTGCTGTTAGATTTTGGTTGTTGTTCACTCTGGGGGCTCAGAGGGACCAGATGTGCAACCAGGTTTCTCTCCAATACAGGCTCTTAAGTTCAGACTAGTGAGTACTAGGTAGATAAGCGAGTTAGGTTTATGTTTGTTTTCTTTATTTGCAAATGTGTATTTGGCTGGAAGAAGTTCAAATGTGTATTTGGCTGAAAAGATTTTAATTTGTACTTGTATACTTAGGCTGGGAGAGTATTCCCAGTGTCTATAGCTGAAAGACCCTGTACCTATTCCATTATTTTTTTAATTTACAAAGATAATTTTTACTGTTTTTTTCTTCTTTAATTAAAAGCTTTTCTTGTTTAAGAACCTGATTGTTTTTTTATTCTGGTGAGACCCCAGGGGACTGGGTCTGGATTCACCGGGAATTGGTGGGGAGAAAGGAGGGAACGGGGAGAGAGAGGCTAAATTCTCTTTGTGTTAGGATTACTGTCTCTCTCAGGGAGAATCTGGGAGGGGAAGAGAGAAGGAGGGGGAAGGTGGATTTTCCTCTCTGTTTCAGGATTCAAGGGGTTTGAATCACAGTGATCTTCCAGGGTAACCCAGGGAGGGGAAGTCTGGGAGAGGCAACGGTGAGGGAAAGGGTTTACTTTCCTTGTGTTAAGATCCAGAGGGTCTGGGTCTTGGGGGTCCCCGGGCCAGGTTTTGGGGGGACCAGAGTGTACCAGGCACTGTAATTCCTGGTTGGTGGCAGCGCTACAGGTTCTAAGCTGGTAATTAAGCTTAGAGGAATTCATGCTGGTACCCCATCTTTTTGGACGCTAAGGTTCAGAGTGGGGATTATACCATGACAGGGCATATTAAAGCACGTTAGTAGGTAAAGTTACCCAAGTTCATGGCCTTTTTCAGACTTAACAGATACACTACAAAGAACATGGAAACAACCAGTTAGGACAGAAATAACAGAGGTGAGGATGAGCTAATGGTCACTAATCATTATGAATATGTCCTTAACATGTACAAATGTGCCATCCTAAAGAGTAAGTATACCCTAACATTTTTGTGGGTGAGGAAGTTAAGTTTGGACATGGAAGGAGGGGACCTAGGGCTCAGGCCCTATAAAAGGGGCAAACTACCATGTTGGGTAGGTTCAGCATATTCATTGTTAGTTTGTTTCAAGCAACTGAATAAAAAGAAAGGCAAGTTGGAAGGGGCAAATAAAAAATATTAAAGGAGTACTTTTTAAATCAAGTTTAAGTCCCAAAAGTTTTGTGGAAATTGTTCTCTATTTTCTTCTAAAGATATTGATTTATCTGATTTCTGTTTTTCATTAATACTAAAATTATTACTGGAGTGTTAAGTTCTTCACCTCTCACTCAAAACTTCAGGAACTTGGAACATCAAACTCTTGACATGTCAGAGGCAAGACTGATCTTTTTTCTTTTATCACCAGGTAATCAAGGAAGGGTGTGAGTATATTAATTGAAAAACATTTATAGTATGTCAATACCACATATATTGCTAGAACAATATTATTGTGGTTGTAATTGATTAATTATTTGATTACAAGTCCATTACTATTCCATTTATCTCAATAAAAGGCTTTAAGACTGCATTTTGTTCTCAACATGAGTTTCCTTGTCATACATCCTAAGGGTCCCTGTAAAGTCTGTGTAGCCTGATTCTGGGACAAGAATCTTATTATCTTCTGATCAGAGTAATTGGTGAGCCTATAACCCATATTATCTAAATATTATTAACCTTCAAAAATCAGGCAATCGTGACCTGTCCCTGACTTTTACTAAAAATAACTGTGACAAAATGGGGCTGATGGGGGATGAGAGCTGGAACCCTGCTGTGGTAGAGGAGGGAATGGTCCAGCATCTACTTCAGCTGCACGCTCTGGTGCCCACAGCGGCTTGGAGCTTCAGAGTACCCTGCCACCTGTCGCAGCTCAGAGTTCCAGGGCTGGCAGTTGAGAGTCCTGGGGTTCCCCCGCTGCCTGCAGCGGCTGAGAGCTCCAGAGTCCCTCTGACACCCACAGTGGCTCAGAGCTCCAGGGTCCCCCCACAGTGGCTGGGAGCTCCAGAGTCCTCCTGCCGCCTGGGGTGGCTTGGAGCTCTGGGTCCCCCAGCCACTCAGGGTTGTTGAGAAGTGCAGGGGCCCCTGCCGCACGTGACAGCTCAGAGCTGTGGGCCCCCCTGCTGTTGCTGGGAGCTGTAGGGACCTTTGGCACCTGAAGGAGCTTGGAGCTCCAGGGTTCCCACCAGCTGACAGCTCCAGCCCCATTTCCGCAGGGATGAAGCGGAAAATGTTACGGAGGTCTCTGGCTGTGACATAATCTTAGCCTTAATCACAGTGTATACACACATGAGGCCAAATTAAGGTTGCACAGGCAACCTTAATTCTGGCATTTCCTAAATTTTGAGTATTTAACTTTGCAACTTTAATGGCAACTTTGCAACTTTAATATAGTCTTTTTAATGTAATTTCCTAGGATTTAAAAAAAAGAAAAAAATTAAATTCCATCATGTGGAACTATATGGACACTCACATGGGTCATCAACAACACTAGAACCTTCAGATCCACTTCATAAACCTCTGCCTCTTGAGCTAACAGAGTGCAGGTTATCATTTTTGGTGTGGGCTAGCATTAGAGAAAGATGGGACATTTTGCCAGCGTATTTCACAGATATTTGCTGACAACAGAGGAATGGTGAGACTCAGGAATACTCCGTTCTACTCCAGATACTGAGGGCAGTGTCTAGTGGTTTCAAACATTTGTGCCTCAGCCTCTCCACTTTGTCCTTGTCGCATTCAGAGACTTCATATAGACACCCTCCAGTCCCCTCAGATTCACATTCTCACCCCACTCCCTGGCTTCCCCAGACCCAGCTCCTAGTCCTCTGTGCATTTAAGTCTGGCTGTTCATCCCCTCCTCCTCATTGCTTAGGCACCAGAAAGGAGTGGAGCATTGAAAGCATAGGAAACACAGTCCTATTGTCAGTTCCTGTGCCTGGAACCACACCTGTCCCTTGTGGCTAGGAGGATCAATGGCAGAAAAAGTCCCACTGAGCACCTGCAGACCTGGGTTGGAAAATCTTCAGTACAGACAGAATCTTCAGAGATTTTAGCTACCAAACTCAAAGAAACTTCTACTAATCATGTGCAAACTGAGATTTTCAGGGGCTCATGATTTGGACAAATGTGGGTGTATTTTCATATGAACAGCAAAAATTACATCCCTGACACCAAGGCAACGCAGCCAAATTTCAAGTCCTGGCTCCAAGGCATGAAGACACTAGATCTTCTAAAAATAAAACAGCTTAAGAAAGTTTTGAACATGAGCAAAATTATGCATGTTTCCCTTAATGTTGTTCTTAGAAATGGCTGAAGCATTTTTATTGAAATATTAAACAAATAAATAAATTCAGCTTGAGGCAGACACCCTGCATGGAAAATTTCAGCCCACGTGGTCAAACTTCAGCAAATTTAATGCAATGGAAAACATGGTTTTATACTGGAAAGAATCAGACAAACTTTATTATAGGTGTCACTACATGTGCCTCCTATAATATATACATTAGATACTGCTTTGTATTATAATATAGAATATTTTGCTACTTACATCCACTGTTTGACCATCTCAGAAACATTTACTAATTTACGTAAGTCAGCACAGAATTTTGCCCCTATTGCCATTTCTTGTGAAAACTCTTCAGTCTATTTCCTTCTTACATACCTCTTTGTTTTTCTGCAAATTATTCTGGAAATAAGAAAAAGCTTAGTTGCTAGAAAGTGAGAGGTTAAGGGGCCAAAGTCTGCTCCAGATGAATGTGATGGCAAAACTCTTATTGATTTTGGTGGAAGCAGTATTGGTCCCATGGTTAGCAATTGGCACATTCAAGCATAATATAAAGAATAATACACACACACACTTGCTGACATGAATAGTCAGCTGTGCTATGGGGACCTTGAAAGAAAGATGCCAGTAGATGGGTGAGTCATGCAGCTACTAGATTAGTGGCATCAGTGCCAGCATATGGCAAGCAACAGCTATTTTAAGATTAGACACAATATAGTGGAACTCCTTGCAGAATGTCAGAGGAAGGTAAGGAATCTGACCTCCAGTGATAAGGTTAATAGAAAACTAAGTACATGTTTCATAACAGGCTGTAAAGGCCTGAAGAATTATAGTGGAAATAAAGGAGGAAATTAATGATTAATAGTAATGGATTTAGACAGCTGATCACATTTAAAAATAGAATAACCTGACCATAGCTGAAATAAGGTTAACTTTTGCAGTATGCTGGAATGAAACAACTAGATAGATAACAGTTCCTAAATCCATAAATCAATCTGAATATAATATTTATGCTTTGTTTTCAGGTGATAAAGTCAGTTCCAGGAACATAACTATGAAGCAATAATGGATTACAATTATATGAATTCTTGGAAGAGACTAATAATACTCCACAATTTTTTAAAATCTATGGGACTAAAGTCTACAAAGCCCTATATTTTCTTGCTTGTGTCATATGCAGTGGAAATGACAGGATACAACAGTAATGGGCAGTGAATATCAAAGGCCAGGGAAGGCTAAGCCTTCCCTGACCCAGGCTGTGGCCCCACCAATGTCCTGCCCCAAGGCCCTACCCTCCCTCCCCCTCTACTCTGAAGCCTGCGGGGGCTCACTCAGCTCCAATCGCGGCCTGGAGCTCAGGCCTGTTGGTGGCCCAGGGCAGACTGGGGCTGGCCTGGCACTGGGGCCAGCAGCTTGGCCCAGCCAGCGCTGCAGGGGCTGGTGGCTCAGCCCATCGCTACGGGGGCCAGCCGGCATGGCTGGGCTGTGGCTTCTCTGACCACTTGCTGGGGAGGGAGTGCTCGGGGCTCCAGTGGGTAGGGGTGGGGCCTCAGGTGGAAGAGGAAAGGCCAGCGGACTAGCATCCCTGAAGAAGGGGGGGTGTCACCCACGGCCTATGGCAACAGTAGCTCTAGCAAGGAGTGACAACAGTCAAGGAGAGGTCCTCCTCTAACCATGAAAAAATATCTACGGTGACAACTGACACAAGTGAGAAAAAATAAATGGACCTGGTGTGTCAGTATCAAGTACTTGGGCAGCAGCATCCATCAAGCTTATGGGGACATAAGAGAATTCAGTCAGGACAAAATGAGTTTTTATTTTCATGCCAAAAATAAACATTGAGACCAATCCTGTAGTCCTTCATCCACAACATTAGACCCTTTTACGACAGTCCAAATCTGTCATTTTGCAGTGTTCCTGAAAATTTAAAATTAATTTGTCAATATACATCAGTGATTCTCAACCCGCAGACCATGGGCTGCATGTGGCCCAATTAGCACACAGCTGTGACCCAGCTCAGCTGTATGCTAAGGCCAGCCCACGTGGCGGGGTCTGGGTTCCAGCTACCCAGTGCAGTGGGGTCCAGGCTGCCCCGCTGCCCAGCACGGCAGGGTTGGGGTCCAGTCGAGGATGCCAGCCCCGCCCGCAGAGTCCAGAGTTTGTAGCTGCTGTCCGGCCCCACAAGCTCCAGTGCTGTCACCTGGCCCTGCAAGCTCTGGGGCTGCCTCCCAGCCCCACACAGTGCGGGATTCAGGGCAGCCATACAGTGGGGATCCAGGGTCCAGAATTGAGGTCTGGGCTGCCACTGCCTGTCACCTGGCCCCTGCAGCCCAGGTAACACGTGAGCTGCATATGCGGCCTGCAATGATAAATAAGTTGAGAACCACTGATATACATCATAGCTGCAATTTACCAACGCATTTATTCAACTTTTTATATTATGTACTTTAATTTTTTAAATTATAGTTCAGAATATTGTGTAATTAAGGCCAAACATAGATTTACCAGGATGCTTATAAATTATAAAAAAGTTCTACAGTGGCATCGATGCAATTCTGCAATCACTTATACATGTGTGTAGCTTTAAGCGCAAGTAGTCTTATTGACTTGAATGGGTCTACTTATATATTTAAAGTTAATCATGTGTAAAAGTCTTTGCTGGAATGAGGCCTTATGCAGTGCAAAACACAATCAAAATAAGGTTTAAATTCTCAGACAATTAAGAGGAGTCTGCCTACAGAAAAAGCTCAGATAAGTTTTTAACAAATTATAGTTTTAAGATTAAATTCCCTTTTAAAATACTTATAAAGTACTTTCCACTTTCATAACACTTTTTATCGGAGGATTGTACTTTGTAAACATTATATATCTCAGTCTCATAACCCACCTAAGTAAGATTGAAGGTAAGTATTATACTCATTGTACAGCTGAGTTTCAGAGAAGTTAAGGCCTGATCCAAAGCCCCTTAAATTCTTGAAGGCAATGGGAAGACTTCTATCCTGCAAAAGATCCTTGGGGTCACTTACTAGGAGTGGGAAAGGAAACATCTATTTTATATTTCTTATTTTCTTTTACATTTAAAAAATGACTTGTGTAATCTATGGACAGCCTCGCTTCATTTAGAAATCTGTATCTATGCCACTGTTTCCTTTTTTCATGTTGTTTACCTTCTTGTGCCATAGAGATGATATCATACAATAAATAAAGGGCAAAGTCCTTTTGCAAGCACGAATTGATCCAGTCTCCCTATTTGACAGGACAATAAGGCATGGAGCAGTAGTTTTGTTTTGCCTTTTTAATGTTTTTTCTCAAGTGAAACTGTTCACTCCCACTAATCTCTAAGAAAGATGTGGGGAGGTATTCAGGAGTTGATAGTTGGAGTATAGCAAGTAGACTCCATCTTTCTTACACCCTCCTTCAAGTAGGAGAAACATTTTAACTTTTTCACCATATACACAATAGAAAGGATTAGTTGTGGCCTTGTGTTTGGGACCCTGTATGCCTGAGTTCATCTTCTCCTTCCTGCTTAACCTGGGCGAGAAACTTACCAACAAACTTTCCCTCTCCAGTGGACCATATGAAAGAGGATTGTCTCTTCCAGGCCCTCATTTCTGGCAATGCAACTGCCATAAAGAAGGAAACTAATACACCTCATGGGTGGGCCTGTTACACATGAAGAAAATCACTACTCCAACCCCCTTTCCACCAGTAGGACCACAATGAGAAATGAAACCCACCAATCCATTTGCACTCTGGCTATGTGGGAGAAGGCTTATTTGGAGCCCTAAAGCCAGCACTGTCGTGACTAGCTAACACAATGTTGAATTTGATCTGTCCTTGTTTAGACTGACTGCAAACTTGCGGGCAGCATGAGTGTTAAACTTGCTAAAGTCAAATTCTAATATAAAATTTTATAGCAAAAATAAGGCCTTTGCATTTGAGTATTTATATACAAACACATAATTTATGAATAATGGTCATCTTTATTACCGCAACAAATTCCAAGACTTTTTTTCCACCATGAGGATCATCACCAAAGAAATGTTGAAATAGGTATTCTCATGTTACTTTCATATTCCCTTCTCATGTATTCCTTGATTTCTTATTCTAACACAGCCTCAATATAGCACTAAGCCTTATTGATTTATTTCTGCTCTATTTCCAAAATCTTCTGTTTCCCACTAACACCATAAAAACCTTAGGAAAGTCTTTTCAGACTTTGACCTTGACAATATGACTTTCTTATCCTCTCTGAGACCCATCCTTCCATACTCTCTAAGCTGTTCAAAATAAAGTTGTGAAAGTAATCAACATCTCCCGATGTTATAGCCACATTTATCCCTCCTAAAGGTCAGTCAGAAACACACTAAAATGTACCTCAATTGCTTTCTCTTGACACCAGAGAAATTATTCAGACTCCATTTTGTGCCCCTAGCTTTTATTTTGAATAAGCAGAAGTCACTCCACCATTAGAAGCTGCAGGTCAGATGATAAGGTCAGCAAATCATAGCTCTGAGGTAAACAATGGCAATGAGCATGTGCAGACTGTTTGCAATATTGGCATGTATCCAAGAATGAGGCAATGTTGGCATGTATTCAAACTGATAAGTAGGGCCCTACTAAATACATGGTCCATTTTGGTCAATTTCACTGTCATAGGATTTTTAAAAACATCAGTTTCATGATTTCAGATATTTAAATCTGAAATTTCAGGTGTTGTAATTATAGGGGTCCTGACCGCAAAAGGAGTTGTGAGGAGTGGGTAGCAAGGTTATTACAGGGAGGTGGAGAGTTGTGGTACTGTTACCCTTACTTCTGGGCTGCTGCTGATGGCAGCGCTGCTGCCTTCAGAGCTGGGCAGCTGGCTTGGCGCCCAGCTCTGAAGGCAAAGTCACTGCAAATAGAGCACAGAAGTAAGGGTAGTATAGTAGGGAAGAGGGATAGCTCAGTGGTTTGCACGTTGGTCTACTAAACCCCCAATGAGGAGTTCAATTCTTGAAGGGGCCATTTAGGGATCTGGGGCAAAATCAGTACTTAGTCCTGCTAATGAAGGCAGAGGACTGGACTTCTGGTTCTGTGCAATATGTATATATATCATGGTATGGCATTGCCTCACTTGTTGCTGTTTGTAGAGCTAGGCCCTCACTCAACAGCTATCACTGTATTGCCACCCAGCACAGAAGTGAAAGTGGCAACACCATGATCCCCTCCCTTGCAACTCCCTTTTGGGTCAGGACCCCCAATTTGAGAAACACTGGTCTCCTCCATGAAGTTTGTATAGTATTATATAGGGTAAAAGCACACTCAAGACCAGATTTAATACGGGCAGACCAGATTTCACAGTCCATGAAGTGTTTTTCATTGCCGTGAATTTGGTGGGGCCCTATTGATAAGAATGTTTGGCGGGGAGCATGTGCAGAAAAGCTCTGGTAAGATAATGAGCATGTGCAGTAAGGATCTGACAGCTGAGAGGACAGTATAAGAGGCAGATGGTTAGGATGGTTGAGTGAGGAGTGGACAAAGAATTCAGAGAGCAGCCAAGCAGTTGAACTGGCAAGAGACCTGAAGAAAGCTGATTGAGAAAGGTAGCTATAACAACAGCAGCAGCACCAGAAAGCCAGCAGGACAGAGTAAACCTGCCAGAGTAATTGTAGTTTAGTATGAATATGTATATGTGTGTGATGTATGAGTGTGTTAACTATAATTTATATATGTAAAACAAAGTACAATTTAAGAACTGCTGTCAGTGATCTGTGGCAGTCTGGCCATCTGTAACAGGGTGTGACAACTTAGACTCACATGGACTGTATGCCATTGCAGTTTGTATGTTCTTTAACTTGCAATAAGGGATTTGTGTTTTTATTTATGATTTTAGATGTATTTTATTATGGATTGTTAGTTACATTAATAAAAAGATAACTTTGTTTTGGAAAGAATACTCCTTTTTTTTACTTGTCAAAAAGCTGTATCTGTGTCCCTCAACTTTTGCATCTGAAGAAGTGAGGTTTTTTACCCACGAAAGCTTATGCCCAAATAAATCTGTTAGTCTTTAAGGTGCCACCGACTCCTTGAAGTTTTTTCTTAGCTACCCCAGAGATCCAGACCTTACATTAAGGGGGTGATAGGGAGGTTATTATAGTGGCACCCTAAAGCCTGTTTTGGGGGTAACAGAACAGGTTAAAAAGTCTTTGGCCTAAAACCCATCTCTCACTATCCATAATCTTCCTGGAGCAATACTACCGAGGACTGTGGAATTCTGTGAAATGCCGAGCTCCCTCAACTACTTCTGAGTTTAGCAAAAGTGTAGGATTGACAGCTGCAAGAATCAAACCCTTGGGCCACAACCCAGCAAAGCACTCAAGCACATGCTTAACTTCTGCGCACTACTTGCTGGTTTACAGTCAGCTGGACTATTCGCATGCTTAAAATTAAGAACGTGTTTGAGTGTTTTGCTGGCTCAGGGCCTTAATGACTTGCCCGTTGGAGAAACCAGCCTGCAGAGCCCTATTTTTGTTGACATTTATTTAGAATAGGAAATCCTAATAGAAAAGCTCCGCCCCCCCCCCATCCCTGCTCCCCTCGTCCCGCCACCCATCCAGCCCCACTCTGCTCAGGTATCGCTCCTGTTCGTCACCCTGGCCTCTCGGTTCCTCATCCCTCCACACGCTTCCTCCCCACAAGCTGCACAGCTCCTCGCAGCTCCGCACCACCCCCCCGTGTCGCTATGGGAACATTTGGGGCAGGCTGAGCCACGCTCGGTGCAAAGGGCAGCAGCGCTCTCCTGCAAGGGGGTGGGGGGAGGGTTCGTAGCACTTGGCAGCACACACCCCAGCGCTGGCTCGGCAGCCCGAGCATGGGCAGACGCACACAAGGCACATGCCGGGGCAGGGCAGGCGGCTCAGCTCTTCCAGCCAGGGGCGGGCCGGGGAGAGGTGGTTGGAGCGCCGGGAGCAGGGCGGGGCGCGGCGCAGGCTGGGCGGGAGCCGCGGCGAGTGGGCTCCCGGCGCAGCGCGGACAATAGGGGCCGTTCTGCAAGTGACGCTGCGGTGAGTACAAGTGCCCCGCTCGCTGCCCGCGGGTAGGGCCAGCCCCTGCCCTGGACGAGCCCGGGAAAGGGGGCTCGCGGGGCACTGATTGTGTCTCTCTCTGTGTCTGCAGGGCAGCGGTCGCTTCCACGCCGGCCAGAGACGGCAGAGCCCAGCCAAGGTAGGGGCAGCGGCCACTTGTAGCGTTGGATGCTGAGGATTTCGCCTCCAAGGCGGCCGGGGGTGGATCGGGTGCAGGCAGGTGGCTGGGGGAGTGCACGGTCCCGGGAGAGGGGCTTGCATGGGCGCTGCTACACACGGCGCGAGCGGGTGCCTGACCTGGCCTGAGGGGGGTCATCCCCTGTTTATTGCCCGGGCCAAGCGTCTGCCCCCGTCCAGGAGCTGAGACAGGGAAGGGAAGTAGGCGCTGCGACTTGTGACTGCGTGTTGAGAGACGTGCTCGCTCGCGGCTGCATCAGTCCTCTTCCCATTACTTTCTCAGAGGTCGTGCTGCTTCTCTTCCCCTGCGTCGTGTTTGCTTGTTCGAGGTGTATCGTGCTCGCTGTAGCATTTCAGGAGGCGATTTTTTCGGTTCAGTGAGAAAGAGACTATGTAATTTTTTTAATACGGTAATAAGCTTTCGTTTTGGTCAAACCTGAGTAGGGCTTGTTAAAAAAACAACCGAACTCATTCTTATTTTAGAGACACTAGAAACCACAAGTCGAAGTCGTTTTTAAAACATTGAAGGCAACAACAGTAGAAGTATATCACCTGCCGTAACAACTAAAAAGCTTTTAGAGCTTTGATTTTTAAAGGAGGAAATATATATGGGTCAACATATCAATAGTGTTTCTCTGCTTCTAAGGATCATGTACATTTCAAAAACATTTCTTCTTGCACTAAGTGAGAATCCAGTCCTGCATTTATTTAAATCAAGCAGTATTTTGCAATTGACTATAATGGGTGCAGAATTAGGTCTTCAGCATATGGAAAATAAATCTCCATAGGGTAAAAAAAGTAGAGTGAATAACTCCTAGTAGTAGTAACTTGAGTGGATCTACTAATTTTCAAAATTGAAAAAGGTATGGAACCCTTTTAGGCAATAAATGTTTGTTTATAAGACTGATAGTGTATGGGGTGGAGGCCTAGATCTGATAGTGCTGTATGGAAGGTGGTGGGGGCTGATGATTTTCTTGGATTGTTTACATTTACAGCAGGGTTTTAAAAGGGAATTGTACTGTGTATTTTGTGAGGGGGAAAAAAAGGCTTCCCTACCAAAGAAGAGTATTTTTTGTACTCAGCTACTGTTGTACTCTAGATGTATTCTAAACAAAGTAATTGAGAATTTGTTCTTTCCCTCTCCACAAACCAGGAAATAAAATTAAAAGGGCCTTTGAAGGAAGACTAAAGTTTATAACTAAATTTGTAGGTGATAGAGATTGTCCCTGGAAATTTAAAAACATTATTCAATAGCTTTTTCCCTGCCTTCCTCCCCACTTTGTAGAAATATTTACATTTCCTGCATGCTGAAGTTAGGAATGGCAAGATTCTTGAGCTAGTGCTAGAATTAATAAATCCATACAATTTTATAAACTCTCAGCCCCTGTTATGAATACAACTAAAACAATCTTTTGACTTAATCCAGATGGTGACTTACTAAAGTCAATGTAAAGAGTTCAGATAAAGTTTAGACCATATCAGAAAGTGCCATTACACAAATGTGGTGAAGACTGATAGCAGTCCTATTATAAACCAGATACACAGGGGTTTAAATTGAGATGTGACTATTAGCCTCAAGCTGAACTGTAATGTTTTAGGTCTTATCAGAAACCCTCTTTCCTTTTAGAAAAACAAGACACTGCCATACTTAAAACAGTGCTGTGGGTAAACTTGCATTAAAAGTTTGTTCTCCAAAAACTATATATATATTTTTTTGAACTCTGTAAAAAAATAAAAATTTCTCAGCCTGTTAGTTGAAGGTGCTTTGTCCCTGTTTATATTGAAAAGCCAACTTAGATATAAACATGATCTGACAAAAAGCAAAAATGTAAGAAGATAAACTGACCAAGCTGCAGTGGACTGTTTCCCCAGAACTGTCCTTAATGATTTTTAGTACAGATAATGTCAATGACATAGAGTATCTAAAGGTGACAGAAAAGGAATAATTATGGTTTCAGTCCTGCAAACCCTGCTCACATTACATAGTAGTTTACACCACTGGACAGTGGAACTGCTTGCAGAATGGGATACTGCATAATGGGCTTGATCCTGCTCCCAGTGAAGTCAGTGGTAAAACTTTTATATTTGTTTCAGTGATACAGGATCAGACCTAAGCTGAATAAGGGTGGCAGAAATGGATCTACAGACAATCAGATTAAAATCCAACCCTTCCATGAATAAAGGCTGAAATATCAGACTCTGTATATTTACCCAAAGTAAACACTGAAGTCTTTAAATCCATCTATTTTAAAGACGTATGTAGCAAAATACACACTGAAAAAAAATGTTTATACTGCATTTGCAATCTCCAGTACTTCAATGGGGGCGGGAAAATGTTAAAATTATTCAAAGTCACAAAGGATTAAGGCCCTGATTCAAAAAGCATCCTTTATTCGAGGAAAGGAGTTTAAACGTGCTGACATTTTGCTCACTTGAGCCTTGTTTGGATAAGTTAAGTGACAGAAGTTTACTATGTATAAAGATGGACTTGGCAACCAACACAGTTAATATGAGGAATTCTAACACTAGATAAGATGAACAGCAGTGAATATTGTGTTTTAAAACACGTGGATATTGCAATGAAAGTCCTGACTTCTTCTCTTCCTGTTTGGAAATTCAGGCTGCAGTTACTTAAGCGATCTCTGCTTCTTTGGTTTAAGAACCATGTCTCTTGATATGCTACAAATGATACTGATTTGAATACTATTAAAGAGATGCTTTAAAATGCTTTGACTAGAAAAAATGTATAAGAAAGAGTTCCCTGACAGTTTACAACAACAACAACAAAATCTGTTCCTTTTAATGTGATCGTGATAAACTCAAAGAACTCTGTTTGTTTAGCGTAACAGAGAGAAGGTTAAGGGGTGATTTGATTAATCTACATGGGGAACAAATATTTAATAATGGGCTCTTCAGTCTAGCAGAGAAAGGCATGATATGATCCAATGGATGGAAGCTGAAGCTAGGCAAATTCAGACTGGAAATACGGTGTACATTTTTGACAGAGATATAAACCATTGCAACCACTTAACAAAGGTTGTGGTAGATTCTTCATCGACAGTTTTGAAATCATGATTTTTTTTTTTTTCTAAATGATCTGCTCTAGGAATTATTTTGAGGAAGTTCTATGGCTTATGTTATACAGGAGGGCAGAGCAGATGGTCACCATGATCCTTTCTGGCCTTGGAATTTATGCCTGTGTTTTAAAAACAATCTTTAATGTGAAAGATACCACCACCATCACCACAATATAGCATAAGAGGGATTTCCAAGAACTGATATAAATAGGAATGTTTTCATACAATTTAATAGTTTTTTATTCAAATGTTTAACATCAATATAATAGCACTGTGTGTAGTACATAAGACCCCAAAAGTGAAACTAAGACAATGAAAATAGTTCTGAACTAATGTGTAAAAAGTAAACAGACAGCATAAAATGGTGAACAAATTAAATGAGAATCTCAGTTTTAAAGTCTATTTGTAAACAATTTTCTCATCATCTAAATCTAACAGCAGGAAGGAAGAACCCCATCGAGTCCTATAGAATAAGGAGGTCAAGGGCTTGACCCTACAAGTTGCTCAACACTCCATCTGCAATTCAACAAAACAGCTAACCACTTTGACTTAAGTGGGATTATTTGTATTTTTATAGTTAATGGGGCTACTCATTTGCTTAAAGTTAAGCACATGTTTAGATGCTTTACTGGATCAAGGTCAGCATGTTCAACATTTTAAGAGTGAGCCTGATACCAGTGAAGGTTTGAATTCTTCAGCCCAGTCACTAAAAGTGGACTCTGATGCTAGTGTCCAGCAAATGGACTCATTGTGGGCACTTAACATATGACTGCAGGGTCAGGTCCTCAAGTAGTCCAGGATAATATCTCAAATTGATTAAAAAAAACCAACACAGATGGTAGATTTTATAAGAAGCCCAACTCTATTATATAATAACTATAGTAAAAATGCAACATAACATTTATAATTATCCATCTACGAGGCACATTTATTTTTTGCCAGTGTACTTTTTGTACTGTTATTAGCACAAAATTAAAAACAAACTACATATGTTTTAGAAGGAATTTATACCTAATAGAAGAAGAATTAATTTTCCGCTGCTTTGTGGTCTACCCACATATTACCAAAATATAGATGTTTTCATGCCTATATGCCTCAGCCTGCTTTAAGACAATTTTTGAGGGTAGTAGTTTTTAATGTAATCTTTAATTAATCTAAAGATTCTTTTCCTTTTTTGGGGGGAGGAGGAAAATATGAAAAGATCAGTGATATTTCTGTAATACATGGAATTGTCACAAAATGAAAGAAATTCAGTATCTCTTTGGGAGATATTAATACCTTTTTCACGTACCTATTGATTGATAATGTGTGGGTTTCCTTTATAGCTCACTCCAATAAACTCTGTTCACCTAAGAAACCATAGGAATTTAATTTTTTCCTAAAAAGAGGACTAACAAATCCATCTTTGTTCCTAAATAATTTTACAACCAAAAAAAAAGGCAGTCTTGTCAGTGCAGGAATAGCCTATCAACAGGCATTCAGAGGGAAAATGATTATTTGTGAGACATTTGGCAAAGTACTCTATTTATAGAGTGGCCATAACTGTAATATCTAAGTGCAAAATCAGATAAATGAAATCCTGGCACGATTAAAGCCAGTGGGAGCTTTGCATTGACAGCAGTAGGGCCAGGGTTTCATCCTAAGGCCTTTTGCATGCTTTCAGCAGATACTGTCAACGTATTAGACCTGTAGTTTAAAAAGCATCAGCCATTTAAAGTATGCTGCATGGGATTTTTCTTCCAGTATGCAGGTTATCAGTGTTACTTTAGGAGTGGGTTTTTCAATGTAATCAACCATTTGATTTGTAAATTCTGAGGTAAAGGTATTTATATCAAACTTAGTTGTACAAAATGTTTCAGCGGTGATTTTTATATCACTAATTTAATGTAATGGAAATGAAATGAATGAAGTAAATACAATGCATATATTATAGTCCTAGAAAACTGTGCCTTAAAGAACAGTTTGAGGCTGTGTTAAGAACTGTTTGCATTTAAACTGTGGCCAAGATCATTGAAGTTAAGGTGACAGAGAAAATGGCGGGAAGCAAAGGATGAGCAGATTGCTGTGTCTGACCTGTTAGGGAATTGAGAATTAATCCTGAAGCCTAACCAGAAAAAGTTAACACTGGTCATTTACCCCTGAGTTTTAATCACTAATAGAGCTTCCTAAAATGTAATAATTTGGGATTTTAAGAGTACTGTCCTATAGAGAGAAATACTAACATGCTACTTTATCTCTTATGCTAATTAGCACTTAATCCTTTGCCATTTGACAAAAGAGTTGTCCTTGTAAAATGAATAGGATTTGTGTTTGCAAAGGTGAGCATGACGTCATGTTTTGGAATAGTAGGATATATAGTAGAGACATGTATGCAAACAACCATGCCTTTATTTGTTTTCCATTTAAATTTCAGTTGCATAGGCAGCTGGTAGAATCTGAAACAGTCTGAGATATGCCTTGATACCTGAATGTAAAGTAGTAAGAGGTCCCATCTTGCAGTCCTTATTTACATGGATAGGCACCGGGAAAAGAATTTAACTACTCAAGTGAGTAAAAACTGCAGGCTTGTGCCCCCAAGAGTGGAACTAGATCAGTGAGTCCTAGTTTACTATTTTCAGGGCATGTATGTTTCCCCCCCTTATAACTCTCTCTCAAATGAATGCATACTCATTATAGCATATCTTTAGTTTCACTTCATATTACCAAGACATGGCTCTATTAAATACATTCTTTAAATTGTTTGGATTGAAAGATAAGGATGACTGCCTTCTTAAAGGATACTGCCAACCAAATAATGTAGTCAAATTGAAGAAGAGTTAAAATTAATTTCAGGTCCTATGTTCGTCCCCAACTCCTCCTGCCACCACCACATTTTCCTATTTTAAAAAAGTGTTTTTCTGTCCCCTTTTGCTGAGTGGAAATACCACAAATAGAGAGAACTGACTAAACACACAGCGCTGTCAAAGAAAAGATTTCCCCTCCTATTTCTTTTAACAATCTTAGATAGAATATTTTAATTGAAGTTGTGCCCCAGTAAAATTTAGAAGACTGTTCAGATACTCTGCCAAAGGTGCTATATCATCCAACCATAATTATGTTCATTCGGAGCCATTATACCTATCCTATAGTTAGGTATTAAGAATATTTTTTTAATTTGGATTTAAACCCTGATTCAGCAAAGCCCATGTTTAACTTTAAACACATGATTAGTCCCATTGAAGTCCATGGTCCCATTAAAGTTAAGCATATGCTTTGCTGAATCAGGACTAGGCACAGGAGAATGACCTGTTTGGCATGTATGCTAGTTTGACCAGGTTATTGACCATATGGGGCTTCTACATCACTCTCTCACAGCAGAGTTGAAAAGGTTAGATAGTGTTTAAAGTGCTATATAAGTGTTAAGGTATTCACAACCTACCTACATTCTACAAGTCAAATTCAGCCTACCTCTTCCACATATATATCTGGAAAAAAGGTGGGACAAGTGGAGCATCATAGTTCTGTCATTCGCTGGGCTCTCCAGAGTCCAAATTCACACACTGCAGGCTCTCCAGAGCAGCTTCAGGATTGTTCTAGCAAAGGGAGATGCTCCCTTGCCCAGCTCTCTGTTGGGCTATAGTCGGGAAAGAAAACAGGCCAGATTAATGCTGCTTTTGCAGCATTATATATGCCATTTTGCACCCAATTTTTACAGCAATATAGGGCCTGATTTGACCCGACATCTTCAAAAACAAGAACATTCTGTTAAGCTTCTGCTTTGACACTAAATAATCCATTTGTCTTGACTGTCTTCAGCATGTCAGTAGTCATTGTAAGGCCACCTCTGACAGGGCATTTCCAACACCATGGAATACTATTATAAATACCCCCTTTGTTAGATCTTCCTTGCTCTAACATTGAACAAGTTGATCGGCAAAAACAGCATACCAGGCTGCAGCTGAATTCTGAGCAGCATGACCTTATTTTTATATATATATATATATATATATATATATATATATATATATATAATGACAGTTTCTGTTTTAGCCTGTGGGAGGAAGGTATTATCATAACAGGTGTGAGGTAGCATATGTTGTGCTTTAGGCTTTTGCCATGGTATTGTATGGTTTGTTTACATGTCTGATTTCTGTGGTGCATCGTCTTATTATAGGTCATTTTCAGAACTCAGTTTTCATCTCCTACATATATAGACATTTCCACTGTGTGGCTCTGTGAATCTGAAACCAGCCTCTCTTTCTATTCTAGGTATGGAAAAAAAAATACCTTTTTTAGAGAAGTTTCCTCAATGTGCTATTGTTCAGTCCACGGACAGTTACTATAAAAATAGTGACATGCAGTTTTAATATCTGAGTTTAATACCTTTTACATTTCACTCCATATAATAATCCTTTACACCTCCACAGCACCTTTGTCAGAGAATCTCCAAGTGCTTTAAAAGCATTAAAAAGACAGTCATCTTAAATTTTCCAAATGGAAGTGTGATTTTTGTCTCTTAGTATTGCAAGCAGCACCACACTTGAGAGAAAATATTTGACAGCACTTTTTGGATTGTTAATCAATTTCACTATTTCCCTGTATAGTCAGTCAGAGCTGACTCTTTCTGCACAGACCACTCATACAGAAACGGGGTAGAAACATTAAAAGTAACTGGCAGGGTGATTTTAGAAACGGATACACCTCTACCCCGATATAACGCGACCCGATATAATACTAATTTGGATATAATGTGGTAAAGCAGTGCTGCGGGGGGCAGGGCTGCGTGCTCTCGTGGATCAAAGCAAGTTCGAGATAATGCGGTTTCACCTATAAGTGGTAAGATTTTTTGGCTCCCAAGGACAGCGTTATATCAAGGTAGAGGTGTATATCACTTAAAACTACTTTTCATTATTTTGTAAAAGATGGCTGGTTAGGAAACTTAGCTATTCTGTAAAATAGGGCCAGATTTTAATCACTTATTTTCATTGAGTAATACCTTACTCCATGAGTAGGCCCATTGAAATAAAGGAATAAGATACTGCTCTTCATTAATAAAGGTGGCAGAATCTAGCCTTAAGTGATTTGTCCACTATAATGCAACTCAGTAGCAGAGTCTGGAATAAAACTCAGGACTGTTGACTGCCAGGGTCTACCTCTTATTGCCAAGCCATGTTGCCTCTTGGAAATTTGGATACGTTTAAACAAAAAATAATCCCAAAATTAGAATATGACTAGTTTGGCAAGTACAATGTAAATGATGCAAATAAAATTTAATTGTTTAGCACAAATAATTGTTATAACTGTACTTCAGTTGTTGCCACGCATAACTGAGCCATGAAATTCCTTATTTTATATAAAAGATGGTAATCATGTCAGGTTTTTTTAACAGGAAGATTCTTTAGTTTTGTAGAGCCAAATACTATATTATCAGCTTTTCATTGGCAGCTTCCTGTTGTATTTATGGCCCTTTATTTATGCAAGAATGTGTATGTAATAATTGTTAAATATTTTATATTGTGGTAGTACCCATTAACTACAACACATTTTCCAAATACTGAGGAAGGGCACAGGCCATGTCCCAAGAGCATACAATCTGAAAAGCAATTGTGTATAAGCAATTCAAATAAATTTTCACATTTTATTAGCATTATGTGAAATTCAATAACAAGTTAACATGATCAGCAACATGACCGATATCTTTGCCTCATTTAGTTCCGTAACTGAGTAGTCTCTTAGTTATTTGTCCCTAAGGTGACCAGATAGCAAGTGTAAAAAAATCGGGACGGAGATGGGGGATAATAGGTGCCTATATAAGAAAAATCTCCCAAAATCATGACTGTCCCTTTAAAATCGGGACATCTGGTCACGCTATTTGGACCACAGAGAGAGAGTGCCTAAAAGGACAAAGGAATCTGGCCTGGGGAAAACCTGTTGTCGCTGACAACTAAGTCCTTTGGCTGGTCTGCAGACTAATACAAGATGATGTAGTTAGGGATTTAAAGGTAAGGGAGGGGGCAAAAAATCAGGTATTCCAAAAATATGCCATCCAAAAATGAATTATGCCCTAAAGACAGCCAATACATTATTCAGTAGTCAAGAGCCCCAAAGACCAAAAAGAGAGCCACTGTAGCCAACTGAAACTACCAAGCAATGACCTAAGGGAGTGAGGTGGTTGCTCAAGTGTTTGCACACTTACTTAACTTGTGTCATTGCACGGCTTTATAATCTTTCTTTGTAATGGAATCCAAGTAAAAAACCCACTAATGAACACTACATTAGAAGCATTATATTCTACTGTAGGTGTCTTGATTGCTGATTAATAGATCGTCAATGTGTTTGGTAATCTAGGGAAAGCTACTGAGAAGTACTAAGCGCTTGCTCCTGTCTCTTCTGAAATCCATGGGATTTTGCCATTTACTTTAATGAGAGCAGGACCAAGTTCTACCGCATGCCCTAATCCTGCAAAGATTTAAGCAGACTAGTAACTGTGCATACAAATAGTCCTAGGGGATATGTTTACACTACAATTTAAAAACCACTCGTGGCTGGCCCATGTGGGCTGACAGGCTATGGGGCTGTTTAACTGAGGTGTGGACAGTTGGGCTCCGTGATCACGCGAGGTGGGAGAATTCCAGAGCCCAGAGTTATAGCCCAAGTCTGACCATCTACATTGCAATTAAACAGCCCCGTAGCCTCAGTCAGCTGACACAGGCCAGCTGCTGGTGTTTAATTGCAGTGTAGACAAACCCCCTGAAACCAGTCTGACTGCTCATGTGCATAAAGTCACTCTTATGCTTTAACCTTTGCAGTACTGAGACTCTAAACTCTGATTCTGCAAGTTCTTTGTAACTTGGATTGCAGGATTGGAGTCTTAAGGCCCAGTTCAAGGAGGTACTTAACTTTAAGCATGTATATAGTCCTGTTAAAGTTAGGTGTGTGTTTACGTGCCTTTCTAAATTGGGGCCTTAGTCAATTGGAGTGATTTACATGTCTAGGCAGCTCCCTGTAGTAGCGCTGCAAACATTACAGGAAGGCATCTTGATGTAGGTATAACTTAGTAGTAGTTTCACCTCTCTTTTAATTATGTTCCTATTTCTAGAATATTCTGTTGCAATGAGCTGAAATCAAAAAGCAGTAAGAGAAATTGCTTTCTTTTCAAATGTTAGCTTCTGAACATAACATTGACAATTTTTAGAAAGCTTAAATAAACCAATGGTTACCTTCGTCTCTGCCTTGCCATATAGAAATGCTCACATCTGAAAAAATAGCTGGATATTTAAAACAGTATTTGTAACTAAAATGAAAATATTGCACATTACAACACATTTGAACAGCATGTTAAGGATTTTCTTTCCTTTTTCAGAGTAAAGTATGTCTCAACCAAGAAGAATCCCCAGGCATTTTGTTCTCTCTCATGACCAGAATGGGGTAGCAGTACCAAATGAGGAAAGCCAGAATAGACTCTTAACTGTTGCAGACACCACAGAGCAAATGGCGTTTAATATCAGGTATCATATTGCACTAATTTTCCACTCCCAGACACATACAAAATCCCCCTCTGACTAGAAATATTTACTAAGCCAAATGATTACCCTAAAGACTCATGAAAAACAGAATAAATATGGTTGTAGTGACCTGTTGCATTTAATATTGATCACACAAAACTGTCCTGCATGAAAAGATTTCACCTTTCTATGCTGCACAAAGTTGTACATGTGGCTATTCATTAGAAGCCCAGCTGTTACAACAAGCAGCTGAGGAAGCCATATTTTACAGATTTCCCTAGCCACCTCTAGTAGGGAGCTGCTTGGGGATAGAGACTTGGTTTTTGTTAAGGCCTTCTGAAATATACTTTTGTTTCAGGAGGTCTTAAGCTGTCTTCCGTGTTTATGAACATTTTCTATATGGTTTTTTACAATAAAACATTCATTCTCTCGCCTCCAAAAAGCAATGGTTTACCGTTGATAAAAGTGTGCGGTCTCAAAATACCTGCATTCTGGCCATTGATTTAATCCTTTTTTTGCCTTGGAAACCTCAATCCAGGTTTTCCTGAGACTTGTTCCATAATTCTTCCAGTGCAAGACTCTTCATAAATGATTAAATAACCAGTAGATATTTACATATCCAACTAATGAATGTATATCTTTAGCAGAGGGATGTAAAATCATTTTACATCTTTCCTGTCAAATTGTCTTTAATATCTATTCATGGATGTGCAGTATTTTCACAGATGCTGTTGGTGCGTAAGGGTAGCATAGTTTATTTGCTAGACTGCACTTTTCAGAAAACTAGGGTTGGCAGAACTGTCCACAGATAGAAATTCTATTACTGACATTTTGTTATTATCTTATCAAAATGCTGCACAAAATAAGTGCCTGTATTATATCTTGTTTTGAAGCTTACTGAATTCTGATAGATCACCAAGGGAAATTAATTTGAGCCCACTGCCCACAAAGAGGTCTGCTACAGCCCCAGCAGTTGTCTCTTTGGAAGGTGATAGCAAGACCATCAGTCCCCTCAACTATCATGACTGGTAAAAGAGGCAGCCTTTTAAATGACAAAGGGTGGGATTTTCAGAAATGGCTAAATGATTTAGGACAACAAGTTCCATAGACTTTCAATTGGACTTGGGCTCCTAAGTTATTTTTAGGCACCTTTGAAATTCCTACTCCAAATCCCAAACCATCATGCTTTGCACTTACATTACTTACTCCTTACATAAAAGGTCTGCAAGATGCTTTATAAACATGGATTAACAAGATACATATCCTTGATTGACTGTGTATCCAAAGACAGGATTGATCATATGTATGCATTTAGAGCAAGTTTTTTAAAAATAGGAGCTATCTCCATATTTAATGGGGCTGGCGGAAAGATTTCAAATGAAAATTTCTCCTGTCAGAAAACGGGGCTTCATGGACATCAGAATTTTTCCATGGCAAAAGTTGTTTAATGACTGAAATTTTGGCATGTCCAGATTAAAATTTTCTGAACTTTTTGTTCCAGAAAAAGTTTCCTGAATAGGGATGAAAAGTTGGAATAGTGAAATGTTGAAATATCACAGTTTCCCACAGGACAAAGTCTGTTTTTCAATCACCTCTGATAGTTTTACCTAAATAAGTGGCCTGATTCTCAAAAGTGCTGAATACATAGCTCAGAAAATCAGGCCATTTATGTAGGCACCCAACTATGGATTTAAGAGTCCAGTTCTAGGTATCCATTTAAAAAAAAACCTTGGTGCTAAATATTTAAGTGCCCTACTTGTATGCTTTGTTAGTGAAATAGTTGTAAAGGTTTGATAATCAGCACTTGTATGTAATGTTTAACATCTTCAGAGTGCTTTATGAACAATCATAATTTTATAACCCTTTTTTTCCTCTTTGACAAACATGTGCTGAATACTTCTTACAGCTCTGCCACCCAAGTTGGCCACCAGCTGGCAGTCATTGGGGATGAATTTAACAGCACATACACTAGGAAGTTAGAGGACATGCTGTTTCATCTTGCACAGGGGTAAAACGTTATTGGATATTTTCAGTGTTCAGATACTTTTTATTAGTATTTAGATTTTCATTAGCTAAATAGACTTGTCATATGCAGTACTTGATAGTGCACTGTAATGAGTCACTTCTGTTGTATCAACAGATAAAAAAAATGTATATCTTATTTACTAGTATTCATGTACATAGAATATCTAAAAAAGGAAGTTGTCTTGGATTGTTCTGCTTCTGGTATACTCCTGGAGGGGCTGAGGGAGGGGAATAAAGAATATAATGGTGTCTAATGCAAGTTTGGTTTCCCTTAACTCAATCTGCCTGAATTCACAAGATTAAAACAAGTATTTTTAAACTAGTATTTGAAATTGAGTACCACACTGGCTAGAATGTCTTTAGACACATCCTTGAGCAGGAAGAAGTCTGTAAGCTGCACCACCCCAAGGAGCTTATGCCTCAGGCACCCCTCAGACACAATTCTGCCTCTTTCCCCCTCCTGCTCCATGGCGGGGAAGTAACTGACTGCAACACTTGAAGACACGTAGCGCACTTGCCCCTTCTTGCCTGGGCAGCTACTCAGGGGGAGTGGGGCACTTGACTCTGCTCCCTCCCATCTGTTTACTCACCTGTGGAATGCCCACAGAGTAGGGGGTTGCACTTCACACCAAACCTGGAATCAAGATCCAGGTAGGTCTTACTTGACCAAGAAGCTACCCTGATCAGCCAATTAAAAGAACAGCACAATCCAGCCCTATGTTGCTGCCCTGGAACCAGATTTATTGGAGGTCAAGGTTAGATTGCTCAGCTTTACGTATTAGGGAGGAAGGCTGGTCATGCGATTGAGGTCATGTGTTGGATTCTCTCCTCCATGCTATTGCATATTTCCTTGTGATCTTAAGCAAATCCCATTCTCTCTCATCTATAAAATGGAGATAGAAATAATTCCTTACCTGGGGGCATAAATACAATAAGACTGAGATGGTCAGATCCTATGGTGAAGGGAAATAAATAAGCAGATGGAAGAAGCTATGAAGTACAACAAAATCTGTTACCCCTGTTCCCAGGTTATCGGATTTACTATTCGTGCTAGGGACTTTCCAGGGCAGAACACTGAGGGAAACCCATCCCCACCCCTTTGCATATTATGGGCAGAACCTCAAGTTTAATTTGCAGAGAGTATTAGATAATACAAGTCTGGTCAGTGTGAGGGGAAAAAAAAACAGCTTTTAATTCTATGTTCTGTTCACAGTTCTTCCTAATTTTTTCAAAGAATGATGTGATTGATTTGTTTTAAAACAAATCATTCTTTGTTCCCCCTCACTGTCGCTTGTAAATTGAATCTCAATTAGCAGGATAACTCTCTTATCCCACTCTTTTGTGTTAGCAGGATGGCTGTGAATGTTTTAAAAATACTCCATATGCATGTTTGGAAAAGTATTATAAAAAGTTTCAGAAGTCTTTTGAACAATGGTTGGACTAAGAGAGTTGTTGCCTATGGAAGCTGGGTAAGCTTTGTTTTGTTAATTTTTTTACCCTCACAACTTTCTGTTTTGGGAAAGTGAGTAGAAAAAAGCATACAGTGGTGTTTGTGACTTTGGGTCCTGTCTCCTTTGCATGCCTAACTCACTGAGGCATCAGCAAGTTAAGCATATAATGTGACTGTTGGATTGGGCCTATTTGTTTAGCCTGTGTTCTTTGCTCAGTGTTTGACTCTGAAAATTCCCTTTTGATAAGAAAAATTTGTGTGTGTTTGTATTATATCTCCATCCAAGTGCTTTTAGAGCACTAAGTCCTGATTTTGCAGATGGATTCATGTGGGCAGATCCTTGTGCCTGTCCAGAATCTGTCACATCACCATCTGGATTTATTAGTTTATATAAATAAGGGACTTTTCAGTGTAAAAGGGGTGCAATGATTCCTATTCTAGATTAACTGTTTGTTATATTTGTCTAATATCTTGTATCCTGAAGAGTCCTCAAATACCTTACAAATTACATATATATCTGATAGTCAAAACTAAAATCCATGAGTCCCACTTCTCAGTCTCTTGCTCCTGCAGCTTGTCCATTGTCTCACCTTAATATTAAGCTTACTGTTCTGTGTGCAGGTTATCTTTTCTGTGCTACTCCTTGTGATTTTTTTAATTAAGCATCTGTTTTTCTCTCTCCTCTCCCCAACAGATTTCTAGGCTTCCTCTTAAGTCCATGTGCCAGAGGTTGATGCCGGCAGCCCTGTTTGTCATCTTATTTTGGTGGACTGTCAGTTATGGATTGCAGAACTAATATAAAGAGTTGCAATAGGAGGTCATTGCTGGACATGGCCATTGTACTTAACACCCAGGAGGTGGCATTTAGTTTGTTTTTTAAAGTGTTGTTAATGAAATCCCTATTGTATTTAAAACCTAGGCTAGTGCTGGGTCACTGCTTTTTCATACTTCTTTTTTTTTTTTAAGAAAAATGTTTAAAATAAGATGGGGTTGTTGCTGGATAACTGCCTGAACTGCTAGTTTTGAAATATGTAAGTCGAGGTGATTAAAGAGTCTGTCTCCTTTTTATGCAACATAAATTACCTATTACATAAAGTTTTCTTTAAAAAAAAAAAAAGATGTTGGTTTAGGGAAGGCAGAAGGAATGCTGGTCATCCTTTAACATTTACATTGTAAAACTTATAGCAAAGATTAAAATTGTAAAGATTTTTAATTAAAATGAAAATTGTTGCTTGAAATATTTTTCCAGAGTCATCTGTTTTACGTTGCAAAATGTGGAAGAGTATATACTGTTGTATAGTGGAAGATAGTCATATTATTAAGACAGTACAAAATGTCCTAAGGTCTCAATTTGTCAGCTAAAACTAGCATGTAGAATGACATTTCATTAGAAATAAGAAAGATGAGCTAGGCTGAGGGTAAGCAACTAAGTTATCTGAAACTCAGCCTCTTTATCCTAGATCCAGGCATGCCTTGGATTGCCTTTTCCCAGTGGGTCTGCAAGGATTTCCTGGTGAGACAGGGAGAGGAATTAAAAGTTTTATATAGGCCAGAGCCTATGATCTTGGAGTGAAATCTTGGGTTCTATAGGAGGTCAGTGGGCAAATTCTAATTGAGTTCAGTATAGCCAGGATTTTACCTTGCTGTGCCAAGGTCCCCAAAATAAATCATGTAAAGCGGTTAAGAATCAATTCCTGGGAATTTCTTTTCAAATATATCCTAGTCTTTTGGAAGCCATAACTGTTTTGTGAGTGCAATGTATACTAAAACCAATCCAGTTTAGCAAGTTTTTGTTTTCTCCTTCTTTGCAATCAGAGCACAGGTGCTATTAAGGAAATTTTACTGAAATGAATAAAGAGAAGCATAGTTACGGTGTGGTGGCTGTTCAACCTTTGACCATTCATTTGTTACTGTGGTTCACTGAAATTCTCAAATCTCAGTCTTTAAAGAAAGTTTACACAACTGGTGCAGAATATGAAAATTAAATTTGTATCAGATTTCTAAACATGCCAACTCTTCTCAGTCTGAATCCAGCCTAATGCTGTAAATTGTGTAAATGGATCTGGGATCAGTGAAATTTTGGTCCATAACCAAAAAGTATGGAACATTTTGTTCAGGAACTGTTTGCTCCATCAATGTCTGCAGGAAGAGGATTTTGCAGTAGATCACGTAAAGAAAATATTTTAAAGTAAATATTCAGTGGAAGATGAAAATATCCATATTGATTTTGTTCTAAGTACTGTCTATATTAGATGAGTTCAGCCTGCAATTTGACACGGTCTTCCTGGTTGAATAATTTTAGCAATATAAAAAGAATTGCATTACTTCCTGCTGGCTCTTCACAACTTGCATGGTAGCTACTGTTTACACAGAAGCAGGGGTGTGTAGAGGGGAAACTCATATTGTCTTTTTTTGTGTGAAGACCACACCTAGAGTTAATGAAGTTACAGTATTAAACTATTGTACTATATGCATTCTACTGCAATCACACTAATGGAGCAGCAACAGGATGACAATTCTATTGATCATCAAGTGTGAACAATTAAAATTCACAGAAATAAGGAGAATATCTAATTAAAAAGTCACAAGTGGCTATGGTCAGATTCCAAAAATTATCAGACAATGGCTATTTTTAAGAAAAGGTTATTAGCAGCATTTTCAGGGGATAATAAACTCAAGTCATTTGAATCTTGAGTGTACTTTTTTGCATCCTGCTTGCTGTCTTCCCTGTGCTGAGGAACTGCACTAGTTTTGATTCCTGTTGTGCCGTGTGTCAATGCAGGTGGAAGGATTGGAGTACACAACATTAGGAAATGTCACTTCGGCATCACTGATGTAAGATTCTTAGTTAAATATGAAAGTCCTCCATTATCATTGTTTTCCTATCCAGCGCAGAAAAATACTAAAACACACAGTCTTCCTCCTCTTGTTTACAGTCTTCCAGTAGAAGTATGATATGGAATTGCCAAATACCTCTGGGCATCCTCTTGCCTGCTTTATCTAGGCATGCTTTTTGGAATATTTACAAAATGTGTCATGTCAGCCTAATTGATGGGGACAGAATTAAGAGTGCTGGTGCTGTTTGTTCTGTTTGTGGAAGTGCAGCAGTCAAAAAACTTCTGAGAGAGTGGTCTCAACCGTGGCTTGCTGTGGGCTTCACTGATATTTGTCTGGTTTAAACCTGCTTTACAGAAGAAGATAGATATTAGACAAATCAGTCCTTTTTCCTCTGGTTTCTGCTTCTCCCTGATTAAGCAGAAACTGCATGAGTGCAACATGCTCAAGCTGAAAACCGCACTTTAGTGTTCTGTCTCAGATCAGATTGTATATTATGTTGGTGCTCTTTGCTTCCAGCATTGGGCCCATTTGCTAAGGAAGAATTTTACCATGCTTCCCCTTAAACAATAACGTTATGTTCACGTTTAAGCCTGCAGTATAAACATACAGAAATGCTCAGTATGATACAAACTATTATTAAAATTTGGCATTTCAGATTCCTGGAAAACTATTTAACAGAAAAAAATATGGCGATAGGACTTTAGGTGGTACATCTAAGATGATATTTGATACTATTTATGGTATGGTTTGGTTTGTGAGCACAAAAGCACACTGTGCTATGCTCAGCTCTACCTGTCCAACCTGCTCTTATAAGCAGCCAGGGTGTTTGAGGCACACAAGAATTCTCTAGTAAGAAAACATACCATGCACAGCCACAAACAAGACTACTGTCCCAAATTTCCTCCATAATGGATGGCCTAGGGCAAAGTGGAGGTGACGTTTTTAACAATGACACAGTCTACCTTTTGGAAGAAATGATGGTTTTTCAGGACTAGGAGAAATTATTTAAACTACGATTAGGAGAGGATAGTTTCCCTGTAACAAACAACACTACCGTCACTTGTCTTTCAGCTGCAATACAAAATGTTTGCTTTTAAAGTGCATTTGTAGATAGAGATTGGTGTCCTTCCCTCCCCCCTCGCATTAGGAAAATCCGGGTCACGTGTATTAGATCTTATTTTAGAGGTGAAGGCATAGCATAGAAACATCACAAAAGAGATGAATGCAAGTAAAACTAGGTAGGACTCCTCACTTTGTTAGACTGTAAAAATTCTAAAATTATATTTAGCATCTCAGAGGCATGCCTAGTATGGCATGCAAGTCAACCTTTAGAAAACACATATTCCCCCCTCTTGACCTTCTCCAGCAAATCTATTACCCATCTAGTGATCCACTGCATATTTTACTGAATGCTTGCTGAAACCATTCATATCTAAACATTGAACTGACAGTCTACAATAGTAGATGATAAAGTGCAGAGAAGGGTTTTGTCTGCTTTATTACAGTTAATGTTTACATATGCCAAGAGTGGAATTTGTACTGAGAGGTCTGGGCAAAGACAGCAATTTCAAATCACGGAAATAACTTCTTAATTTACTCCAGTAATTCAATTGTGGGCCTACTATTTTCAATTAACTTTGCCTTTCAGAAGTATTATGCTTTTGGATTACCATTGGAATCTATTCTTCATTTTAATCTGTATGATATTTTAATGAAGAGTTGCATAGAAATTTAATTTCTTTAGTGCTGCTTTCTAAATTCTTCAAATAGCTATATAATAGATTTATTCACTGTGTGGACTCAGTTTTCTCCTATTACAAGGATGTTAAGGTTGAACCACTAAGACACCAAATTCAGGAGAAGCTTAAGTGAAGGCTGCACAGTTTTGCCTCTTTAATATAGCCTTTAATTACATGATCAGACTACTTCCCAATTAATACAGTATATCCTATACATTTTTCTACAACCTTAAAGTACATATTGTGTATGCAGAGTGAATAAGGCAAGAATTCATTCTCTGCACATCTTGTATGATCATAGATTTACACAAACCAGTAACAGTTTTATAGAATTGTATGTTATTTAAGAAAATAAACTTGTAGATGAAGTCTTGCATATTGTACTCTTACAGACTGAAGCTTTTCCTATATTTATTACATTTTGTCTGCTTATTTTCTTGGTCTCTCTTCATAGACTGAAAGCTCTTTGGAGCAGAGACTGTTTTTTTCCTCTGCATTCACCCAGAGCTTGAAACAATGGGTTTGCACTCTTGACTGGGATCTCTAAACATTACTATATACTAGGACTGTCAATGAATCGCAGTTACTCACGTGATTAAAAAAATTGCGATTAAAAAGTTAATCACACTGTTAAATAGAATACTGATTGAAATTCATTAAATTTGATATTTTTCCACATTTTCAAATATATTGATTTAAATTACAACACAATACAAAGTGTACAGTGCTTACTTTATTTTTATTACAAATATTTGCACTGTAAAAATGAACCAAACAGTATTTTTCAATTCACCTCGTACAAGTCCTGTAGTGCAATCTCTATCATGAGAAAACAACTTACAAATGTAGATTTTGTTATATAACTGCACTGAAAGAAACAAATCTAAAAAACTTTAGAGCCCACCAGTCCACTCAGTCCTACTTCTTGTTCAGCCAATTGCTAAGAGAAACAAGTTTGTTTACATTTATGGGAAATAAGGCTGCCTGCTTCTTATTTACAATGTTACCTGAAAGTGAGAACAGACATTTGCATGCACTTTTGTAGCTGGCATTTCAAGGTATTTACTTGCCAGATATGATAAACATTCATATGCCCCTTCATGCTTTGGCCACCATTCCAGAGGACATGCTTCCATGCTAATGACACTTGTTAAAAAAAGTGTTAATTAAATTTGTGACTGAACTCTTGGGGGAGAATTGTTTGATTCCTGCAGTTTTACCCACATTCTGCAATATATTTCATGTTATAGCAGTCTCAGCATGTTGTTCATTTTAAGAACACTTTAACTGCACATTTGACAAAATGCAAAGAAGTTACCAATGTGAGATTTCTGAAGATAGCTACAGCATTTGACCCAAGGTTTAGGAATCTGAAGTGCCTTCCAAAATCTGATTGGGACGTGGTGTGGGTATGCTCTCAGAAGTATTAAAAAAGCAACACTCCAATGCAGAAACTGTAGAACCTAAACCACCAAAAAAGAAAAAAATCAACCTTCTGGTGGTAGCATCCGACTCAGATGATGAAAATAAACATGTCAGTCCACACAGCTTTGGATTGTTATAGAGTAGAACTCA
The DNA here is from genome assembly GCF_025201925.1 of Gopherus flavomarginatus. Lineage (NCBI taxonomy): Eukaryota > Metazoa > Chordata > Testudines > Testudinidae > Gopherus > Gopherus flavomarginatus. The sequence continues at coordinate 130,426,281 of NC_066617.1, forward strand.
TCAGCATGGACTCATCCTCTGGAATGGTGGTTGAAGCATGAAAGGACATATGAATCTTTAGTTCATCTGGCATGTAAATATCTTGCAACGCGAGCTACAACAGTGCTATGAAAATGCCTGTTCTCACTTTTAGGTGACAGTGTAAACAAGAAGCAGGCAGCATTATCTCCTGTAAATTGTAACAAAACTTGTTTTTCTGAAGTAGGACTGAGTGGACTTGTAGGCGCTAAAGTTTTACATTGTTTTATTTTTGAATTGTTTTTTTGTACAATATTCTATATTTGTAAATTCAGCTTTCATGATAAAGAATTTGCACTACAGTACTTGTATTAGGTGAACTGAAAAATACTATTTTTTACAGTGCAGATATTTATAATATAAAGTGAGCACTGTACACTTTGTATTCTGTGTTGTAATTGAAATCAATATTTGAAAATGTGGAAAACATTCAAAATATTTATATAAATAGTATAGTATTGTTCAACATCATGACAAAAACAAAACACAAACACACTTAATTGCTTGACAGCCCTACTACACCTCTACCCTGATATAACGCAGTCCTCAAGAGCAAAATAAATAAATAAAATATCTTCACCACCTTATAGGTGAGACCATGTTCTATCTGGTTCGGTCCAGTACGGCATGCCTGCAAGAGCCAGTACGCCGTGTTGGACTGGACCAGTTTCCCCAGCGGTGATTTAAAGGGCTCAGTGCAGCTGCTGCGGGGAGCCCCGAGCCCTTTAAATCACCACTGGAGCTCTGGCAGCGGGATTCAGGCAGGGATTTAAATGGCCCCGGGGGCTCCCCGCAGCAGCTGGAGCCTCTGGCCCTTGAAATCACTGCCCAAGCCTGGCTGCCAGAGCCCTGGTGGGGATTTAAAGAGCCCAGTGCTCCAGCTGCTGTGGGGAGCCCCGGGGCCTTTAAATCACCACCACAGCTCTGGCAGCTGGGCTCGGGCAGTGATTTAAAGGGCCCAGGGGCTCCCTGCTGCTTTACCATGTTCGATCCAAATTCGTGTTATATTAGGTCACGTTCTATCAGGGTAGGGATGTATATACAAATACATATAGTGGGCAGAGTAAAGTTGAAGGTTATTCAGGAACAGATAGACACAGCAGCCCTCCAGGGATCAAAGTGGTTTTATTTATTTTAAACATTCAGGAACTTCAGTATCCAAAAGGGGAGGGCCCTATACTAGAATCACTTCCTGTGACAAGAGACTATCCAGGAATGTAATTTCAAGTCCTGGCATGTTACCTGCTCGATTACTCTTTAGGAGACCTAAAAGCAGCAAACCTTCTGAAGGGATAGAGCTGCTACAAAATGTTACTTAAGATCTCTGTCTTGATTTCTGACTAAATCTACTGAGTGCCTTGAAACCCCATTCTGTTTCAGGCCCACAAAGAATATCAAGTACATTATAGAGGATTCTTTTATTTGACTGCTTTGGTTTCTGTGCAACCACTGAGAAGAAAATAAGTAATGGCATTTATTTTCCTGCATTTTTCTAGGGTTTTTTTTTCTTTATTTCATCCTTATCAATTTTTTGAGGGAGGGGTAAAACCCCACTCTGGCCCTCCAATCAGAGAAGTTGTGTAAAAGCATGTTTAAATGCTGCATTTGTCAGTAAAGTTTCAACTGCAGTGTACACTGGTCATCTCCTATATTTGTGCAAACCTTTGTCTTGTCTCCTAGAGGCACTACTTCCCCAGAGATCTCAGGTTAATTTATTTTAATTGCGGAACATCTGGTAGTACTGCCCGCTCTTTACTTTCCTCCCTTCTAAATCTCTATCTGCCTAGTCTTATCTCACAAATCTAGACTAGTAGCTCTTTTTCTGTTACTAGGTAAAAGAGGAACCTTATCTGCCACGTCCGCCATATAGGTTTTCCTATGATTTTAGGATCATTATTTGAGGTTATCAATGAGCCATTGTGCCCATGTATCAGTTTTCCAGCAAGAAAGCAAAAGGTTTGTCTACCAATGTTCAAAGCCACTGATAAAACTGGAAATCTCAGAGTTTGGAGATGGGGAACTGTTCACTATTGTCCTCGGCATGAGCACCAGGTTTGTATACTTTTTGGTGGTGCCCAGAACAGGTCCAAGCAGAGCCATCCCATCCTCAGGACAGACCGGGGCAACCACCCTGGGCTTCGTGTTTTGGGGACCCTCGTGCTTCAGGGGGATGTGGGGGTCCAGGGCAGCCTGGGAGGCTAGCGGGGGGCCTGGTGCCAGCAGCAGCGAGCGACTTGGCCCCAGCCTGTCCCCCCTCCCCCAGCATTGCTTGGGGGAGGGGAAGAAGCCGGAAAGAAGTGGGAAAGGGGCTTGGGATGGAGTGGGGGCTGGGCAGGGGTGGAATGATGGGGCAGGGGAAGGGCTCCACGTACTCCTGAAGCACAGGGACCCCAAAAGCATGGGGCCCAGGGCGGTTGCCCTGGTCCATCCTATGGACGAAACAGCTCTGAAAATATAAGCCCAAACATTGGTGGAGCTGGGACCATGTTCCTGAATATTGATGGAGCATGGGCACCACAGGCCCATATAACTTGCCACCTATGGCCCTCAATGCATATAACAAGATTGGAAGACATGGCTATGTCCAAGTCCATGTATTACAGTAATTCCTTTTTGTTTTATGAATAGCATTTATGCTTGTCTTCAGCGTGGATTAGAATTTTCATTTTGTAGCAGGAAGAGATTGTGTCTGGGAAGCTGAAACCAGGCCGTTATAAACCACGTGGCCATCAGGCAGCCCTGTAAGTGCATCCCCCCCCCCCCCCCCCAATTTCCCTCGTGAGTTCCCAGTAACACTACACAAGCTTATCCTCTAGTCAGTTAAATTTGTTAAAAAAACATAGTGCAAGTAGTCCATAACAACCTTCTTAAAACATAGTCCATATAACCCCTAGTGCAGTCCTTAAACTCCTGCTCCTTCCAGCAGGAACCCACACAGTCCGTCTACCAGAAGGAGATCATCCTCACCATACTTCAGTGTCTTCCATCATATGCAGGCTCCTTGTCCATCCTCTTCTATCCCTCTGCAAGCTACCCCAATCTTTCCAGCTAGGTGCTCTTCCTAGGGGGAACCTCACCAAACTTCTATGCTGGGAGAGGATCTTTACCAGGGAAGCATTCCTTATTCCCATTGGCCCTTTTGCTATTCCCATGCAGCCAGCTCTCCAGTGCTAGACATGTTAGACATGTTTCCCTGCCCTCAGCCCTCTCACACTCTTAGATCTGTCTTAGGGCCAGGAGGCAACTCCCACTGCTGCTCCTTCTGCCTCCAGCCAGCAAACTCCTTAGCTATTCTCTTCAGCTTCTCCCGGGACCCACTTCTGTTTCAAACAGCTACCTTCTCCTAACTGACTCAGTCAGTCTGCTCTGATGCCCAACTGACCTTTTGTAGCCCTTGGGTTGCTGCACTACCCTCTTAATTGGCTCAACTGAGAGCACCTGGACTGCAACAAGAGCACTGAGCCCAGTTTCATTTAAGGGGCCATCTACCCTTTTACAGCCTTTAACAATTGAATAATTTTACCATGGGAGGCAATGGGGTTTCTATCAGAAGAGCAATTGACTTTTCATTACCCTATGCCTAACAGCTAACAGAGGGTTGGAGCATGGAATAATCCTCATTGAAGAGAAAACATGTCTCAAGACAGTTTTTAAGAGGAACAACGTCTCTAAGCAAGTGAGTCAGTCCATCACAAGAAATACAAGATATTATGGAGGAGCACTGCCTTTCCCCAAGTATGCTGACAAAACCCAAAGCCCTCTCAAAAGTGATGAGGGTGGGAATTGTGTGTTCAGGCATTCTGTAACTCTCCTGTGGTATCTATGAATAACTATGCATGTGTTGTAGGAATGTCTGTGCAAACTCTGTGTTCCTTAGTTGACATATGTCCTGACAAATTAAACTATAAACCAAAGGCTTTGGGGGTCAAGACTCTGGGGAAGGATCCATAAGTGATTTGGGAAGCCTCAGCAATGGACTTGGGTTTCAGCACAGTGGAGTCTCCTGTCCAAAGAATGAGTTTCAGACAGGAAGCCTGCACCAAGTGGGCCTAAGAATCCCAGAGCCAGAAACAGTGACTGGATGTTACTCAGACCCAGCCAGCTTAGATGCATATGGGACTCAAAGTTTGGATCCAATTAACACAGCCTGGTAACCCTCTACTACAAGGACTCAGCTAGGTTGTGACAAGAACATCTAAAAAACTGTTTTTAAACTCTTGCATTTTGATGGACTCAAATTAGTCACTTCATCTGCCCATGCCAGAATGGCCCTTGAAAAGCAAGATGTAGCTACAAAGTCAAAAGGCTGATAACACCACCTTGCAGTCAGACCTCAGTACTGATTTAAATCTTCCTGTTCAGGGGCTTTCAGTAGTTCTGCCTTGGAAAAAGAGATGATGTCCTTAACCTTTGCTGCAGCTGTTGCCACCTTTGATAAGAAATCTTTCTGTCCTTCAATAACAAATAGAACTTTTTAATCACTCAATTTGTTTTGACTTCAATGGAGCATTTCTATTCTGCCTTTAATTACAAAGGCTTGCACAGCTTTTTTAATTTGATGGAAATACATGTATGGAGCTTTGCATTTTTTGAAATAAAGCACCTCTAGATGTTTGGGCTGAATATCCAGGATGATGATTGTTTTAACAGTCTCAGATAGGTACCATGGAAATAGCTTGTCTTTACCCTCTTCTTCTCCCTAGTTCTGACTCAAGGCTCTGTCACAAGAGCCTCATGGATAATTAACCTGAGGAGAATTATTTGTTCTTTCGTTACAGGTTTTTTTAAACCTACATTTTTTCTGTGGGCAGTCTGGTAATGTCTGAGGAAGATAGCCATCAACATCTTTTCTTTAACAATAAGTTTCAGAGTCGTATTTCCCTGTGGCTATGAGTCTAGACTGAATCAGATGCAGCATCTGAGCTCAAAATAATAATCTTTTCTGATTTTGGATTACATTTAAAACTGCTAACAGATTTGTTGTTTGAGAGGACTGGATTCCACAGGGGAAGATGAATTCTTAGACACAATACACTTTATTTTAAATGAACGCTCATTGGAAGCTGGAGATTAATACATTGAGCAACAAGAAAATAATCTGTTTCATTTAAGGGCCTAATTCATCAACGGTTGGCTAGGAATGCTTCTTAGAGAACCTTGCTAGGATCAGTGAGTTGCACTGCATAATCCAATATGCCTTAAGTAAAACAATCATCCCATATAGTGGAATGCCATGCAGGGCTAGAGGGAAAGTAGAGCCTGCCTCCTTCGCTATGGAGGAAAACAGCCACCACATAACCTCTATGGGCACCTCCACTAGTTGGATGAGTAGATGGAAAGGGGCCCAAAACACCATTATTTATCCCTAGTGTTCAGAGCGAGCCTAGCCCCTGTACAATGTAAGCCTGTAGTTGCACTGATGGGTGCAGAGGCTTCAGGGGGGCTGCTTCAGTTGTTTAATCTGAAGAGAAGAAACTTGCAGAAGAGGCCAGATAACGCTGTTTATGCTCCAGCTGCATCTAGTATGGCATAGAGGACCAGTATGATCTACTCATCAACTTAGCACACTCCAACCCACAAGCAGAATGGGAAGATCATCTTACCGTTGCTGCAGAGGGATCTAGCTCTCCTCCAGCACCTGAATTCCTCTCATATTGCTGTGGCAAAAAACCCAAGATCCTCTGTACAGGGCTGTAGCAGGGTGATGTACATAGAGCATTTTCTAGCACTAGCCTTCCAACACTCCTTACCGCCCCTATTCTAAGCACAGGGGCAAGGAGAAGGTGCAAAGATTGAGTGGCCGTTTTTCTGCTTCCTTAAAAGAGGTTCAGAGAATCAGCTTGGTCCAATAAATAACTCGCTGAGCTGTATTATCTAAAAAAGTGCCACAGACAGGGAACTCATGCCTACTATTTACAGCTATCTGGTGATAGAGAAATCTGGTAAAACTTCTGAGAGGGGTGGTAGTGGCTATAAGGTGAAAGGTCATATCTGCCTCTGGTAATTTAGAAAAGGAAACCCTCTATAACCATCTTGAAACAGTGCACGCACAGGAAGGAACACACTTCCTTCCACAGATGAACTCTGTAATTACTACACTGATAGCATTAATTTATGGAGGAAGAGCTTTATAAATAATTTATTAATAGTGCAACCTTAAGAAAATTTTATTTCTAATAACAATTTTTTAATTTATCTGATTCATAGAAAAAAAATTTCCTGTAGAAAAAATTTTTTTCCTGTAGAAATTTTTTTTTAAAAAAGAGCATTTTGGTTATTTGTCCCACTGATTAGATACTTTATAAAACAAAACATAGTTGTTACTGAAAGCTCTTATAATCCAATAGTTTATCTAAATGAATTCTTGATCCTAATAAACAGAAGTCCACATAAGAAAATACTATTAAAGGGCCTGATTCTGCAACTAGATCCAAGCAAAAAGACTTTTGCATATGGACAGAACCCTACTGACTTCAATTTGACTCCACATGGGTAAAAGGGGCCTGCATGTGTGGATTTGCTAGCAGGACCAGGCCCAAATCTAATAATAAACTGGCATCTTTGTTGGCTGTCTCAGAAATCACAGGCTGAAGCTTAGAAGTGGTCCTTCCATGAGAAGTCTGATGCATGCTGGAGCTGTAATATGGGGAAGGAAAACTTGCATTGCAGTTATGTGTGCTGAGCTCTTCTGGGGATAAGATAAAGAGGGGCTTTTAGTCTTCAGGGTTGTCGTATCTGCCTTTCAGGAGTAATAAAATCATTTAAAATTAAGCAGGGGAAAAAAAAATAAAAAAATCATGGATTTTCCTTCAAAATTACATTTCCTCTGCTTCCTCATCTTCTGAAACATCAATATGTTTATAGAGCTTCCAGGCCTTCAAATTGCAGTTTCTGAGGATTGCTCCTAGCTGCTTCCCAGGCCCCACTTCATATGTATAAGGAAACTCCACTCCCTGTTGTCTTTCATATATAGCATGCATAGTCTGTTCCCACTTAACAGGTGAAACAAGTTGTTTTACTAACAAACGTTGAATGTGTTTTGAATGCATATATTTTTTGCTATCAACGTTCGAATAGACACAGATGAATGGTTTCTGAATCTTAATTGATTTTAGAACTTCAGCCAAAGGCTCTGTTGCTGGTTCCATGAGTCTTGTGTGAAAAGCACCACTGACTGGAAGCATTTTTGTTCGCTTAAAATAATATTTTCGGGAATTCTCCTGCAAGAATTCCAAAGCCTGTAAGAAAAAGAAAAAGCACTGATTAATACCACTTTGCCCTGAATTGTGTAAAGTAAATAATCTGATTTGTCTTTCAAAAACATACACTAAATTTATCCTGCCCCAGGGACCTAAATCATGCAGTTCAGAGAAAAGTACTACTTGACCACAACATATGATTAGACATAGACTGCAGAAACCCAAACCATATACTTTGTTTTGACATGTTCACGTTGGCCAAAGTTGTGCCAATATTGTTAACCTTCCTACAGATCTATAGAATGGTAAACTATTATTAAAATGTGTTTAGATGTTTATTTTGAAGTAATACCTGCAAATGTCCTGCAATGACTCTGCTATCTGGAAACAGGTAATTTGAAACTTCACACACAGGATTTTCTATACCCAATGATTTACAGTGTTCACGAGCTTCCAAGCAGGCAAAGTTGTAATTTGACTCACGTCGACCAATAACTGATAGCATCCCACTTGGGACAGCTTCTGATGCCTTTTGCATAGCTTCAGCACGCACTTTCACTGCATACAAGGCTAGAGATAGAACAAAAATTCTAAATAAACATAAACCTCAGAGAAAAATGGTTAAGTTTATTAAAATATGTTATATTGTAGACAAGTATTAGCAACTTTTCAAAAAAGAACATTGAAATAAATTGTGTATATCCCTCTTATATACATCTCTTTCTGTTACAGAAGTCCAACAGTGCATGCTTCACAACATTTAATTCAAAATAGTTACATATAATTTACATTTCTCACTGTTTATAGTCAGTAATCATGTGTTCTCCTAAAAATCTGTAGGTTAGCATTTCTGAATTTGCTGAAAGCAAGTTTAAGGCAAAAACTAAAACATTTAATATTGTATGTACAAAATTTATTTTCACAAATGATCAATTTAATTTTTTTAAACAAATATTGAATATAATCCTCGTGTAATGTATTATATTACAAGTTTCCTAGGTTTATAATAAATTTAGTTTATTTATAATCAGTTATAATACTTATCAATAATAAATCTAGGAAATGTTTTTTACTGTCAACGTGAAACAATTTCTGTGTGCTCCAACCCAAATATCTAAAGTAACTATTTAAGCCAGCTTTAAATGGAGGGTCTGATTCTGTTCTCACAACTTCATTCCAACTGGGAAAAATGTTTCATCCACATGCAACAAGCTGCAGGATTCAAGCTTAAAATATGTTTCTTTTATGACTAAGTGTATATAATATGTAATAGTTTCTATTTAAATATGAAATATTGTATGAAGTAGTTTAAGCAGAAACTGAATTTAGAAATTTATATTCAGAAGGAAATGAGGTGAAGCAGCAAGGAAAAGTTGCCATACAGGGGTGTTTTGGAAGGGTAGTAGGTGTGTGGAGGGAAATTAGAAATATTCCTTTAAGTACCTTCTGTATAATCTAAGGCTCCAGCGAACACCAGGGCTGCAAATTCTCCAACACTGAACCCAGCAGCTGCAACACAGTTCTCAATGACCTGAAATAATAACACAAATACAAACCAACAAATTAGACCACATCAAGATATCCTGAGAAAAAACAAAGCCCAAAATTTCAGAAGCAACCATGTTATTTTTGGGTGCCCAACTTTAAACACCTTGGGCCTGGTTTTCCAAGGTGCTAAGCACGTACAGTTCCCATGGACTTCAACTGGAGCTGAGGTCACTCAGCACAAGTAACAGGCATGCCATGTTTTGAGTTGGACACTCAAAAAGAGAGACACCTAAAATGAGGTGTCACTTGGGAAGATTTAGGTTTACATGTGCAGAGTGAGCTCATAGTGACACGATGGACCTGGACGAATGTCTCCCGTCAGTCCTCATCAGTACCGGTGTCATGGTATAATCCCCCCTCTGGACCTTAGCGTCCAAAAGATGGGGTACCAGCATGAATTCCTCTAAGCTCAATTACCAGCTTAGTACTTGTAGCACTGCCACCAACCAGGAATTCCAGTGCCTGCTACACTCTGGTCCCCCCAAAACTTTGCCCAGGGACCCCCAAGACCCAGACCCTCTGGATCTTAACACAAGGAAAGTAAACCCTTTCCCTCACCGTTGCCTCTCCCAGACTTCCCCTCCCTGGGTTACCCTGGAAGATCACTGTGATTCAAACTCCTTGAATCTTAAACAGAGAGGAAAATGCACCTTCCCCCCTCCTTCTCTCTCCCCCTCCCAGACTCTCCCTGAGAGAGAAAGTAATCCTAACACAGAGAGAAAATTAACCTCTCTCCTCCCCTTCCCTCCTTTCTCCCCACCAATTCCCTGGTGGATCCAGACCCAGTCCCCTGGGGTCTCACCAGAATAAAAAAAAAACAAATCAGGTTCTTAAACAAGAAAAGCTTTTAATTAAAGACAGAAAAACAGTAAAAAATTATCTTTGTAAATTTAAGATGGAATATATTTCAGCTATAGACACTGGGAATACCCTCCCAGCCTAAGTATTCAAGTATAAATTAAATCCTTTCAGCAAAATGCAAATTTGAACTTCTTCCAGCCAAATACACATTTGCAAATAAAGAAAACAAACATAATCCTAACTCGCCTTATCTACCTAGTACTCACTATTCTGAGCACATAAGAGCCAATATCAGAGAGATTGGAGAGAAACCTGGTTGCAAGTCTGGTCACTCTCAGAACCCAAAGAGAACAACAACCAGACACTAACAGCACACACAAAAACTTCCCTCCCTCAAGATTTGAAAGTATCCTGTCCCCTGATTGGTCCTCTGGTCAGGGGAGAGCCAGGCTCACTGATCTTGTTAACCCTTTCCAGACAAAAGAGATATGAAGTACTTCTGCTCTATTAACTCTTACTTATGTTTATGACAGCTGGATTAACACCTTAGGCACCCCTAGGCACAGCATCTTCAACACCTCTCCCAGATCTCCAGATCTGTACCCATTCCTGCAGCCTGGTGAAAATGAGGGCGGGTGGGGGAGGGCACGTGACAGAGGGAGGGGGGATGGAGTGAACGGGGGCAGGGGCAAAGGGCAAGGGTGTTTGGGTTTGTGCCATTAGAGACAGTGGGCAACCCTAAGCACCGATGTCCCGTGGCACGTGCCTAATTGGAAACCTGGCCCTGGTCCACCCAACAGTGATGCAAACGGCGGTGGTCGAGACCGCTGGACACCAGCGCCTTGACCCCGCACTCTGCGATGGGCCTGGGCACGTTACACTCGAGGAGGGTAGCGGCGGTTGGGCGCCAGGCACCCCCCCCCCCCGCCACTCACACTGGGCTGCTGGTGGTGGAGCTTCTCCACGGCGGCCAGTGAGGCGAGGAAGACGGCGGGCTGGCAGTGCAGGGTGCGGTCCAGCTCGGCCTGCGGCCCCCGCAGACAGAGCGAGAGCAGGTCGTAACCCAGCACCTTCTCGGCCACCCGGAACATGTCCCTGACGTTGGGGTAGCGCAGGAGCCCCCGGCCCATCCCTACGAACTGGCTGCCCTGCCCGGGGAAGAGCAGCACGGTGCCATCCTGCGGGGGCCGCCGCGCCGGCGCCGGCTCCGGCTCCTCGTCCCCCACCGAGCTCTGGAGCAGCTCGGCCAGGTTTACGGCCCGGACCCCGCCGGGCCCCGAGCTGCTCCCGCCCCCGGGGGCTCCAGGGAGCGCGGCGCGCGCTCGGCAGCCGCTCAGCCGCCGCCCCGCCGCGGCCCAGCTGCACATAGCGGGTCCAGCGAGGGAGGCGAGGCGAGGCTAGGCTAGGCCCGGCCCAGTCAGGCCCACACCGAAGCCTGCGTTGCTACGGCAACCGGACTCGGCACTGCTCGGCTTTGGCGGCCCCACATGGAGCTCCTGCGCGCGCCTCAGGCCGCTGGGAAAAGGCGTCTCCGCGCGGGGAAACAAGACGCGAGAGAAAGGTTCCGCCCAACTAAAAAGTCCCCCCGCCCCCTACACTGTAGCCACCGGAGAGTCCCACCGCACACACTGGGAGTGTTCCCCTCCCCCTGCCAAGAGCCGTCCCAGCCGCACCTCTCCATAACCACAAGAGGGGCTGCCTTTCGCTCAGTCCCACCAGCTCCTCATCAGGGCCGCCCAGCTCTCAGTCTCCTACAACAGTGCTTCAGGGTGGGTAGGAGTCACAACTCCCAGACCAGAAATAGAGCTGAGGGATGCACTGTTAGGGCTGCTCTCCCAAAGTCCTGCTCCCAAATTATGACAGCCCCCCTGACTTTTTTCAGATCACTTTTAAGCACTAGCTATAACACACCAAGGGCTCCCCATGCACATGGAGCTCCCCACCCACCCTACACTAAGGGCCATCCCTGACCTCGCTCTTAAACTGTTCCTGTAAATTATTTATTGGAGCAACCTGCTTACCAAATGACTGCAGAACCTTTACAACATGATTTATTAAAATTCATACTCAGGCTTCAGGCCAAGATGCAAACAGAGAGAACCCTGTTGGAGAGGTTGCATAATCTTGTTTTGGACAGAAATCACCATACCATGCTCATACTGCTTGAGATCACTGAGTGGCTCTCAGTACTGTTGACAACCAAGTGCCAATAGCATGCTATTAAGATGTCTAAGGAGTAAAGGGAGCTGCACTTTGTCCGAATCCACTCGTTCCTCTCGGATGGACAGAAAAATGGATTGTAACTGCAAACCTTAACTCAGCTTAAGGTAACAGTTTAGACAAATCTTTTAGGTGGGTTCTGTACCAAAGACATTTACAAATTCAAACAGGCCCACTAAGAGATACATGGTTGCATACCTCATAACCTATGGGTTAAAGTAAGCAGACAAACTAAACAGCAAAGAGATCAGCCAGAATATGTTACATTCATATACATATATTTCCTGAGAAGAAAATGTAGCTGGAATTATATTCAAATAATTGATAGTCATTACTGAAAATGAATGCTGACGACAGCTGCTGTTTTGATTTTCATAATCCTCTGGGATATTCCTATCATTGATAGGAAATGCAAGGTAGTTTCTTTTTCTTTCCCAAATATTTATGACATAAGCCTTAGGTGTTGTGCCCTTAATATTGGAGGGATTGGATGTGTCTTTTATTGGTGAACTAAAGGTCTTCTTTTTTTATGTCTCCTAGGATACAGAGATGGAAGTAGGCAGGGTCCACTTCAGATGGGCCAGCTAGTCTCTCTCAACTCCCTCTTCCCTTAATTGATAAATTGGGGTGTAGGGAAGGTACTGGATCTTGAGGGAGCAGTATCATCCACTAGGTACTGGAACACCACGAGGAGATAAGTTGAGATTTACATGTGGGGGGTTGGGGTTGCACACACAAAAGCACTTGTAATGTTTCACAAATGTTCTAAGTACCATTACAAATACAGTGGATCCAAGAAAGTCTTCTGCCCTCTGCAATTGTTCAGTTTAAACCATTTTTGTGCTAGTCTAGACTGAAGTAAAGGCATTACATTATGATTTCAAGTGATCCTCCAAGTGCAGGTGCATGATATTACTGCCCACCCCTAAGTGACAGCTTACTGCACTTGCTGACTACACCTCGCATACTATTTCCACACAGACCCATCAGAAGTCCAGGCTGTACATGGCTGGTCTTGGCTCAGACTGGCATCCTTCTCTTACAGCAATAAAGACCCAGCAAATCCTATTAAAAGTAAAACTTGTATATTTTTATTATTTTGACTTTTTTAAAAACTTGGTTTTGAAATACTATTTCTCCCCATTTTTTTTAAACCACCAGGTCTCCTCCATCTGAAACACAATATGAAGAGAGAACTAGGTCTGGAATAGTAGAATAGCTGCTGCTGCAATCTTCAACCACAGCAGTCGCTGGAGGCAGTGCAGGGTGTGGACAAGCTGAACCCTTTCACCTCTGATAGTGTGGACACACTAAACTATTTCAGAAGCAAAGAGGCTCAGTAACTTAGACCATTTAACCTTGGAGCTATGCGATCCTTTAGGAAAGGCCACTCCTATGAGTGCGCTGAAATTTCAAACAGCAAACGTCTCTGCAAACTCCTCCACCTCCTCTCGCAGCGGGACAGACTTGAGACAAACAACAACAAAAGCCTCACAGCAAATAATGACTTCCCCAAACCAGACACCCGCTCCTCCTCCCCCACTGCGTGCTGGAGCTGGGCAGGGCCGGGCCTGGCCACCACCAAAGCAGCCAGCTCCGCCCCTGATTGCCATGCTGCTGCAGCTACTGCTCTTCCCGTGTGCGTAGGAGGGACAGGCCCGCTCAGGCTGCACCCCTGCTGAGTCCAGAGAGTGGCGGCTTCTGGATGAGCTCTCCTCTGCCTCGCAAACTTCGGGCTGCAGCAGCAGGTGAGTCTCTCCCTGCACATGAGTTTCTGCCGGAGACTCTTCAGTCAGTGGCTCCGTATTAAGGCGCAGGGAGGCGGAAGCTGCTAATTTCAAAGGAATCAGGTCTTAGTAACCACAGTTGCAGCAGAGCAAGGAGGGAGTGTCACCTGTGCGAGTCGATCGGCCTGGCTGTAACAGCAGGGGTGGAGGGAAATGGCACCTTGTACCGCACTTCGTGGCCGATGAGACACTGGTAACAGCAAGAGGGGTAAGGTTAGCTCCAGGGTGCCACACAGCGCTGGGAATGGTAACACGGAGGCTGTGTCTTCTGGTGTCACATATTGCAGCCAGCATCGGGACGGCAGTGAGAGCAGCACCTTTTTTATGTGCACCGCCTAGTAGTGAGAGAGAGCCAAGGAGTGGGATTCCTCGCCTCTAGCCAGTCACTTAACCTTGGTTAGTTCATCTGTAAAACACAACCCTTGACTGCTTCATAGTAATGCTGGGAGGCCTCTTTAACTGTGGATAAAGCACGTGGAGATTCTCAGATAAGGTACACCAGAGATGGGGGGAGTTTAATTATTACGAGCGCTACTTTATTTGATCCCTGTTAGCTTAGCTTGGTTATACAGGCTGAAAGAGAGAGCACTGTTGTGATTCTACACGGAATTTAACATTTACCCTGTGTTTTCTGACCATCTTATGGAAACTGGGGGAGAAATCCTTACAATGTGTCTTGCCCCCACTCATTCCATTGGCAGGTGCAGATCATGCTGCTTAAATGCTGGGAGCAATGCCCCTTTCAGGGAGGGGAATGGTATGTGTCCATGCTCTTACTTCCAGACTATTCTCACAGCCCTCTTTGCAAGGGGATTTTCTCTCCTGTTCTTTGCCAACCCTGCAATGTTGCCCTGCCTGTTATGTACCTTTCATTTTCCTGATTACTGAGTTACAGACCTGAGGTGGCTTCATTTCAGTGCTGGGTTAAATGATTCCTTACAGATACATAGTACAGTTTGAGGGACACTTTGATAATTATGAATAAAAATGCTATAAAATGTATGTTAATAATGCTCCTGTTAGATCAGCAGTTAATATATAGGGGCTTGCTGTCATTTGAAATATTACAGTTACAATGTTCAGGAAAGTTTCCTTTTCTTTCCCTCTCATTTATTTTTATATGAACACAACAAGAAAACATTTGAGAAGGATTGTTGGTTCTAGCCAGTGGATGGGAAATACTGCTTAGTAACCTTCCCTTATGTAATACAGGTTTCCACTAGTGGAATTTGGATTGTAGCACCATGGTGGCAGAATATCTCCAGAAGGGGGTTTATAGCAGCGTAAATGCTCACTGTTGTGGCACCTGGAGCTGCCAGCAAAGCACAGAAAGTGGGTGGTGTCAAACACGGAGAGGATGGAACCAACGGAGCCAGAATATTCACTGATTTAGCCTTTGGTGCTAAAACCCACAGTGGTTTTAAGCTGCCCTACTACTATAGAATCTCTGGGGCAATTTGGCTCCTGTGCCAAGAGCAATGAATCAAGCCCTAGCTAGTAGACTGTTGCATGTGGTTTAACAAGAGTAACAGGGTTACTCCTCTTCCCTGTCCCAGTTCCTATCTCATTTGGCTTCATGGGGGCCTTGAATTCCAGCCTCTCATATTGTCAATATTTGCTTTTTCCAGTTAGTTTGAGTATGATTTTAAACTAGTGACATTTCCTCTCTAATACATCTCACTTCTTAAATTGCTATATTTACTTCAAGCTTATTCTGCCTGTTACCTAGAGGGGAAAAAGGAGGATGCTTGTTTTTGCTCTCTTGATTGATTATATGTAACGAAATGGAGTGAATTCATGAAAGGCTAAAGTGAAACACATTTTAGTAAAGTGAGAACTAAATGGAGATATTACAAGGAAAAGAAGTGAAAGTATGCAAACCTGATTTGCACTTGTGTAATCATTTGGCGTTGGTTTGGTGTTATGAAACATCAAACAGTGAGTCATTTCATAGAGCAGTTTAATAAAAGGAATTGGATCATTTAACTCAGTAGAATGAAAATGAATCGGAATAGCAAGTAATACTGCTAGATCTTCTTCTCAGACTAAAGGGTCATTATGGCAAAATATTACTCTTCCTCCAGAACCCTTATCCGTGGAATCACAGTCTTCCTCGCCATCTTATTCAACATCTAAGTGACATCATTGGAGGAGTCAGTGAGAAAACATGGGCTGAACTGACAACAGTATAGGGATACCACCCAGCCTTACACTTCTTGTTGTTGGTTTTTTTCATGAAATATAAACAGCATCTTCTCCCCTCTTTCTCAATGCTGAACTGAGAGAAATTGGATGAAGAGCAACTGGCTAAAGCTGAACCCAAGC
Source organism: Gopherus flavomarginatus (assembly GCF_025201925.1). Classification (NCBI taxonomy): domain Eukaryota; kingdom Metazoa; phylum Chordata; order Testudines; family Testudinidae; genus Gopherus; species Gopherus flavomarginatus. The sequence goes on from NC_066617.1 coordinate 130,442,179, forward strand.
CCTACTGAGACAATGCTGGTGGGAAAAGGCAAATGCTTTGAGTAACTTGCTTCTCCTATAACATCCCCCATTATCAAGGGAATCTGCTCTCAGGTTGTTAAGTCAATCTGTAGCCTAGGGTTCCTTTTGGACTCCTCGCTGCTGTTAAATACCCAAATAGCCAGAGCAGCAAAAGCTACCTATTTCTACTTGTGGCTGCCCAAACGATTACACTTCATCCAATCAGACACAGATCTGGTGATTGTGATTCACATATTAATAACTGCCAGGGAGTGATTTCCCCAGGAATTAAAATGGGGTGTGAGTGTGGTATTGGAATGTGTGTGTGGGGGGGGCAATGAGGGTTGAGACTGTGAGGGCAAAGGTGGGCTGTATGGCACCCTAATAAAAACTGAAAAATGTTTAATGACCATTATATTAGATTTAACTCATGTTTTAAAATCACAACAATTAAAGTTGGCTACTTAAGCCTACTATGACGCACTACATCTACATCCTTCTTGGCTTCTTGTTGTAATTTTGCAGTCTTTGGTGTCTTCTTGTGTATCTGTTTTTTCCAGTCCTTCATGATATGCTCATGATCAGGCAGAAGGCGATTTCTTGCAGAACACAAAATTCTATTCAATGAGGAAAAAGAACGCTCAGCTGTAGCCGTTGTGACTGGGAGTAGCAAGAGATGAATTCCTACTTCTTTCATCGCAGAAAACATAGCACAATGATTGGGTTGAACGAGTAGTGATGGGATCAAGAAGTTGAAGCTAAATCTTCATTAATTCATTGTATGATATTCCACTCTGTGTTCAAAATTCTCTATTCTGATCACATAGCAGCCCTATTGATGGTAGTGCCTCACTCCATTCAGCTGTAGATGTTTTATAAGACAAGCATCTGTAAAAGCTACATAGAGGTTGAGTAGAATCCAGAAATCACTATTGTAGATTTGTAACAATTAAGTCTGCGAACTTTTTCAGCTGGCTTAACAAACACTTCTTGTCCTTTTCGCTTAAGGAGTCAATATAAGTACCTTCATTAGTCAACCTCTGGACTGAAGTCTTTGCTTCTTCCAGTACATTTTCAATTGATTATCTCTGATTGATCCAAGGGTAGCTTCTATTGCTGGACAAAGATCTACTACTGTTGTAGCAGATGCCTGGATGACATTGTTTAAAGTGATTTCAACAGTAGATTTACAAGAAAGAATGGTGATAGTCTTCTCTGAACTTAGTAACAAAAGTAGTCCACCAGCCTCACTACTTAGATCTGTCGTATCTTGGTGGATACTTTAACACTGGCCTCCAGTTTGTAGTGGGTGGTATCTCTTGCTTAAATAGAAAGTATGATGCAACAGCCATGTTGGTTCACATAAACTGGGTTGTCTCTCCAGCATTCTTAACAGTGTCATTAAGTTCTTCTAAAATTGGCTTTGACAGTGACTGGCTTATAAGGTTTTCTGCAGTGTTGATGCAGTCCAGAGGCATGGTGTTTTGCAGCCTTTTCATATAGGTTGTCAGTATTGGCTTAGCTGATCGGTCTGGCAAACCAAGCTCCTCCACTTTTACTATATAAATCCATGATATGCCCACATCTTGAATACTGCATGCAGTTCTGATTACCTCATCTCAAAAAAGATATATTGGAATTGGAAAAGGTACAGAGAAGGGCAACAAAAATGATTAGGGGTATGGTACAGATTCCATCTGGGGAGAGATTAAAAACGGGGGCTTTTCAGCTTGGAAAAGAAACAACTAAGAGGGGATATGATAGAGGCTTATAAAATCTTGACTGGTGTGGAGAAAATGAATAAGGAAGTGTTATTTACCCCTTCACCCAATGAAATTAATAGACAGTAAGTTTAAAACAAACAAAAGGAAGTATTTCTTCACAAAATGCACAGTCACCTGTGGAACTTTTTGCCAGGGATGTTGTGAAGGCCAAAATTATAACAGGGTTCAAAAAAAGAACTAGACAGATATTGATGGATCTAACCTCCATGAACTTATTAGCCAGGATGGGCAGGGATCCAACACCATGCTCTGAGTGTCCCTAGCCTCTGTTCACCAGAAGCTGGGAGTGGACGACGGGATGGATCACTCGATTCCCCGTTCTTTTCATTCCCTCTGAAGCACCTGGCATTGGCCACTGTCGGAAGACTGGCTACTGGACTAGATGGACCATTGGTGTGACTCAATATGGCATTTTTACATTAAAAATAATAATTACAATAAATTTTAGTACAGAAACTCTCCAAGATAATGACCTCTTGAGATAGTGATGATGTAAGATAATGACCTTGTCAAATAATGCATTTTAAAAATCTTGGCGTACTAGGAAATGTATCCCTGTCACAAATCTAGCATTCTGGAGCGAAATCACTAAAACATAGTCCAGTGCTCTGGCCGCTGTTGTTTATGCCAACATTCACTGTACCGCTTAGTCCCCAATGGCTCTGCACTGTCACCTGCTGCTGCCACTGTGACCTCTGCGAATAGGTCTCTGGAGGTTTCACCCAGCTCTCAATGGGGGAACCTCACTGCTAGTGCGGGCTAGGCTGTCTTTTCACAGAAACACTGTCCCACAGCAGGTCTAAGCACTTAAATCTGATTATCAGTGATTTCAGCTCTAGTGGTCACATAACAAACCAAAAGACTTTCTGTGAAGCCTAATCAGCTCTATCTCTAAACAGGAGAGGGACTGGTCAAATAGTGCCTGTGACTCCTAGCCAGAGCCCGAACCACCAAGCAAAACACTCATGTCCCATCCCCCCTCCCCTGTAAGATCTAGCATCTAAATCTCCTGCTTAGGGAGTCTTGTTCAGTTGAGGGTGACCAGTGCTTAATTTGTAATGAAAGAGGTGCCGATGCTCAAGCAAGTTTGTTACTTTCATAACTGATGTGACAAGCCCAGAGGTCCCTGGGCTTTGAACTGCCGAGCTTAGAGGTGCCGGGGCTCAGCCCTGGCAAGTCCTAGCACAAATTAAGCACAGAGGAAGACCCCCTCATTTAGTCAGGCTAAGTACAGTTCTGCTGCCTTTTACTCATATAATAACATTTCATGACCTCCACATTTAATACTTAAGTGATGTGACCCAACCCCAGCCAAAGTTGATCACTTGGGCAGCGTAGGTGAGTTAATGTAAATACAGTCTGGTCCTGAAGCCTTTTCACCCACCACTGGCTCATCACTAGCTGTCAGGGGAGAGCTCATTCATACCTTGTGTACACATCATAATTTGAAATTGTTAGGTAGGCCAATATAGCTGAAACAAATGTGCTGACATTTCATAAATAACAGCTATACGAGGAAGCTAGTCTGTGTTCATACTTTTCAAACTCATTACGCTTTCTCAGGTTCAAGTGTTTTCTCATATGCTGTGTATGCTTTTAAAGTATGTATGAATGTTTCAATTTAAATTCAGATTTCCAACCAATGACTAAATTGGCAACACTACGTGTAACTGGGTGGGAGAGGGGGTGTTGGGAAAATTCAGGTGTGTGTGGGGGTGTCTAGGGAAATCCTTGCTGCCAGGTGTGAATAGTACAGCTCAAATATAGGAATGAAGTATGTCCTGAAAGTGGACAGCTAGTACAAAATGTCACAGAAGTACATCTACTAAACCAGTGGTTTTCAACAAGGTTGTAGCCTAGGGATACCCAGAGGTCTTCGAGGGGTACATCAACTCATCTAGATATTTGCCTAGTTTTACAACAGGCGACATTAAAAAGCCCTAGTGAAGTCAGTAAAAACTAAAATTTCATACAGACAATGACTTGTTTATACTGCTCTATATACTATACACTGAAATGTAAGTACAATATTTATCTTCCAGTTGATTTATTTTATAATTAGATGGTAAAAATGGGAATAAGAAATTTTTCAGTAACAGTGTGATGTGACACTTTTGTATTTTTATGTCTGATTTTGTCGATTTTAAGTGAGGGGAAATTTGGAGGTACTCAAGGCAAATCAGACTCTTGAAAGGGAGTGTGGAAAGGTTGAGAGCCTAGGCTTGATAGAATTTAAATTTATTGTAAATATTTTTTATAAATATCAATTTTATCTAAGCTTTTTAAAATTTTACTGATTTAAATTTTGTTGTGCAAAATTATGGGTTTTCAGAGTTTGTTTTTATTGATTTAAATTTTTACAGTTACAGAAAATTATGGGGAAGGTTCAGACAATTATTTGAGAGATTAAAAAAGTAAAAGCATAACAGTTAACACAAATTGTCAATATCACATGTCCAAATATACAGAGTAAATGTCATTAAATCAAAATCTAATAAGTTCTCAGACAGTATTTCTTACTTTATCTATACATTTTGATAGAATTTTTTTTGTTGGTTTGTGTGTGCACAGTGAAATTGATGTTTAGTATACTACCAATAAAAATCTAATCCTTCCAAGCCATATTGCACACATTTTGTCCTTAGAGAAATACCACCAACTTAAATTTACAGTGCTATTTCCTTCTATTGTTACAGATAACATCTAAGGTTATTATATGTGAAAGAAAACATTTCTCTAGATTTGTTTTTTACTTTGTGTATTTTGACAACTTTCTTTGTTTAGTCACTGTCTTGGTTTCTTCTGAGTTACATTGCTGTAGTAGCCACTCCATAATTAAAACAAACTGGATTCTCAGTACAAATTATTCACTCTTCCAGCAAGCACCTCAGAAAAAAACCACTCCCTCCTCACCCCTGAGATTTTGCATGCCATATCTCATTCCATGGTAGAATTTCTGGTTCTGTTTTTGGGTGGTGGTTTTTTAGAGGAGGAGTGAACAAGAAAAGCAGTTATGAAATTGTGATGTTGAAAAATATTCCCTGCTGTTGATATTTTGAAACTATTGGTAAGGCTTTTTTCCTCTCCCAACTCCTCACATCCCCAAAATGGTGAGGCCTACAAACACCAAAACCATTTGTTTTGTTGGCCATGCTGCAAGAAGTGCTCTTTAGTGTTTTTAATTTTAGATGCGGGTAATGTTAGTGGCAAAATCTAAAGATGTTGTGCTAGGGTATAACATACCCAGCACCAAGATAGATAAAGAAGGGGTTAGCTAGTAGCTCACTAAAACAGGGATTTAAAGAGGAGGCAACAAAAGTCATTTTCTCTTTTGCTCATCTCCCTGCGCTGGAAGGTAGCTGGGTCAGGAAACACCCAGGCTAGGAAGAAGGCGGAAGTGGGAAGCTCGTTCTTTTGCTTCCACAGAAAGGCTAAACTGTTTACAAGCGACTTTTAAGTTAAGAACCACAGACAACGGCTTCTAATTTTCCCCAGGGGTACTCAAACCTTGCTCAGCCCCAGGCCTCACTCCACCTGTTTCCGCCCTGCCTCTTCCCTGCCCCATTGCACCCCATCCCTCCTCCCCCTTCCTTCCAGTACCTCTTGCACACCGCTGAACAGCTGTTCCATAGCATGCAGGAGACACTGGGAGGGAGGGGGAGGAGTTGATAGACGAGGGCCGCAGGTGGGTGGGAGGTAGGGGAGCTTGCCTGCCGGTGGGTGCTAAGCACCCACTAATTTTTTTTCATGGGTGTTCCAGCCCTTGAGCACCTGCAGAGTCAGTGCCTATGTTCACTATTTACTTTTCCTTTGGGCTGAAGCAAACCATCCCTTCCTTTGTGGTTTGCTCCCTTTCTGCTGCCCCTCCTGCCCCACCTCCACTCAAAGAGAAGGGGGAAGAGGCTGAAGAAAATCTTGAGTATGGCTTCCTATGTATTAGACCATGGTGGAGAAACACCCTGCACAGAGGCGTTTTGCCTTAAGTGGCAGAATGTTGTATTTTGTTTTTTTTCCTTATTTCTTCTGGTTTCTGCTGCGATAACTGGGGTCACTCTAGTGCAGTTACCATGAGTACACAAAAGTTTAATATTTTAACATGTTTTTTAAAGTATAAACTGACCTGCTGCGTCCTAAGGCCTTGGCTACACTGGCGCTTTACAGCGCTGCAACTTTCTCGCTCAGGGGTGTGAAACACCCCCCCGAGCACTGCAAGATACAGCGCTGTAAAGCGCCAGTGTAAACAGGGCCGCAGCGCTGGGAGCGCGGCTCCCAGCACTGCAAGCTAAACCCCATGAAGATGTTGAGTACGTGCAGCGCTGGGAGAGCTCTCTCCCAGCGCTGGCGCTGCGACCACACTCACCCTTCAAATTGCTGCCGCAGCAGTGCTCCCGCAGCAGCACACTCTTAGGGCTTGGTTACACTCAAAACTTCAAAGAGTGTGCTGCTGCAACTGGCTGAAGTGGGGGGATGGGTGAATGAGTAGGATACCGGGAGAAATGCTGAGGGGCCGAAGTGCTGGATGGGAAGACACGAGGAGAGTCATAGCATCATAAAAATGTAGGGCTGGAAAGAGACCTTGAAGTCATCAAGTCCAGCCCCCTGCACAGAGGCAGGACCAAGTAAACCTAGACTATCCCTGATGATTGCATCCACTATGTTCTTAAAAGCCTTCATAATGGGGATTCCACAACCTCCTTCAGAAGCTTGTTCCAGAACCTTACTCCCCTTATATTTAATAAGTTTTTCCTTATATCTAATCCAAATCTCCCGTGCTGCAGATTAGCTCATTGCTTTTTGTTCTACCTTCAGTGGACATGGAGAACAATTGATATCAGTCCTCTTTAAAACAGCCTTTAACATATTTCAGGATTGTTATCAGGTCCCCCCTCAGTCTTCTTTTCTTAAGACTAAATATTCAGGTTTTTTTAACCTTTCCTCACAGGTCAGGTTTTCTAAACTTTCTATCATTTTTCTTGTTCTTCTTAGGCGTCTCCCTGATTTGTCCATATCTTTCCTAAACTCTGGCATCCAGAATGGGACACAGTACACCAGCTGAGGCCTCACCAGTATTGAGCAGAGCAGGACAAATTCAACCTCCTGTGTGTTACAAACAATACTAGCCTTTTTTCAGAAGTGCATCGTATTACTGAGTCATATTCCATTTGTGACCCCCTATAACTCCCAGATTCTTTTCAGCAGTACTACGACATAGCCAGTTATTCCCTACTTTGTAGTTGTGTATTTGAATTTCCCCTCCTAAGTGAAGTATTTTACACTTGTCTTCATTGAATTTAATCTTGTTGATTCCAGACTAATTCTCTAAGGTCATTCACCCATCCCACCACTTCTGTATTCTAATCTTGTTCTCCAAAATGCTTGCAACCCCTTCCAGCTTGATGTCATCCACAAATTTTATAATGGCTCTCCCCTCTAAATCATAAGTCATAAAAGAAAATATTGACTAGAAGCAGATCCAGGATTGACCATAGTGGGACCCCAGTCCCATGTCCTCTCAGTTTGACAGTGAACAATTGATAACTACTCTTCGAGTACAGTCTTTCAGCCAGTTTTTCAATACCTTATAGTAGTTTCATCTAGACTACATTTCCCTACTTTGTTTATAAGAGGTCACATGGGATTGTGTTAAAAGCCTTACAAAAATCAAGATAACACCTCTACTGCTTCTCCCCAAAGACAATACCCCTGTCAAAGAAGGAAATTAGATTGGTTTGGCATAATTTGTTCTTGAGAAATCTACGCTTATAACCTTATAATACTCTAAGAACTTACAAACTGATTGTTTAATAATTTGTTCTAGTATCTTTCCAGATATCAAAGTTAGGCTGATTGGTCTATAGTTGCTGAGGTCCTCTTTGTTCCCCCTTATAAAGATAGGTCCTATGCTTGCCCTTCTCCAGTCCTTTGGGACCCACCCATTGAGTTCTCGAAGATACTTGCTAATGATTCCAAGCTTGCTTCAGCTAGTTCCTTAAGTACGTTAGGATGAATTTCGTCAGGGCCTGGTGACTTGAATACATCTAACTTATTTAGATATTCTTTAACCTGCTCTTTCTCAATTTTGGCTTGTATTCCTTCCCTCTTGTTGTTAATATCAATTGTGTTTAGAATCTAATCACCGTTAACCATTTTAGTGAAGATTGAAGCAAAATAGGCATTCAAAACCTTAACTTTTTTGATGTCATCAGTTATTAGCGCTCCTTGCTCGCTAAGTAGTCAACTTATACTTTCTTTCTCTTGCTCCTAATTTATTTAAAGAACCTTTTTCTTATTGCTTTTTTGCCCCTTGCTAGGTACAACTCATTTTGTGTCTTAGCTTTTCTGATTTTGTCCCTATCTGCTTGTGCTGTTCTTTTGTACTCCTCCTTAGCAATTTTTCCATGTTTTCACTTTTTGTAGGGTTCCTTTTTGGACTGGGACAAGGGATATGAAAGGGTAACATAGAGCTATGCTCCTGGTCTCAGAATGGGGAAGCTTTAGGAGAGCCTGGATAATGGTAGGGAACAGAGGATGAGGGATAAGAGCTATAGGGGAACAAGGGCATAGAAGTGAACATGCAAGGGGAGGTACAGGCAGAGATGAAAATAAGCAGGTGCGCCCTGGTACAGCGTACCGGCAAGAGCCGGTGCACTCTACTGGGGCATGTCGGCTTCCCCGGCAGCCATTTAAAGGGCTTGTGGCCTCTTTAAATTGCTCAAAAAACCACTGACTGCGCAGGATTTTTGCAGTTCCTTCTCAGCTGCATGAAACTAGTCCCTAGATTGCTGGGGTGGCGGCGGAGGACCCAAACACCTATGAAACATTTAAAGATTTTATCTCAAAAAACATCCCTATAGCTAGTGAGAGCAAACACCTTGCACTTTCTAGAGCTCTGAAATTTCCTAAATTTCAAATTGCCCTGTGCTGCTCTGCCAGCCGGTCCCCCTACCCCACGCCCTCAGCAGAGCCCCGCCAGCTGGTCCCCTCTGCCCCGCGCCTCCAGCAGCGCCATGACAGGTCTCCCCTACCCCGTGCCCCCAGCAGCGCCCTGCCAGCCGGTCCCCCCCTACCCTGCGCCCCCAGCAGCTTCCCACTAGTGGCTGGAGCCCCGGCCCTTAAATTTTCCCTGAGCCCTGCTGCCGGATCCCCGGGGAGGTGGCAGCAGGGCCCTGGTGGCTATTTAAAGGGCCAGGGTTCTGGCCACTGGCAGGGAAGCTGTTGGGGGCATGGGGTAGGGAGACTGGCTGGCGCGGCGCTGCTGGGGGCGCAGGGTAGGGGGACCGGCTGGCGGGGCAGCACAAGACAATTTGAAATACAGGAAATTTCATAACTCTAGAAGGTGCAAGGTGTTTGCTCTCAATAGCTATAGGGATGTTTTTTGAGTGAAAATCTTAAATGTTTCATAGGTGTTTGGGTCCTCCCCCCATTCCCAGCAATCTAGGGACTAGTTTCATGCAGTTGAGAAGGAACTGCAAAAATCCTGCCCAGTTGATGGTTTTTGAAGGATTTAAAGGGCTCCCACTGCTGCTACTTCTGGGGCCCTTTAAATCACCACCTGAGTCCGGCTGCTGGAGCCCCGAGGTAGCGGCACCGGGGCTCCAGTGGTGATTTAAAGTGCCTGGGGCTCTGCTGTGGTAGGGCAGCTGGAGCCCTGGGCCCTTTAAAATCACCCCTAGCCCTGGGGCTCTCAGCCAGCTCTGCAGCTGGTAGCTCCAGGGGTGATGTAAAGTGCCTGGGGATTTAAAGGTCCCGCCTCTTCTGGCAGAGGCCATGCCTCTTCTGGTTGAGGCCCTGCCCATCTTAAGGACTCCAGAGTACCGGTAAGTCCTTTAAGTTACTTTCACCCTTGGGTACAGGCAACCATGAGAGGGATTTCCCTCTAATGTCCTCTATTCCAAGATATACCTTCCTCCCCCCAAACTCCTCATATCTCCTTTAGAGATAAAGTCTAAGGAAGGGACGGACCCCTGTCTTGGTGATTCTCATAGGGTCCATTATAGAAGGCCTCTCCTTCTATTAATATAATACCATCCCAGGTTAAGCTTCTGGCACTAATTCAAAACAGGGTAAGTCCCAAGCCAAAAAAACAAAACAAAACAACAACCAGTCAAACAAAAAATGAGCAAAGAATAAATTGTTCAGGTTTAAAGTATTTTAGGGGAATTCACTTGACACCCACATATCATTTACAAAGTCCTACAACTACAAAATAATCCCCAAACGTTAAGTCTAGAAAATGAACAGTTAAAAGATCCAGCCACTTTTTCTCTACTATGTAATCTTTCGCCCATCAGTATCACCTCAATTAACTTACACCAGCCACTGAGCCTTAGCTTTATCCTCTAAGGTTTGCAAAGATATATATATACAAAGGTCAAAATAACAAATTTACTTGGAGGCTATAAAATCACTAACCCATTCAGTATTATTCAGTAGAAAAAGGTGACATAACTTAGTTGCTACACCATAGTTAAAAGATACATTCTTTCAAGGTTTAGATACAAAGCTACAAACAGCAAATATCAGTCATTCAAATTATATTAAACATACTTTACTCTGAGAAGTCAGAGCTGACAGTTTTATATACTCTACAAGTATATTACTTTTTAAAATACATACTACACATTTAATAAATATTGTACATCTAACTGCACATTTCCAGTACAGAACAAATAATGGGGTACAGTTAAGAGTGGCTGGTGTTCTAGGGATGAAAAGTTACAGGGCAGTGCGGGAACTGGATTGATTCCTCTATGTTTACTCCAGGGTTTTGAACTTAAAAAAAAAATGTAAAGAAAAATGGAACATTCTTAGTGATGATGGATTGAGTCCCTTGAAACACTTCCAGCCATAACTTTTTATTTTTTCAACAACATGATTTACTGGAGAATACTCACCCTGTTAATCATTTCCCCATTTGTGTGGGTCTTTTGCACAGGAATAGGGCTGAGAAAAACATCATGCAAAATAGGAAATGTGATTGTTTAACCACAAAAACAGGACAGTAGACTTAAAAGCAGGTGTGTTGTTAGTATTTGTATTGTGGAGCCACCTAGGAGCCCTAGTAATGGACCAGAACCTCCTTGTGCTAGGTGCTGTACAGCACAGAACACAAGTATAGTGCCTGAATCCACTCTGAACATTTTTTTAAAGTGACTGAATATCTAGTTGGTGTCCCCTTAACGATCACACAGTTGGAAAATACTCCCTATCAAGCAGCTATTATTAAATGTATTTTGTAAGCTCTACAACTGGTTCCCTCTCTGAAAATAAAGGTCAACTAAAGTAATGCAACTGAAAGCCATTCAAGTCCCCTAAAAGTGAAATCAGAAAAGCTTGGAACTAATGCAGGTTCTCCTTTATATGTGATGTGTCATGGTGTTAAGAAATCTAGAGCAAGGATAGGGTGTGGTAGGAGAACATAGAATCCTAGAAGTGTAGGACTGGAAGAGACCTCAATAGGTCATCTAGTCCAGTCCCTGCACTCAGGTCAGGACTACATAATAACCAGCCCATCCCCAACAGGTGTTTGTCTAACCTGTTCTTAAAAGCCTCCAGTGATGGTGATTCCAAGCCTCTCTAGGCAATTTATTCCAGTGTTTATACATCTCAGGTCTAAGTGTCAGCTACCTCTTTACACTCTTGTATGTAACAAGCTCCTACTACTGGAAAACTTGCATAAAGGATACACCTAAGAGTAAGGTTTTCTGGAATCAGCCTTTTAATATTTTTCTCCTCTGATCACCACGTTTGGATTTTATGCATTACTTCTTTTCTCCTAGCCCCTCAGTCTTGTTATGCATTTCTCTTCTCTTTCATTCTTGGTTAGTTATTTATCATTTTGTTTCCAGCTTTCCTCTTTTTTGCAGGAACAGTGTCTGTGTGGATCCCTCTCCTCACTTCCCTCTTTTCACTCACTTGTTTTCTTTCTAAAGGCCCACATGGAGCATTTATGGAGGGCTGGACATGGTTTCCCAAGTTAGTTAGTGCTGCTCCTTCACTCAGCCATTGATTTGCATTAGAGATTGGTACAAGCTGCTAATTCCCAGGGATTGAATACCTGAATTGTAGTGCTCCCACTGTCTAGGGATGGTTGTAGTTTAGTTGACAGGGCCTGGAGCTGGGAGTTAAGAAACCTAAATTCTAATCTTAATCCTGCCACTGACTTGGTGTGTGGGTCTTAGAGCAAGCCACAGTACTTCAGTTATCCCCTTTGTGAAATAGGCAGGGCTGCCCCTAGGGGGGGTGCAAGGCCTGGGACATAGGTGCCGAGTTTCTATCTGCTGGGGGGTGCTCCCCTTGGCTCTGCCCAGGCCCTGCCCCCACTCCATCCCCTTCCCCCCCATGCCCCACCTGCGCTCCATCCCTTCCCTGCCCAGTTCCGCCCCCTCCCCCAAGCACACTGTGCCCTCACTCCTCTTCCCTCCCTGCTGGCACCTCCAGATGCTGCAAAACAGCTGATCAGTGGTAGGCACTAGGAGGGAGGGGCAGGCACTGATCGGTGGGCAGGAGCTGCTAGGGGGTGGGAGGAGGTTGGTAAGAGGGCTCCTTCTTACCTCCCCACCTGCCTTCTCATGAAGTGCAGGGCCCGGGGCAGTGAACCCGGTTGGCTGTTCCCTAGGGACAGCTCTGAAAATAGGGATAAAGAAGCTTACTAACCCTTGCAAAAAAGCTTTGAGTTCTGTTTGAAAAGTGCTATATAATTACTAATTAGTATTACTAGCCCAAAGGGCAGGGCACCAAAATCAATCCCAAATTATGTCCTGCCACTACTGCAGTGCTCCCTTCCCTTTCTCTCCTCCTCCCCCTCTGTTTGTGCACATCTTTCCTCTTTCTGTTTTGTGGATATTTCCTGGTCTTGTGTCTTCGCTCATTTCCTGTTCTCTTCCATTCCAGAATAATCCCTGTGTTGCTGCTCTTCTATATATTGGGCCAGATTCTCCTTTGTGTACTCACTTACCTTGGGTGCAAAACATTACAGTTCTGATTTGATATTTTACATCCACTGTACAAGTGACTCTACAAACTGCAGGGTAGTGGAGAACTGGGCCTCATGTTTTCCCCAGCAACGAGGATAAGAGCATCAGAGTGATAGGATCACTGTCATTTTCACCTTCTTAGTAGACTCCTTCCAAATTACTCTGAAAAAGCAGCAGAGGTCTGATCCTCTACAACTACTAGGTGCTCCTGTTCCCAGCAGAGCTTGTTGGTCCTGCAGATCTGTAGTCACTCTCCTGGGTCCCAGCAGAAGTAGATAGTGAAAGTGAGTAGCACGGTGTCACTTTCACGCTGCTAATACTCCTGAGAAGTAATATGTGCTTCAACAGAGAGACTTCTCCACAGGGGTATTTTAAAAATATAAACATTGCAGGAATGTGAGAACTTGCCATTCTTGTGCTGCATGTAAAACATGACCTGGTAAAAATAAGTTTTGAACTCTGCATATGGGATATATTAGATAAGAGGCACGGCAACAATACTTGTAGCAACAAGCTACACAGGTTTTTAACTCTCCTCCCAGCTTTCCCTCCTTCATCAAAGACTTAATTTGACACTGTGCAGCAGGATGTTTTCTTCTCTCCACAGTTCTCCCCTCTTCTGTTGTGCACAGACTCTGGCTCTGATTTCCTCCTGCTTTCCACCTCCAACCCTTCCACTCCTTTCTGTTTCTTATCCATTCCTGGGCATGCCAGCTCTCCCCATCTTCTCTTATCTTCAAAACATCTCCCCTCTGGCTTCCCTCTCAGGCTGAAGGCACATTCTTGTTTACCCACTCATACAAAAATTCTTCTCTCAATCCCAGCTGCTTTTCCAGTCTATCCTTCCCTCTCCCCTTTGCATATAAAATCCTTGTCTGTATGGCCTACGGCTATTGACAGGGCTTTCCTTGATCCTCTCCAGTCTGGCTTCTGCTCTCAATCATTCACATCATGTTCACCAAGGTCCCTAACAAATCAAAGGGCCACATTTCTTTGACTTGCCTCTGAAAGAACTAATCACCCCCTGCATCTTTATTTTCTTTCCTTTTCGCACTTTCACAACTCTTCCTTTTCCTCTTAACTCACTGATCTTCAATATCTCTTGTTACTCATCTGTGTCTCCTCTTTTACTCTCTATAGCCATTCCTCAGGATTAGTTTCTTATTTTGTGAGACAAGGTTGGTGAGGTAATATCTTTTATTGGACCAATTTCTGTGGTGAGAGAGACGAGCTTACACAGAGCTTCTCTTCCGGTCTGGGAAACATACTCAGTATCACAACTAAAGACAAGGTGGAACACATTGTTTAGCATAAGTAAGTAGTAAAGACATATTTCAAGGGACCATTAAAAGTGAAGCCTCCCAGTCATAGGGAGGAAAACGGAAGTGGGGGGGGGAAGCTGCTGGAGGGGGGGGTTAGTGGGTTACAGATTGTTGTAAAAAGCCATGCATCCAGTGTCTGTATTCAGTCCATGGTTACTAGTGTCTAGCAAAGTTGCAAATTTAAGTTCCCAGGCTAATCCTTTGAAGGTGTTGCATAGATTTACTTTCAGAATGATGTCTGAGAGGTCAGATACAGAGCGATCGTTTTATGAAACGTGTTCATGCACAAGTGATAAGGTGTTTTTGTCTTGTCTTATTTTTCTGTGAGTTCATTTGAGAGTGTAGTTGATTGTCTGGTTTCACTCATATAGTGGTTATTGGGGCATTTAGGGCACTGGATGAGGTACATCACACGTTGTGATAGGTGTGTACACAACTCCTAGATCTTGAAAGGCATGTTGTAGGAAAGGTTTCTGGCCAATGGGAGATGTGGAGCCGGCACTTGGAGCAGGGGCCAGAGGGAGATGCTGGCAGCTTCCCAAGAGCTATGTGGAGCCGGTAGACACTCTGTCTGCCCCATTGCAGGCAGCCAACTGGTCTTTTAATGGCCAGAGCTGCCAGAGTCCCTTTTCAACTGGGCATTCCCTTTGAAAACCAGACACCTGCCAACCCTAGCTGCAGCGCGAACCTGAATGTCTATACTGCAAAAGGGAGTCTAATTACAGTGTAGACGTACCCTATGTAAACTCGAAAGCTTCTCTCTCTTATCAATGGAAGTTGATCCAATAAAAGATATTGCCTCATCCACCTTTCTCTCTAATATCCTGGGACCAACACAGCTACAATAACGGACTATATCTTACCCTGTGTCACATAAAGTACTGGGCAAGATTATAGTCCTATGCAAATAATAAAAGTAAAGGGTTGCATGAACTTGGCTACTGTGCATTCAAAAACCATCTTTTCTATTTTATCCTTTTTGGTATGAGTTTAATCCCTTATTTTGGCAACCTGTATATGGATTGTATACAGCAGGTGGTTTATGGCCACAAAACTTGGTGTAGAGCTTTTCCAGCTTATTTATTTATTCTTAATGCTACCTTTGCCTGTACCGCTGTTGGTTGGAGGGCTTATATTGCTCCTAAACTTTGTGCTGACCTGCTGCACGGGGGTGAATTTCACATAGTTTATTTATCCATGGATGGAAATCTGTGTGAGAGATAACAGTTTGGCACTATGTAAATCAGGCATCAGCAACCTATGGCATGCGTGCCAAAGACAGCATGTGAGCCAGTTTTTAATGGCACGCTGCTGCCTGCCAGGGTCCCATTAAAAATCCTGCCCAGCCCGCCCCCTCCTGGGGGGACAAGGGGCAGAAGTTTGGTCCTGCCGGCTCCTCTGCCTCTTCCTGCAGTGTGCTGGGGTCCTGCCCCTCCTCCTCCTCCTCCTCTCCATCCCTCCCTCCCTGCCAGCTGATGGCCCTTGCAAGGGAGGGAGGGGAGGGGGTGGAGCAGAGCGGAGTCAGTGTGTTCACTGCTCCCAGAGGCAGAGAAGAAGTAGGGGCAGGGCCGAGGGGGCAGGGGTGTGTGTGGAATTGGGGCATATCCCCAGCCCACACTCCCAGGCCTCTGCCCTGACCACCCCCTCACACACACACCCAGCCCTCTGCCCTGAGCCATGTATTCCCGCACACCCCCAGGCTGCTGTCCTAAGCCCTGTACCCTCCTCACACACAGCCAGCCCTCTGCTTGACTCCTTCACCCCACCGTGATCCCAGCCCTGACTCTGGCACCCCCAAACATACCCATACCCTGACACCTGCACCCCCTCACATACCCAGCCCCCTCACACCCCATGCACTCCCCACATCCTGACTCTTGCACCCCCCACATCTCCACCTCTACCCTGAGCACCAAACAGGAGCTCCTGCAACCCCCCAACCCCCACATTCCCACCTGTACCCCTCGCACCAAATGGGAGCTGCCCAGGTAAGCACTCCACACCCAAACCTCCTGCCTCAACCCTGAGCCCTCTCCCTCATTCTAGCTCCTGGCGAGACCCTTCACCCCCAGCCCTGTGCTCAGTGCATTCCCACCCTCAGCTTAGTGCAGAGAGAGGAAGAGAATGGGCCAGAACCAGGGAGAAGGTAGGTACCTACTGTATGTGGGCAGGGCCGGGACCCCTGACTGGCAGCGGGCTGAACGGGTCTGGCAGCCGGGATCCTGGCTGGCAGGAGCCAGCAGATGGAACCTCTGGGCAGCAGTGGGCTGAGCCACTCAGTCCACTGCCGGTCTGGGGTTCTGGCTGCTGGACCCTTGCCAGCTGGGGTCCCAGACACCGGCCTCGCTTAGCCCGCTGCCAGCCTAGGTGAATGGAATCCCAGACCAGCAGCAGGCTGAGTGGGCCGGCAGCGTAAGATCAACATTTTAATTTCATTTTAAATGAAGCTTCTTAAACATTTTGAAAACCTTGTTTATTTTACAATACAATAATAGTTTAGTTATATAATTATATAGTTTAGTATTGTGTCCAGTTCTGGGCACCACGTTTCAAGAAAGATGTGGAGAAATTGGAGAGGGTCCAGAGAAGAGCCACAAGAGTGATTAAAGGTCTTGAGAACATGACCTACGAAGGAAGGCTGAAAGAAGTGGGTTTGTTTAGTTTAGAAAAGAGAAGACTGAGAGGGGACATGATTGCAGTTTTCAGGTATCTAAAAGGGTGTCATCAGGAGGAGGGAGAAAGAGCAAGCAGCAATGGGCTTAAACTGCAGCAAGGGAGGTCTAGGTTGGACATTAGGAAAAAGTTCCTGTCAGGGTGGTTAAACGCTGGAATAAATTACCTAGGGAGATTGTGGAATCTCCATCTCTGGAGATATTTAAGAGTAGGTTAGATAAATGTCTATCAGGGATGGTCTAGACAGTATTTGGTCCTGCTATGAGGGCAGGAGACTGGACTCGATGGCCTCTCGAGGTCCCTTCCAGTCCTAGAATCTATATAGACTTATAGAGAGAGACCTTCTAAAAAACATTAAAATGTATTACCGGCACATGAAACCTTAAATTAAAGTGAATAAATAAAGACTTGGCACACCGCTTCTGAAAGGTTGCTGACCCCTGATGTAAATTGCAACAAATCTTGTGGCACCTTATAGACTAACAGATGTATTGGAGCATAAGCTTTCGTGGGCGAATACTCACTTCGTCAGACGCATGTAATGGAAATTTCCAGAGGCAGGTACAAATACGCAGGCCAGAATCAGTCTGGAGATAACGAGGTTAGTTCAATCAGGGAGGATGAGGCCCTCTTCCAGCAGTTGAGGTGTGAACACCAAGGGAGGACAAACTGCTTTTGTAGTTGGCTTCTGGAAATTTCCATTACATGCATCTGACAAAGTGGGTATTCACCCATAAAAGCTTATGCTCCAATACATCTGTTAGTTCATAAGGTGCCACAGGACTCTTTGTTGCTTTTTACAGATCCAGACTAACACGGCTACCCCTCTGATGTAAATTGTACTTCTAAAACTATTTAAGGGTTCTGCATCTTGTCACCAAACTGTGCATCTATGTAAAATGCTATGCCAAGACAAACTAGTAGTGTCACCAATAAACAAGCAATTGGGGTAAGAGATGAATGACTGACAATTCATCCAAATATGGGTTTGTGAGTCTTAATTTTAGGCTGATCACGCGAGGCACTAATGTCCCACAACTCCTATTAAGCTCAAAGGGAATTGTGGATGTGCAGAACCTGACAAGACTGAAGCCTTTTGACTGGAGAGAAACATATAGGGGCAGATCCTAAGCTGGTGTCAATGGAGCTAAAACAATTTACACTAGCTGAGGATCGGCCCCAGAAAATTGGAGAGACTATTTAAGACTATTTTTTAACCAGCATTACTTGGTCTTGTGAAGAGATCTGTGGCCCCTTGACTCTCCCCCCCTTTTTTTATTTAACATTATTTTTTAAAAAATAAACCTTTTGTTGTAAAAAGGTGTTTGTTTTTTAGTGTTTCGTTTTTGCAGCCCTGTCATCCCAACCATCACAGTATAAGTACTGTGTACTAGAGACGCCTTACCAAACGTTTTTTCTTTTTCTTTGTATCCCTGTATTTTTGTGCAGATTGAATGGTATATCACCGGGTAAAAACAAAAAAAGAAAACAAGAACAATTTAAAAAAAGGGGGGGGGAAGGGATAGCTCAGTGGTTTGAGCATTGGCCTGCTAAACCCAGGGTTGTGAATTCAGTCCTTGAGGGGGCCACTTAGGGATCTTGGGCAAAAATCACACATACACATTTAAAAAAAAAAAAAACCCTGATATTCTATGGATATTTGGTTTTGAACCTGAAACCTCTGCTAAGCAAGCTCAAGGAAGGAGATAGGAATGAGTAAGGAAGCAGTGTATTAGGTGCAGTGATTGACTGAAAAATTGATCAAGAAATCTTTGTTGGTAGAATCATAAACAATGCATCAGATTAAAACTGCCTGTAAAAGAAAAACTGAAAGAATCCTTGAGGTGTTCCAGCTTGTCTGAGAGCCAGGAGTCTTTAAATTAATGTAAAAAGGCTTTAGCTCAGGCCCTAGAAGAGGAGTTAAGTAGTGCAATGACTATCTTTTTAAAAAAGTCTGTTTAATCTGTAAGTGTTTTGCCAGAGTTTTATTCTAAAAATCACTTTGCAAACAGACATTCAGGTGTTTGGGGTTTATTTCAGATTCAGCATCTGTCTTGGATATGGTACCGACGTGGGCCCCACCTGTTGGTTTCACACTCTTGCCCCATGCAGGAGGATTTTTGGGAGGCATGATAACAAAGAGAGAGATCCCTATATGGTATGAATCTCTTGAAAAGCCATCCTGGAGGCCACCTAACTGGGTGTTTGGCCCTGTCTGGGGAACTCTGTATACATCAATGGGGTATGTATGTCTTTTATATTTTGTATATACACTTAACTAGTCTGATGGTTGCTTAATGTACACTAGCAAAGCTGGATAGTTACAAAGAATCATACTACATAACACTAGTTAGCTATGTTATTGGATATATATGTACATTAGCTTATAAGAGTGACTTAATGTTGTTCCTGCACTATTCAACAGGTAAGTACTCGCTTAGGAAACACTGCCCTTTGTGTGTATGCACAAGGGAGGTGTATTAAATGCAGGAATGTTTGATTTGCTTCTGACCGCCCCATAGGAGAAACAGAACTGTGAAGTAATGTGCTGACTGACTGAAAGAGTTTAATCTTATTCCCCTCATCCCCCCATACATGTCCTCTTACAGTTCTAGCTAAAATTAACTGTATTAGTAAATAAATGAGGGATTGGGATTTGGACTATCCCAGTAAAGAGTAAGATAAATTTTCTGGAATCTATAGCCCTTGTCTTATAAAACGCTGTAATAAAACCCCTTGCTTTTAAACTGTCTCATTATCTGGTACAATCTACTGTCCTCTAACTGAATTAGCCTAAATTATCATCAGTATTTTAGACTATTACTGTCAAAGAAATTGGCAATGGTGAAAGGGACACACAAGTGTGTTGGGCCAAATATCAGACCTAGCAGAACTTTAAAGAAAAGCTGAAGGGTAATACAAAAATAAACATCTTAAAAAAAAAAAAAAAAAGCTGAACTATTTATAAAGTAGATTTTTTTTCTGGACTGTTTTGTGTGTGTTAGACATGTATGATCTCCCTCACACAAACTGTCCCAGCAACAGCCCAACCAAGAGAAAGTGCTTTTCTCCCAGCCCCCTTAACTGATGTCACATGAGGGAAGGCCACATTAGGCTACAAGAACCATAGCAAATGTGCAATGAGCAAGCTCCAAAGTGACTTTCAGTGCCCCAATTTGTTTCACATCTTCTTTATGCAGGACTAGCCCTATGCCATGTTTAGTTCATTTTTGGTCAGCTATAGTTGCATTATTGCAGATCCCTGCAAAAACTTAATTTTTCTCTGAAGCTGAGTTGTGTCTCTCCCCCTAAACCTACTACACTGCCCCAACTCTGCTATAACTAAACTACAACAGAAGGGATTTTCCTCAAATTTGCACTCCTTGGGCCTATTAAGTCTGGAAAGTTCAGCCCCCAAAAGGACAACTTTAGAAAAGAGTAAGTAGTTATGATGGGATGCTACAGATTTCCTTAATTATCGTGCTCTCTATTGCAAAATACTGTAGTGAAGCAATATGCATAAAAATAAATGTCGAATGTCTCTTCTTGCCTTTGTCTTATCACTTAATTTCTACTCACCTTCGCTAGTTCTAGTCTTTTACAGCTCAGAACACAGTGTCCTTCCCTTTCCCCCTCTCCATGCCAACAAAAAGTATCTTTTTGTTATTCTGTTCCCTCCCATGTATTCAGTAAAGTCTCTCATTTAGTTAGCTCTGAAATCACAGCCTGGTAAAATTAGTCAGGAAGTACCCTTTTTGTTGAAAAGTAGGATAATAGATAGCTGAAGTGAGACCCGACAGCTTTTCCATAGAAAGGCTGTCAGATGATTTCCTGGCAAAAACACACCCTAAGAGTTATGTAACTAAATGGCTGTCCCTGAAGTATGCCTTTGAATGAACTGTACAGTATGTAAACAATAGTGTCTGGGTTTTGGACTATAAACCAGGAGATCCAGGTAAGGTTTTTTGATTTAATATCCACATTTTGAAGGTTTTTCATACACTCCTGTATGTCCTTCTCAGACCAGTGCATTCTGAGATACTTAAGACGTGGTTGATGTCCTGATCATACCTATTCTTGATGACGAATCACAATGATGATCCTAATCCCAGGTGGCGTTAAGTGTTTCTTCTCAGAGCCTCAATCGTGCTCAAAACCAGCTCACTGCGTTCTGTATACATATCGCCACAGAGATTCCTCAGAGTGCCCAACAAATCCAGTTCTTCTATTTGCATTTAACACACGCAAAAGATTCTAGAGATTTTTTGTGTCATGCAATACTGATATTATCTAGCAGAGCAGGAGCACTCTCAAAGAGTTGTGTAACGAAGGGGCTGGCCCTGAACTTTACATATTTGTAAGAAAATCTAGATCAAGAGCAGAAGCCAAAGTTATATCTGTGCACGAGTGCAATTGCTTGTTAACAACAGTTTCGCAAATCAGCTGGAAGCAGAGTTGTATCTAGGTGCCTCCTAGTGATGGAGAAATGTGAAGCTTTTTTTTTTTTTTTTTTTTTAAAAGCATTTGTTTGACAGGATAGTGATCAAATTGACAGCATATCGAATTGTGCCCTTAGGAAAGGAACAGCCAGTATGCAAGCTTGGGTTATTTACTTCCACATACAAAATAAACTTACTTATTCATGCTACACATGAGTGAAGCTGAACTCTGGTAAAGTCACGTGGCTGTCTTATATGTGTATCTGCAGCTAAACAATTAAAAATCTATCTTGCTTAAAAATGTGCGGATGAATTTTTAAGAGTTCAATAAGATTCATGGAGCAGAGCCTGCATATGGAGCTCCCCATTGCCCAGTGAGGTGCTCAATTCAATTTGCATTCTTACCTAGAATGTAGATTTCATCTCAATATGAAACTACATTGAAAAACAGCTGGCAAATTACAAACACAAAGGAGCAGACTGTCTTTTGGAATACACACTCATCTGGCCCTGAAATCAAGCGCCCACTAACACTTAAAAGTGAAGTACAAAGCAAAAGTAAAAAAGGAGTGGACTTCTGTGCTGAATGATCCAGCTAACCAGGTTGTGGGATTAGGGTTGCCAACTTTCTAGTGGCACAAAACCTAACACCCCGGGCCCTACTCCTTCCCTGAGGCCCTCCCTCCACTGCTCGCTCTCCTCCACCCTCACTCACTTTCACCAGGCTGTGGTGCAGGAGGGGGGTGAGGGTGCTGGCTGGGGGCACAGCCTCTGGGGTGGGGCTCAGGGCTGGGGCAGTGCAGGTTCTGGGAGGAAGTTTGGATGTGGGCGGGGACTCCAGGATGGGGCAGGGGGTTGGGGTGGGGGAGCGGGGTCCTGGCAGCACTTACTGCGGCTCCCAGGAAGCAGCCGCCAGGTCCCTAGGCACATGGTTATCCAGGGAGGCTCTGCACGCTGCCCTCGCACCCACAGGCACCACCCCCACAGCTCCCATTGGTCATGGCTCCTCAGTGCCAACCGGAGCTGCCAGGGTCCCTTTTTTACCAGGCTTTTGGGTCAAAAACCCGACACTTGGCAACCCTATATGGGAGGCTTTCAGCACACAATAAGCTTTAGTTTCATATCGCCCATCTCTGAGTGATCCTGTCTTACCTTCAGTGAACTACGACGTTATCCCAGAATGCACCATTCCATGGGCATTAAAAGGGCATGGATTGCAAT